>NC_090924.1:589224027-589849027 GCF_040938575.1 Ambystoma mexicanum
AAGAGAAGAAAGTTGCGGCGAGGGGCCTTCTGACTGCTGAAGTGGTCAGGAGGCGTGGCTTCCCATCTTGAAGCTTGTAGCTTGGTGTTGAGGCTCCGTTTAACCCTCCACAAAGGACTTGCGTTCAATTGTCCACAGATCAGAGTGGATGTAGCAAAAATAGTGTTTTACTGACCAACATTTGCTTTAACCTGCTTTGATGCTTCTGGTTGGTGAAACGTAGAGGAGAGATGATTGTTTTGCAGGTGAACCAGTGAAGAGCATAGAGAGCTGGGTGGCTACGGGTATCCAGGCATTGTTTCAAAAAAATAGTTTCGAATGCAAAAGTTTCGAAAAAGAATGCAATTCATTTTTTTGCAGGTAAAGGTTTATTTTAAAAACTAAAACGGGTGTTAAGGGGTAAAAAAACATGGGTTGGGGGACCCCCACATTAAAAAAAAAGAAATAAAAAAATGCATTTTGTCGAAACTTTTGCATTCAAAACTTTTGTAGTCGAAACTATCACTATAAACCGTGGCTACGAAGGTAATCATGGATGAGGAAAAAGTTGGGGGTCTTGTTTATACTCTGCTGCAGCTAGTCAGTCAGCATTGGGGTCCCTCCATCCTGCACCCAGTGTGTGGCTGACATACCCAGATTGGAATGGAGGCAGTAAAGGGGGCATTCCATTGAATTATGGCTGTTGTTTTCCATGTATTGAATGCTTCTGGGATGAGGCTGTAGGAGCCATTTGGAGAAGGTACCTTTATGGCACCCCTGCAATCACCAAGCGCTGAAAGGAGAAGAGTGAGAATTGTACACCTTTTGTCTTGTGTATATAGAGGTGACCTGATTATTTTATGAGTCTTTGGGTCCCTTGTGATGAATGAGTGATGACTCCCCTAGAAAACCTGGCATGGGACCTGTCTCATGTGGGCAGGGAAAGGCAGATGCTTTTTGATTCTGACCCTGGTGGTGGTGTTCTGCGGGAGGATCACATGGGAGGGCAGGTCAAGAGGATTGGGAAGACCCCTTGTTCAACTTCCCCCGAGACCACAACCTTCTAATGGCTCATTGCAAAACAGAAGAAGTTAGAAAAACAAATTTTTGCTTTAGGGACTTCAAGTCCCTTAATCCCAGATGTACTGGGACGAAGAGCAGTGCTAAAGTGGAACAATACTGAAAAGTGCAGCTTGTTATTGGAATGACCATCACCTGGGGGAGACTGGGAGGCTTAAATGGCCCCCTTGTGTGCAGGCCATGAGCGATCAGAGTGAACAGAGTGAGCAGCAGAAGCAGAGACTGGAGGAGGTAGAAGATGCCGGGACCACTGTCAGAGGTTGCGCCGCGTAAAGCATGCGAGAGAAAAGCTTGCCCTCTGAAGACCTGATTTTTAGAGGCTGCGCAGCGGAAAGCGAAAGTGTGGAAAGCTTTCTTCCCCACAAGGCTGTCTTCAGTGGCAAGTTAGCACCAGAAAGCCTCTGGAGCACAAGTGGCACGGGCGAAGGCAGACTGAAACCAGCAGATTGCAGGATTGTAAGGAGCCGCAGAAGCAAAGAACCTGTGAGCAGCAAGGGAATCAGACGTACACCTCTTACCCAGTGAGTTCACCAACTGATACTGACAACAGAGAACTCTGTGACTGCTTGCATGATTGAGACAGGTGTTTTCAGATTAGAAAACAATTGCATATGTGTGAAATTGATACCAAAGGCAAGTTTGAATACCAAACTAACAGAAACAAGAGAAAGCATTATTATGAAAAACCAAATTACTGTGTCTTTAAGCATATGAGTTTATTTAGTATCCAGCAACAAGATGGGGCAATACTCCTAGAACCCATTGCAGACAACCATTAACTAATCCAAATGAGAGTAAGAGCAAGGAAACTCAAAAGCAACAGATATTGCCAAAGTCAGGATGGGACAAATGAAAGTTCCAAAAATTGGAAAGCTTATTGCCCATATTTGAAAACGTACATTAAAAAAGCCTCTTGTAAACCCACATTGCCGAAACCAAGGAAGAAGCAGAATAAAGCCATATCCTTGTCAATATTTGGTTAATAAAGCAGTGGGCAAGCAAAAGTCACAAGAAGTCTGCCCTTCTGGAAAAGGTTGTTCAGAAGGAGAGAAGCATAACTTGCAGAGGTTTTGGAAAGTACAAAGGAGTACTAAAGAGCACTAATGTGAATCTAAACTTCCCCAAAGAATTGCTTAAAGCCTGATGTAAAGTAATGAACACTTCAACACTGTTGCAAGCTGATCTTAACCACAGAGGCACTTGTTGTTTTCAAATTACTGTCCGGGCAGGGGAGTATACCCGAACAGAAAACTTTGAAGTAATAGGCATTGCATGGGAGTAAACCATGTGTGATTGAAGTAGTACTCCTGGCATGGAGGTAAACCAGGTAGAAGTTGATAAAGTGCTGTGAAGTGGTGTTAACAAATTATCCTGACAAACTTTCATTGCTGAAGCAAGAACTGTATACAACTGCTGCAGAAGTATTATATTTCTTCAGAAATAATAAGTTGCTGCCGAAAGCATCCTGACAAAGACAATTTATGTTAATACTGACAAGCTAAGGAACTATTCTGCTTTTGTGAAGAAGATTACTTTGAGTCTTACTATTGCAAGTGTAGATCAATAACTTTTGTTGAACCAGTGGGGTGTTTGAACTTTTTTTGTCAAGTGGGAGTCACAAAGAATTGTGTTAGAACTTTGTTACAAACCAGGATGTCCTTATTTCTTTTTGGAGCTTTGGAACAGAATTCCTGCTTGAATCTGGGGAAGGGGGATTCACCTAGATTATACGGAGAGACTGTTGTCATATTGTGAACTTAACTGTTATTTTTTTATTGCCATTCAACTGCCATGCATTACCTTGTTGAGTTACTGTATGTATACGTCTGAGGGACAGAGATTGTTTATTATAGTATTTCTGTTAGATTTTTTTTAGGCAGGGAAATCCTCATCAGGGTAGGGGTAGTGAGCTGTTTAACCTACCTTTTAAGTTAATAAAATGACATCTTTTGAAAAATCTTCACAAAGTTGTCCGCCTCACTTTTCTGACCCCTCATATATGGTGTCAGTCGTGGGATCAGACTCAATTGACACACATTGGGGAACCCTTAAATTTGAGAAACTTAGCAAAAGAGCCCCACTCCCACTATAGCTACTGAGCAATATCTAGGCTTCAATATATACTTGATGGGGTGACAAAGCGTAGTTGAGTGTGGGCGCTGGCTGGATCCGTATGTCCAATGTTGGTAGTTAAGCAAACATTTTGTCGTTTAGAAATAGTCCAGTCTTTAGGTGTTTTATTGGTGTATGTTACCAAAACCAGTCAGTATGGCATTGTGCGCTGGAAGTGAAACAAAACTGTCGACGCGCGTTTCAACCAAAGTCTTTCTCAAGGCAGGCATGTTATGTGTGACTCACATTCCAGCAAGACTGCGGCTGGAGCAGTATGCCGATCCCGGCAAGATCAGGCTAATCAGCCACCCTTCTGACATCCTAACGCGTGTCAACATTCAACAGCACTAATACGAGCCATCCTACATAACATCCCTGCCTTGATAAAGACTTTGGTTGAAACGCGCGTCGGCTGCTTTGATTCACTTCTAGCACACAATGCCTGCCACACTGACCGATTTTGGTAACATACACCATTAAAACACCATGTCTATAAACCTAAAGGCTGGACTATTTCTAAACGACAAAAGGTTTGTTTAACTACCAACATTGGACATATGGATCTAGCCAAAGCCCACACTCAACTACGGTTTGTCACCCCATCAAGCATCAACTACTCAGGAACCTTGGAGTTGGTTCCCTCGACAAACCATGTATTAGGCAGCAGGCCAAAGTCTGAAAACAAAACACAAGGTGCGCAGGGGACCATCAATCCCGAACCTACAACTTCACAATCTTTGAAACTTGGCTCCAAAATATATATATGTATATATATATTCACTACAAAAAAAACTTTGCTAAAGGGACGTTATGGTTAAGTTGCCCTATTAAACACCTATGCCATTCTGTACAAAAACTTTGTAAAAAGGACGTTATGATTACAATTAAAATCTAAAACCCCCTGAAATTCAGGAGTTATGGCAGGCTAATCACCCATCAGCACTCTCCACTGCTACCACTACCACCCTGAACATAAAAGATGCCACCACACATGTCATTGATGCCATCACTAATGCCATCACATCTTTAGCCCCTTTCTTTTATGTCAGCTAAGCAACCATAACTCGCGCCACCACTGTGCACTGCTAAGACTAACACCCAGGATATCAAAGATGACATGGCAAATGTCATTGATGACATCACTGATGACATCACATGTGAAAATAATGCCAATTAAAAATGCATACCTGCAAGGGGTTATGTGTATTATGTTGGTAGCAGGATGTGAGGGGTGTTTATGTAATGCTAAACATGCAATAACTAGCTAACAATGCAAGACTGCATATACACTTGTGGTAGTAGAAACAATACATATGAAGACCCACAATGCATACAAATTAGAGGCACACACAGGGAAAGTAAATGAAGGAAGAAAGAAACAGCATCATCAGAAAATGTTAATGGCATTAAAGTTTATCTTCCTGTATGCAAATTAAGTCTGTGTTGGATGCCTCCTATTGCCCCATGCATGTGTACCATGATCTGAGAGCAAACCTTAAGGCATGTACTTTAAGAACATATGAGAAGGTTAACGTTTTCATGTACAGCACCTTTTGAATTTTTATATTGTGATTGTCAGTGAAGAAAACCACCTGGCCTAGATTTTTCAATGACACAATATAAGTAAGCCAGACATTTCATGTCATCAGTGATGTTATCAATTATATAACAATTAATGTTATATGGGGAAATGTACTGACTCCCTACAAACGGCAACAATGTACAATCTGCATAATAGGTAAAAAAATATCAATGCCACATACATTTCTTAGGTAATAGTGGAAATTGTAGTGACATCGTACAGACGGCGGTAATGTGCAATCTGAAATTTCAACGGCACACTAACTTCCAAATGCATTACTAGTAATAATCTTTCTTTTTTTTTTGCAGACTAAGTAAATAATGGCAGTTTGGTGTACATGCCTGAAAAATAAGCTTACATGATATGCACCGCCTCCATTTCGGCCTCCGCAGTCACACAGTAGTGGTTTGCAAGAAGACGTCCTCGGGAACTGATATTGCATGTGCTTCACAAACCTTTTTGAAGCATAACTTATCAAAGGGAATGTTTCACACACTGTGACTCCCTACATTCTTTCTGTCTCTGTTCCCTGTACCTCAAGGTCGAAAAACAATTGACCCTTATGAGGCTTCGTACATGTGCGACCATACTGAGTGCCTAGTGAAAAAATGAAATGAAATGAACTGACCTTCACTCCGAACGCAAATACATTCTTATTTTGCAACAACATATCAGCAGTCAATCATGAGAACCGTTACTCCCGACCATGTGCAGACGTGCTGTGTTTACGAAACCGTGCAGGTGGCTGCCTCAGATTCCAAAATATAGGACACCAGTCTAACCGCAGTACTTTTGGTGGTGGCTTCTTACATAGAGACAGTAAGGACTTGTCGTACATTGCCTACCAAGTTTCACTGTACGGTATGATAGTGGTAACAAGAATAAAACACTGTTTCACTTTCTACTGCCACATATAAGTAATGCTTACCTTTCGAAACAGTGTTCCATAAGGGTTTGTGTGCGGGGATTTCGGCGTACAACACAAAAAACTAAATGACCATGGCGGCCGTATCAAAAGAATGCTACGCACTTGACGCTGCGGCAGAACCAATCGGTGAAAGCACAACATCTTGACGTACAGCATGCCATAGATTAGCCAATAGAAATCTTCTCCACTCAGCGAACAGGGAAGTGGGACCTCAGAGTGGACATAGATATCAATAATTCTTAGAGTGCTACTTTTTGATCGTTTTAAAGGAAACTACAGGACGATTCCTCACAAAATCTACAAAAGCACGCTTTGGGGAACACGCCCTTGCCCCAGCTGCAAAATTGGTGACAATCCGTCCAGTGGTTTGGCCTGTAGCCGTGCGCAAAGTTTTTGCCCCATTCAGTCTATGGGAAAAAAAGACGTTTTGGGACCTCCCTATAACTTTGCCCCCCCGGACGAATCCTTACCAAACTTTGGAAAATTCAGAGTGGTCATATACTTTTTTTGCACTCTTTGGTATGGATTCATCCAGGGGGAGCCGAGTTGTAAGCTGCTCAAAAAAGTGCTCTTCTTATGGAAACAGCAACTTAACCATAACTACATGGCCACTAGCGTGGCCATGTAATATATAATATATATATATATATATAAATATTCAGTGAAAAAACTTTATTAAAGGAACGTTATGGTTAAGTTGCGCTGCTAAAAACCTTTCAAATTCAGTGAAAAAACTTTGTTAAAGGGACGTTATGGTTAAGTTGCGCTGCTAAAACCCTTTCAAATTCAGTGAAAAAACTTTGTTAAAGGGACGTTATGGTTCCAAGTAAAACCGAAAAACCCTTGAAATTCACCAGTTATGGTAAGCTAAGCAACC
This sequence comes from Ambystoma mexicanum, assembly GCF_040938575.1. NCBI lineage: Eukaryota > Metazoa > Chordata > Amphibia > Caudata > Ambystomatidae > Ambystoma > Ambystoma mexicanum. Next base: position 589,230,586 of record NC_090924.1, read on the forward strand.
ATAATTTGCGCCACCACCGTGCACTGCTAAGCCTAACACCCAGGACATCAAAGATGACATCACAAATGTCATTGATGACATCACACATAGTAATCCTGAGTTTCTACATACCTTTTGAAACTTTTTGAACTTTTTTTTGTGTTCGATCTGTCTGCGGACAGTGCGCATGTCCGCGGAACTGCGCACAAGCACCACTATAAAAGACCACGCCCTAGAGCTTATTCTCATTGTGTTTCTGGCTATTCTTCAGAACACAGCGATTTTTGCTGCCACCTGCAGATTACACCATCATCGAGATGGCATCCATGGCTGAACTACTGCCACCTGGTGCTGCACCTGCTTCAGCACCACCCCCACCCCCTCCACCACCACCACCTCCCCAAGGGCCTGAAAAGGGGAACAGGAGTGAGGATGCAGAGGAGGAAGAAGAGGATGATGAGAATGAGGTAGAGGAAATCCCTACTACCCGCACTAGGCGTGAGTCTTGGGTGTGGCGGTTATTTACCATTCATGGGAAAGGTCCTAAGGCTTGTGCGAACCGTGTTACCTGCAATGAGTGCAAAATGATACTCAGTAGCGGGAAGCACGGTAAGTACAGGTTTGGGACCACTACTATGAAGCGACACCTGAGGTCATTTCACTCTGGGGCTATTCGGAGGGTTGTACCTTGCGAAGAACGTAGCAGGTTGATTTCCTCTACTTCATCCTCTGTTTCTGATCCTGTCACCACAAGGACCACCTCTGTGGGACAGCGTCTTCCTCAAGCTGCCTCATAGGCCATACAGAATGCTGATGACCCTTACCTTTCGAGGGTCACAGTTGTATGTATATACTGTGACAAAGTACCCTGCAGGCGGGAGCGACTTCGTAGTGCTTTTGAGACTATCGTCTCAGAGCACGAGAAGATCTGCTCACTACCCAAATAAAACCCACTCTACATCTTCCTCTCTCAGCTCGCCCTTTCTTATCCCTATGGTTGGTGTACCCCCTTTACCTTCCTTTCCCCTCCTCTCCTAGTGTGTCATGTATAAAAAACAAAAAAAAATACAAAATATCAAAAATCAAAAAAAAAATAAAGCTCTTTTCAGAGCCGCCTTTCACAGTTAAAAAATAGAAGTGAAAATAAATGAAGCAGGGCCCTTTGTATTTTTTAGAAGTCCGCGGACAGTTCGCGAACATTTAAAAAATTGGGCTGCTACCCTATCACAAACATTGCAATTTTCTCTGGGAGGAAGTGGTGGCTCTGAAAAGAGCCTTTGGGAGGTGTTTGTAAGTCAAAAATTATAAATGCTTAACACCTACTTCAAAATGGATGTTGTAATTCCAAAAAAGGTTGCAATGCATTTTGTACATTTCTCAGAAAAATCTGATTGCCACCATAAGTAAGATGGACTCCATCTCTGCGAAAAATGTTTGTACTACAAAACAGAATATTTTCATTGTGAAAAGAAGACATGCCAAAATCTTTTAGAAAGGCACAAACAGCTTTATTAACATTGCACCTTGATTTTTCCATTTGTGGACCAAATGAAGAAGAACGAAGCCACATTTGTCTCTGCGCAATCCGTGAAAATATCACTTGAGAATTAGGAAACATGTCCATAACCTTCCCAAGTCCTTCTTTCATAACAAATTGCAAACAAATTCCAGTCACATGTCCTAAACTGTTCCCTCCACAATGAATTACAATTATGTCTGGATGTTGCTCTGTCTCCAAAGTAGCACAGAGAGGTAGCAAGTCCAACCACTTCATTCCACGTACTCAATGCCAGTGTACTTCCACATGTGGGAATCCAAGATCTACAGCTACTCCACAGCTTTCTGCATGCACCTTCAACCAATATATCCATGAATCTCCCAAAATCCATACAATCGTTTTCTTAAAACACACAGACATAGCTATCTGTTGTTCTCTCAGCAAAAACAGTATATGAGAAACTCTCTTCTGGCACAACACACCCACTAAACTTTCCTGACCAATCCCTTTCAGTACTCATTCTCATTTGCATGACTTCTGAACCCAAAAATCCCTGGATGTAACTCCCGATGTCCGCGGACATATCGTAACATGAACAGCCCTTCTACCATTTCCACTTCACTCTCTCTGCCATTCCCTCATTGGATGTAGCTAAGAAGTCACAAGACCATGCACCAATCACATTCAAGACCTCTACATCTAACTGCATCATCATAGATCAGCACTGCAAATGTACTGTGAATCTCTCTGAGTACAAGTGTCATATCATTGGCAAGCACCATCTACCAGAAATACTGTATAAGTCTCCAAGATTTCTACTTTCAGCTCAATGCATATCCATATGCATGAACACAAACTTCAGGTATGCATATTTTCTGTACAGTAGATGAACACATTTTCAAACAGACTTTTAGTTTGTGTAATCTGTAAAATGAATTTACTGTATTTTTTTCAATTTCCTAAAATCAACTATCACTTACAAACCTTTATACTATTTACTTTCTTTATACACACACACTCAAATCATGTTAAACTAACATTTTTTTAATGAAATATATAGACTACATATATTCAAACAAAATTGCATGCAAGCACAATCTATGTTTAAATCTTTAAAAAAAATACTTATACAATTTCATATTTTTTTGTTATTATTTATTTATTTACTTAATTACTTTAATTTAGGCATGATATTGAGGCGCTATTACCTAGAACAGCTTAGTTACAGAAATAGTGGTATTCACTGGTATATTATAAATTTCACAAGACATAGTAAAGATATTTTTTTTGCTACAGTTAGTCATTCAATACAATTTGTTCATTAAGAACATATCATTTGTACTGAACTGATGCAATGTATCTTATGTAAATAAATTAGTTTAATGGTTTTGAAGAAGGTGCTGAGGATTTCAATTAAAAAAATCAATATCTAAATTAAAAACAGTGCTATATACAAACAAAATTACTAATTTGAATCTTTTACAATTGCAGTGAAGACCAGTCTCCTGAAAAGAAGCAGCTGAATTCGAAGAACAAAGAAGAACTAAGAAGTTACCTGTTAATTTAAGAAAAAAAGTAAGTAGAATATCACCATAATATTTGTATTATTACTCAAACATACTGTAAAGTTAATACAAGCTATTTCTGTGCCTAAAAATAGAGATTGTGTACCATTTTGTCCAAAAATCGCCATGTCTTAAACAGCGATTTACAGCCAGAATGGTCCACAAATTCCTATTTTTGGACACACAAATTACCCAACTGAACCACTACAATTTTCATATTCTAGAACAAACAACTGTTTTAATTGTATACATTAGATTTACTGTTTGTACTTTTCCACACCACTAGCTTACTTTTTTTGTCATCTGAACTCAAGTTTAGTAACACATAAATTCAAGAATACCTATCCCTACTAGTTGTAGTTCCCAATGCACAATCACACACCATTACATACATCTTTATCATCTTACTCAAACACTCATGCACACAGCACACATACATTGCAGAACACCCCAACCCATACCTTCTTTATTTTTCTCAACAGACCCTAAAGAAAGCCTACCAAAGGTCAAGTCCATAGAAAGCAACGCAGAAGTAGAGCAAATAAAAATAAAAGTGTCCAACATAAGCATCCACCTCTAGCAGAATTTGTAAAAAAAGTTGAAACAAAACAGCTAATACAGTCATTTAGTGAAACACAAGAAGTTTCAAGTACAAAAACTTGGCCTCCTCTATCAAAATGTAAAACAAACCAAAAAACAATTAACAGAAAATCAGCTATCACTACAGATAAAACTACTTCTTTAAATTTTAATATAGTGCAAAGTAAGCATACCAAGAAAAGTATTTTAGCCAAAATGTACCGTCACAAAGTCCTTGAAAATCTTATAAAAACAGGAGAGAAATCAGGTTTAATGCTTAAAACATATCGTAGGAAATTAATCTTAGAAGCGTTGATGGACAGTGCAATTCTTCTCAAAAGAAAGTTCTTTATTTTACTGTTAAACAAAATGAAACCACTAACAAAACTAATAACTAAATTACAAAAAAGACTTCTCAATAAGCGAAATGTCAACAGAAAGAATTTCTTAAGTATCTGCGGAGGTGAATGGAATCGCACTACGAGCACAGAATCATATTTTAATGAAGAAGCATACAAACAAAAGCAAACAAATACAATTGCGATACATAGCAGTGGTCGAGGTTATGAAAAAGTGAATAATACCATAATGGAACAAGAAGTACTCCTTACAAAAATATGCCCTGAAAACTTAGAATTACCCCTCCATTCAACTGAATCAGAATGTCTAGTGTACAAATGGCCATGCAGGTCAATGTGTAACATTCCCAAACAATGTTTCAAATCTTTACGCCAATTCCTCAATAAATATATAAAAAGCAAAGACAAAATCAAAATTAAATTACTGCAAAATCGGTTCTAGGTTCGTTGGAAAGCCTAGATTCTAAGCTTTCGGATTTAAAGTAAACTCAAAATGACAGGTGACAGCTTGCAGCTGCAGAATTGACAGGTGACAGTTGTGCAGCTTTAAAAATGACAGATGACACGATTTCGAGGAGGCTAATCTACTTAGGTTAAAATAGTTTGGATTAGATTATTTTAACTAAGAGATTGGTTCTGCACAGTTCTGCTAGGTACTCACAGGATATTTTGTGCAGGAATGGGCCTCGCCACGGATCTGGTCAGGTTTTGGACTGGACTCCGGTTCTGGTCTCGGCACTTCACAGCGATTTGGGTCACTGGTTATGCTCACAGCGGTCTGGGTCAGCTCTGCTCTGCTAGTCTAATCTAGCCTCTCTGGATTCAGCGGCCTCTGGTTCTGGATACTGCTCTGCTTTCCAGTCCGGATCAAGTGGATTCTGGATTTAACACTGCTTTCTGGGTACTGGCAAGCGTTCTTGGCAAAAGAATTCAGACAGCTCGCCCGGCTGTGGAAGAGTTTGCAAATGATTTTGAGGCCTGCTGACAAATACGTTTGCTTGCAGTGGGCCTTCTTGGTTCAAAGTTCTGTAGTCTCTGTTTAGCTTGGAAGTCTAAGTGTTGGATCTCTGGATGTAAAGTCGTCGGTCAGCATGCTCCTCAGCAAATGGAATTGAATCTCTCTACCTGTCCCAACAGTCTCTTTTTATGTGTTTTGGAAAGTGAGTGTGTGCGTTGGTCATAACTAAACCTGCCCCTCTCACTTGTCATTGGCCCAATTCTCCCCTCTCCCATGATTGGGGGAAGGAAATGGATTGTCAGCATGATGAAGTCTGTTTATGGGTCAGAGGATCCTCCCCTGGTTAGTTTGCCCACAAATCTATATTTGATTCAAATACATCCTTCCCAGATATACAATTTGTTGAAATTACATGTGCACATTATATATTCCTTATGGTCCATGCTTGTCCGCCTCGGATCTTCCTGCTGGCTTGCATTCAAAAATGACAACATTTTGCGCTTTTTAACTGGTTTTGCAATATCGGACATTTACCCAAAATTACACACATGTGCGCAAGGAGTATGGACATTAATTGATGAAGTGTCAGATTTTTAACATGCAGACATTTGGAGTGAGACCCTATTTTCCGCTCGCAACCCCCTAGAATACACCACAGGGTCCTAACGCCTCTCAAAATGTTCACAGAAAAATCACAAAAATAATGATATTACTTATATAATTCTGACAAGTCCGCACTATGAGTTATCTATCTTTTTAAAATTATGCCCTGGTCAAAAAGGGGTGTGGCTTCCCACATCACAGGATGGAATAACTGGTTTATCCACTTCCCCCAAGCTCAGCTGCTAGCAGAGGCACTGCCCCTCCCAGTTTCCCCTAAGAGGAAGCCACTTTACGGCCCCCCAATATAACATTTGCCTGAGTCCAGGACAGGCCTTTGTTCAACTCCCTGTAGTCCCCAGCTGCTCCACCCCTAATCTAATCAGAGAGGTGACAACTCCTTTTGGCAAGGGGAGTGGCTGAGCAGGTTGTGCAGAATATGCATGGGAAGATTTACATGATTTCCTACGCATATCAAATAAAAACAAAACAAACATAGATATACTAACACCTGGAGAACTTTGTTCTTTGGATCCTGTTAATGTTTCAAGATATTTTCACCATCGCTTCATTGCTATGCTACATTTTATTTGTAATAAAACTGTTCCTCCCCTTGGAGAAGTGCAACACTTCTTTTGGAGAGAAAAGAATACCAAGCCAGAGGAGCAACACATATCCACATGCTTTTATGGATTAAAGATGCTCCTAAATTTGGTCAAGACAGTGATGCCACTGTTTTACAGTTTATTGAAAAATATGTCACTTGTGAAATTCCATCAGAAGCCACAAATAGTGATCTTCATGCACAAATTTTACAATTTCAAAGACACAAATGTGGAAAATATTGTTGTCGCAAATACAAAAACAAAGGGAAATACTACACCAAATGCTGATTTGGTTTCCCTAGACCAGTTACAAATACAGGTCAAGTGAACAACCTCATATCTTCAGTTAGACATAGTGTTAAAGGTAAGTCACCTAAAAATACATATTACATAAAAAGAAAAGAAGAAGAAAAATATATCAATGATTATAATGCAATCATTGCCCACTTATGGAATGCAAACATAGATGTGCAGTACATTGCAGACAATTCTACTGCAGTTGCATGATATGTCACAGCATACTTAACAAAAGCAGAAAAGATAGAGCTCCAAGACCTCTGGAATGACCTGTCATCAGATAAAACAGTGTCTCAGAAATTATACAGCTTGGGCATAAAAACGCTCACCCATAGAGAATGTGGATCATATGAAGCAGCTGATCGTTTAACTGGTACTGCATTGTATGGTAAATCTGAAAATATAGTATGGCTAAGTCTTGGTCCAGCTAAATCTAGAAAAAGAGTTCTAAAATCATATGAAGATATAGAAACAATAGCCAAACGTGATCCCAACAGCCAAGACATTTTAAAAAACAATTTATTGGACACATACTACCCAAACAGAAGTAATACTTTGGAAAACATGTGTCTATACCACATAGCCCAAAACTACACATACAAAAATAATATGAAACCTGATGAAAAAAAAGGTAAATATAGAGTGACAAACTGTGAAGGCAGCTTAGTTAAACTCACTAAACCAAATTTAATTAATCATATCGAATTGTCATTAAAGACTCCTCAACATAAAGAAGTATATTACATGTCCCTGCTCCAACTCTTCAAACCATGGAGAAATGAAGTACAAATACTAGATAACTATTACGACCCTGGCGGAAATCGAAAAACGATGGCGGAAATGCAATACCGCCATCGAATAGCGTTTGGTGCGACTATGACCCGTCACCGCAAAGTACGATGCCATTAGCGACACCGTAGTGAACGCCAACGCTAACTGCACCAAGTACGCGCGCGCGCGCCATGCCAAACCGTAAATACCACCATGGCGCAAGGGTACGCGAATTCCGACCCTAGCGGACATGTACCTAACGCCATCAAGCACGGCGGAAAGTACCATTCCGCCATGGTGAGAAGTACGGCATCGCGAATCAACCGTAAACGGCCCCACTGAGTGCCTGTACACCGCTCCCTGCCCACATAGTACAACTCCCCGTAGGTGCAATGAAGTCACAATGCAACCAGTGAAATGTACAAGTCACCCATGCATGCCAACGAACAAAAGAATCACAAGAGGGGCCAATGGGAGCTGCAGGGCACAGATGGCACGAATACAGAAGCCATTCCAATGGACATGACCACAGTCCCCCACCAAGAAACGCACGCAAACACAGGCAACTGTGACCAGCAATATTCCGAAAATCACATCATTCCACCAGTCCACCTGGCTGACCGGCATCTGTTACACAAAACCTAATCCCCCGCCCCTGAGCATGACATCATTCAAACAGTCATATTGGCAGCCCTCATCCCTGACCTCACTGGGCTTCGTAGGCAAACGCGCCCAGCACAGTACCACGCAACTATACTCCGAAGCTGGAACCCAATGCAGATCTCCTCACAATACATCGCTCCCCAAATAGGAATATGCCACATCACTTGCAAAGAAGAACGCTACACGGCCCATATCAGAATAGAAATTTAATGCACAACAAAATCACCAAGCCCATACAGCCATTAGGCCATGAACTCCAAAACACATTTCACCATTGTGGGCTGCATCCGCAAGAAATGACCAGCTACTTCTTGTGTGACGCCCTGTTCCATCATGGTACACAGAGCCACATTCACCTACGAAAAGGCAACATGGAAGCGCACAGAACCGCAGGGCCGTCCCAATGGGGAGGCACTAGTCCAGCTGAAAGGCCGAAATGTTGCTCCGAGCCACTAGTACTGCGTAAGGGCATGTGGCCCATTGGCGATCGTCCCATAAGATCGTAATGCTGCTCCACTGATTAACACGAAGCAGCAGGTGTCGGGAGTAAAAGCCATATGCAGGAGTGGCATACAGATGGCAGTGGCAAAAGGGGAGGAGATACCTGTCAACCAAAAGAAAAGAAAAAGAACAGAATGGCCATCAGAACTACATTCGAACAACTCACTTCAATGATCACACTAAATCCACAGCCATATGCATGCTAGCCCACTCCAAAGGATCATCACCACCCCAAAACCACTTGAGACTCATAACTATCTATATCGAGGTGTAAACACCATCACAAACGAGTGTACCTGTGCATGCGTCTGTGAAAACAGAATCCATCAGATGGGATTGGTAACGTGCATGGACACAAGTGTCTGAGGGCGCGTCGAGACAGGGAGGGCTCAACAAGGCCAGATAGACGATGGTCCCACTATGGCAGCCCTGCATCACATAGCGCAGGGGAGGCGGACAGATTCCAAGAAGCCCTGTACATGGCAAACACTGTATCAAATCATCTGTCCATGCATCCATTCATCATTCCCTCATCCCGGTATAAAAACGCCTGAATATTTACTCACATAACATTAGAAATATCCATTGAGTCTGTGCGTTATGCAGCCTGCAAAATCCACAGTGCCCCAGCCCGTAATTCCAGTGTTGTGAAGTAACATGTATTTGGGAACGTCCGGCCTCATCGCCCACGTCGCTATTGCGCATCCCAAACTATTCATATCAATCATTGCATCCTCGCCATGGCCCCTGTCTCAAGGACATTGAACAATAGAACGTTATATTTGCAGTCAGACCTGTGGGCATCTCCTCGCCGCTAGCTGATAACCGAAAGCGCCGCCCTTCGAATTCCTCATTTGCAACATCACGTCGAAAAGGCATCTGTGGCCGCTTGAAATCACAAATTAATCCATCTAGTGCGGCTGTGTGTGAAAATGGCAACTGCCTTCACTCACAAATGGGACGCCCCGCCCGTCGTTGCAACTCGGTACAGTGATGCATGAGGGCCCACCGTTACTCGAGTACTACGTTCCACTGACCCTTCACAAGTCTGTTCGCGACTGCAAAGATTGTATGTGAAACAATGGGACCATAGCCGAATGAACATATCAACCAATGTTACACGGCCATCGGGTACAAATACATGATTGCAATAGCAAGATGCCATTCCTCGAATTGCAGCGTTGTGTGCGGGACGTACTCGGCCAAAGGGGAGAGCAGCTTGCACAGGTGGAATGAATCACCACAGGTGGAGGCCATACAGCCTGAAAACACATAAATTGCACACCCAGTCTCCTCCCACAACCACACCCACTCCGAAATGCTACCGGCAGGACTCGCGATGTTGGCCCTGGGGGACCTGATAGCACTGCAAGTACTCCAACTCCAAGAAGAAGACGAACACCAACTACAACCGGCCGCACGGAGGAGACGCAGGAGGAGGAGGAGGGCAAGGCAGGGCCAGCAAGGGCCGCCAGCACAGCCACTACCACCACGCAGGCAGCCCGCAATCCCACGCCTCCGAGCACATCCGTTCAACCTCACTGATGAGCAGATCCACACCCTCTACCGTTTGGACCGGGACACCATAGCCGCCATTGTGGACATGACACAGGCTGACCTTGTCAGCATGATAGATAGCCCAACCGCCATCCCACCCCTACTGAAGGTGGTGTCTGTACTCCACTTCCTGGCCACAGGCACCTACCAGCACACAGTCGGACAGTTGCATGGCATTTCTCAGCCACTGTTCTCACGGACACTATTGCAAGTGCTCGATGCCCTCCTGCAGCACACAGACGACTACATCTCTCTACCACGCTCGGAGCAGGAAATTACCAGCACAAAAGTGGGATTCCATGCACTTGCCAGCATACCGGGTTGCCTTGGTGCCATCGACTGCACCCATGTGGAATTGGTCGTCCCACATGCCATGGAGGCCCAGTACCGCAACCGAAAACAATTTCATTCTCTGAATGTACAAATGGTGTGTGACTCCAACAGGATCATTACACATTGTTGTGCCCGATTCCCTGGATCAACCCATGATTCTATGGTCTTGAGGAACTCTACAATACCACGCTACATGGAGCGACACGCAGGGTACAGATCCTGGCTACTCGGTGAGTCTCATTTCATGCATGATGATGTGGGGTATGTGATGCGGCAACGACCTGGCAGGAAGGGGGGGGGGTGCGTACGTAGCAATGGCATTCCACATTATACGTTTATCGTCCACATACAGGTGATGCTGGATATCCACTGAAGAGATGGCTCCTCACACCAGTCCGGAACCCACAGGACCAGCATGAGGAGGACTACAACCATGCCCACTCACGTACCCGTGTAGTCACTGAACAGGCATTCGGCCTACTGAAGACTCGTTTCCGCTGCCTCAGCAGGTCTGGCGGGGCACTCCTGTACCGCCATGAGAAGGTTGCAAAGATGGTCATGGCATGTGTCATGCTCCACAACATGTGCGTACGTAGAAATGTGCCCATGCCCCCTGACGCAGAACTGCAAGCACCTGAAGATGGTCATGATGAGGGTGGGGATGTGGCAGCACCTCAAGGAGTCTGCGAGGCACAGGAGGGCCGTGACATTCGTCAGCATCTCATTGATGCATGCTTCTAGCACTCACGCCTGGTGGCTGATACATGGACACGGTAGTCGTGGCACTGTGTGTGTCTGGTACATGCACAATATGGACTGTACGCCTATGATGGCCTAGTACACAAAGATCATTGTCCACACATCTCATTGGTTGATCGTGCATTGTTTATGGCATATGTGATATCATGTTAAACACCCTATCGACCCGCCACCCAAGTGAGCCCAACACACCCCCTCCACCCTCCTACCTCCCCCCCGAACACCAGTGTCCAAAGATGCTCATTGTCAGTGGGCAGTCGCTATTGCAAGCCCCCTCTGCGGGTATCAGGGGCACCCCTGCCTGTGGAGCGCAGGTTCCTCCCAGATCTACGTTGGGGGCTGCCCTGGACGGAACTTGCAACGGATGATGTCTCTGCCTGCTCACGTCCATGCATGTCCCTAAGGGTTTGTGAGAGCTCAGTGAGCACACGGCGCACTGCGGCAAGTTCGGCACATACGTCTTTGGACGTCGCATGCAGTTCCCCCCTCAGGCTCTCGGTGCTTCTCTCCATTTGGACTCTCAGGCTCTCGGTGCTTCTCTCCATTTGGACTCACAGGCTCTCGGTGCTACTCTCCATTTGGACTCTCAGGCACTTGGTGCTACTCTCCATTTGTGCCCTTAGTGTCTCTGTACTTCTCTCCATTTCTGCCCTAAGTGTCTCAGTTGATGTTTCTATGTCTGCCTTAGTGCCCCCACATTCATCGGCATGGTCCTTGAGGAGCGTGGCCAGTTGCTGCTGTTGCACGATTAACTGGTCGAGGGACTGTTGCCTCTGCTGGGCCATGGCCATTTGCGGTGGTGTCACAGAGTGGCTGTTCGCCTCATGTTGCCCTGCCACAGGGCTTGTGGGGGATGGCCAGTCGTCGTCTTGTGGGTGCCCCTGCGTGGTATCCTCATGTTGTACGGGATGGGACAGACAGGGGGATTGGGACAGGTCATGGATGGATCTGACTTCGACATCCCCGTCTTCTGTGTCGGAGCATGCTGCCATCAATGGGGTGTCACCTATGGTGCTGCTGCCACCAGAGGCAGTGCCTTCTGTGGCATCCATTGGGGGGACCTGTGGTGCTGCTGTTGTGGGCATGCTGGCTGCTGGGGTGCCTGTTGATGTTCCCTCCTCTGTGCTGCCACCTGATTTGTGCTGCTGCCGTGTCTTGATGCGTGCAGCTGAGGTGGAGGGTCTTTGGCCGTTGGTCTTGGCCCTCTTTGCAGGTGTGCTGGTAGGGGTGTCCTGAAGCTCGTCGTTTGGATCGGACCCTGTGGTGGAGTAAAGGAGGGCGAGGGTTATTAATGGGTCTGTGGGAATTGGAATGGCATTGTATCACATGCATTGGGGTGGTACCTGAGGGTGATTTGGGTCGGGGCCTTGGAGGTGCTTCATTTGTGTGTGGAGTGAGGGTGCAGTTGTTTGGCAGCCTGCAGTTAGGGTGTGCCTGCTGCACGTGTAGTGGGTGTTTTTGGGGTTTTTAATTATTTATGTATTTATTGTGTGTTTTAAAGTGCGCTATCAGGCCAATGTGTGTGGACGTTCTCCTGGCCATGTGTTTCTGTTGCACTATGTGGACACATGGTACTTCACATGATTGGACATTGTGGATTTGGCATTGTTTTATTTGGGCCACCTACCTGATTCTTCGGATGTCTGCACTCCTTTCTCCATCCCTCCGACTCCCTCTATGCCCTCCATTCCAATGGTGGAGGCACAGATTTCTTCCCAGGGGGTCAACTTGATGGGTGATTCCGATCCTCCCCCGGTGGCTGTGGCAATGTTGCGGTTGGCAGAAAGTATGCTACGGACGCGTATCCGCAGGTCGTCCCATCGCTTTCTGCATTGCTGTGGGTTGCGGGGTGCGGTCCCCACCGCACTTACCCGCTGTGCCACCAGACCCCATATGGCCTTCTTGTTCGCAAGTGCCGTCCTGGTCATTTGCGTGGAGAAGACGGCGGCGGCATTCTCCTGGAGGGTCTCTGTTAGCACGGTGAGTTCCTCACGGGAGAAGTGGACCTGCCGCTTGCGGTCGCACGCTTTCTTCGCTACTTTTCCCATTTTTCTTGGTTTCGCTAGGGTGGATGACGGGTTGGGGTGTGTCTCAGGGTAGTGTTTTTACTGTTAAACAAAATGAAACCACTAACAAAACTAATAACTAAATTACAAAAAAGACTTCTCAATAAGCGAAATGTCAACAGAAAGAATTTCTTAAGTATCTGCGGAGGTGAATGGAATCGCACTACGAGCACAGAATCATATTTTAATGAAGAAGCATACAAACAAAAGCAAACAAATACAATTGCGATACATAGCAGTGGTCGAGGTTATGAAAAAGTGAATAATACCATAATGGAACAAGAAGTACTCCTTACAAAAATATGCCCTGAAAACTTAGAATTACCCCTCCATTCAACTGAATCAGAATGTCTAGTGTACAAATGGCCATGCAGGTCAATGTGTAACATTCCCAAACAATGTTTCAAATCTTTACGCCAATTCCTCAATAAATATATAAAAAGCAAAGACAAAATCAAAATTAAATTACTGCAAAATCGGTTCTAGGTTCGTTGGAAAGCCTAGATTCTAAGCTTTCGGATTTAAAGTAAACTCAAAATGACAGGTGACAGCTTGCAGCTGCAGAATTGACAGGTGACAGTTGTGCAGCTTTAAAAATGACAGATGACACGATTTCGAGGAGGCTAATCTACTTAGGTTAAAATAGTTTGGATTAGATTATTTTAACTAAGAGATTGGTTCTGCACAGTTCTGCTAGGTACTCACAGGATATTTTGTGCAGGAATGGGCCTCGCCACGGATCTGGTCAGGTTTTGGACTGGACTCCGGTTCTGGTCTCGGCACTTCACAGCGATTTGGGTCACTGGTTATGCTCACAGCGGTCTGGGTCAGCTCTGCTCTGCTAGTCTAATCTAGCCTCTCTGGATTCAGCGGCCTCTGGTTCTGGATACTGCTCTGCTTTCCAGTCCGGATCAAGTGGATTCTGGATTTAACACTGCTTTCTGGGTACTGGCAAGCGTTCTTGGCAAAAGAATTCAGACAGCTCGCCCGGCTGTGGAAGAGTTTGCAAATGATTTTGAGGCCTGCTGACAAATACGTTTGCTTGCAGTGGGCCTTCTTGGTTCAAAGTTCTGTAGTCTCTGTTTAGCTTGGAAGTCTAAGTGTTGGATCTCTGGATGTAAAGTCGTCGGTCAGCATGCTCCTCAGCAAATGGAATTGAATCTCTCTACCTGTCCCAACAGTCTCTTTTTATGTGTTTTGGAAAGTGAGTGTGTGCGTTGGTCATAACTAAACCTGCCCCTCTCACTTGTCATTGGCCCAATTCTCCCCTCTCCCATGATTGGGGGAAGGAAATGGATTGTCAGCATGATGAAGTCTGTTTATGGGTCAGAGGATCCTCCCCTGGTTAGTTTGCCCACAAATCTATATTTGATTCAAATACATCCTTCCCAGATATACAATTTGTTGAAATTACATGTGCACATTATATATTCCTTATGGTCCATGCTTGTCCGCCTCGGATCTTCCTGCTGGCTTGCATTCAAAAATGACAACATTTTGCGCTTTTTAACTGGTTTTGCAATATCGGACATTTACCCAAAATTACACACATGTGCGCAAGGAGTATGGACATTAATTGATGAAGTGTCAGATTTTTAACATGCAGACATTTGGAGTGAGACCCTATTTTCCGCTCGCAACCCCCTAGAATACACCACAGGGTCCTAACGCCTCTCAAAATGTTCACAGAAAAATCACAAAAATAATGATATTACTTATATAATTCTGACAAGTCCGCACTATGAGTTATCTATCTTTTTAAAATTATGCCCTGGTCAAAAAGGGGTGTGGCTTCCCACATCACAGGATGGAATAACTGGTTTATCCACTTCCCCCAAGCTCAGCTGCTAGCAGAGGCACTGCCCCTCCCAGTTTCCCCTAAGAGGAAGCCACTTTACGGCCCCCCAATATAACATTTGCCTGAGTCCAGGACAGGCCTTTGTTCAACTCCCTGTAGTCCCCAGCTGCTCCACCCCTAATCTAATCAGAGAGGTGACAACTCCTTTTGGCAAGGGGAGTGGCTGAGCAGGTTGTGCAGAATAAGATTTACATGATTTCCTACGCATATCAAATAAAAACAAAACAAACATAGATATACTAACACCTGGAGAACTTTGTTCTTTGGATCCTGTTAATGTTTCAAGATATTTTCACCATCGCTTCATTGCTATGCTACATTTTATTTGTAATAAAACTGTTCCTCCCCTTGGAGAAGTGCAACACTTCTTTTGGAGAGAAAAGAATACCAAGCCAGAGGAGCAACACATATCCACATGCTTTTATGGATTAAAGATGCTCCTAAATTTGGTCAAGACAGTGATGCCACTGTTTTACAGTTTATTGAAAAATATGTCACTTGTGAAATTCCATCAGAAGCCACAAATAGTGATCTTCATGCACAAATTTTACAATTTCAAAGACACAAATGTGGAAAATATTGTTGTCGCAAATACAAAAACAAAGGGAAATACTACACCAAATGCTGATTTGGTTTCCCTAGACCAGTTACAAATACAGGTCAAGTGAACAACCTCATATCTTCAGTTAGACATAGTGTTAAAGGTAAGTCACCTAAAAATACATATTACATAAAAAGAAAAGAAGAAGAAAAATATATCAATGATTATAATGCAATCATTGCCCACTTATGGAATGCAAACATAGATGTGCAGTACATTGCAGACAATTCTACTGCAGTTGCATGATATGTCACAGCATACTTAACAAAAGCAGAAAAGATAGAGCTCCAAGACCTCTGGAATGACCTGTCATCAGATAAAACAGTGTCTCAGAAATTATACAGCTTGGGCATAAAAACGCTCACCCATAGAGAATGTGGATCATATGAAGCAGCTGATCGTTTAACTGGTACTGCATTGTATGGTAAATCTGAAAATATAGTATGGCTAAGTCTTGGTCCAGCTAAATCTAGAAAAAGAGTTCTAAAATCATATGAAGATATAGAAACAATAGCCAAACGTGATCCCAACAGCCAAGACATTTTAAAAAACAATTTATTGGACACATACTACCCAAACAGAAGTAATACTTTGGAAAACATGTGTCTATACCACATAGCCCAAAACTACACATACAAAAATAATATGAAACCTGATGAAAAAAAAGGTAAATATAGAGTGACAAACTGTGAAGGCAGCTTAGTTAAACTCACTAAACCAAATTTAATTAATCATATCGAATTGTCATTAAAGACTCCTCAACATAAAGAAGTATATTACATGTCCCTGCTCCAACTCTTCAAACCATGGAGAAATGAAGTACAAATACTAGATAACTATTACGACCCTGGCGGAAATCGAAAAACGATGGCGGAAATGCAATACCGCCATCGAATAGCGTTTGGTGCGACTATGACCCGTCACCGCAAAGTACGATGCCATTAGCGACACCGTAGTGAACGCCAACGCTAACTGCACCAAGTACGCGCGCGCGCGCCATGCCAAACCGTAAATACCACCATGGCGCAAGGGTACGCGAATTCCGACCCTAGCGGACATGTACCTAACGCCATCAAGCACGGCGGAAAGTACCATTCCGCCATGGTGAGAAGTACGGCATCGCGAATCAACCGTAAACGGCCCCACTGAGTGCCTGTACACCGCTCCCTGCCCACATAGTACAACTCCCCGTAGGTGCAATGAAGTCACAATGCAACCAGTGAAATGTACAAGTCACCCATGCATGCCAACGAACAAAAGAATCACAAGAGGGGCCAATGGGAGCTGCAGGGCACAGATGGCACGAATACAGAAGCCATTCCAATGGACATGACCACAGTCCCCCACCAAGAAACGCACGCAAACACAGGCAACTGTGACCAGCAATATTCCGAAAATCACATCATTCCACCAGTCCACCTGGCTGACCGGCATCTGTTACACAAAACCTAATCCCCCGCCCCTGAGCATGACATCATTCAAACAGTCATATTGGCAGCCCTCATCCCTGACCTCACTGGGCTTCGTAGGCAAACGCGCCCAGCACAGTACCACGCAACTATACTCCGAAGCTGGAACCCAATGCAGATCTCCTCACAATACATCGCTCCCCAAATAGGAATATGCCACATCACTTGCAAAGAAGAACGCTACACGGCCCATATCAGAATAGAAATTTAATGCACAACAAAATCACCAAGCCCATACAGCCATTAGGCCATGAACTCCAAAACACATTTCACCATTGTGGGCTGCATCCGCAAGAAATGACCAGCTACTTCTTGTGTGACGCCCTGTTCCATCATGGTACACAGAGCCACATTCACCTACGAAAAGGCAACATGGAAGCGCACAGAACCGCAGGGCCGTCCCAATGGGGAGGCACTAGTCCAGCTGAAAGGCCGAAATGTTGCTCCGAGCCACTAGTACTGCGTAAGGGCATGTGGCCCATTGGCGATCGTCCCATAAGATCGTAATGCTGCTCCACTGATTAACACGAAGCAGCAGGTGTCGGGAGTAAAAGCCATATGCAGGAGTGGCATACAGATGGCAGTGGCAAAAGGGGAGGAGATACCTGTCAACCAAAAGAAAAGAAAAAGAACAGAATGGCCATCAGAACTACATTCGAACAACTCACTTCAATGATCACACTAAATCCACAGCCATATGCATGCTAGCCCACTCCAAAGGATCATCACCACCCCAAAACCACTTGAGACTCATAACTATCTATATCGAGGTGTAAACACCATCACAAACGAGTGTACCTGTGCATGCGTCTGTGAAAACAGAATCCATCAGATGGGATTGGTAACGTGCATGGACACAAGTGTCTGAGGGCGCGTCGAGACAGGGAGGGCTCAACAAGGCCAGATAGACGATGGTCCCACTATGGCAGCCCTGCATCACATAGCGCAGGGGAGGCGGACAGATTCCAAGAAGCCCTGTACATGGCAAACACTGTATCAAATCATCTGTCCATGCATCCATTCATCATTCCCTCATCCCGGTATAAAAACGCCTGAATATTTACTCACATAACATTAGAAATATCCATTGAGTCTGTGCGTTATGCAGCCTGCAAAATCCACAGTGCCCCAGCCCGTAATTCCAGTGTTGTGAAGTAACATGTATTTGGGAACGTCCGGCCTCATCGCCCACGTCGCTATTGCGCATCCCAAACTATTCATATCAATCATTGCATCCTCGCCATGGCCCCTGTCTCAAGGACATTGAACAATAGAACGTTATATTTGCAGTCAGACCTGTGGGCATCTCCTCGCCGCTAGCTGATAACCGAAAGCGCCGCCCTTCGAATTCCTCATTTGCAACATCACGTCGAAAAGGCATCTGTGGCCGCTTGAAATCACAAATTAATCCATCTAGTGCGGCTGTGTGTGAAAATGGCAACTGCCTTCACTCACAAATGGGACGCCCCGCCCGTCGTTGCAACTCGGTACAGTGATGCATGAGGGCCCACCGTTACTCGAGTACTACGTTCCACTGACCCTTCACAAGTCTGTTCGCGACTGCAAAGATTGTATGTGAAACAATGGGACCATAGCCGAATGAACATATCAACCAATGTTACACGGCCATCGGGTACAAATACATGATTGCAATAGCAAGATGCCATTCCTCGAATTGCAGCGTTGTGTGCGGGACGTACTCGGCCAAAGGGGAGAGCAGCTTGCACAGGTGGAATGAATCACCACAGGTGGAGGCCATACAGCCTGAAAACACATAAATTGCACACCCAGTCTCCTCCCACAACCACACCCACTCCGAAATGCTACCGGCAGGACTCGCGATGTTGGCCCTGGGGGACCTGATAGCACTGCAAGTACTCCAACTCCAAGAAGAAGACGAACACCAACTACAACCGGCCGCACGGAGGAGACGCAGGAGGAGGAGGAGGGCAAGGCAGGGCCAGCAAGGGCCGCCAGCACAGCCACTACCACCACGCAGGCAGCCCGCAATCCCACGCCTCCGAGCACATCCGTTCAACCTCACTGATGAGCAGATCCACACCCTCTACCGTTTGGACCGGGACACCATAGCCGCCATTGTGGACATGACACAGGCTGACCTTGTCAGCATGATAGATAGCCCAACCGCCATCCCACCCCTACTGAAGGTGGTGTCTGTACTCCACTTCCTGGCCACAGGCACCTACCAGCACACAGTCGGACAGTTGCATGGCATTTCTCAGCCACTGTTCTCACGGACACTATTGCAAGTGCTCGATGCCCTCCTGCAGCACACAGACGACTACATCTCTCTACCACGCTCGGAGCAGGAAATTACCAGCACAAAAGTGGGATTCCATGCACTTGCCAGCATACCGGGTTGCCTTGGTGCCATCGACTGCACCCATGTGGAATTGGTCGTCCCACATGCCATGGAGGCCCAGTACCGCAACCGAAAACAATTTCATTCTCTGAATGTACAAATGGTGTGTGACTCCAACAGGATCATTACACATTGTTGTGCCCGATTCCCTGGATCAACCCATGATTCTATGGTCTTGAGGAACTCTACAATACCACGCTACATGGAGCGACACGCAGGGTACAGATCCTGGCTACTCGGTGAGTCTCATTTCATGCATGATGATGTGGGGTATGTGATGCGGCAACGACCTGGCAGGAAGGGGGGGGGGTGCGTACGTAGCAATGGCATTCCACTTTATACGTTTATCGTCCACATACAGGTGATGCTGGATATCCACTGAAGAGATGGCTCCTCACACCAGTCCGGAACCCACAGGACCAGCATGAGGAGGACTACAACCATGCCCACTCACGTACCCGTGTAGTCACTGAACAGGCATTCGGCCTACTGAAGACTCGTTTCCGCTGCCTCAGCAGGTCTGGCGGGGCACTCCTGTACCGCCATGAGAAGGTTGCAAAGATGGTCATGGCATGTGTCATGCTCCACAACATGTGCGTACGTAGAAATGTGCCCATGCCCCCTGACGCAGAACTGCAAGCACCTGAAGATGGTCATGATGAGGGTGGGGATGTGGCAGCACCTCAAGGAGTCTGCGAGGCACAGGAGGGCCGTGACATTCGTCAGCATCTCATTGATGCATGCTTCTAGCACTCACGCCTGGTGGCTGATACATGGACACGGTAGTCGTGGCACTGTGTGTGTCTGGTACATGCACAATATGGACTGTACGCCTATGATGGCCTAGTACACAAAGATCATTGTCCACACATCTCATTGGTTGATCGTGCATTGTTTATGGCATATGTGATATCATGTTAAACACCCTATCGACCCGCCACCCAAGTGAGCCCAACACACCCCCTCCACCCTCCTACCTCCCCCCCGAACACCAGTGTCCAAAGATGCTCATTGTCAGTGGGCAGTCGCTATTGCAAGCCCCCTCTGCGGGTATCAGGGGCACCCCTGCCTGTGGAGCGCAGGTTCCTCCCAGATCTACGTTGGGGGCTGCCCTGGACGGAACTTGCAACGGATGATGTCTCTGCCTGCTCACGTCCATGCATGTCCCTAAGGGTTTGTGAGAGCTCAGTGAGCACACGGCGCACTGCGGCAAGTTCGGCACATACGTCTTTGGACGTCGCATGCAGTTCCCCCCTCAGGCTCTCGGTGCTTCTCTCCATTTGGACTCTCAGGCTCTCGGTGCTTCTCTCCATTTGGACTCACAGGCTCTCGGTGCTACTCTCCATTTGGACTCTCAGGCACTTGGTGCTACTCTCCATTTGTGCCCTTAGTGTCTCTGTACTTCTCTCCATTTCTGCCCTAAGTGTCTCAGTTGATGTTTCTATGTCTGCCTTAGTGCCCCCACATTCATCGGCATGGTCCTTGAGGAGCGTGGCCAGTTGCTGCTGTTGCACGATTAACTGGTCGAGGGACTGTTGCCTCTGCTGGGCCATGGCCATTTGCGGTGGTGTCACAGAGTGGCTGTTCGCCTCATGTTGCCCTGCCACAGGGCTTGTGGGGGATGGCCAGTCGTCGTCTTGTGGGTGCCCCTGCGTGGTATCCTCATGTTGTACGGGATGGGACAGACAGGGGGATTGGGACAGGTCATGGATGGATCTGACTTCGACATCCCCGTCTTCTGTGTCGGAGCATGCTGCCATCAATGGGGTGTCACCTATGGTGCTGCTGCCACCAGAGGCAGTGCCTTCTGTGGCATCCATTGGGGGGACCTGTGGTGCTGCTGTTGTGGGCATGCTGGCTGCTGGGGTGCCTGTTGATGTTCCCTCCTCTGTGCTGCCACCTGATTTGTGCTGCTGCCGTGTCTTGATGCGTGCAGCTGAGGTGGAGGGTCTTTGGCCGTTGGTCTTGGCCCTCTTTGCAGGTGTGCTGGTAGGGGTGTCCTGAAGCTCGTCGTTTGGATCGGACCCTGTGGTGGAGTAAAGGAGGGCGAGGGTTATTAATGGGTCTGTGGGAATTGGAATGGCATTGTATCACATGCATTGGGGTGGTACCTGAGGGTGATTTGGGTCGGGGCCTTGGAGGTGCTTCATTTGTGTGTGGAGTGAGGGTGCAGTTGTTTGGCAGCCTGCAGTTAGGGTGTGCCTGCTGCACGTGTAGTGGGTGTTTTTGGGGTTTTTAATTATTTATGTATTTATTGTGTGTTTTAAAGTGCGCTATCAGGCCAATGTGTGTGGACGTTCTCCTGGCCATGTGTTTCTGTTGCACTATGTGGACACATGGTACTTCACATGATTGGACATTGTGGATTTGGCATTGTTTTATTTGGGCCACCTACCTGATTCTTCGGATGTCTGCACTCCTTTCTCCATCCCTCCGACTCCCTCTATGCCCTCCATTCCAATGGTGGAGGCACAGATTTCTTCCCAGGGGGTCAACTTGATGGGTGATTCCGATCCTCCCCCGGTGGCTGTGGCAATGTTGCGGTTGGCAGAAAGTATGCTACGGACGCGTATCCGCAGGTCGTCCCATCGCTTTCTGCATTGCTGTGGGTTGCGGGGTGCGGTCCCCACCGCACTTACCCGCTGTGCCACCAGACCCCATATGGCCTTCTTGTTCGCAAGTGCCGTCCTGGTCATTTGCGTGGAGAAGACGGCGGCGGCATTCTCCTGGAGGGTCTCTGTTAGCACGGTGAGTTCCTCACGGGAGAAGTGGACCTGCCGCTTGCAGTCGCACGCTTTCTTCGCTACTTTTCCCATTTTTCTTGGTTTCGCTAGGGTGGATGACGGGTTGGGGTGTGTCTCAGGGTAGTGTTTTTAGTGGTTGTGTGTATTGTGTGGTTTTATAGGTGTACGGCGGGATGTTTCCCGTTCCGGGCCCATGTTTTTACTTCCGTTTCCGTATATTTCCGGTCACCGTACTTTCCGGTTGGCGCTCACTGCGGTGTCCGCTAAGATGGGTGGCGGTATTGCACGTAGGGCGCCGTACGGCGGCGGTGTGGGCCGTTTTGGGGTCATTTCCGCCATCGCGGACTTTGCACTTCCGCCATGCCGTGGTGCTCGTGCCCGATGGGTCGGAATGGGCCGCACTTTGCTCCATCGTGCAATGGCGGAAACGCTATTTACGCTGTGGCGGTCCGGTCAGTCACTTTCCGCCAGGGTCGTAATGAGGGCCTATGACTCATATGAGGATGCTTTCAAAGCAAATGAAAGCACTATAACTGATGTAAACTTTACACAGTACAAAACAATGTTGCACAATGAACAGCAACACGAAGAAGAACTCCAAGCCCAACTAGATAAGGACACTCCTGACAGTAGTCAACCTTCTGTAACAGGAAGCCAAGAAACACTGGGAGACCCACTAATAATAAATGAGGCAGAATTAGCTATGATAGAAGTAGAAAACACCAATTGTCAGTATGAAGATAAAGAAGACTTAACTATACTACAATCAAAACTAAACAATGAGCAACGTAGCATCTTTCAAGAAGTAACAAAACAAATTGCACATGGTGTAAAACATGAAAATAAAGAATGTTCCTGCCATAATTATAAATCTATACTACTGTACGTCAGTGGTGAAGCTGGTTCTGGCAAAACATTCCTAATCAAAATCATTAGTAAGTTCCTTCAACAATTGACAAACAACAAACTGTCAGCTGTTGTCACTACCCCCACAGGTTTAGCTGCCTACAACATAGGTGGTGTTACATTACACCGATTACTACTATTACCAGTAGAACACCAGAACAAATTAGACTATTACAAACTTTCTGCAGAAGCTGCAATGGAACTACGCAGAGTATTGAAACAAATGAAAATGCTACTGATAGATGAAGTGATCATGGTCTCCAACCTGATGTTAGCTTTGATTCACCTCAGATTACAAGAAGTACTCAAAACAGACTATGAAGAGCTCTTTGCAGGAAAACACATTATTGTTTTTGGAGATCTGCTTTAATTAACACCAGTAAAAGGTGAGCCTATTTTTAAAACATTAGGACACAAACTCTGCCGTAAAACTGTTGGCAGCATTGGAAATGTCAACCTTTGGCAACATTTCCAATACAGAGAATTAACAGAAAACATGCAGCAATCTGCAGATCTCACTTATGCAACATTTTAAAAAGTATCAGAGTTGGTATACTTTCTAAAGAAGCAGAAGCAATATTGAAAACCCGGCACATTAATGCACTTTATGGCGATAATGCATGTGCTACAGATGTTATGGAACAATTAGCCCACAAAAATGTTAATTGTATGGCCTTAATGCCAACTCTTGCAAGCTGTTTCAAATTCAATGAAATCATGCTAAGTAAAGAAATGCAACCAATCATGGAAATTAGTGCCACAGACAAGCTAGATGTACATGGTATGACACTACCCATGTGTGACCAAGCCACAACAAGACTAAATAGTTTAGAAAAATCAATCTCAAACACCGCAGCTTAGAAAAGATATTAAAATTATCCTTAAATTGTAGAGTAATGCTTAAACGTAACCTTGATGTGGACCAAGGACTAGTTAATGGAGCACTGGGTACAGTTGTTGGCTTTCAAACATACCCACGTGACAACAAAAT
Organism: Ambystoma mexicanum; assembly: GCF_040938575.1. Lineage (NCBI taxonomy): Eukaryota > Metazoa > Chordata > Amphibia > Caudata > Ambystomatidae > Ambystoma > Ambystoma mexicanum. The sequence goes on from NC_090924.1 coordinate 589,254,628, forward strand.
TCAGTTTGTCAATATACTCTTTGACAAACTTTCAGAAGTAAAAAGGATAGGACGCTCAACAGCTAGATTCCTTCTCTTCAAAGATATGTATGTACGCAGAGAACAATTTTCTCTAACTCTTGCATACGCAGTCACGATTCATAAATGACAAGGTCTTACCCTAGACAAAGCAATGATAGATATTGGTAACACAGTCTTTAAAGAAGGCATGAGCTACGTAGCACTATCACGCTTACGTACATTTGACAATCTATTTCTAATCAACTTTGATGCAAGTAAAATAAACGCTGATATTCCTTGCATTTTAGAAAACAATAGACTTCGCTACCTATACACCCCCCACCTAAACACATATTCTGTTCCACAAAAAGTAAAACGTTATAAAAGAAAAATAAATCAAACAGAAATGCAACAGAATGTCACTGCAAATCCTCCAAAGAGAGTAAAAGAAACTAATACTTCATCAAGTACCACAAGCAAAAAAGAATCAATTAGGGAAAGTAAACCAGGTACTTCTTTAAAGAAGGAAGACTAACTCCAAAAAAAGCAGTTAGATACAGAACTACCTGGACCATTTAAATTCTCAAATATAGTTGGTGTAAGTTGCTATGCAAATCTAGCAATGAATATTCTATTTCAATTACCACCAATTGTTCACAACATTTACTTACACAGTACAGACCCATTGTGTTTGCAAATGTTAGTACTTCACAGAAATGCAACAAACAATCCTGACAACACGTATAGTGTTTATGGAATAAGACAACAATTGGACTACTGTGCTGGAATGGTGAAATTCACTATAAACTCACAGGAAGATCCACAAGAATTTCTAATGTACTTACTACAAGTACTGGAAAACAAAATCATACCTATAAATGAAATCTTTCAGATTTCATACATGTGGAAACATACATGCACTCTGTGCAACAATGTGACAGAAGAAGAAATCCCCAATGAACGCTTCATATATATATCAATACCAAATTGTGAATCCATTCCATTTCAGCGACTTGTACAAAATGCCAACCATGGTAGATTATGCTCTACCTGCAATTCAGATAATCGCTCCACGTTAGTAATACAAACACATAGTAAATACATAATACTAATGCTTCTACGTTACAATGCAGATGCTACCAAAAACAACTGCAAGCTGACTGGATTCACACATGGTCAAATATCACTTGGTAAGAAAACCTTCACAACAATAGGTATAATCTACCACACAGGAGCCACAACCAATTCAGGGCACTACACTACATATATAAAAAAGAAATGTGGATAGTTGTAATGTAATGATAGTACCATTACTCTAAAGCAGAGATTACCAGCAAATCTTACAAACGCTTAATTGATGTTCTTAAAACCAAAATTTGATAACTAAACTGTATTTAAACCCTAAGTAAACTTGTGTTAAAAAAATATAAACTGTTAGAATACTCCAAAAGCTATCTAACTGCTCAAAAATTCTACAACAACTAATCAGATAAATGAATACCACTAAATTAGACCAAAAAATACACAGTTAGAATACGCCAATTGGCATCTAACTGTCCCAAAATGTAACAATATCCAAATAGATAAATCAATACAACTAAAATATATCAAACAAATAGACAGTTAGAATACGCCAATTGGCATCTAACTGCTCCAAAATTTTATAATATCCAAACAAATAAATAATATGTTACTGCTCCAAAAAATGCAACAAGCCAAAGTATAAAGCATTAGCCAGAAACAACAAGTGAAAACTGAAAACAAACAAACAAATAAACTGTAGCATAACAACATGGATTTTTTTTTCTCCCACAGACCCAATGATTTTAGCAACACATACAGAAACTGAGCAAATTGCACAGTACTCTGATTTGTAATCTACTAAGTATGAGGGTCCAAAAAAAAAAAGTATCTTGATTATACAATGTAATAAGTCATTACAAAATACTAATACTAACATGCTATTTTCTTTTATCACAGAAATTAACAAGAAATACATGTACTCCGGTTACTAGACCAAACTGTAAGTATACAATAATAAGGAGAACCATTGCAGCATATCACATCCATACTATCTAATACCTTTGTTCCTTATACATTTTTTTTTCACCCAAAGTTATAAGCAAATATGGATGTGATATGCTGCGGTGGTTGTGGCCAGGGCATAGAGTCTTGGGTGCATGGCCAAATGACCCAAGTGCCCTGGCCACATCCACCGCAGCATATCACATCCATAGAGTCAAACATTTCAACTATGGTCTATGGAAACTTTTAATGTCCGCGGAGATTATGAGTGTTCTTAGAACACTTTCAACTTGCCAGCAAACAATACGGACAGCGTTTTCAGGACACCCCCTACGAACATTTCAGAACAAGGCGATAGTTCTTTGAACACTTTCAACTTGACAACGAACAATACGGACAGTGTCCTCAGGACACCCCCATTTCGTTTATTTGCGAACATTTCAGGACACCGCAAGTGTTCTTAGAGCACATTCAACTTGACAGAGAACAATACGAACAGCATCTTCAGGACACCCCCTACGAACATTTCAGAACAACGCGAGAGTTCTTAGAACACATTCAACTTGACAGAGAACAATACGGACAGCGTCCTTAGGACACCCCCATTTTGTTTATTTGCGAACATTTCAGGACACCGCGAATGTTCTTAGAACACATTCAACTTGCCAGTGAACAATACGGACTATGCCTTCAGGACACCCCCTGCGAACATTCCAGGACACCGCGAGTGTTCTTAGAAACGTCTTCAGAACACCCCCATTTTGTTTATTTGCGAACATTTCAGGACACCGCAAGTGTTCTTAGAACACATTCAACTTGACAGAGAACAATACGGACAGCGTCCTCAGGACACCCCCATTTTGTTTATTTGCAAACATTTCAGGACACCGCGAGCGTTCTTAGAAGCGTCTTCAGAACACCACCATCTTGTTTATTTGTGAACATTTCAGGGCACCGCGGGTGTTCTTAGAACACATTCAAATTGACAGAGAACAATACGGACAGCGTCCTCAGGACACCCCCATTTTGCTTATTTGCGAACATTTCAGGACACCGCAAGTGCTTTTAGAACACATTCAACTTGCCAGCCACAACCCCCATTCATATTTGCTAACATCTCAGGACACAGCGAGTGTTCGACAACGTCTTCAGGACACCCCCATTTTGTGTATTTGCGAACATTTCAGGACACCGCAAGTGTTCTTAGAACACATTCAACTTGACAGAGAACAATACGGACAGTGTCCTCAGGACACCCCCTATGAACATTCCCCGGACACCGTGAGTGTTCTTAGAAATGTCTTCAGAACACCCCCATTTTGTTTATTTGCGAACATTTCAGGACACCGCAAGTGTTCTTAGAAGCATCTTCAGAACACCACCATCTTGTTTATTTGCGAACATTTCCGGACACCGCGAATGTTCTTAGAACACATTCAACTTGACAGAGAACAATACGGACAGCGTCCTCAGGACACCCCCATTTTGTTTATTTGCGAACATTTCAGGACACCGCGAGTGTTCTTAGAACACATTCAACTTGACAGAGAACAATACATTCCTCTTCTCTAGATACCCTGTCTTGGCACACTGTAACTCCTTTTGGGTCACTGTCTGTACTTCTACCATGCATGGTCCTTCTGTGATATATTCTATACTTTTATCTGTATTCCAGTAATTGTCTAATATTTCTTGAGACTTTACATAGTTATCTTCGTAAATTATCTTGGACATCCACCTTAGTGTTGCTCATTTCCCTTGAAATCGACCTCTTGTGGTGCAAAGTGATAGATGCATGAGGCATTGTGCTCTTGCCACTGGAATTCCAGGTGCCAAGAATGTTCTGGAAACACTCATGGCATAGGCTATGAGAGAGCAGACATAACAGCTCACTTTGCTTGTCTTTTTCCCCACCTTATCCATGTGGCTATACCACCTGTTATTCGATATATGGGCTGAATTAGTTATAGAAGAATTTTCCTCATTGAAATGTACCTCTGCACTGCGCCTAACTCTTTAAAAATGTTTAGCAGTGCTTGTTGTATGCCTGGACATGGCTTCTGTAACAGCATGGATTGGGGTCACATTAGTAAAGGTCAAGGCTTGCGCATGTGCAAACAACAATCTTTGTAAAACAAGGAGTGTAAAGAAGTAGGAACAGCAGAAAGCACAAAACATTATCACGACAGTTCATATTATATTTCCCATCTTGTTGTAGTGCGATGCGCCACGTGTCTGTGGGTTGATGCTGAAAAGCTTCAAAAGTGTGTTATTATGTAGTTAGTGGGTGATAATTCAAGCTCCAAGCCGATAACATTGGATGAGTGCGGCATAGAACACTCTCTCCCATACTTAACATATTCTTGGGTTTCCAAGTAAAAAAATAATGGATGGGTCTCCACTTGTCAAGTGTGGAATCTGTGGGCTACATATAAGAGAAATACATGAAAAAATTGTCTTGGAGGTATCATTTGCTCTGTTTCTTTTTGTATTACATAATTAATAAAGCATTCCTGAAATGAGTGATGTCTCTGAGTGATCATATGGAAAAAACAGTCTTTAACTTTTTCTATGAATACTTCTTGTAAGGAAAGGACAGTGTACCTAATTTATGTGTATGTATTATTCCTTCTCGAGCTCTCTCGCTCTGGATCTAGTTATCGGTGGCTGTGGTTCTTCTTCTGTGTCCTTGTCTTCTTCTTGCATCAAATCATCTTCCTTTGCTCGGGAAGAGGCCTCAGCTCGGCAGAGCTTGACCTCCACAATATAGTTCCAAACATTTTTGCCATGCAGTTTTACTGCTCTGTCCATTGCCTTTTTCCACAATGAAAAGACCTTCAAATCTATGGCCTCACAAAGTTGTGAAGTAACACTGTATCCCCACGATACAACAATGGCTGTTTCAATATTATCTCAGTTTTGTCAGTGCTGTTGTCATGTTCACTGTTCTTCGACCTCTCCACCTGAGCCGGCAGTTGACGAGAAATAAAAGATGCACTAGCCATCAAAAATGCCACATATTTGTACATTTAATCCCCGCAAACATTGGATTTGGATTCTTGTCGGTTAATGCCCTAGTAGGAGGAGCCTGGGGAAGTAGCATGTGTTGTCCTGTTACCACCTCATGGGGTGTTAGATGGTGGTCAGATCCAGCCTGATTACGCAATGTGAACAGTTCTAAAGGCAGTCAGTGAAGCCATCCTTTTTTCAAAGTTACCTTTATCTTGGCAATTTTGTCTTTGAGCAGGCCATTTAGGCGCTCACACAGTCCATTTGCTTGCAGGTGATAGGACAGGAAAAGGTGTGCTGTATCCCCAGTAGGGTTGTGATATGCTCAAAAGTCTAACTCATGAAATAATGTCCATTGTCAGACCACAGAACCTCACACACCACCCCTCATGTGAACACCTTTCTAACAAAGAATGGTACAACCCAGAGGGCGTCAGTATGTGACAGTGTCAGAAACAAAAGGGTCTCTCACTTGCTAATCCCAGGGGATTTCTCTCTCAGGTGGCAAGGGCATGGCCATCACCTTTGGATCAAGACCCTGGAGGTGGACCAGTGCGTGAGGATCACTTGGGTGGGGGATCTTCATGGAGTGGCGGTAAGGCAACCGATGGTGAGACGCGGTATCCCCCCTTTCCCGATCCCATAGACCATCCTATTTTATAGGATTCTCCAACGTTCCAACCCCCGCCCCCTTTCTACACAAACAATGGGTCAAGGAAGAGCAGGACAAAGAGTAAAGAGGCTAACACTTGCATATCTCGTTGGACATGTCCCGTTAATAAGGTCAGGCAAAGCCAGGCACTTGACCTTAATCACATAGATCTGATACCCATTAGCTCCCCCCACACGGATAAAAGGTGGAACATTGAGACACACTCTGAGCAAGGTGAGATATGAGAAGGAGCAGATCTTCCAGGGCGAAGGCAAACCCACTGGAGCAGGGCAACCGATCGAGGGACCAGAGCGAAGGGTAGTGAAACCCAAAAAGATCCCTGCAGGAGGTAATTGTCTCTGGGAAACCATGAAGGATATGTAGAGAAGGCCAAATCCCAGACATGAAGAAGTCTGGGTTGTGTTTCAAGGACGCCAGCGACCCTCCCGGGTGAACAGCAGAGTTGAGGAGCGAGGCCAAGCCTGTGGTATCAACCTTGACTCGTGAATCAAAGCCACAGAGAAAAGAAAGGAATGCACACAACTGATGAGTTAGCGAAAGACATGAAAGGCCTGTTTGTGTCAATGAAAGATTCATGTTGCAACAGTGTATCTTACAATTGAAGGTTGCACGCATGCTGATAAGACACGAAAGAAAGCAAACCAATAGTGAAGGTTTAAACTTACTGATAACTGTGAAGCCAGTGATACAGAGTAGCGGATTGGTCCAGCAAAAGGAAATAGCTCACTCGAAAGTCTCCGCAAAATGTTTGATGTTTTGTTATGAAGCGATCAAGGTAAACAAACTTTGAAATGCGCAATGGTCAAGACTAATCCCGGAAAAAAGGGAAGTTAAAAGGTGAATGCTTTAAAAGGAAGGATTTCTTGGAACTGATCTGATTGTGTTATGGAACTACCAAGACCAAGAGACACTGGGGCAAATAACGTAAGGGAGAGCTGAAGTGAAAGTCGAAGAGGCCCTGCGGAGGTCTATAAAAAAACATTGCACACTCGAAAGTCTTCGACATCAGTGAAAGTTCTGTGCCCGACTGAGGGAGACCTGCAAGGTGAGACAAATTGGGGAAAGGGAAGCCCTGCTGAATGTTAATGAAGCTTGGGGAACGGTACCCCTGTAGGTGCTGTGATAGTGAGGTCTGATCCGGGCAGAGGGAGATCTACGTTGAATCAGGTACTTTTGTTGAGAGGTCCAAGCTCATTTGAGGGAGAACTTTGTGAACTGTTGATGTCTTAATCAGTCTGAGCCCAACTGAGGGAGACCTATGTGAACTGTGTATGCCTTGAGAGGTCCGAGCCTGGCAGAGGGAGACCTAAGTGAACTTGTGTTGAACTGTGCAAGAACTTGGAGTGAACTGAAAATAAGTGACTTTAACGTGGAAGGCCAAGCGGGCCTTGACCCATGTTTTGAACTGCCTTTTTTTGATAACCTGAGCCTGAGTGTGTCATCCTGTATAAAAGCGCTGCCTTACTCCGTGCTGTCCAACGTGGGGAGGTGAGCTGACTCAGCCACCTTGATCCTTTATGGTATAACACTGATTTTCCTTTGCATACATATTACACTTTACACAATTTTTGTCTAAGAGATAGGGCAGGCATTTGTTTTTTTAGTATAGGCCATTTTGACATAGACTGACTAGAACTGTGTTTTCTTTATTATGTGATTGTGGAGACTACTCCCATCATAGCTGTAGGGCAAACTAGGAGTTTTCCAAATCCCAAGGACCACTGCCGTCCCCATATGTCTCTCCCCTGTTTCCTAGTCTTTTGTCGATGACCCATCAATCTAAAGCGCTTCCCCCTATCAAGAGGTTTCACCCACACCTTGGGAATGTTGTCATACTGTTCCATCTATGTAGTACAAGTACAGTCATGTACATAGTCTCCTTCCTCCACTGGCTCTGCTACAAATGTCGCTGGATTTACAGTCTTTCATCTTACTATTTTGATAGCATGATTCAAGATAATCACCTCATATCTGGAAGCTCTTTGTGTATTCAACATACTTTTGGGCCTTTCGAGGATTGCAAAAAGGATGTGTTACACATAAAGGTGGTACAACACCCCATAGTAATACTCGCTGACTTCTCTACTGCAACTGTGCAGCAGCCAGAGCGTGCTTACACAGGTAATGTCCACTCATCGCTGGGTCTAAACATCCACTATAATAAGCCAAGGGTTTGTGTCCTAGGATAGTCTTCTGTGTGAGTACTGCAGTCATCATTACTCTGTTGGAGTGTGAGAACAGAACAAATGTTTCACGGTAGTCTGGAATCCCTAATGCTGGAGCTGTGCACATTGCTTTCGTCAGCTCTTCAAATACAGAAGTCATTTGTCTGTCCATAACAACTTACCGATCCCTTTCTGTGCTTCCTTCTGTCTGCTTAACAAAGGTCTTTTGTATGTGCTGTAGTCAAACAACCACGCTCTGCAATAATTACAGTCTTAGAAATTGCTGCATCTCCCTCACTGTCTTTGGCATCAGCATTCTGCAAATCACCTATGCCATTTCTGGAGTCACCCTTCGCCCATCCTGGGATATCAATTGTCCTATGTATACAAGGACCCAATACAACTATTGCATCAAAAGAAATTACCTCCATCATCCCAGCACCTCAGAAAGGGGCTATACATACACACCCACTTCCCGTGGGCATAGCTGGTCAACTAGGAATATAGCAAAGAAATCAGTACATCAGTAGAGAAAGGAAATGAGCAAACCTGGAGTGGGAAACAGAAGCCATTTATGATGGCTCCAATCAAGACTGGAATACACGCATAGGGAATTAAATGGTTACAACTGGGTCCATAGTGCCCACAAGTGACTTTGGTTTCAGGAGCCCAGATGGTTTTGCTGATGATGTTCTAGATAGATAGTCATGAAAATTGACCAGTCTGTGGATTGCCCCACTTTCATGTGGCTGCTACAGAAATTCAAATAGCAAGTAAAATGAGACCCTTGAAGAATATTTAAAAGTTGCATTCCTAAATAATCAAAAATATATTAAGGGAGATACTTACCTCTAAAGATTAGAAATTATTCAAATGACTTCCCTTGGGTTCACACATGCACAATACTAGCTAGAGGTTACACCAATTAAAAGTGGGTTTAACAGATTATTGATGCAAAAACCTTAGTCTAGCGAAAGTCCTGAATGTGCATTTCTGAATAACCAATTACAGCTGAGGGGGATAGTGCCAGGGGAAAAACAGGATTTCAGAGACCAGTATGGGATTCATATTCTTTGTTAAATTTGTCACAGAGAAATTGGCATTTTAAAAGTAATGTTTCAACTGTTCTGAATGTTAGAGCATATTGGAAGTTTTGGATCAGACCATGTACTACAATGTACTATTCTTTACAATTTAGACTTTTCTCAAACACATGGTTCTAGCAACTTCTGAAGAATCACTCATAGTCTTTCTAAGATTTTGAATGTAACTGTATTTTAAATTATGTCATAATTATTGCATTTGGAGATTAGTCAACTTGAAACATAGAGACGTTTGTTAACCCTATGTTTGCTTGCTATCTAGGGGGATGAGTTGTTCCCATTCAAAGACTGCTAGCGGATGTCTGATGTATTCATATTATGCTAGAGAGTTTGAAGTTAGCATTGTGTTCTGTTTTTCGATGGATATTCCCTGAAGAAGACATACACAGTATGAGGACATCATCGAAACTAGTTAATTGAGCTACAGACATGGCCAATAAGCTATACGGCCGTAGTCATAACTAGTAGGAAACAAGAGTAATTGACAATAAGAATTGTTTAACTGTGTTAGGAAGAATCGTTAAATGGGAGTGGTGTTAAGAAGGCCAATAGAGAAAAGATTGTAGAAATAGGTGTATTTGGTCTCTAAAATGTAGTAAGAGTAGCAATATTGGTACATATACTTCATGTATTTTGGCTATAGGTTGTTTGACAAAATAGGGTATGAAACCTGATTTATGTAATTTGTGAGAACTATTTATGTGTTATTGTTTGCATAATTGGTTGTATAATGGTTTTGATGCAAACATATACAATGTCTGAAATGTGTGATCATTTCGAACAATTGTTTATGCAGTTATTGTATATCGGTTGCATCCTATAATATTGTGTAGCTATTCTGCGTTTAAGACAGATCATCCTGCCACTTCTGACCATATAAAAAGTGGACGGATTGATTCCATGCGTACACATTGTGATGACTGATCCCATGAGGTAAGTCTCTTGTTTCTGTTTATGTATTTGTCCGCATAGTAACATGAGTCATTGGGCGACCCAATTGTGATTACGATAATAATTTCATTTGCCAGTTCAGGTGCGAGAACTTTTAATGTATGGATTTTTCTGAACACATATTCCACTCTTTTATTCAAGGTGGGTGCTTGTCTTGAATAAATGACATGCTTTCATTTCAACTTGGTTCATTCTATTTATTAACAAGATAAATCCTGCTAGACTGTATTGTTTTTGGTTTGTATTATGAGCTTGCATTTGCCAACAGTGTTCCGTGTGTTTTAGGAGGTTTTCACCTTTGAGTTACATGTTTTTATATTTTAAATCCAAATACAAATAAAGTAAAAATTAATATTTTTACAGCACAGTTTGGAGGTCATTTTCCATAGCAAGTTAAATAAGCCGTGGAATCTGCCACCATTTACACCTCACTGATGGTGAGGTTGTTACACCTCATTCTCATTGCATAACATCTGACATTTCTATAACAGAATTGTTGTTCCTCCTTTAAAACGCAAATGTTGTGTAAAAGTGAGACGTGTATACATCGAATTAAGGCTGTGCTCATAGAACACAGCCACCGGGGGCCTGCATATTTGCAAGGCAGAGGCCAGAGTGCAGAGATGCCACAGCTGCATTCTCTGTTCCACAAGCCATAGAGTGTGGAAAGGCCCAAGCCCCACAAACATCACAACAATTCCCAGTCCAACATTAACATCCAGCAAACACAAGTATATTTAATGTTTTCCCAACGCAAAAAAACACTAATTGTTTGTTCTGTTGGCTACTCTCCCCCCTTCTGCCTCCATGACTGCGGCTGCTCCCATTACCCCTCAGCCAGCCTTAATTGCTTCTTATCCCCTTAACTTCTTCTGTCCCTCATCACCACTGCTGCCCTCTTTCTCCCCTCATGCCCCTTTGGCTGCTGCTGGCACCCTACCCCTCCACCCCCCACGACTGCTGCTGCCTACCTGGTCACTTCTGCCACCTTGTCTACTTCATCTCATTTTATTGATACTACCCCTCCCTGGCTGATATGCACCCTTTCAGATGCTCTTGCCTCTTCCCCTGAGTGCTGCTGCCCCCTCCTTGACTCTTGCTTATCTCCCTCACTGCTGCACAGCATCTTTTGAATGCTCTTGTTCTGTGACTGCTGCTTTTCCTTCTTTGATTGATCACACCTCCCCTAGCAGCTACTAACCCCTCTGTGCTATCTTGGCCCCCCTCTGACTGCCGTTCTCCCTCCACCTGCCCATGCACATCCCCTCACTCCAGACATACACCCCCCATGCTGGCTTGGATCCGAGTCCTCTCATCCCTGTTCTTAGTCATCCCACCATCGCCCTGCTCCTGCATCTCCATCCACCGCTCCACACCCAGCCGGAACAGTGGGCTTGCTTCTTTGGCCTACCACACTCGGCACCTACCAGGACCTTGGTGAACTCATTCAGCACTATTTTTTCAGATGATGAGCTGATGATAAAGTAGGAGAAACGTTTCTTAGGAGCGACAGAAGATCCCATTCAGCCATGTGACCAAATCTGGCAGAACCTATGGCATTGTGCCCGTAAAGTGGTCACAAGATGCCACAGGGTCTTGTAGATGAGGAGTCAAGTACCCCCACCAAGGAGTGGAGGAGGCTTTCAGAATAATCAGGGAACGTTCAGAATAATCAAGGAGGTTTTCATAATAACCTGGGTGGTAATGAAGGCACGCAGGATGGGCAAGTTAGAAAATTCCCTCCTGTGTGTTGGACATGTGAAATGACAGGGGACATCGCGTGAACATGTGGGAGCCAAGGGTATGTGCAGAATGGGCAATTCTCTAGATGGGGGAACATCTTATCCTCCAGCATATAGCCCACAAAGAAGGGATGGGTTTGCCCAAGATCAGACAGTGTATCAAACATAGGTACCTCCAGCAGAGCAGGCTTTGCAAGCACAAGTACCATATAATCTGCCTCAAGGGCAATCGCAGCACAAACCCATGCAGATACAGCAGAGCGCAAACACAAGACAGGTGTTGACTCCTAGGATATGGGTTGTCACTGACATGGGTGGGAATCCTTTCACGGGTACGGGAATAAGTATGTACCCACAATAGGACAGCTCACTGGGTGACTTGATGTGTTCAGTACTATCTGTGATGCATAATCTTCAAGAGGAACCAAGGGTCGACGTCACGATAGGAGGAAAATCCTTTTCTTTTTCAGTAGACACTCGGGCGACTCGTTCATGTATACAAGATGGAAAATGTTCATTGTTGGGTGATGCCAAGAATGCTCAAGGGTTCTCAGGAGCTACAAGTGGAGTTCCTTTTACTGAAAAATGGCCAGTCTCTAGAGGAGAATGTGACATGTCTGTTCCACTATTGTATTCAAAACAGACACCAGTTAATATACTGGGCAGAGATCTAATGACAAATCTAAATATGGAAATCTCCTTCACTGAGGAAGGCACAGTGTGTTCAATGCCAGGAATTCATCATTTAAACATGGGTGAATTTATGATGGCATTTAGAGGACAAAAAGCCATGCGAAGAGCGCCGCTAGAGCCAGAAGGCTTTCACTATAGGGAATATTGACCAAAGACAAGGTCCGACTTCAGCCAGGCATAGGAGGGTTATCTTCATCGTCTCCTCTACTTGCACTCTCATTTTGTGTTCTTCACTTCCAATGACATGGGACAATTTACTTACAAGCTGTTTGTCACATGTATAAGTGATTAATCCATACCCCATGCCATTTACAATTTTGTCATAGTGAATCTTCAAACTATGTGTTTGTTTTTCCTCAATGGATATCATGTTTTGTTATGCAAAACATTACTTAAATATGCTGCACAAAGGAAAAAAGCATTAGCAAACTAATAATAAAAAGCTAAAAGTAAAAAAGTCTTTTTACATAAGTTTGAGTCATGTGTTTGGCAACAGCAAGCTTGTTGCTTTCAACAATGGTTGCCCAAAATGTATGTGCTCCCAAAAGTGTCTTAAAATCAGTGTACACTAAAATCCCATTGTACACCCTTTAGATTTATAGAGGGTAGGACATCCCCCATGTTATAGTTTCACTATAGGGTATGCATTTTGTTAACATGGCTACCCGGTTTAGTGGGCACGGTAATGAATTCTTGTTCAGGCTACAGATTCCCATGTACAAAGAGGGGGGACAGATGTTTCCCTTAGAGTTACAGGCAGCTGTAGTGCGAGGCGAGTTGGCGATGCTCAAAGGATTTGATGATGATGGCAGACCATGGCGAACATTGATTGCTATTGGGGAAAGATACTGATTGACTGATGAGGATATGTTTAGAGAGGACCTGTCAGATGACGAAGTAGTGTTTGAAATGAGCATTACATATTGGATCAGGACAGACAGCAGAGAGATCCCACAGAAGATAATGATTGTGGAGCAGTTGCCGCATTTTTTGATGAGGATATGGAGAAAGTGCTGACTTCTTAATGGACTATGGGCCCCTATGACGTAGGCCTGTTGAAGGGGATGGGAGAAGTCAAGATTAAGCTGAAGCCAGGAGCAATTTTACCTCAAGCAAGACAGTACCCTATGTCTCAAGAGGCAGATGAGGGAATTTTTAAGACTATATCGGCTATGATGGATCGAAGCATCTTAGGGACATCAGAGTCACCATGCAATACCGCAGTGTACCCTTTCAAGAAATCAAAAGGGGGGTCATGGCATTTAATTCAGGACACAAGGCTGATTAACCAGATTGAACAGGCAGAGTTTCCTCCTGTTCCAAATCCGGCGACTATCCTATGCAGTATCCCGGATGAGGTGTGATATTTCACGGTGATTGACCAGAAAAATTAATTTTTCTCAATCCTGTTGCATAAAGACTCCCAAGATCTTATGTCATTTACGTTCCATCAGACTAAGCTGAAAAGCACACATCTGCCCCAGTGGTACTGTGAGTCTCCAACGATTTTCAGTAGGGTCCTGCATATGGATCTGAGCAATATTGATTTGCCAAGTGTCGTGCTGCAATGCATAGATGACATTTTAGTCTGCAGGACATCAGAAGAAGAAGAGTGCAGACAAGACTCGATTCAGTTAATGATTATTCTAGAAAAGAAAGAGTATAAGGTAGACAAAGAGAAATTGCAGCACTGCCAACAAGAGGTGTTGTACATAGGGCAGTTAATCTCACACGAAGAAAAGAAGGTTACACCTGAAAGAGCTGAGGCAATTTTGAAAACAGCAAAACCGCACACGATAAAGCAAATGCAACAGCTTTTAGGACTTTGCAACTATGTTAGAGCATGGGTATTTGATTATAGTTCTTACACAAGACCATCGTTGCATGCCCTGAAAAAGGCACAGGTGAATCAGGAAAAAATGAATGGACTGAGGAAATGGAGGAGGGGTTTGATTAATTAAAAAAGGCATTACGCACAACGCCAGTTTTAGGAATCCCCAATTATTCTGAGGAGTTATTTTTATTCTCGCTCAATAAGGGCACGGTTATGACAGCAGTACTCCCGCAGAGAACTACATTGGGGTACAAGTTCCTGGCATATTACAGTGGGATTTTGGACCAAGTAATGTGAGTTACTTCACTTGCGAACGATAGTGATGGGTGTTCCATGATGCTATTTGTCAAGCATGCTTTGTTTGCTGTTTTGGAGAAACCTAAAGGTACACTGACATCCCAAAGAGCCTCTGCTTATGAGGTGGTAATATCGAATCCGGAGATCAAAATAGTCAGGTGTAAAATGGTGAACCCTGCCACCTTTGTAGCTGAACGACTGGCAGAGGATGAACAAGTGCATGATTACTATGAGGAATTCTATTCTATTCTATGATGATATTCCCAGAGTGAGGCAGCCATAATGGAGCACATTAGACTATTACCTGAGCATTTTACTGGAGGGACAGATGGTCCTGTCTAACGATGATGCCCACAAACTACTTGCTATTATCTTTTACTATTTACTTCAAGTTCATCCTTACCTTGTTTGGCGAGATACCAACACTTGTGTGTTCATAAGAGATCCTATAAACCGTCCAGCAATCAGCCAGTGACTTGTGGAAATAGTTAAGCAGATCCGACAACTACTGGAGCATCTGATGAGTTTGTCTGAATAAAGAGAATTTTTGCTACCTTAAAAAGCAATCACAGGCAAACATATTTTTCACAGAGCATATTTCAGGTCCAGACAGTGAGCAGAATCAATAATGAGTGGAGAGACGTTGATGGTGGAGCCTCATGTATTGGTGTATGATATATGCCTGCTCTACGTTTATCAATATTTTTCTGATTCTGCTAATTCACACTGAATATTTCATTGGTCTTCATAAAACAGTGGGACCTTTGATTCTTCCCACTCAAGTTACCTTGGCAGAACTAGACATTGTGAGAAAGCCAAGGCATTATGTAATTGTCCCTATTTTAGTTGCTCATGCAGAGGTACCTATACATGTGACAAAGGACCCAAACCTTCCCTTTGGAGGGAGATCCATTTTTGATTTACTTTATGGTCATTATAGGGAGAATCAAATGAAACAGAGACCTAAGAGAAGTGCAAGGGAGGATGATCATTAATTGAATGATTATTTGGACAGTACAGCACATTTGTGGAACAATATGTGGTAAGAACACATGAAAGAGGTGGGAAAGAGAACCTCTAAGGAGGATTGCTATGTATGTGCACTCCTGCCTTATGCGATGGGGGAGTCTAAGATATTCATAGCTATTGAAATAGATGTTCAAACATCTCATTGCCTTACTCACCTTGCACTATGCCTCACAAAAGGTCAATTCCAGGGCCAAACAGAGTCTTTGATATGGGTGACAGAATGGTCAGCACCTGATGAAGATGACTATGTGCAAGACATAAAGACAAGAGCAAGAGCACACACCCGAAATCATGTGATAAGATATGGACAGCCGGGTATGAAGGGAGGAGGAATCAAATGGGAAATCAACAGAAGACTCAATTGTCAAGATGTTCAAAGATGCAAAGAAAGAGGCCAAATGCAGATCTGGGGAACAGTGCTTTCTCCAGATGGATGGGAAGAAGGTGTGGTTATACGTAAGGCACATGCAACACAGGGATCGTACAGACCAACTGTACAAAATGCAGAATGACTGTGCAAACCTTTATGGCCAAAGATTGCAAAGCCTCTGACATGGGTCGAAGACAGAGAAGGTCCATTGCAGATAGTGCCTTTGGCTAGAGCAGAACTATGCTTCAGAAAAAATGGCACAAGAAAAGTTGGAGAAAATTAGCAATGTGTATGAATCTTTGATGTATCAGGAATGAAGGACAGGACAGCAGTGATAATGGATCACTACTGGGTCTGTGGATCCAGAGTTTACATGAAGCTGCCCAGAGATTGGGGAGGACTATGTTCTATAATGATTGTTTATGTTCCAGCATTAGTGATCCCGAAAAGTGACTTGAACATTAGTGAATTTCCAAAAATAGAAGCTCACCTGAGGAAGAAGAGATCTGTCGAGCTCCTGAATTGGATGAAGATTGAGAATTATTTCTCAGCCAAGTCAATAGAATACTTTGATTCCATTCCATATGAACACAGATTATTAAGTAAGACTTCACCAATATTCACGATAATCTTCATGCCCAGGATCCAGATGGAAGCTAACACTAAATGGTTACAAATAACCAGATGGGAGCTTTTTCGGACAATCAACACCAACATAAAGGGGTTCAATGTTATCAAGGAGGAGCTGAGAGCTATAAGACTAATGACACTTCAGAACAGATATGTCCTGGACATGATCACAGCTATGGATGGAGGTGTTTGTGCCAAAATCGGAGAATCATGTTGCACATTCATATCTTCACCTAATGATGAGAATGGTACCTTGACAGAGGTGATAACGATGCTGACAAATGTGCACGTCAAAATGGAAGATGAAGTTGAAGACATTGGTTATGACAGCTGGTTTGGATCGATTTTATCATGGGTTCAACAATGGATGGCGAACATTTTCAAGTTGCTTGGAGCGCTGTTGGTGTTGATCATGTTTGAATTCTGTGTGATCAGGATAATAATCACTCAATGAAAGAAGACTGTAAAGAAGGCAGTAGGAATGAAGATTGTGATTGATGTTGAGTCAGGATTGGAACCTAAGGAGCTGACAAATGAAGAAATCAGAGACTATGTAAAGGCCAGTATCCATGCACGTGAGGGAACAAAGTTCCTGTACCCAAAGAACCACAAAAAGTATGTGGGGAGATGGATCTACTGCAGTCTCAATGGATAATGCATTCTTATGACCTGGGGTGTTGATCAGCATGTGAAATCAGCAGGAGGCCTGAAAGGAGTTGTAAAGATATGGGTACCAGAGAAGCATTTCTTCAGATGAGGATATCTTGATGTGAAGAGTGCTGAGAGAGTGGTCGATGAATCACCCACAGTGGGGAGTGTAGAGGAGGAGTGAAGTACCCCTACCAAAAGCTCTGCCCTCATGCTTCCTATATGTTGGGAGCTGGGAATTGCAACACATGCAGTGCCAGCAAGGATGCCTGTACCACAGAACATCATGGAAACAAGGTATCCATTGAGAAAACCCTACATACATGCACAAAGACATAGTGTTCGTTTGGATAAAGTGCCCGAGGAAGTGTGCATTTGAACAAGAAAGAAGAGTGGTGATGTCATGCAGAGCAGATGATGATGCACCTAGAAAAGATGCACGAGGCAAAATATATAGACATTCTATAAGCTCTGAAGAGAAGATGGTAAACATGAGCAATAATTTTGGGCTTGAGATAAAGATGCTCATGCTACAGAAACGCTGAAGAATATGTAAATCAGATTACACTTGTACAGATGCAGTAATGCAAGTAGACAAAGTGATCTTAAGGCTGGCTACATAGTGAATAGTTTTGCGGCGATGCGCCAATGTATAATATATAGGAAAGTATAGAACCTGGATATTCCACAGTGCACTTTTAAGCAAGGCTGAAACCATGTGATTGGAAAGAGTTTTCAGTGTGGCGTAGTTGGAAAATTGCTGATGGTGAAAGAAACATTCAAGAAAGGCTTTGCTGACCCAGCACCAAGAAGACGAGGCCACTGTGAGTCTGGGTTTCTATCCAGTAGTTACAATGAACGTGAGAAAGAAACAACTTCTATTTGAGGTGGAATGGAAAAACACTGAAGGCGTCAAGAGTTCATCATTTAATAGAATTAAAAGGCTTCAAAATGCGGTCTCCCAGTCACATGGTCAGACCAAAGTAGACATTGGGTCGAGCTACACTGAAACCAAGAAGATACTCCCTTTATTTCTCAGGCGCAGAGAGCCTCTAAAAGGCTAAGTTCAAAGGCTTATTGACTGGCAGAATGCAAGAGTAATGATAGACGTGGGGCTAATTGAAAGGGAAGGCATGATCACGCTGACTTTCCATGCACCTGGTATGGGAGACCCAATCACTTCCCCCGTGAGTATAGAACGTATACTTAGATGTTCCCTGTAATCCCATTGCATCCCCAAGTAGGTTTTTGTAGTTTGCCACGTAGTGTGACGTCACTTAAAACAAGTTCTTACTATAAAAGTTGTGTTTTTTATGAAACAATCTGACAGAAATAGAGCGAACGCCCGTTGATGTCTGTTGTAACTCCCTGTTTTATATAATTGCAAATAAAACAGCACCCAGTTTTGCCAACTTCCTGAGTCGGTTTGATTATTGATGTTTGAGTAGCTTCTGCATCCCCATCCATCTCAAAATATTGCTCCCTCGTCTTAAAGGGCCCTAGGTCACTGGGTTCAGACTGCTTTATCAGGAGAGGTGATACCCCACTGTCAACTCTGAAACTGCATGTGAGTAATGTGCAGGTGTTTACCGTCCTCAATATCAGCATCCTTGATGTAATTGGAATGGGCTGAACGTGGTTGCATTGCATTCGTTCATGACAGAAATCAAAGATGCTAATCCAAAATGATATGAGGGGCTAGCCCTTTTGTCTCTGGCTCAAATGTGCAGAAGATCAGAATATAGCCCACACCCACGTGGAAAAAGCACATATAATATACGACAATACAAACATGCTGCAGAGACCGCTTGCTGACATCCCTGTCCTGTTTCCCGAGGGATATGGATTCGCTGCTTATCTCTGCTTCACTTGCGAGCAGGACTATGTGTGTAACTCCACCAACACAGTGTAGTGCCTGAAATGTCTATCTATCAGGTGGATTGGGTGTCAAATAAAAAAGAATGCATTCAAATACAAGGAGAACAGTGTTCCGCTCCAACGGAAACAAGTGTAAGTGCATTCCACTATTTACACATTTTGGAAGGCAATTAACATCGGGTCTCGTGAAATACCAGCCATTCAGATTCGCAGAATCCATAGGAACCAAATGCATTTCAGCAAGCCTGGGAATTGCATGCAGGCATACATGCATTCATGTTGTGCAAGTCAAACCAAAGGTTGTGGCAGCAATGTAAATTGAGTCTGATGTCACAGATCCACTTGCATAAAAGTGCCAGATAGATGCAAACATGTGTCTATGCTTTACACATGTTTGTAGACACATTTCAGTTCTCTGAGGATGTTGAAAAGAACCCCCCATTTGTCTTTCCTAAGAGAGTCAAGCTGCAATCAACTTCACTGTTCGGTTGATGACTCAGGGCTCGGTGGCAAATATTAGTGCGATTCAAAAAGGTGGGCCATTTTCTTGCAAAAAGTCACAGACCCCATTTACATGTAAAAGACAAGTATGCTGTTGGCATGTCTTTTCAACAATCATTCACCATACCGTACGTGCTCGAAAACATGCAGATCACCAATTATTTAGCATCAAATTCACGCAGGGCGAGAAATGAGTATCGGGAGGATGGCTCAGGGACAACATGTTCACCTTGGAAGCAAGACAACACGGAGCACCACAGGTTCGATCCCGGGGTCCACGCTTAGAAACCTCCGGGTATTAAGCGTTTTATAAATAATGTATCATATCATGAGCGTTAATTACACAGATATGCAGGCATGATGGCAGGTCTGTGTGATGAAAAAGCAGCCGACAAATACAATCACACCACCCACCTACACTGAGTGCATGATGTCCGCAACACCACTGCGGCACAGTACAATCTGCTCAGGGGTTGAACAACAACTTTCTATACGCCAAAGCAGGGGTAAGAGAAGATGCAGCATTTAAAAGATATTTGTGAAGATCAGCCGTGTGATGTATACGTGTGTGCTCGGTGCTCCGTTGGGCCGCCAACATCCTGATAATTATCCTGATCCCTGTTACATCTGGACCGACCGCCAACATCCTGATAATTATCCTGATCCCTGTTACATCTGGACCGACCGGTATAAGAGTTTAGAGGAGAAACCAGGGGACAACTCGGCTGAGCCTGTGACTCTGCAGCAGGAAACGGAGGAGCCCGGGAATACGGCATGGAGTGCACCAAATAACGTGGTGGGAGACCAGGTGAGGAGAGAGTGCCAGACCGGATGGGCGCTCTGGCACACCGGATGGGCACTCTGTGACAGGAACATCGGCCCACTGTGGAATGGAGGAGAGGAGGGAAGGGGGAAGCCCATATATCAAGGACAACGGCCCTTTGAGAGGTGACTGGAATTGCAGTGGATATGGGCTATTGTGAGGCTGGCTCCTGTTGGAGGGCACTCCTGGGCGGATGGACAGCCACTCTGATTGTCACTAACCTGGGGCACTGTTAGGTGCATACATCATCGGAGCCACCTCGGCCCCACGCAGTGGACAAATCCACATTTGAGGCGCAGGGGGGCATCAACATAATTAGCCACCCAAAAGAGCAGAGACAGAGGGCCTGTGCCTTGTCTGCTGCCACTCACTGATACAAAACCACATTACTTCATACCCCAGAGCTGGACTCATTATCCATGGTCCACCGAGAAGCTGGCATAGAGAAGAAAACCAGACACTACTGGTGGGACACAAAAAAAGGACCAGCGCAAAGACCTGGAGAATGCACTGGGACTGGGCCCAGTGGAAAGAATGGGCGCCAAGTGAATTAAAGCACCCAAGTGGCCATTACAACACGAAAAGTATGAGTGACAGGTGTTGACTCGCAGGGCATAATGGTGAAGAACGAGGGAAAGAAGGCTCTACATCAAAGCAAAATAGACCAATTTGAGTCTGGGGGACCAGTGGCTCTGCAGTCCACCACACCGACCGACCCTGACACAGAGGATCCAACCCAAGACCAGGCTATTTCACTAAGAGATATAATGGGCAGCATTCATGAATTCCACACTTCAATGGAGGGGAAAATAGATGGGCTGTCCTTGAAGGTTTCCTTCTTACGCCAGGACTTACAAAAACTCTCCTTGCGTGTGGGGGAAGCCGAATGGATATCAGACACCGAAGATGTGTTGAAGAAAATGGGGAAGCAATTGGCAGTGGTGATGCAGAAACTAGGAGTCCTTGAAAATTGAGCAGAAGACAGTGAAGGGAGGTCAAGGCGAAGCAACCTTTGTATACTGGGGATGCCAGAAAAGACAGAGGGTCAGAGTATGGAATTGTTTTGGAACAATGTCTCACAGACCTTATGCCACCAAAAGAAGCTATCCAACTTCTTCTCAGTGGAAAGAGACACTAGAGTCCCCACCGGCAGGCCTTTACCAGGAGCACACACCCGCACCGTAATAGCAAGGCTCTTGAACTACAGAGACAGAGACACCCTCCTACAGATGGCGAGGGCCACTGGCCCCATCATGCTTAATGTCTCTAGAATAGTTTTTTTCCCAGACTATACAAGGGAGGTACAACGAGCAAGGCAATCCTGCGACTCACTAAAAAGGAAGTTGTTAGCTAGCAGCATCAAATATGCTCTTTTTCCACTCGCAATTAAAAGTATACTATGGGACAAAGGATCTCCTCTTCAATACACTGCGGGAGGCCTGGGAGTGGTATGAGATCAATGTCCAGCATGCACCGGAACCAGGGACACAGGAGGAGACTCAGCAGCAGGTGCCGGAACAAATACAATCCTCTGCCACGTTGTACTCCCAAGACACTATGACAGCAGATAACTTAGGTGCCACATTAGAACTTGGAGCAGGTGGATGACAGGCTGGAACTATTTCTACTGGAGATTGAAATACATGGATTGATGGCAATTATGACAGACTTAACTTCAAATAATTAGGCCCTTCAATGGCTGACCACCCGGGTGTACATCCCTGGTGGGGTTTGGCTTTTTCAGCAGGGGCCTGCAAATGGTTGGTTTAGTTAGTCCCTGCAAAGTTTGCATGGCCCATGGGTGACAGGTAATTCAGTTGGGGGAGAAGTGAGGGGTGGGGAGAGTTGGAGAATTTTTTCAATTGATGTTGGTTCATATTGCTTGGCAGGGTTGGAGGGGACAGTTGCTGGGCTGGGGCATGTTTCAGACCAGGTTAAAGAAGCGGTAGGGGACGCCTCAGAACAAGAGGCCTCAGCTTTGGTCCTTCGGGAAGAATGGCAAATGACAAAGGGATCAAGCTACTAGCGTGGAACATTAATGGCCTTTGCATGAGTATAAAGAGCAGGCTTATCCTTCAGTCCTTAATAGGCACTCACCAGACTTTTCCCTACTTACAGAAACTCACCTAGTGGGGACGCGTTGTCATTTCTTTACGAGATCTAATTACAGAGCTGCCTTCCATGCAGGATGCGCTAGGTGAGCAAGGGGCACTTCGATTCTCATTCACAAAAGCGTACGTTTATCATTCATTGAGGTCCGGAAGGACCCCAGGGGGAGGTTTGTATTGATCAGGGCAGAGTTGTGGGGGACCACCTGAGGCTTTGTGGCAATTTACACACCTCCCCCACTTATTGAGAAGCTGCTAAATGACCTCCAAAAGCTCATTGTGTTGTCCCAGGCAGACATGTGGGTTTTGGGCGGGGATTTTAATGATGTGATGAACACAGGGTTGGACAGATCCCAACTAGGCAATAGGAACCCCAGAACACCCACGAGACTATGTACTTTTGCCTCAGCAATGGGCTGGCTGGACATCTGGGGGTACCCGCACACAGAGGAGAGCTTTTATTTCTGTCTGGGGTCCACACCTCCATGTGAAGGTTAGATTACATTTTTATCCTGCAGAGCCAAGGTCACAGACTTAACATGGCCAGATTCCTTGCCAGGGGGATCTCGGACCATTCGCCTCTGCTCATTGAACTCAAAAGTGGGCGGGTGAAGTCACCCCCCCAAATGGAGATTGAACTCATACTACCTGGCACATCTGGAAAAACATGCAGCTGAGGTAAGGGAGGCAGAGGAAATGATGGAAATGGCAGAATTGGACTTCACTAAGTTGGGGACTCCGGCCTCGCAGCTGTCATTACAGACAGCTCAGGAAACTCTCCGGAACATAGCCCTAGATATGGCCAAAATGGTGCACAATTTAAGAAAACGCCCGATACACGAGGTTGGGGATAAGGCAGGGCAGATGCTGGCGTGGCTGGCAAAAAGAGACAGGGGTAACAGCCATGTGCAGACAGTGGAGGATGCATTGGGGACCACACTGATAGCTGACACAGAAATAGCACAGGAATTCACTGCGTATTAGGGATCTCTGTATGATACCCCACCTGGGCTCCCAGGTATCGATGGGTTGGGGCGGACGGCTCAGTGACCCTCCACAGTGGACTATGCAGCAGCAAGCTGCCCTAGAGGCCGATATATTGGATGAAGAAATATTAACACCCATCTCCCAACTCCAGTCGGGGAACTCCCCAGGTCCGAATGATTTCCCGATTGATATATAGAAAAGACTTGGGAGCCCGGTGGTGGGACCCCTACATTGATTGTATGAGCGGAGTAGGCAGGACGGCATACTACCCAAAGACCTGAGGAAAATTTGCCTTGTAGTCATCCCGATGCCTGGTAAACCCACACAAATCTGAGTTTCTTACAAGCTGAACTCGCCCATTAACGGGGAAACTTAGATATTGGCAGAAATTCTCGCCAACCGTCTGCTAGGTGTGATTGGTCAGCGGATACACCCGGATCAGTGTGGCATCATGTAAGTGAAATCCACATGCATGAATTTGCCCTGAGTCCACATGGCCATGGAGCAAGCTCACACAATCTCTAGCCCAGTAGCCCTACTTGCTGTGGATTTTGAAAAGGCGTTCGACTCGGTTTACTGAAATTCACTATGGAGTATCATGGAACGCATGAGGTTTTTGGAGAAATGGATGCACTGGGTATGTTTGTTGTATGTCTCGCCATTAGAGGAAGTATGGGTTAACAGAATTTCTTCTAAGACATTCCCTATAAGGAGGGGACAAGGAAGGGTTGTCCCCTCTAACCACTATTCTTCACGTTGGCCCTACTCTTCACGTTGGCTGTGGAACCTCTCGTGATGATGCTTAGGTCCAGCCCTGATGTTACGGGATTTACATGGCCATGGGGTGGTAAAGAACAGGTATCCTTATGCGCAGATGGCCTGTTGATATACATGAGCAGCCCCTCAGTCTCCTGCCATGACAAATTCTGAGCTATTACGAGTGCTACAGCAAATTAAAGGTCAATTGGCAGAAATCTGTGCTTTTTCCAGTACATGGAGGAAAGGGTGCAATTCCACTGGATTTTCCATACAAAGTGTCATTGGGCCTCATTCCGAGTTGGGCACAAAGGGATTCCCGGCACCGGTAAGGACACTGGTGCCGGTAATCCCTTTGCGCCCTATTCCGAGTTCCCTTAGCGGGTCCCTTCCTTAACGCCTGGTCTGACCAGGTGTTAAGGACGGGACCCATTGAGGGACTTTAGAGCTAATAACGGTACCGCAAATTGAGGTACCGTTATTAGCTACTTCCCCATTCCCATTGAGCCCTATGGTGGCTGAAATGATGGGAATGGGGAATGTTTTTTCAATGGGGACTTACCGGTCCCTCCAAGGTCAGAGTGGACCGGTAAGTCCCCATTGAACCAACCCAGAGGCGGTACTGGTATGGGAGGCAGCTGAACTGAACTTACACTAGATAATTGATAAATTCAAGTTATCCCACTAAACCTGATGGGCAGGGCATCTCTCTTCAAGATGACATATCTCCCTACATTTTTATATGTGTTACAGGAATATCTTTGTGAACATCAAGAGGGTACTCGGGGAAATGCTGTGGAGGGGTAAACAAGCCAGGATTGCCTTGCCAACTCTACAACAATCGGTGTGGGAGTGTGGTATTGGCCTACTCTGCTTACAATGGGCAGTGTCATGATGCCTACTCCCAGGCATCCGGACCAAGCCCATCAGCCCCGGGAGCAGGCATCTAGACATTTAGTAAAACCTCAGCAGCCCCGGCTAGGGGCTATCTGGGTTCAGTCCTGGCGCCTTAGGCGCCAGGCTCATAGTAGAAATCAGTCCTTGCGCCTAAGGCGCCAGGCTCATAGTCATTACTTACCTCAGGCAGACCATGCTGCAAATGACTCCAATCCAACATGAAGCCTGAAAGGGACTTTTTTTCTACAGGGACTATTTTTTACTCGGGTGTGGTTCTAGGGACTTCTTACCTGGGACTACTTTTGAGGCTATTTAAACCACGCCCGACCAGCAACACACGCTTCGCATTATTCTGCATCCAGCAGCGTAACGCTCACCGTGCCTGCAGCCTGCATCCAGTCTTCTGCCACACCCGCCTTGAATCCGGAGCTCCAAAAACAAAGAGGAAAGAAAGGGACAAGGTTAGAAAACGAACTTATTTGTATTCCACACCTGATTCTGGATCCATCTCATCTCCGGACCTGTAAAGAACATCATTTCTGCATGCGCCGCACCTCCAGCTGCAGCACCGCGCCATACTCACCAGTCTTCACAGCATCCTTCGGGACGGCGCTGCCTCCATCATTTCTTCGCCGAACTTCGGCACCTAGGAGACAAAAGAAAATCACAAGGTGAGCCGAGGGAACCAACAAATATAATTATTACCACCATAGACTTACCTGATTTACCACCGGAGGCATCCTTTTGTGACTCTCCATATTTTCACATGCCGCACCTGTAAAGAGAGACAAAACAACACGTATTCCACGTGCAACATTTACCGGACAGCGCCGGGTAATACAGACTCTTACCTGAGT
Organism: Ambystoma mexicanum; assembly: GCF_040938575.1. Taxonomy (NCBI): domain Eukaryota; kingdom Metazoa; phylum Chordata; class Amphibia; order Caudata; family Ambystomatidae; genus Ambystoma; species Ambystoma mexicanum. The sequence goes on from NC_090924.1 coordinate 589,280,604, forward strand.
GCCACCAGCTGCCACAAGAGCATCTTTTCACGAGCCAGCTGCAAGACAAGAAAGGAAGGGGGGAACAAGAGTGAACACCGGACATATTGAACTCTATGAACTTAATACTTACTGGTCCTCACCAGGAACCTCAGAGTCAATACTCTCTGGAACTCTCCCGAGCCTTCAAACCAGTGAAGTAACTGGAATCGATGCGTCCCTGCAAATCCACGCAGGATGGAGAGCTCATCTTTCAAAAATATAAGGTGAGATTGCTGTGAGGGCATTTCAAGGTGATTAGTTGGGGAGGACTGTGGGGGTGCCATCACTTGAATCCACAAGTGGCTAAATCCATCTCTCCACTTGCAGGAGAATATTTCTACAAGTTAAGCAGACAAGATTAGGAGGGCAGATCCATTCAGTCATTGCTTCACTACGCATCACGTGGGTGGAGACCGCAGCTGTCCGGGTCCGACCGACGCCCCTGTGGGAGCCAGGTTAGCTTAACAGGCAGACCAACGGGGGATGGTGAACGACTGGCTACACGAGGACCCGAGTTACCACATATTACCATTGACCGGGTTTGGATTTTGGGGAAACCCCTGGTGCAGATCCTATATGGTAGCCGGAGGAGGGACTAGCAATTGCGCTGATGAGCAGACATGTGCAGAGGGTATGGACCGAGGATCATAGGCACACTGGAGGAGGGTGAGAGGCACACTTCAGTTCAACCCCTGTGGGGTAATTCTCATCTTTCAGAGCTAATCAATATGGGTCATTTCAGGAGCTGGGAGAACCATGGGATCTTGGCCCTAGCAGATGCGGAACAGGAGAGAAGTCTTCTCCCCTTTGAGGTATTGCGGGAGGAGTTTGGTCTCCAGGGGTTCAAGCACTTTAGATACATGTAGTTAAAACATGCAATGTGGGCGCAATTCCCGGACCTAGAGATTGTCATGCAGTGTTCTCCAATGAGGCCAATATAACCCCAGCCCATATAGAAATTAAGGTCACTTCCACCCTTTACAAAGTTATGTCTTCATTCAGGACACAGGAGTTATCCTGACTGAAGGATAGATGGGAGGGGGATTTAGGACACTTGGATCCAGAGGAATGGGTAGAGGCACTGATGTTTCCCAGAGAGGTGGGTAGATCTTGGAGACTCTGCCTAATACAACATAAGATCCTCCACCGAGTCTATTACTCCTGCACAATGCAGCATGACTGGGGAAGGGTGAAAGATGACAAATGCTGTGATGCAGTAGAGATGGGGTCACTTGCTAGCATACTCTATGGGTTTGTCCACAGGATAAAACTTTTTGGGATGAATTTATACAAAGACTGCAATCCACATTCAACGTCGAAGTTCCTAAGGACCCGAAATGTGCGTTGCTGGGAACATGGGGGGTAGCAGGCTTCACCAAATTCGGAATTTTTTTTCGCCATGGGTCAGATTAAAAAGACCATTGCCTTGTCATGGAGACGGGACAGATCGCCCTCGGATGTCCCGGTGGCTGGCAGAGATGGACACTTGCATGGCCCTGAAGAGGAGGGTGTATAATGGAAGGGGTGCCCAAAAAAGTTTGCAGAAATCTGGGGCAAATGGGTGGAGGGCAGGTGAGGGGAGGTGCCCATAGTATAATTGCTGGAATGCGTGATATGACCACTGCTTATTGCGCACGGACCGCTGGTTTTATGGTCGGAAATGTCTCCTGTTATTTGTATACACCCTCTCAATACTGTGTCAAGCAAGGGTTTATATTTTTGTTCACCAACTTTTTTTTATGAAAACAATAAAAAGTTTTATCAAAACATAAAAGACACTTGTGGAGGTGCAGCTGCGGAAGTGAGAGCAGCCTCAGGAACGGGAGATAAAACTCTGTCAGCGCATTGGGAGTTTTAAATATAAATTCTCCAGTATCTTCTCTCACTTGAATGACATACAGTCATTATTTGTGAGCTCACAAAGTTTGCATAGGTGAATGCCCTTGTGCCACTTCACTGTCCATACTCTGATTATCACTATTAACCCAGCAACATACCACGATGTGCACAAACGTGATGTACATGTATGACATGTATGACATTTCCCCACATTGCTGTGTACTTTGCCCAATGACTTTGTGCTCCCACTAACAGGGACCTTGATGACACAGGTGTTGATGATGATGGTTAAGGTGACAATGGCAGTGATGAGGACCTGTGGGTGGAGAAAATTATTATGGCCAAATCTCTGTAGAGGAGTCTGATGCTTCACAGGGCATCCCTCCACCACCAGACTGCACCATCCAGCTCCAGACTTCCACCCAAAGAAAAGGACGGTTGCCGGGCAACTAAGAACAGGCAAATTCCACCATCACCACTACTGCCACCATGGCCGAAATGGACATCCAGAAGCAGAGGGCTATGGAAATTCTGGTGGTGATGGTGGACAATACTACCACTACAACAGATAAAACCCTTTCAGGTCAGGCTGTAAGCGTGCTCTACTTCCTCCAGGAAATGAGGGATCATTCCCCAACCAGGAACAGACATCTACTGTCCTCAACCCACCTATTCCACCCATTGGACGTGCCTCCATGACTGGCAGTGTCATTAAAATGTGGCAATAGAGTGTCAGTCATGGAGACAGCCCAGGACCAGATAGGGGTGAATAGGCACAATCTGGTGGACGTGTGTCCCTCTTTGGGAGCCATCATGTCAGAGATTCACCATTCTCTGCCGAAAGTCCAGCAAGACTTTAAGACTTTGAGATGGCCAACCATCTTGGAGACAGCCAACCAGTTGACATGTGGCATGGTCAGCAGAGTAAGAGACCTGCAAGTGTGCTTTCGTTTCCTCAGAATGCGCCTCTCCTGCTGCAGCTATTTAGATGCAGAGGGCTGGGCTCCGACTAGGGAGGACAAACAATTGTCATAAGAGCAGGCCTCGGCCGCAGTGACTGCAGTAGCCGCAGAGGCCTATTCCAGGGTCAGGCAGGATGCTTGTTTGACCTGAACCCAAAGGCCTGCTGCACAGGCCTATTCTGCGGCCAGGGTGGATGACCAATTGGCCCAAAAGCAGTTATTTTCTGCTGCTGTGGCTGCCACTGCTGCTATGGAGTCCTACGCAGGGGCCAGGAAGGATGCCTCGTTGGCCTGTGAGCTGGCCTCGAGGAGCAGCCGAGCCGTTTGCAGTGCTGAGAGTGCCTTTGCTAATGCTGTGCGCCCCTTGGCATCCAGCAATGCTGCCCTGTGCTGCCTGATGGTTGGAAGCCAGCCTGCAGTATTCCCAGTGACTGTCAGTCCACTCTGGGCTGCTGACTTACCAAGATCAGGCTCTTTTCCTTATGAACAAATATGTGGAGAATGAATCAATGTCCACGGCTACGTCCACCATGCCTTTCTGTGTTTCTTCATCAGTACAGCAGTCTCCTATGTCTGAGCTCCCCCTGCCTCTCCTATAGTAAGCAGCTGGTCCAGTCATGCACTACAACCAATCAGGCCATGGGGCAAGAGTCCACGGTAGGGAAAACAAGCCACCTCCACATCTGAAACTGGACTATTGTTCCTTTCTGTTGTGTGGCATTTCCTAATTTTCTCTTTTGTTCACATGGACAATTTTCCCTCTAATCAAACATGGTGCTGGTTTCGGACACTTGGCACAACCTGAAAAAGTGTTCATCTCAGACCAACTAAGGGGGCAGCAAGATTGCCACCCTTCCCTATTCAATAAAATCAGGATCATGAAAGAGTTTGTCTGGTAATTTCTTTTGAGAATTATAGAGGACGGACTGCAAAACCTACTCTTACACCTTCAGAATCCACTGAAATAGAAGGTTAGCATAAGTGATCACGAGGTGCTATCACTGTGTAAGTATATTGATTGGTGATGCACATACCAAATGACCAGATCAGGCACTAAACAAGTGCCGATGTTTTGATGGAACCTGCATACACATATATGTTTGCAAAATGTAAATATAAAGTGCCTTATTCACATTAGCGTTTTATACTGGCACGATCTCATTGGAAAATGTTCTGTGAATTAGGCCGGAAGCCACGTTCACTTAAATATACCTTGTGCGACTGTCTACCTTATGAGTGGCATTAATAGACATATACATGTATATAACTTTTTGAGTAGAGCATCCAGGGTCTCTCCGAGGTGTTGGCGAGCCTGAGCTAGTCATTTGGTCATTACTTTTGTTGCATATAAATAAAGAAGGAAGTGACGAGGTTGGCATTGTTATCCTTTTTAGAGATGCACTGTCAAGAAGCACACAAGGATCACACAGAGGCAACATGGCATATGTTTCCTAACACCCCTTTGTTAAAGTTTTTTTGTAGTCGGCACAATCATGGACTAAAATATATGTTATAGCTGCGTGTGTGCACTGTGCCAGGTTCCACCTCTACCTCCGCCATGTAAAGTTTGAACAGCAGTGGTGCAAAAACACATGATTCTTTCACATATCCATGGGTTTTAAAAAACACAGTGGAGGTCCAGCCGCAGTCCAATCTGTCTTGGCACTGGCTGTTGATATGTAGAACTATCCGCATTTTTAAGAGACCTGCGTCTACAGTTATGCAAGTGTAGCCATATAAAGATTTGAGATGTGCAGTCAAAAGCTGCTGAGTAGTATAGACATATGACATAAAACGGAGGTTTAACCATCTCTAAGAGCCCTGGTGCGAAGAGACCTTAACCACGTATTAAAGTCTACTGACAACCCTTTGCTAAAACCTGTCAGAGGTGCATATTGAATGTCTTTTTCCACAGCCCATGTAGTTAGTTCCCTTTTGCAACAAAAATATTGCAGGGATTCCAAGATGGCTGCCGGAGACTAAAGTCACATGTCCGTGTGCTCCGTGCCGGGCCGTTTTAAAGGTGGCAAGAAACAGGCTGAAAATTATTATTTAGCGGACCCCTACCCTTCCCGACATTGGAAAGCATGGAGGGAAGCAGAGGCGAGGAAATATACTGCATCCCTCATCCCGGGCAGAACATGGAGTGAAGAGCTGCGCATGCTGTAACGCAAACACCGGCATCAGAAGCACTTCAGAGGGTAGGGGAGCAGATGACGGCATGGAAATTAGTGTTCGTGTTAGGAGCACCTCAGTTGCGGATGGCGGACCCCCATCCGTATAGAGGGATCAGCGAGCTAGACGAGGCCGCAGCTGGAGGGAACTAAGAAGGAAGCCGATTAAACAGTGGGTAGAAGCAGGTGAGCCGTAGGTGGGGCATGGTGCGGGAGCAGAGAGGAGTGAGGCGGAGGCATTCAGAGAGCAGCATGGGGCTTGCCAGCAAGATGGGGAGGAGCAGAAGCACGCATGAGGCCCGGGAGACATAACACAGGAGATACAGCCCCAGCCAACATAGGGGGACCTGGAGCCCTGCATGCATCTGAGGAGGGACTCCGATCCCAAGGCGCGGAGGAATTAGGAAACACATGCCTGACGCAGTGTTCACAGCCACCCCCCACTCCCTCCAGCAAGTGAAAGCAATGAACCTGGCAAAGCTCTACCAGGACATTAAAATATTAGGAATATACAGTTGGGAAGGCACTCAGTGGAGGGAGAGGACTTGGGTGAGAGGCCCAGAATCACAGAGACCCAGGCAAACAGAGTCAGAATGGCTTCTAAAAGACCACTTGGACAATAAGGATACATCTGTGCCATTCAACCGGGACCCGGGGGCAACACAAGGGACCACTAAGGGACAAGCTGGCGGCCGCAGGGCAACCACAGATGGGAGCGACTCGATAAAGCCAAAGAAAGCTGGATGGGGTCTATTACTTCCAGCAACAGCTGTACTGTAGAAAGCCCCTATGCATGCCAAGAGCGACAGAAGATCTGACAGGGGCTACAGGACAGATAACAAAATCCCAAAGAGCAGTCGAAGGCCTGCTAACTTACTCAGATGCCAAGGACGAAAGGGAAGCCGACCCCAGCAATAGATGGAGGAAATACGATTGTAAAAAGGGACTAACTGGAGCAGTGTTGGCGGCAACACCTGGAGGACAATCCAGGAAGAGAGACGGAGAAGCAATTTAAAGGTGGGGAGGGCCCCAGGAGACCAGCGACATGGCACTTAATAAAGAAGCAAAAAAAGAGAGAACCACAAACGTCCTCCTGCTCCTGCGTTTTCACTGACTTAAAATGAGCAGAACCAAGTGCACCCTTTGAAGTCGTAACGTATATCAACTCCTAGTTTGACAAGCCATGCTATATTTTATTTAGAACAAAACATTACATTTTTTGCTTTAGGAACCCTTTTATACCACAAACCCCTCAATAAACAAAAACATAGGGCACAACCTGTTGTATAGACTTAATAAAGAAGACCTGAAGGACTGCCTCAAGGGCATGGAGGAGAGAATGACGGTGACCTTTCATGATCAAATGGCAAGCCTAAAAGAAGAACTAAAAGGCTCTCTGAAAGAGGTCAGGGAAGAAACAAACATCCTGGGGAACATAGTAGATGTTATGGCCTGTCTGAAATTTCTAATGAGGTTCGGCAGAAATCAGATCAGCTAGAGCAAATAGCCATGGCAACGCACAATTTGGAAATTCAAGGAAAAGACCTCGAGAATCAATCCAGAGGGTCTAACATAAGAATTAAATGCCTCGCTGAGTCAAACACAGGTGCAGATCTAAAAGTAGTAGTGCAACAACGCTTTGCAAACCTCTTGACGGATACCTCTCCAGATGACATTAGAATTGGCCGCATACACAGGGTGGACCCAAAAAGGTCTGGGCCTGGAGATAGACCTAGAGATGCGCTGGCAGCACTGGCCTCGTATGAAGAGAAGGACAAAATCCTCCAGGTGACAAGAGGGCAGACATTAATTATAATAAACGGACCACAAATTCATATTTTTCAAGACCTGGCGGTGACCACGCTACAGAAAGGAAGAGCAATGGGCCGAGTGATGAAGGCACTATACGAGAACAAAAATGAACATTCTCATTTGGCTTAATGCTCTCTTGGGAGGGGAAACAACAGAGGGCCACAACATGCACAGAAGACCTTTCAATTCTAGGTATTGAGGAGGGGGATGCAGACCCCAGAGAGAAAAGGCGAGGGTCCCATCGGCAAGCTAACAGGCCATGGTTGTGGTCTATTGCAAGCAGGAGAAGAGAAAAAAACCAAAAGACCCTCTCACCAAACGGAGAGGGAACAATGACCAGTGAAGAGCTGCAACGGAAGGAATCAGAGGACCAATCTCACGCCTAAGATGCATTGGGAGTCTTTGATAAACAGGGGAGGGTGAAAGGCCGGGGGTAGGGGAAAGCAAGAGTGAATGTGTTGATTTAACGAAGCCCAGACGGAGGGAGGAATCAGGGGACTACTTGAAATCCTTAGTAGGGTAGAGGACCCATAATATATCTCAGATAAAATGTGGGCCGGTTCCCAAGGGTATTGGGATGAATTGTTGGATACTGAGCCTGGAGCCGAGACGGGTATGGAAGGGAGGAAAGGGGTTGTTGGGGTTGGTGTGGGGGTTGGGGAGAAGGGTTGGGGAAAAACAGTGGTAGTCATCAGGGATACGACAGTGGAGCAAGAAACAAGGGGACCAAATGCACAAACACGTATATGGGAAAAATGGCTTCAAACATTCTGTTACATAACATATGGGCCTGAACACCCCAGAAAAGTGGAAAAAATTGTGAGCACAAACTAGAAGAGGTGCAGTGGACATCATTATGTTACAAGAGACCCACATTATAAGAGGAGACAGATCCAGGCTACACATCAACCAGTTCTCACAAATACACCAGGCAAACACAAAAAATAAAACCACTGGGGTCCTGATAGGTCTCAAAAATTTGCTGGAAGCCAAGGTGCTACACACCCTGGCAGACCCAAAGTGAAGATACATCTTCCTCCGAATTCTTCTTTATAATAGGGTATTAACTATTGTAACAATATACGCCTCCAACTCTGGACAAGACACATTTATATACATGGTACTGGGGAAGCTGGAAGGCTTCGCTCAAGGGGAGATACTTTTGACGGGGGACTTTAACCTGCATGGGACCTCGGGAAAGATAGGAGTGGCTGTTGGAGAGCAAGGGGCCAGGCCATTACAGCATTACATATTTAGGGATAAAGTTGACCAACAAAATCTCCTTACTATATAAAGCAAACTATAAGGACCTAATAAAAAAGGCACAGAAAGATCTTTCAAGATGGATCCCCTCAGGGTCTCATGGCTGGGACAAATAACAACACTCAAAATGTTGATCCTCCGGAGACTTCTATATAAATTCCAAACTCTTGTGATCACAGTTCCGCAGAAATTCTTTAAAACAATAAATTTGTTAATATCTATATTCATTTGGCAAAATAAATGCCCCAGAGTTTCCCTAGATCGATTTATGACCCCTAGACAAAGAGGACGAATGGGGCTTCCTAATATAAACAGATACTATGAAGCAGCACAGCTGAGAGTGGTGTGAAAATGGTTCACAGAAAGCAGGGAAAAAATCAGTTCCCGGATGGACACGGCGGTGGCGGGAGGTCCACTGGCAGGGCTACTAGGGCTACCAGGAAGGATAGACCCCAAAGCGCCAGACATAGTGCTGTCCTCCGGACGACATGCGACATATGGGACAGATGTCTAAAGAAAGGTCACGTTTGAAGAATGCAAGACACATCTGAGAGTAAAGAGGCAGATAGATACGAGTATACACAGCTGAGACATTGGCTAAAACAACAAGAGATAGGTTGTACAGCAACCAGACAACTGATGAAATTTGAAACATACATAACCACACAATCCAGGGGCAAACAATTAATATCAAATACCTATCCGATTCTACAATAACGTACACCACAGAAGAACTGGACATATTGAGAAGCCTGGGAGGGAGCGGTAGGAGGTGCTATTCCACATGAGCATTGGGTGGGGCTGTGGTGGAACATCCCGGAACTTACTACGTCCATACAACTACGAGAGGCATGATACAAGATGATGTTCCAATGGCACTTCAAACCCAGTAAAATGCACAAAATGTACAAAACAGTCCCACAGGGTTGTTGGAAGGGATCCAAAAGGGTCAGGGAATGGAAGCATATTTGGTGGGACTGCCCAAGAATTAAGTAATTCTTGGAGGCCATTATAGCTCAGTTAAATAGCATGATGCCAGAAATGCACGCCTTGTTGGCAGGAGAAAGCATATGTGGACTATTAGACCCAGAACTGCATGTAATTTCGAAATCCCAAAAGAGAGCCCTGATGACTATACTAATAGCAGTGTGGCTGGTGATAGCCAAAAATTGGAAACAAAAAGACCCTCTGTTGGTGATAGTTTGATTACATGAACTTTGAGACACAGTGGCAATGGAGTAGATCACATACCGGATACAGGGAGATGCAGAGAAATTCAGAAAGGACGGGGGCGCAGTGTTAAAATACCTGAAATGTGACTACATGCAGCAATGATGACCATGAAACCTCAGATTTTTGGACATAAAGGGAACACATTCGGAAAGAAGACACAGCGCGAGAGGATATCACGATTCACAGAGGACTGCTGGTTCCTTAATGACAGAACAAAGCGTGAACCCATGGAGGGGATGGGTGGGGGAGATGGGTGGGAGGGGGATGTTCGGGGTGGAGTCAGGAAAGTACATGTTTGAAAAATGTCAATAAAAATATTGTAAAATAAATAAATAAAGATTGAACATAATTTGCTGGTTTCAGTATTTTATTTATTTATTTTCATTTGTAGAGTGCGCACAAGCCCTCAGGCACTATCAAGGAATGAAGCTGCATACAGTTACATCCAGAAAAAACAAGATACATTAATATACACAGAACATAGGATCCCGAGGGGATGTGTGTCACAGGATACAAGAATTTAAGAAACGGCCAAGTTTTGTGGGCTTTGCAGAAAGTCCAGGTGGATTGTATAAGTGGCTCGCCAATAGGGTCTGCTGGGGTAGCGTTTATGTCCTTCTGAGTCCAGGAAAGAATGCCTGGCGCTTTGGGGCCTATGCATTATGGAGCTAGTGATTTTACTCTCTCTATAAAGCAAATGTAGTATTTGTATTTACAGAGAATGTAAATATTTACAAAGACTGGGATGGTGCCCCAAACGCCTTTCACAGCATTGTGAAAATACTTGGGCCACAGACATAAAACGCCCATAACCTGATTAAAGCACAGACTGTAAAAGACATATGGCAGACTGACAACATCATCACACAATTAATTTTCTCCAGTGGGTGCTCAAAGATCCATCCTGCTGAATACAATTATTGGCTCTTTAGCTCTTCCACTCCCTGCCAAGCAGGGGGCGATATCAGATCACTGGCCCAGCCCACATTTCCTGACGGGCTGGGATCACGAGGGGAGAAATTGGAGGTTCCTGACCTATACATGCGTCTGGAGAGTGGAGCTGTCCAAACCAAGGTAATTTTAAATGTTAATGTATGAGTAGGTGTATGTCTGTGCAAGTGTGTGCTTTTATTAAGTATGGATGGAAGTGTTTGCTAATGAGTGAATGGTGAATGTAGTATGGATGCATGTGTTCGTGTATGTTTGAGAGAATGACTGCCACATGGGGACATGATACAAGTCAAGGAAACATATGAGTGGACAGTTTTTGCTCACTTTTTTCAGCCAGTGGATGCAGTCCCTAATTAAAAAAGAGTAGTTTGGTTGTGGTGTGGATGTCAGCGTTGGGGCAGGATTTTAACACAACTTGTTAGAGTTAGCCACAAGATCACAAAAATACCTGAGATAAAGGTCTGTGAAATGTCTTTTAAATGCTGATATGTATGTTTATGAATTGCACACCTTTTATACTTTGCAATCAACATTATAAAAAAATGCTCCCCTGAGTTAATTATTTGGGTGTGCATGATCATTATTCTGAGTGGCAATTACTTATTTGTCCTGTGAACTTTCTTTTATTGGGAATTACATTTAATATGCATATTTCACCTTAACATCTGCTCACTGCCTGTGAAGTCACTTGCCATTTTATATGTTGCCACTTTTATTATGACTTGTGCCTTTCACGGAGTAAAGTCAATATGATGAGTGTCCTTATATTTGTGGAGGTGCAAAGGGGTAATCATATGTGCAGCAGGAACCAGGACATGGTTTCTCCTTGTGGCAAGGCATTTTTTTTACTGGACATCAAGATAACTGTAAATAGGTTGCTAGACTTACCTACATTGGTGCAGCCAGTCTGGATATTTTCTTAATATGGCATGGAGTTTTTTTTCTTCCATTGAGCATATAGTGTAAAGCAAACATGATAATTGTTTTTCCATGACTAGTCTGGCCTACTTTGGTGCAGCCAGTCTGGCTATACTTAATGCTGCATGGTATTTTAACTGGTAATAGGGCTAAAGCCAACAAGATGAATGCACTATATTGTTGCATTCAATATGGACATGTTTTCTTACCTTGCCAGCGCACGTTTTACTGGCATCAAGGGTAAAGCCAATATGCTGAGTGTTTTTACATTGCCATACTGCCCTGTATTAGGGCAGGCAGTCTGCACATTTTCTTACAATAGCATGGAATTTTTTTTTACTGGGTATTAAAGTTAAAACCAGCATGATCAGAGTTCTTATGTGGCCATACTGGCTTGCATTGGTGCTGTCAGTCTGGATATGTTTTCTTACAGTGGCATGCCATGACATTTAAAGCCAACAGGAGTATGCTAATATATTGAAATACTCGTACAGCCTGAAGACCAGGAAGAGCTGGCTTGAACATGCTTATTGTTTTAATGCTGACATCCATTGTGTTCAAAGGCATCATGAAATTGGATGGAAAATGTTTCTATTCACTGTTTCCGACATGTATTGGATTTTTTCATGTGATACCCTACAGAACTATTTGCAAACTGTGTGTATTTTACCCAATTTCTCAAACAAGGTCTTCTGTAAAATGCACCATTATAACCAATCTTTTTATTAGCATATCATAGTAATATTACATTACACAGTCAAATAATGCTCTTATCGCAGCTGATGATAATTTCGTGGGAGCGCATAATGTCATAATTGAAACAATGGAAACAGTACAAACAATAACAAGGAAACATTAACAATTATTCAGTCTCTTAGTGGCGTCCCTGAGGAACTTTCTACTTCCCCTGCTGTAATCGTTTAATGGCAGTTCATAAAAAGTATTATGTACAGAACGACACAGCGCTCTTACACCTCCTAGTAAGATTCTCTAATTTCTGTTGGGAGTACAAAATACAAAGATTGAAATGATAAAAACCAAGAAAAATAGAAACAAGGAAGCATTATTCAATTTTTCAGACTCTCAGTGGTGTCCCAATAATCCTCGTTATCTTATCTTATCCATTTGAAAGATTACACGCCAAGTCTGTACATGTTGAAGTAACCCCATGACTCTGAGCCTGGAAGGGCAGGAAAAGTCCTTATTATGGACACGTGCATAAGATAAAAAGCAACCCCACATCCTGAAGAAGGACTGAAATTGTTGTTTGAAAACTAGGTCAACTTTTCAGCTGCAACAACCGCCCACATGCAAGTCCACCAGTCTTCAGTGGTCTGGTTGACTACCAGCAGTGTCCTAGGCTATGTGGAGCATGGTGCTAAGTAGTGGGATGTTCGCAGAGTACTTACGCCCGGGGCTCTTCCCAAGCATCCCCAACAAAAAGATCCTTGGTTGTAATGGCAGTGCAGCCCCAATGATTTTGATGAGGGTATCTGTCCAATACCATGTCAGTCTGGGGCATCTCCAAGTGTGTATGTATGTGCCATCACTCCCACAACCCCTCCTACACAGCCCGTCCTCCTGCTCCCTAGCAAAATACTTTATTCTGTCCCGAGTTAAGTAACCCCGGCAATACATTTGAAGCGCCTCTCTGCATATTGGATGCTTCTTGTAGCCTTTTTCAGGCACCTCCAGGATTCGCTCCACCCGTGTATAGGAATCTCAACCCTCCGATCTCTATGCCATGCCGATGCATTTGCATGCAAAGCAACCGTCTCCTCGTTGCCTTACCACCAATACAAACGAGAAATAAGACTTGTTGTATCACTTGGTGATAGGATGACCTTTTCAAACCCAGTTAATACTCTTGTGGCTGACCTCTTGTTGGGGGCCTGTAATGCACAGTGCCTTATTTGCCAATACTGGAATCTGTCCCTCTCCCCAATTCCAAATGTGTCCTTGCATGACTGAAATGATCTGATTTGGTCATCTATGGACAAATGTGCCACGAATGTGCATCACCTGTCTCCATTCACCAAAAGTAATTCCATCATATGCCAGATGAAAATTGGGGTTGGCGTCCTGTCTCGCTTCTCCAGCAATAAGATGTATTGGAGGGGCTTGAGAAAGGCCTCCTCCTCAATATGGCACTATCCCTTGGTTGTATAGGGGTTAACCCATTCGTGCAGGCTTCTCAGGGTGCCGCTCTAATATGTTGCCTAATATTCCACAGCATCATACCACCTTCCTCCCTGGAAGTGATACAGTCACCTAACAGCATCTAATAATTTGGGATAGTTAGCTTGATAAAGATCTACGCAGGAAAAAGTGAGAAGGATTCCCAGATACTTCAGCCTTCCTTTGGTCCACTTAAAGGGGTTTGTCTTTTGCAGGGTGGCCTGTGTTTCAGTACTACAAGAGATATTGAGCGCCTCACTCGTGTCTAAATTCACATTAAATCCAGACACCCTCCGGAATAACCCAATGTTCTCTAGCAGTTTTGGAACCCAGACTTCAGCATTTGACAGTGTCATGATCACATCATGATCACATCATCTGCAAAGAGCGCTAACTGGTGGTTATCCACCCTAATCTGCACTGCCAAGGGTTCTACCACTAGAGCAAAAAGGAGCGGGGAAATAGGGCACCACTGTCTTCTGCTTCTTGAGAGTCAGAACCCTAAGGACAGGTTCCCATTAGCTGCAACCCTTGCCGTCCCACATGTATAAAGAGAAAAATGCCCTCTAATGAAACCCTATCCCAAATTGCATCTAATCCAGGACACCTCCAAGGAAGGCCAACTCTTCCCGGTCGAATGCTTTTTCGGCATCCTAACCCAAAAGCATAGCCGGGGTACATGTTCTAAGTGCAATGTCAACAAGGTTTGTAATCTTCCTAACATTGTCTGCTTCCTGGAGACCACGCACAAACCCTATTTGGTCCTTCCCAATTACAGTAGGCAGATTTTCATGTCCATATCCAAAACATCTAGTGGACAGTAGGATGAGCAATATCTGGGATCCTTCCCCGATTTAGCAATAAGCGAGATCTTAGCTTTGCTTATGAATTGTGTCGAGACCCCCAGAGAGAACATCTTATTGGGCAAGAAATGGAGTTGGCCCAGCAGGCAACTAGAAGATTGTTTGTAAAATGTGACTGGAAAGCTGCCTGGCCTGTCTTTAGCGAGACTATCGCCTTAAGGATTTCCTCCAATGAGCTGCTAACACTGCTCTATGGTAAGTCTGGGCATAGAGCATCTCTCAGGAAATTGACTTATCATGTCAGGGTCGGGCAGCCCAGATGTGTACAAAGAGCTACAGAAATTGTCAAATTAATTACAAATGTCCTTGTCGCTTTGAACCAAGTCGCCTTCCTATTCACAATGCCTGTAAGTCTCCCTGATACAATTTTTTGTTTTAATTTCCAAGCCAAAATGTTCTCTGCTTTGTTGCCCTCCTCGAAGTACCGCTGTTCCGCCCGAATCATGCAAAATTTGCCCTTACATGATTCCAACATATTAATCTCACTTCTAGACTTCTGGAGTGCTCTAAAGGCTTTACAAGAACCCATGCTCCTGTACTCAGAATTTTTTTTCTGTAATTCCTGGGTCAGAAGAGGGGTCTTAACTCCACTAACTCTTCCCATACAATCAGGTCTTGCAGAATGAATCTGTTAAGCTTTCAGCATCCTTGCCCCACTTCCTCACGTGGGAGAGAAATGCTTATTGATACCAGGGCATGGTCTGAGAAATCTATTGTACCTATTCCAATTTCCCTCACCCCGGGGAGTAAATCCTCCCCCACCCAAAAATAGTCAATTCTCGAGTACTTATTATGAGTGTGGAAATGAAGGTGTAGTCCATGGTCCCAGGATGATCCTGGTGTCACACGTCCACCAGATGAGAGTCAGAAATCTGCTACAGAAGGGTTCTAGATGGTTTCACCGCCTCCAAATATCCCTCCCTAGACTCATCCCAGGTGGGGTCCATATGCAAATCGAAATACCCTATTATATGCCCAACAGCAAAGCCTAGTAATTCCCAGAACACTGAGCATATGGACTTATTCTGCCATGAGTTCGGCCTGTAAATTGGAACAAGTGTAAACTGCGTAGTTCCCCACACCCATGATAAAAACAGAAACCGCCCCTCCTTGTCATATTTTGCCTCCCGCCGCTTGAAGGGGATATTTCTGCTAATAAGAATTCCCACCCCTCTTTTTTTCAGACAGTTAGTGGAGTGGAATTATTATGGGCATACCCTACTGTGAAGCCCACCAATATCCACCGTCTGAAGGTGCATCTCTTGCAAAAACGCTAGATCCACCTTTTGAGCAATATGTTACATTTCCTTGGGGAGTTTAAGTCACAAACATTATGGGTTAAACATTGCAGTTCCATGGTACTAGCTAACATCAGGCATGTAATGAAACCCATTTCAACCATCCCAATATCAGGTCCATCTGAGACATTCTCACCACTGGATTAGTAATCATAGTGCATCCACTTTTGGCATCCGTCAACTAACATAAAACAAAATAAAAACCATTGAACAAGGTAAACAGTAACTTTAAAAAAGGTGTAAGGAAGTAGTTGTATCCCCTAGGTTGAGAAAACCCACCTGTCGGACAGCCCACTTTAACCACCCCCAGGCGAGACCCCCCCACCAGCCAGCTAGACACGCGCTGCTTTCCCATATCTACAAAACAACGCCATGGCCCTCATTCTGAGTATGGTGGTAGTCATGGCGCTATTTGCGCCATGACTGCCTCCCATACTGGTACCGACTCCGGTTTGGTTCAATGGAGACTTACCGGTCCATTCCGACCTTGGAAGGACCGGTAAATCCCCATTTACCAAACCATTTCCCATTCCCATTTGAGCCCCTATAGGGCTGAATGGGGAGGGCGCAAATAACGGGCTGGCGTATGACAAGCCCGTTATTTGCACCCAGGTCCCATAACGGGTCCCGTCCATAATGCCTGGTCAGACCAGGCATTAAGGAAGGGACCAGCTAAGGGACCTCATAGTAGGGCGGTAAGGGATTACCGGCACCGGTCTCCTTACCGGTGCCAGGTATCCCTTACCACCCTTCTCGGAATGAGGGCCCATGTCCAGATGGTGTTCCATATTAGGGCAGTAATCCACCACTATATCACGTTAAGACTATCATGTAGGCCCCCATGGCACCCTTTTCCCATATTTCCCTCCTCTGACCAGGGTCCGTTTCTAGCCACGATATCCATTGCCCTCTTCATCCTGTGGTAATCAAACATCCAGGATCTTGGACGCCTCCTCAAGCGACATACACCCCCAGTGCTTCCCTTCCCAGTTAAAGAGCAAGTCAAAGGGAAAGTCCAAAGGTATGGGATCTGCTCTTGCCGCAATTTCCCTGCCACTGGACGGATTGCAAGATGCCTCTTAAGAGAAAGTACAACTAGGTCCTGGTATATAAACATTTTCTTATTATTGTAGGAGATTTATATTTCCCCAAAGGATTTGGAGGCCTTCAAGATGCTTTCCTTGATTTCATATGCGTGGAACTTCATAATAATGTCTCTGGGCTGCACTTGGGGGCCTTTTTGCAGAAGAATGACCTTGCATCTGTTGTTATATTGGGAAACACCTACTTAAAAAAACAAAGAAACAAAGAACCCAAGCCCTTAAGTCCGCTCCCTCAATATCCTCTTCCAGAACTCAGATATGCAGGTTCTCCCATCTGTGCCTGTTCTCCAGATCCTCGATGGTGGAAACCAGTTCTTCCATTCCCTGCTTGGCCCCCACCAGCTTGCGCTGTGGGTGAATGAGATCTTCCGCCCCAATGTGCTTCAGGTCAGTGGCGAGGTAGGTCAGTGATTTCTGGATCCCCTCTGTCGACTCCGCAACCTCCATCCTAATCGATAGGGAAATGTGTTTTTTTTTGGGGACGCCAGACCCTCCTGGAGGTCATTCTTAGTAAGCTGAGTGTCACCTGAACCACCTGCTGACCTGCCTGCCATCTCCACTTCCGCCGTTCCTCCTGCAGTATCCACTTCCCGACATGTCGAAGTTGGGGACCATATGGAAGTCATTGGGCGGGTTTTGTTCTGTTGCTTGTGTAGCAACATACAGAGGGGGGTATCCTTCCCTTCGATGTTAACTATGTTGCAATTTAATCCCCCAACAGCTTGTATGGTGGCTTCTGCCATCCCCAGGGCCAAGCACCTTCTCAGGTTGAGGGTTGCGTCAAGGTGCAAGGTGCATGGATCTCTAGGCATGAGTTTTAACCAGCATTCGGATGGAGGGGCCTGCAGCACTAACTTTTCCACTAACCTTCTCCCACAGTCCCCAAAGGGCTGCCACCTTGGACGGCATCCTTCTGCAGGAACCACTGCATACACTGGGGGGCACTAATACTTTACCACTGGTGCTCGTGGCCTACTGCTACCGCTCCTTGAAGTATCTAGGAGCCAGAGGAGGAGGATCCAAGATCTTCATGTAACAGGGCAGGAAGAGAAGCCCACAGCCCTCCCCTGCAGCAGGGTCTCACATCTGATGTACTGCACATCAGGTGATGTGCTGTGGGAGAGGCCTCATGCGACCATCAGGGCTCCATTCACTGCTAGTGCACTCCTCATTGGCTCCCAAGGCCAGCTACATAGCCCATGCTGCTCTCCTGAAGCTTACAGCTTCCTCGCTTCTCAGCAGCCTCCAGTGCCATCTTTAAGAGAGTCCAAGCTGCTCTCACATGCAAGCCGCAACCTTCCTCCTCCGCGACCCGCCTGCCCAGTGTCCCAACCCTCTCTTAGCTGCACTTCTCCCCAGGTTTGTTTGCTCCGCAGGGGATTACCCCCTCCGGATCGTGGGATCACAGCTCACTGCACATCAGCCCACTCCAGGCTGGCTCCTTGGCTCCCACACCACTCAGCGCCAGGGTCTTCCTGGGGCTTGGAACGCCCAAGAAAAGCAACCTGCCGGTGCACCAGGGGTTCTGGAGTGGAGATCTGGTGGTGGATCCCCTCACCGGTTATTTAGACCCGCGACTCAGGAATCATCTCACATAGAGCTGGCAAAGGTCCTGAAAGAGTGGCCATCTCAGTCGCTTTTGGCCACGTCCCGATTGCTTTTCAAATTTTCCCAGTGGAAGAAACGCCCCAAAAACTCCTTGGGTTGTTTGGGCTCCCCTGCTATGCTCAATCCGTCTCATGTACTCGTAAAAAACCTTTAAGCCCCTCCAATTGAAATATTCATTATCTACCACTAGCAAGATCTGTATCTAAGAGGGCCACTCTTGAATAATTTCTTGGATCTCCCATGTTGCTTATAGTGGGGGACCAGTAAAGAATCATTAACAGAAGCTGGTTAATAAACTGGTTGAATAAATGGTTTTTAATAACTCAGCCAGTATCATGGCCCATCCCTCTATGTGTTTTTTTATTACTGCATTATGTAACCTATGAGGGCATGGTGACTTGTTCATCCAAGAAATTAGGACAAATACATCAGAGCTTTCGATGGTATAATGCCAAATGGGGATATTGGCCCTCATTACAAGGCAGGCGGTGGACCATGGTGCTATTAGCACCATGGTCCATGCCGGATTCCGCCATGGTGGATGGCGGAATTACCGCCCCATTCCAAGGTGAGTGGGGCGGTAATTCCCCATTCACCGTTTGCCCTTCCCCATTCCCATTTTTGCCCCATAGGGCATAATGGGGATGGGGAAGGCGCTAATTACGGCACCGTAAATTACGGTGCCGTAATTAGCACCAAGGTCGCTTAGCGCCTTGGACTTTAACGCCTGCAAAAAGCAGGCGTTAAAGTGTGAATCAGGCGTTAAGGGTTAACGGCGCCGACGGCGCCATTAAACCCTTAATGCCTGACTTGTAATGAGGGCCATTGGGTATGCTATAACACTGAGGGTATTATTAATTGGACCTCCAAGAGGTCTAGTTTACATTCCTACCGAGAAATTTGAAACATTGTCACACACAATCACGGTCTATAGAGAAATTATTCTGTTCAACATATTAAATATATATAATCTAATAGCATCTAACACACAAAGCAGTAAAAAAATGATTTTGTTATTTATTTATTTTTCTCTGTATCTCAGTGGGCTATTCCCAACATCGGTAAATACACCACTTAACAATAGCCAAAAGAAAAAGGATGAAAATACCCTTCTGCTTTTAGTACAATTGTGAAACATACAGTTAAAAATCAATCCCAAGTGGTTGAAACCAGATAGGCATTTTACATTAGATAATGCCTAATACTTAGAGTTTTTTAGGGCTATATCTGCACTACAGTGTATAATTGCTTTATTGGCCAATGTAGTGCCAGCCACTAGAAAAGTCTAGCAACTTGTACTGATAACACACAATAAATCAAAGGAACCTAAGCTCTAAGGTCCTCTTACACATATAAAAATGTACAGACAAAAGACTTTGTGAGACCCGGTACAAAGCACAGATCTAAATGAATTAAATAGGTCTATGACTGATTATTCTGTACACAGATCATAAAAGTGCACGAGACCCGCTCATGCTATATCAAGGTAGACCGGTTTCATAACCATATCTTATTTTGATCATCTTCATCCGGACTTTATTCAAACCCAAAGGATGTTGAGTTCCTGTGGGGATAAGCCACTTGCTCCCAATCGTGTAGGGAGTAAAAGTACTGCTCTCCCTCACTTATCGCCACTACCTCTACTCTTCCCTCTCCACACTAATACTACTCCCCTTTGCACATTACTGCTACTCCCTTCTCCACACTTCTACAACTCCACTCTCCCTACTGGTTATCCCATGCCTTCTTCTTCTGTCACCTTCTTTTCACTTCCTGAGTCACCTTTTCTCTCACTCCCTGATCTCCCTTTGTCAGTCTCACTCAAACATATTTCACACAGACTCAAACACAAGTATCTCTCTCTCTCCCACCAACCAATAACTCCGATTGCACACTCCTTCAACAATTCTTCTTCATGTTCCTCTGCCCCATCCTACCTCCATGTCATGAATGAATACAGGCCTGGCCTTCGCGAACCATGGTGAATGTGCACCACTAATGGAAACTGAGAAGGCCTCAAGGAAGAATATGACCTTTGCAATCCCTACGAAGATAAAGTTAGTCACCAAGTGCTGAGATGGTAAGCAACAGCTATTCAGGATTAAAGAACTGCAGAGGGGGGGATACATATACACATAATTTAGGATTAGGCTCGAGGTTCCCGCCTCTCCTTATCCCCAAAGTTTTTGTTATTACCTGGTTGAGAGGTCACTCTACTTAGATAAATACCACACACACCACTGTAGTCCCAGGGGTGTGTTCAACCCACAACTTAGCAAGCAGTGACTAGAAAAATGTATAAAAGGTCCTCCAGGTTCTGGAAAGGTAGTTTGCACTGCATGGCGAGATGAAACAATCAGAAAAATAAAGAAAAAGGGTACACGCTAAATACCTAGGAATAGAAGTCGTGGCTGTAATCAAAAGATGTTCTTCCACATGTAGCACAGTAGTGTGGAGTCCTGTTTATGTTCAAGTCCTGGCTATCTGTAAATCCTGGAGGCTGTCCAGGGTACAAGACAGTACACGTATGGCTGGGGAGGGGGGGTCTGGGTGGGGATTGCTCGAACAGCGAGCAGTGAATATTTTACCAGCAAAAGGTTTATGCGCGAGTGAGGCGCATGTGCTGCTGGCGGGTAGTGGCCAGGAAATACTTCATGAAAGGAGCAGCAAGACTACACAATGGTACTCCTTTGTCGGAAGGTTTGCAAGACGCCTGTGTCAGGATAGAACAGAGCAATAAAGAGAAAGGGCGTCATTACAAGTCAGCCAGTCCGAAAACAATGGTGGCTTTAAATCCGCCGCCACCGTTCTTTCTTGACCGGCTGATTCCGAGTCATGCAGGCGGGAGGTGTCACGACCACCAGGTCTGACCTGGCAGAAATAACACCACCCGCCTGCAGGCGGACATGGAAACACCGGCTCTGTCATAGACGGAACCAGTGTTTCCATGGTCCCCATCCCCATGCAGTCCTATGGGACTCCATGGGAATGGGGATTTACAGAATTCTGCCTCCGGAATTACCGGGTCACCAGGGTTGTAATGCCCCAGTGATTCCGGCAATCACGGAGGCAGAATGGTAATACCAGTCTGGCGGCATCCTGCTGGTTTTTCGCCACGGCTACCCCCGGACTCCTAATGAGGCCCAAATACTGTTAATTTCCGTTCCGGTGGGCCTCCGGAACACCGAAATAAGAAAACCGTCATTTTTAAGTGGTGGGCTTCTCGAGAAATTAATTACCTCGGGACATATCTGCTGGTCAACAAGAGTTGCCAGAGTCTCCCCAGTAGGAGGCGGGTAGAGGGCTAAAGAGGTCTAGTGACAGGTTGGGAAAACCTGACACGCCACCTGGTCTCTTGGTCATCTTGCTCCTCACTCAACCTCACCTGAACAACCCACCCTTACTTGACAGGTACAGATCTCTGGCCCTGTCACAAGGTCTCTAATATATGGTATGGTACGATTGAAATATCGAAATTAGGTAATCCAGGTTTTATATGTTATGTTAATCTTAATGGAAATTACATGTATACCTTTCTTGATGCAATTGCAAAAGAATAATAAGCTTGGCCCACCAATCCCGAGGTCATTGCCCCTCCTCCAGGCAAAAAAGCATTTAGTTGATTAATTCAATATTGTAGGTTGATCTATATATTTTATTACCATTAGAACTGGAAGTAATACCAGTAATGCTGTTTAGCAAAATGGGTTAGCAAAGTCTGCATTCATTCCACGGCTGAGTGTATCCTGATTACTGACCATAGTTGTAAGAACAGACTTTTATGTTAACTTATCGTATTTCATTGTATATGTAAAATTTTCAATAATAGATTTTTGAAATTTGATTATTGAGATTTCTAGTATACTCCCGGGGCACATTTCAGGTAGCCTGATCATGAAGCATTATAACTCCCCAAACGCCTACAAATTGTACACATAATTTGCAACACTAATCACTATTCATTTGTTTTAGTGGAACACAGAACATATTAGCCCCTCCTATGCAGCCTTCACCTTGCCCAGAATAAGGTAGCACAGTGAGCATTTAGCATTAAAGTGCCATGGACAATACCCCCTCAGCAGCCCGCATAGTCTCATGAGCACCCACGTACGACATTGATCTTTGAGCTACTCCCCAAGCTTTGCAACAATAGCAGGTCAAATGGTGGCAGATAATCTTGAGCTGTGTTTTTCTGAGCTCTTGCCAGTGCACCGCCAGACTGATGCCCAGAGTTTCTTCTATGCTAGTGAAGTTGTTGATGAATCTGACTCAGAAGAATTTGTCTACATTACTGGCTACATAAACATATTCCCTCTAAAGCCTAGTAGGGCCTAGGAAAGTTGTCACGAGCTGGGGGAGATGGTGATTCTGATTTGTCCACCCACACACCACCCTGCTGTATGCCTATTGATATCCACACACCTACCACAACCCTCTTCACCTGATACCTCTGTGCCTCACCCATTTTACACCCACCCTGCTTCATTCCTCTCTACCGCCACTTACTCTACCATACCAACACACTGCCCCTTCACCCTACCTCACCATCACTAATTCAACCCTATCTATTCATCCACTTTACCACATCCTTCACTAGCCAACCCACAGTACATCACCATTCACTACCCCACCCACACTATCTCACCATTGACTACCCATACCCAATCACCCAAATGTACCTCTGCCTACCTCGTCAAACCTCCCACTCTTGGTCACTCTTGCCTTCCCCTCCCACCCTATATTACAAATGCCTACTATGGTCACCACTGCTTACACCCTCCCCTCCTATACCGCCCCTGTTCCCAATAATCTTAGATAATCCCTGCCCAAAACTACACTGGCGCACCATGCTTACTTTTGAAGTTCCAAATATGTCTGCAATTTGTTGTTTATTGGACAAAGTATTTCTACTATATCTATTGGTAATATTATGTATGTTCAAGCAGTAACTTTCAATCATGTTTGAAATTACTTGGTGGGAAGAGCCGTGAGCATTTGTATCATTTTAAATAAACAACTGAAAACACCAACACCACTGGGTTTATTTATCTATTTCTGTTGAGTTGTAAAAGATTTTTTTTTTTTGCTTTCAATCTTTCAATATGAATATCTTCCTGCAAAGCGCTGCAAATGGAAATTGCCTTAACATGGTGGCCTGCTCATGCATTTCAGGGTCTACATGGGGAGGGAGGCACGCTGGATAACATAAACTATAAAAAATAAAAGGTGATGCAACTTGTGGCATTCATCCTTGAATATCCAAGCTCTGAAAAGAGATGAACTACGGCAATAAAGCTGATCAGGCCAGTGGGCTGAAAAGCATGTCAAGTGCCAACCTTGAGATAAAAGGAAACCGTGTGATCGAGTTTCAGATTGTCTAGGTGGTGGATGGATGGGATGAATGATTCCAGGCAGCAGTTCAATAGGAGAGTATCCAAGCAAGCCATTGCATTTTGCATTGAGAGCCATTGGACTGGAGGAATATTTTGCAGGTTTCCACTGCTAAAATGTTCTCTTTGACTTAACATTGTCTTTGTAAAACGTGCAAAACATGAACCCATATAATGTCCAAGGGTTCACCCGAGGTGTAACGCTGCAGGGTTTTCTCGAGGTTTCTTTCTGTCCTGTTAGATACACCTTTTGTCCATGTAAAGACAGGCAAGCTGGTGACATTGGGCTTGTTTTTCTTCAGAGTCACTTATAAATGTATGAAGTCATTTCTCAAATTCGTGGGCTTTTCATGCCTACAGGCATGCTTCGTTTGGGCTTCTTTCAAAGCATAAATCCTGATTATGATCATCTGATGTGACAGCAACTGCTTTGAAAGCCTCAGCCACTATGAATGTGTCCATGAGGGATGGCTTGGCCAATCCCAACCAGCAGCAGATGCTTGTGATCCAGTCATAGTCCGCTTGGTTTGAGTTTCTTTTGAAGGGGCATAGTGTTTCTTTCAACACTGATAAAAACTATAAACTGAAACTAGTTGGGACACTCGGTGGTTGGCAATGGGGAGAGACAGGGGCAATGATACATAGCTCGGCTAGCATTAATTCAATAATAGAACCTAGTTAGAGTTAGGGGGAGGATGCAAAAGCAGTTTTAGCCACGCATGCTTTCTGAAGGTGGGAGAGAACGTAAAAAACATTGTTAGGGATGTGTGAAATTGGTAGCTGTGGTTGGACAATTTTGGATGTCGGAGAGTATGCAAAAGCAATATCAGGCACACATAATTTTTAAACAAGTGGTATGAAGAAGAATGTTTCAGGTACATGCATTTTGTAGTTGGGTGACTGTGCCAAAGCAGTGCATCTTGTAGGCGTGTGAGGGAACCAAAGCAATCCTAAGCACAAATGTATTTTGTAGTTATGGTTGTGGTCCCAATCTTAGGCACACATGCATTTTGTAGATGGGGGAGTAGGCCAAAAGAGTCTTATGAAAATGTACATTTTGTATGTGTGAGAGTCCTTGTGTGTGGTAGTCCTCAAATGCACTCTTAGGCACACATGCATTTGGTAGACTTGGGAGTAAGACTAAGTTAATTCTCTCAAAGGTGACCCGTGACCTACCACGTGTTAGGCAAGATATTCATATTTGGGATAAATCTTCCTGACCTGTGTCAACCCCAGATCTTTTTGCTTGGACTTGGTGATACATTTTTCTTGTACCTAGGTGAGTAGGAATTTTCCTCCCCTCTCACCTAGTCTTTTACTCTTTTCATAGGTGACCTTTTTATGTCTCTCCCTAGTGAGCGATTGGAGTTAGAGTTTCGGGCTGACTGTAATGTGCTATGGCAGCACACAACATTTAAATGCAGTGGTGGTGGGTTGCCTTTGGGCTTACATTTTTAATTTTTCTTCTATGTACTTGGGTGAACTGCTTTTCCCAAGGGAAAAAAGGGGATGTACATCCCATTTACATTTCATGCAGTGAGTTAGCACACCCCACCTTTTGCCTGGTGCTGGGGAGATACACTGTATCCCCTTTCTCACTTAGCTGGTAACATTGCTGTTACAATTAAAAGTTAACTTGACTGGCTGGTGGCAGTGAAACTACTTTTATGACTTTTACTCATTATTACTTTTAGGCTGTCAAATCAGCAGTGGTAAGGCACAGGATGGTCACCATTCTGCTAGAAAGGTGGGCTCCTTATTTCACCATTTCTCATTTGCTTATTATTTCTTGGGTCGTCTTCTGCCGTCTTAGATGGGAAAGATCATGGTTGAAGTTTGTCTTCAGTGGGAATCCTTTGTATTCCCTGCCAAGGCTCCAGAGGGACTGTGAAGGCAGGAAGCAAGGGAGGAGTCAAAAACTCTCCAGCTCTTTGTCTTTCAGCTTGCCTGAAAGAAACCAGTTCCTACTGGGGAGCTGTCTGCCCTGATTGGACAGCCAGACCAACCCTTTCAGTAAACTGCAGGGAGAGTTTGCAGAAGTTGTGCTGTAGTTCCTTATAAATAGCCTGAACTTGGAAGCTGCTGACATGCCAACGACAAAATATCATTCAATAGGAGACCACCAGGGGGCGCGGAACACGCTGGACGTGTAAGTCCCGCACTCCTGAATGCACCGCAGGGCCTAGTGGACATTGCCAGTCCCCAGCCTGGATTACTGAGCCCAACCAGTGGAGATCCCCTCTGCATGCAGCGGGCCCCATCCTGAGTGGGTGTCGGGAAGACTCGTAGTGAAGACCTTCTGTGGCGCGACCTGAAGCGGAGCCCCGAGAAAGGCCCACAGAGCACACCCCAGCAACGGAGACTGGTGTGCACCGGAGACGCCGGAGGCCCTGGACACCTAGGGCGGCCGACTCCACGGCACCGCGAAAAGGACTAGTGGAGCCGCGGCACCATAAGAGGCACGGGGCAACGGTCCATCATCGAGATAGAGGACCACGGGCTCTGGAGAGTGCTTCCCGGGCCCCCGCCCTTCACCAACATACGGGGGACGGTGAGGAACGGAAGAGCGCCCACCAGCACACCAAGGGGAGCCTCGCTCCTGGGAGGCCCAGGGCCCCTCCCGGGTTACTGCAGGAACGCAGAGGCCCACATTGAGATCCGTGGATGGCCGCCCTCGCGGGAGGAAATGCCCAACCCGGGACACCGGCCCAGAGCATCGCCAGGGAGGCACAGGGCGGGGACCCTCCACACGTCGTCCCTGCTAACACGGGGAACCGGGCGGGTGTCGCTGACTGTGGGGTACGCTGCCCAGGCCCCCACTTGTGACTCACGAATTGCGACGGAGAGGAGCAGTTGAGCGCCAGTCAGCACACCAGAGTGAGCCTCTCTTCCGGGAAGACCAGGGCCCCTCTCGGTCCATGTTCAGCATACCCAGAGCCCCATCTACCGCAGCCCGCGTGGTACGAAGCATCAGAGTCAAACTGCCGGACCTGCTGGTACCAGGGAGGCACTCTGGGCCACGGAGGCCGCCCTACTGGGCCCCCCACAGTGACTGTGAAGTGAGGAGGTGAGGAGAGCGCTGGGGGGAATAGACTGGATGCAGTGAAAGCGGGCTGCCCTCCCGCGCAACCTTCCCCGTGCGGCGCCCCGGCATCCCACCCAGCCGGGGACTAGGCCGGAGGGACCAAAGGTGTTGGAGATCTGCTACCCTACCTCCGGCCCCCACCTCGAAGGACCCACCTGATTATACGGCACAGCCCCCCCCATAGAGCTGCTATCCAACACGAGGCACTCTACTCAAGACCTCAGCACACCAGGTACGGGGAAGGCCTTGGGCCGTGGTCTACACCACAGGGTCCTCCACAAGAGATTCCCGGACAGAGGCACCACCCCAGGGTGTGCCAAGACACCCAGACCCTGGAGAGCACTCCTGTATTGGGGACGATCTCGTCTCTCCAGCGCTTCCGATGGCCCCACTCAGCCACGAGTGAGGCCCCCAGAGACACCATGCCCTCAGGCGGCGAACCCCCCCCGCAGCACTCACAAAGGAGGATCTCAAGGACATCCTCCATGAGATCAAGGCAATTCGAACAGATATACTGGCATCCATAGTGGATCTCAAGGGAAGGGTGGACACCTTAGAGGAGAAAAAGCAGGGGATGGAAAACAACCACCTCCAGACGGATCTCCTGGACATGAAATACGAGGCGAGGCTAACGGACCTAGAGATAAGAGATGAGGACATAACCTTGAAGATGGACGACCTAGAAAACAGAGAGCGCCGGAACAACCTGCATATCATGGCCGTGTCGCAGGAGAGAGGGGAGACAGCGGCGGATGTGGGGAGGAAGGTCCAGGGCCTGATAAACCAGCTCTTCACGTTGGAGGGGGGCAAAGAGGTCCAGTTGGAAAGAGCGCATCGGGGTGGAGAGGGCGCGGGTGGAGGCCCAAGGTCTATCGTGGTGCGGTTCCTCCACTACAGGGAGAAAATGGAGGTCCTGGAAAAGGCAAAGAGGCTGGGGAGCTTTATTTTTGAAGGCGACACAATTAAGATCTACCAGGACTTATCGTCTCTTACGCTCACCCGCAGAAGAGAATGTCGTCTGCTCACCCAGTGGCTTACTAGTCAAGATATAAGATACAGATGGTCTTTCCCCTTCGCCCTGTCCTTTGAACGCGCCGGGGTGGACTATAGAGTGACCAGTGGCAAGGAGGCCTCCCAAGTGCTGCAAGTGATCAAGGGGGACGCCCCGCGCGAGGAAAATGGGGTGGTCACCCAAGCATCAGGTGACATCATGAGAGAACTGGCTGGCCCTTGGTCCACAAAGAAGAAGACAAAGGGCAGAAGGTAATTCAGGAAACCAAACACCCCGACATCTGAGGCCGAAGGGGACTAGGTGAATTAAGACAAATCAACTGGAAGATCAAGATTAGTTTGTTACCAACCCCGGCCGGGGACGCAAGTTTCATCAAGGGAACTGCGGTGCAGGAACATGCTCACACCCTGATGGCTTGCCCATTGGCAGGCGTCATGAACGAGGGAGAGAAAAGGGAGGGGGGAGGCGAGGGAATGGGGGACAAAGACCTTGGGGCACGGGACACATCCAGCTTGGTACTGAAGCGGGGCAGCTCCCGCAGGACCGGGAAAACAATGAATCCAACAGAGAGAAGCAATGGCAGACGATGAAGAAAGGGTCCGGGCCGAGTGGCTTAGGATGGGCTCCCTCAATGTCAAGGCGTTCAACTCCCCAACGAAGCTCTCCCTTCTGGGAAGGGAAATGAGAAACGGGAGAGTGGACATTATGTTTGTACAAGAAACCAGGATAGTGAGGGGGGAGGAGAGGGCTATCCCTGGATCTCACGTGGGTCAGACCTTCTGGGCATCCGGCCACATAAAGAGAGGAGGAGTCGGTATCCTGCTTCATAGGAATCAGAAATTAACTGAGGTGTCCACTTGGGAGAGGGAGGATGGGAGGGCCCTGGTAGTGTCCGGTAACTTACATAATACCAGAGTCACCCTAGCAGCAATATATTGCCCCAACATGGGTCAGAGGGAATTCGTCCAAGAGGCCCTGGGGGAGGTGATGGCTAAAGCGGACGGCCTTCTGCTCCTGGGGGGGGGACTTTAATATGTGGGCAGACCGAGAGCTGGACCATAGTGGGAAGGCAGGCCCTCCGAATAGCAGTGGGGGGACACCTCACGGTGAGTTGCAGGAACTAATGTGGGAGCAGGGGCTGGTGGACATATGGCGGGAGCTGCACACGAGGCATAAGGGATACAACTTCTACTCTGCAGCCCATGGAACCAGAACTAGAATAGATCATCTTTTCACTGGAAACCAGAACATGAGCAGAATAGAGGTTTGTGGGATTCAGCCCGTTAGCTGGTCAGACCACGATATGGTCTGGTCGGACGTCTGTATAGCAGGCCTGAAACCCAGGGAATCTCTATTGAAATGAAACGATTTCCTGTTGAGAGATGTGGTCTTTAAGGAAGAAATGGCAACGGCGATCAGAGAATTCTTTGAGATAAACGATACAGGGGAAGTCAACCGGGAGATTGTGTGGGAGGTGGCAAAGGCAACATGGAGGGGTAGGCTAATTAGTGAAGGGGCGTCCAAAAAAAGAATTAGGACTCTCCTGACCCACAGATTAAGATCGGAGATAATTTCGTTAGAAAGGTCGGAGGGGAAGATGGAGACAGAGAGAGAGAGGGACCTGGGCATCGCGAGGGAGAAGAGACAAGAATTGCAGGAAATGGAGATGGGCAAGATTGTAGCGGGACTCCAACATTTACGTCAAAAATACTATGAAAAAGGGGACAAGGCTGATGCCATGCTGGCAGTGAAACTCTGAGGCCAGAGGGCGGATATATGGGTGGCAAGATTAAAGAGTGGGGAAGAAGGGGACGTATCCGACCCGGAAGAGATTGCAGAGAAATTTGCGTCTTTTTTCGAGGCCTTGTATGGGAGCGAAGGGGAGATGGAAAAGGAAGCTTGCGACGAATATCTCAGTGGGGTCACCCTCCCGGCTCTTGGACCCCTAGAAGCATCAACCCTAGATGCCCCAATAACGGAGGAGGAGGTACTAAGAGCCATAGCGGGCCTGAAGAGGGCTAGGGCCCCAGGGGAGGATGGGTTCACGGCAGGCTTTTACAAGGCCTTTTCGGGCCTCTTGGCAGGGTTCCTGGCAGGCCTCTTCTCGAACATAATGGAGACAGGCAGAGCGCCCACATCCTTTGGCAAAGCGCTAATTACAGTAATCCCGAAGGAGGGGAAGGACCCGGCGGATAGCTGCTCCTATAGACCAATTTCCCTCCGAAATGTGGACGCAAAGCTATTCACCAGGATCATTGCTACTAGGCTGGACGGTCATATGCCGAGGCTAATCCATCTCGATCCAGTGGGTTTCATACGGGGAAGGCAGGGGGCTGACACACTGCGGAAGACGCTACATCTGATGAGGGAGGCAGCACCGAGGGGTGGAAACCCGGTTTTGGTCTCGATCGACGCAGAGAAGGCGTCCGACCGAGTCGACTGGGGATTCCTCCAGGGGGTACTCAAGAAACTGGGGTTTGGAACTGGGATTAAACAAGCGATCAAGGCCTTATATGTGTCACCAACTGCCAGAGTCACAGTCAATGAGTGTCTGTCACAAGTTTTCCACCTCCAAAAAGGGACGAGACAGGGCTGCCCCCTTTCCCCGCTCCTCTTCGCCATGACAATGGAAGTATTAGCAGAATATATAAGGGGCTCGCCGGGGGTTCAGGGAATCGAGGTGGGGGAACGTACCTTTAAAATGGGTCTTTACGCAGATGATATCTTGCTTCACCTCCGGGAGCCGACAAGGTCAGTCCCGGCCACCCTGCAGGAAATTGAATGATTTGGTCGATTCTCAGGCTTTAAGGTGAACATTAGCAAGTCCATGATTTTTCCATTTGCATCTGATACAGACAGAAATGTGGCTGAATTTACCCCACTGCGCCTGCAGATGTGTACGGAATGGATAAAATACCTGGGGATCAACATAGTGCATCCCGAAGAGGATCTGAGCCAGGCCAACTACCCCCCGCTATTTGATAAACTGTTCAGAGAGATGGAGTCCTGGGGGAAGGGGCAGATCTTCTGGATGGGAAGGATAAATGCCATAAAAATGAACCTGCTCCCCAGAGTGCTGTATGTCTTCCAGATGCTCCCCTTGGAAGCCCCAGACACATACCTCAGGGAAGCCAAGAGGTGCATAATGAAGTTCATATGGCAGGGCCGGAGACACAGAATAGGTTATGAGACCTTCACCCTCCCCAAAGATAGAGGGGGGGTCGCTTTTCTGGACTTGCCAGTCTACCACAGAGCAGCTCAACTTAGGGCCCTGGCCCCGCATCTTAGAGAGGACCCCAATAAACAATGGGTATACATTGAAAATATCTACCTGCGCCCAGTCACCGTAGGCGAATGGTTATGGGTCCCTTTAAATAAGATTCCCAAAAGAATCAGGGACCACCCGATACTGGGTACAATGTGGAAAGCGTTAGCGGGGAAGGGAAATGAAGAGAAAGTCACTACATGGCCCTCGCCCCTGAGCCACATCTGGTCCACTCCAGTGCTAGAGGAAATCCTAGGCCACGAACACTACCAGTCATGGTTCGACGCGGGCCTCTGCAGGGTCGGCCAACTGGTGAGGGAGGACACCTTCATAAGCATCCAGGAGCTTGAGGAGGCTCTGGGAATTGGCAGGCTCTCCCCACTTCTATACCTTCGCCTTAAGGGAATTTTAATAAAACCAAAGCTAAAGCCTTGCATACAAAGAAAGCTCACCCTGGTCGAGAAAATCCTAGACTCCCACACGGAAATGAAAGGCCTCATCTCTCTCCTGTATGGAGCTCTCTTAATCCCCCGTGAGGGATCGATTAAAAGCCTTAGACGAAAAAGGGAAAGGGACCTGGGCAGGGACATTGGGGATGGGCTCTGGTGGAAACTATGTAGCAGGGCATTGAAGACATCCATTTCCTGCCAATACAAGACTCATGCCATCAAACTTCTTCATAGGTGGTAGTATGACCCGATCACCCTCTCCAGGATGTTCCCAGATGTTGCCCCGTTGTGTTGGCACAGTTGCGGAGAAAGGGCTAACTATTGGCACATGTGGTGGTCTTGCGAGAAGGTCCAGGTTTATTGGTCGGAGGTGCTCAGCTGGCTCAAGGATTCGGGAAAGGGGGTCTATCCATTGGAGCCACTCACACTATTATTTGGGCTACAGCAAAGGGATGAGCACTGGGAGAAGCTCCCGGATTCGACACATTCCTTACTGTTAGCAGCTAGGGCTGCACGGGGCAGGTCATGGAAGAGAGCAGCACTCCCCTCAAGGAGAGAGAGGGTGACAGTGGCCAAAGACATTTATTTTATGGATAGACTAACTGCAGCACTTCACGGCTCCAGCTCACAGCTCGAGGCCGACTGGTTACAATTCATGGAGGTGTTCGCTAGCACAGACGGCGATCCAGAAGAGTGATATGGCCACTCCACCCAGCCCGAAACTAGTTTCAGGATAAAACTCATTGTATGCTTCTAAGGAAAGCTCATTTATTGTGTCTGTTTATATGCCCGGTCGGCGCTGCCCGAAGAGGTTATCTACGGAAACGTGGATCTTGTGCCACAAGAATGGGGTTTTGGGGGGGAGGAGAGAGGGAGGGTGAATACAGCAGAGATTTTTGGTTCTTTAAATTAGGTTGATATGGGCATGTGCCCTAATGTAATCTCTTGCCAGAGTGCTTTGTTGTTCACAAAATCAATAAAAATTGAATTAAAAAAAAAATATCATTCAATAGGAGCACACCTAATCTAATATGGCTACATAGAGTAGTTTCAAAACACTTTGATATATTCAGGGTGCTGGGGAGGAATACAAGCCCTGACACGGAGCTTGTGCAAAACATGAACCAAGAAAAAGTGTCTAATTCTAAAGACACTCCCGACCCCTGCACACCATTTAAGCTGAAATGAATCAGTCAATACACTGTTTGGATTTTCACATGTATATAATAAAGTTTAAATAGTGAAACAAAAAGTAAATGCTTCAATAATTTCTGATTTACAATTGAAAATAGACATAAAAAAAGGCTTCTCATATGGCCATCATGAAAAAGTAAAGATGAAGGAACAGTGTTCTTATGATGAGATGAAATTTCCAGCTCTACGCGTTTCGGGGAAACACCCCTTCTTCAAGAGCAAAAACAATCTGCAATCACATGTGTACACAAAAAGTATCAGTCAACTTGTAATTCAACAGAATTCCAATATACTTGTACGTATCAATACAGGTGTTTTCACTAGACACATTTCCAAATGATCACTCAATTCTACAATGAAATGGTTATTGTTTCAGTGCGCTATCACTCCATTTGCAGTGCATCCTGATTTACACATGGTGTGACTCCAAAAGGTAAAACTAAAAGTGAAATAATGAATAAGAAAATTGCTCTAATGTACCTGTCCACTGGGACGTGTTCATCATAGTATGAAGCATGTGTTTTAACCAGACATGTGGACTTCACATGGTATACCAAGTCCAAATATGCACGATTCCCCGACAAGGAGAGTACAATGTAATTCCGAAGTATCTACTGATAAATGGGATCAGAAAGTGCACTGTGGAGAATGTAAAAGATATAGTTTGAGTAGGATTTTATGTAGCTACTATCACAGGACTAAGATTAGGTAAAAAATGCTTGTCCAATTCACTAATGGGTACTGATGGTTAAGGTGCAAGCTCAAAAACTGCATTAAGAGGAAGGATAGTGACTGTGTTACACACGAAGGTCTATTCACCAGATCTGACGTGCCCAATAAGAAATTCACTGTGCAAGCACTTCGGGGTTCTAAAAGGACCAATTCATAAACAAAAACACTCAGAGCTGTTACATGCCTAAGTTCACTGAAATGTCATACTAAAAGTAAAAAATTCTATACCTCCTGGGCATATAATGCCAACCAGTTCTCATCCGGCGTCGCCGAGTACCCTCACGTCTGTATTTCACTTGCAAACCGACTGAAATGTATGCACCCCGTTTGTGTGAAAAGTGTAGATTCACTAAAACACTCATATGGGTATGCAGCTAAATGTGAGGAAACATACACCAAAATGGCACGTTACTGCTAGCTCAACAGAACTCCACCCATATTCAAAGAACATTAAAATTACACACAAACATAAATATGCAAAATGGCTTTACCTATTCACGTTCCACAGAACCACCTCCTGATCCGACTTGCACCAAAGTGGCTACTTCCAAATGCAGATGCAGAGTATCCACGTAGTGCATATTTAATGCCAAAGCTCCGAAAACACTTCCGGGAAGCAGATCACCTGACCAGGTCACCTGACTCTAAAACTTCCTAGCGCTTTGCCTGAATGATAAAACATCACAGTTCAAAAAACTATTCAACAGACTGCGGTGTAGAGAACCCTACAGTGCTGATACATGATGAAATATTTGGAAAAAGGAAAATAAAAGAAATGATGAATGTATTCAAGATGACAATAGATATAGAAAACAGACTAACATGCCAAAAACCTACCGAATCTTGATTCAAAAAAATCTAAAATAATTACTCGAGTGATAACCCTTAAAATAAAGTAAAATACTGACCATAAAAAATGTTTATGTCAAGAACAGAAATTACTATAGAAAAAAGACTCAAATCCCAAATGGACATTCATTCAAGTGTTTGATAACACTCAACACCAATAGGACAATCTAAACAAATAAAATCCAGTCAATAGTCCCCTATATGTAGGTGAACCATCATGAAAATATAAATAAGACCAAGAAGGGAATAATGCTAGTTAGAGGGTTCAACAATCTACAGAGTGGCATATATTAATAAAAAATAAGGAGTCTATTGATATTCCAAACTGACGGTGAAGAAAAATTATTGAACTCATTAAAAAAGGAAGTAAGGAGTCACCAAACACATATGTAATTCGAATGCACAAGCATTCCACTAAAACCAGTCCAAACATCACCAATTGAAAACTATCCAGAAGAGGAATGCAACTATCAAACAAGTAATAAATATCTTAAATAAAACAATTGAGGGAAAACTCCTCATTAAGACCTTTAGGTGATATAGTGTCCAGAAGGTCGATCCAAAACATCTCTCTTTGTGCAAGGGTCCTCATATAGTCACCACCTCTATAGGGTTTCTTAACAACTTCCAGTATATTAAATCTTAGCTGAGCAATGGTGTGACGAGCCAAGATAAAGTGGCTTGCTACAGGAGATTTCTCAATCTTACAGCGAATATTGGATTTATGTTCTGTCCATCTCTCCCGAGCTGATCGGGCTGTTTGGCCAATATACATAAGGCCACATGGGCATTTAATGCTGTAAATGACTCCCATAGACCTGCAGGTAGCAAAGTCTTTTAATTTAATTCTCTTGCCGGTCTGCGGATGTAAAATGTATTCACCTTTCACCACATTATTACAATGACTACAAGTCAAACAGGGGAATGTTCCCTTTTTTTTGGTCACCAATTTCATTTGGGTCTGTTTTGGTCCCCTTTCCGCTTTCACTACCTTATCTCTAAGTTTAGAGCCTCTTTTATACACCATCATTGGTGGTCGTGGGAACAGTTCCAATAATATTGGATCGTGGTGTAAAATAGACCAATGTTTTTGTACAATTCTTTTGATATGAGAGCTTTGTCTAGAATATCTAGAGATATGTAGAATCGAGGCTGTATCTTTCTTAGGTTTAGGAGTGAGGAGTTGTTCCCTTGTGATAGGACATGTCAGCGACTGCAACCAAATTCGAAGAGGAAGATGAACAAATGATGTCTGTAACCTTTTCCAGAGACAGGAGAGCCTGCTGGGTAACTGGAGCCTGAAGTAACCCTTCCTTCCAATCCACCTGGGGGTCCGGAATGCAGACTTACTGGGCTGCAAACCGGCAATACCAGAAGACCTCAAGCCTGAGTAAAGTGAAATGTCTTCCAAATTCTGACTCCCACCAACACTTTGGTGGACTCCTGCTGGCCCTCCAGAGACACAACTCAAATCCCTCAAGTCCCCTCACCAGAGTGCAGGACTGAGAAAGTGAAGAGAATCTGACCGGCAATATTTGTTCTTCATCAGGTACCTGTAAAAAGGGTGCCAAAACTGCAGAGCCACTAGAAGCCTTGAAGAATTCTTTGTTGGAAGCCTGTTTTAAATGAAATGCCCATTAAGGGACTATCAGGATGAAATGCACTCCCAGAATCCACGAAGGTGCAGGGATCGCCATACATGAGCCGGACACTGGTGTACTCAAGGGGGCTAGCTAGTGCATCATTGGTGCTGCAGCACAGCCCCCTAGAAATCTGCAGGCCACCTTTGTGAATAAGGGGACCTGCACATTTCTCAAAGTAAACCAAATAAAAAAATACGATCTCTGCACATTTTCAATTTTCATTCCACTTTTCGAATTTGGCAGTAAGGGACAGAATTTCTAAACTTTTTTTTTTAGCCTCCCTTATGGACAATCTAGGGTTCATATCCAACAATTACCCCAACATGTGGTTTAAGGATCAAGCCTTCAGGACACCCCAGTCTTCACACTCTTTGGCCTTTCTGCACTCTGATGTTCCTCTCCCTTCTTCTCTTTATCACTCTTCTTCTATTCAGCCCCTCCTTCTTCACCCACCATCTCGGCTCTCTCTCCTTGTTTATGCTTCCACTGCCCCCTAATGTTCCAACCTCCATTTCTCATCTTGCTTCCTACTACTCTCACCTCTCCAACCTACACCTACTCCTCCCACAATGCCACTGCTTCTCCCCCCTCATCTGCATTACTATTCCTTCCTCCTCGCTACTATTGGTCTTCTCTCCACACTACTACTGCTTCTTCCTCTATGCTACTACTACTCCTCTCTCTACACTACTAGTGCTCATCCATCCACATCATTGCCACTCCTCCCTCCACACTTTTACCAATTCACACCCATTGAAGGGCACTCAGCCATCCAGGTGGCTGGAACAGCGGGCGAGAATACACAGTCACCACCCACTGTTTCAAGTCACCCGAGGCCCTTCCCTGGGTGGCACCATCTTTTTGTTTTGTTTTTGAAGGTGGGGAGGCAACAGGGAGCCTCTCCCTATTACCTCCCCACCGCCCCAAACCAAAATAAACCCCTTCCCCACCATGCCCACATCTCGCTCCCCAATTACCTGCTCGATCGGAGCTTTGTGCTCCTGCTCCGAAATGGAAAGGGGGACTTAATCCCTTTTCTGAATGCGGTGGCCATCTTGTTTGTTGTTTTTCTTCCCTCAGCAAGGGCTGTGGGACGTTACCAGCCTGTACGCCCGCCAGCTGAGGCGTAATTGCGATTTGTACCCCAGGGTTTGCTCAGGGTGCAAATAGAATATTAATTGTTTTCTGCGTAGGTTGGCTGGGCTTATTGTAAAGATTGCAATCTCCTGAGAAACAAAATAACTATTTGCACCCTAGGCAAACCCCAGGATGTGTATAGCAATCACACCCCAGATCAGGGGCTTACAGGCTGCTAAGGGCCGCAGCCCTCGCTGAGGCCCTCGCTTCACTCAAGCCTGCCTAGGCTCAGGCTGGTGGTCCATTACCGGATATATATGCCCCCAGCTGGGGTGTGATTGCTACATTCACCCTCCTGTCACTCCCTCAGTCACTGTTTCACTCACTCCCTACCTTCCAACTACCCCTCTCACTCACTCACTTGCACACACATTTACGACACAGTACCACATCCTCTCACCAGTCAATACCTCACCTTCACTAGAAATGACTAGCATCCTCGTCCCCACCGTCCACAGCATATTTCCTACTTCTGGTGTCTTTGTCTGCCACCTCTGCCTCCATGTCAGCTGAACAAACCACACCTTGCTGCTTTCTGTCCCTGTTTTTATCCTTCCCCTCCTTGTCTTATTGGTGCTTCTTCACTGGTTGCCAGGGCCAATAGGTCCATGAATTCCCCACCCTGGAGGTGTCACAATCAGGCAAATACATAAAAGGGGGGTAGGCCCTCCCTCTTTTCCTGTAAATGGCGGCCTCCTCTGGGCACAATCCCAGTTCATGTGACCAGCATTGAAATTCCAATGTTCTGCAGGGAGCCACTTTGTGGCTGGTTCACAGTTCAGTGGGTCATTTTATATGAGCGGTATACAGCAGTCCATGTTGGTGCTGTGTTGCATAGTATTTCTCTCTCTCTCCGTTGCTGGTTGGAAAGGCTGTCAATAAGCATTTCTCAGGAGACTCTAAAGGGCTGCTCTGTTGTTGATGATCTGCCAGAAATGCTTGTAGATATAGTTTTCTGAAATTAATAGAAAGAGACGCCAGTAATTTCTGAGGGAGGTATGGGGTGATCAAGAATAGTACTACCATCAATGATATGGGCAAAAAGAGAAATGACAGGGCCTTGGACCCTCCCAACTGCCACCTCCCCCCTCTCAGAAAGAAGTGGCTCGTGTTTCGGTAGGACATTCTTTGGTCTATAATCATGAACACAGATACTTTTGTTGAGCTAGGTATTGTGTTCCAGTTTGACAATTGTAAATCCATTTACATTGTTCAACTAAGTATAATGCGGCTCATTATTTGTTTCTAAGCACTAGGGTGTTTCTCTGGCACAGTTAAGCCAACTGAACAACATCATTATCATGAGTCAAAATGTATATAGTTTTTCCTGCACTTCAAAAACGGGGATTCATTTGTCTCTAGATTTCCTGAAGCAGCTTGCCAATGAACACCTCTGAACCCGATAGAGTGCATGTGGGGGCAGTGGGGTGCATCAGACCCAATCTGAGGTCAGATTACAGAAACTTTGCACTGGTGCAAGTGCAATTTTGCATGGCAGTAGCACTGGGGCAGTTTGCCCCAGTTAAAAATAACACTGCCACCATATTAGAAAACCGTGCAATTGTGCATGTTATTAGTACTAGGCGAAAAATTGCTCTAATTCAAAAAACATATTTTATCAATGCATTGTTGGAACAGGACAAGGTTTGCACATCCGCTAATAAAGAACGTTATTAGCACTAGGGCAAACATTGCCCGGGCACAAGCATGCATGAAAAGTATATGTTTTTGCACTGTGGAAATTTCTGTCCTAGTAATAATACCATGCACAATTGCAGAGTTTTATAATATGCCATTCCCTATTAGAACTAGGGCAAACGTTGCCCTGGTGCACAACAAAAAATGCATCATGATTCTAATACGTTTTTAGGTATTTGTCCGAGGGCACACTTTGATCTAGTAATAAGGCCATACAAATGTGCACTTGCACAGGTGCACAGTTTCCGTAATCTGGTTAGGTGTCTTATATCTGAATAACTTATGAGTTAAGCAGATTTAAGGCCTCACTGCGAGTGTGCTGGTTCAGTCAAAATTGTGAAAAGAACACTGGTTATACCAGACCTGGAATTTTTACTGGACTGGCACACTCTGAGTTTGCCGGTAGGGGCAGTGAACTACCGGCAGACCTGGCCTGCCGGGAGTTCATACCCCTACCGGTAAAGAATTGCCCCTATCACCAGCACTGGTACTTGCAGTAGGTGATGCAGGCTGGTTCTTAAGTACAGGGCATCCCCAAGCCCCTACAAAGGAATATCCTCACACTATGTTATGTGATAACAGTTCTTTATATAAAATTAAGGTCCATATATATATATATATATTCAGTAAAAAAACTTTGTTAAAGGAACGTTATGGTTAAGTTGCACTACTAAAGACCTATGAAATTCAGTAAAAAAACTTTGTTAAAGGGACATTATGGTTCCAAGTAAAACCGAAAAACCCCTGAAATTCGCCATTTATGGTAAGTTAAGCCACCATAACTCGCGCCACCACCGTGCACTGCTAAGACTAACACCCAGGACATCAAAGATGACATCCCAAATGTCATTGATGACATCACATGTCTGACTCCCTCTTTTTACTTTTAGTGATATATCTTAGCCAGTAATACTTAGGAACAAAGAAATAAAAAAGTACTATATTTGTAGACTTATACTTCAAATATGTTCTTATGGTAATTCATTTGGGGTTCACTCATAGCATATGAAACATATACATAGGGAGAATACACACTTGAAAAATACCAATTCTTTCTGTGTATGAATACAATCAGTAAAGTTATCAACACTTTCTTATTGTTTTGCTGTTTTTTTATTACTGTAATTTATCTGGATATGCTTATATTTGTATTCACATTACTTTCTTTAGAGTGCAATCACATCATTTGATAGTTATTCAAAGGGAAGTAGTAGGTTTGAAACAGCACAATCATTTCTGTGCATAAAGATGATTAGGTAGGTTATGAACAATTTCTGGTTCCACTGCTGCTTTTTTGCGTACTTCACTTTCTATGTATAGGCTCATATCTGTAAGTGTTGTTGTTTTTTTGTGTTTTGTATGTAATGAAATTATATAGGAAGTGGTTTCATTAGCTACTTATTACATGTTGCGCAGAACACAAAACACTAATAAGAAAGTATTTATCATTTCACTATTCAACATGGGAAGACTATGATTATTGCACCTCCATAATGTATGCTGCACACAATGCTTATATTTATACATGAGAAGCTTAGTATACTGTAAAGTACTTCATAATAGAATGCTATTTATATCAATGCATTGCCTAAAGCACTACATAGGTCAAGACATCTATTCCAATGATCCTTAATACTTTTTTGTCAACATTATAATAAAAATCCCTTGTACAGAGTTTTCATGAAAAGAACACTTACATGTGATGTCATCAGTGATGTCATCAATGACATTGTGATGTCATCTTTGATGTCCTGGGTGTCAGTCTTAGCAGTGCACGGTGGTGGCATGATTAATGGTTGCTAAGCTTACCATAACTGGCGAATTTCAGGGGGTTTTCGGTTTAACTTGGAACCATAACGTCCCTTTAACAAAGTTTTTTTACTGAATTTCATAGGTTTTTAGTAGTGCAACTTAACCATAACGTCCCTTTAACAAAGTTTTTTTACTGAATTTCATAGGTTTTTTAGTAATGCAACAAAACCATAACGTCCCTTTATCAAATTTTTTTTTTACTGAATATACATATACATACTATGACTTTCATAGATGTTTACTAGGATTCCCTTACTTTATATACATATAACATGCTGAACCCCCTGTTAGTGATTTTGATGTCCACGGACTGTGCGCATGTCCGCGGACGGACGCGGACAACATCAACACTACCCAAAAACTCAGGCGGTATCATAGATTGTTCTATCATGCCATATGAAAACTGAACAAGTTCGAAAAGCAGAACATAAACACATTATATATAACAATAAGTAAGAAGTGCATCCTATATATGTAACATATCAACCGTCCATTTAAAT
This sequence comes from Ambystoma mexicanum, assembly GCF_040938575.1. Classification (NCBI taxonomy): domain Eukaryota; kingdom Metazoa; phylum Chordata; class Amphibia; order Caudata; family Ambystomatidae; genus Ambystoma; species Ambystoma mexicanum. Next base: position 589,321,593 of record NC_090924.1, read on the forward strand.
AACATATGTACTAAAATGGAATATACTAAAGCAAAAAAGATATGCGTCCAGCATAACTACCTCACAGAAACTGCACAGCTAGGAGCAACAGCAGACCTACACAACAGTAAAAACGCACCTTACCAGAAACTAGTAAGTAAACTTCATTTTTCTTATATATTTCTAAACTTTATATATTTGGTACACTAAAAGTAATATTTTTTTTTACACAGAAATGTCCAGTATTTTGGAATGGCTTGAAGAAAATTTTCCACGTGAAGGAATGTCTGAAGACAGTGATGCTAATGGTAGACACTTCTCTATATAACAAAAATTAATAATCATTAATTTATGTGTACTTAACATATATATATATTTTTAACAGACCATACAAACATTGAAATTAATAGAGCAAAAGAGACATTAGAAAATGCTCTACAGCGCATGGAACAAAAAATGAATATGCTTATGGAAAATTTCGTTCTTTTGAAACATTTTGTACAGGACCACATAAAATAAAAAATAAATATCATTGTCCTACATGCACCTGTTCCTCCTCTCCATGTCCCCGTCAACTATCTGCAAACCCTCACCACCAAGAAAAACGTTATGATGAGACTTCCATCCCTTCATCCCCTCACATAGATCCTCTCCAAACCGCTAATTCCCTTGCATTTGTGTCAGTTTCATCTGCCCCCTCTCTTTCATAAATGTTATATTTGTATATAATAATAAAATATTATGGGCCTCATTACACGTTGTGCAGTAACCATGGCGCTATTAGCGCCATGGTTGCCGCCGGTATTTTAACGTGTCCGCCTTGGTGGATGGCGGAATTACCGGCCTACTCCAAGGTGAGCGGGGCCGGTAATTCCCCATTCACCAAGGCCCTTCCCCATTCCCATTTTTGCCCCCATAGGGCATAATGGGAATGGGGAAGGTGGTAATTACGGTACCGCAAATTGCGATACCGTAATTAGCACCGAGGTCCCTTTGTGGCACCCTACTTTAACGGCTGGTTTTACCAGCCGTTAAGGTCGGGTCCCGCAAAGGGAACTCGTAGTAAGGCGGTAAGGGTTTACCGGTACCGCTGCCCTTACCGGTACCGGTAAACCCTTACCACCTACCATGTAATGAGGCCCTATATATGTTGTTACTTCATTTCTTTATGTCTTACTTTTTTTTAAAGGCAGTTGGGGTGTCTGCGGACAGCGCGGGTGTCCGGGATGTCCGCAATTAACCAAAATGGGGGGTTTCTAAGGACACTATACCTGTCCGTTCTGTCCGCAGGCAAGATGAAATTGACCTTAGAACACACCAGGTGTCCGGGATGTCCGTAATTAACCAAAATGGAGGTGTCCTGAGGACACTATACCTGTCCGTACTGTCCGTGAGCAAAATGGAACTGTTCTTAGAACACGCGCAATGTTCGGGATGTCCCTAATTAACCAAAATGGAGGTGTCCTAAGGACATTATACCTGTCCTTATTGTCCACAAGCAAAATTGAACTGTTCTTAGAACACGTGCGGTGTCCGGGAAGTCTGTAATTAACCAAAATGTAGGTGTTCTATGGCCACTATACCTGTCCATACTGTCCGCAAGAAAGATGGAACTGTTCTTAGAACATGCGCGGTGTCTGGGATGTCCGTAATTAACCAAAATGGAGGTGTCCTAAGGCCACTATATCTGTCCTTACTTTCTGCAATCAAAATGGAACTGTTCTTAGAACACGCGTGGTGTCCAGGATGGCTGTAATTAACCAAAATGGAGGTGTCCTAAGGTTACTTTACCTGTCGGTACTGTCCGTAATTAAAATGGAGGTGTCCTTAGAACACATCTGGTGTCCGGAATGTTCGCAATTAACCCACATGGAGGTGTTCTAAGGACACTATGCCTGTCCGTACTGTCTGTAGAACATCTACACACATGTGCACCACACCCATAAGTCCTACGAACATCATCCTGTCTGTAACTGTCCGTCTCACTTGTGTTGCACTTTTAATTAGTTTGAGGACCCGAACACTGTCCGTAGAACAGCCCTGCGCATGCGCACAACCGTTCCTGTGCATTTGGTGTCCTGTGGACACCCGTTTCCTTTGCGGATGTGTTTGCGACGTCATCATGTGGCCGCACCCACGCTGAGCATGTGTCCTGATTTACGGACACTGTCCAGGTCCCCGAACATTTTAAAAGCACTTTTTCAGACAATCCAAAGTCCCAGACTATGACCCTGGCTTTCTACATACTTTTTGGAACTTTTTAAACCTTTTAGGGTGTTCGATCTGTCCACGGACAGTGCGGCTGTCCGCAGAGCGCACACCTGCACCCCTATAAAAGGCCACACCCCAGAGCTCATCTTCATTCTGTCTTTCTACTATTGAAGATTGACCTGCTTTTGCTGTCTTTGCTGTTGCATTATCAAACCTGATGGCTTCCATGGCTGCTGTTCTTCCAGCTGGTGCTGCTTCTGCCTCAGCACCACCCCCTCCACCACCAACACCTCCCCAAGGGCCTGCAGAGGAGAACAGGCATGAGGATGTAGAAGAGGAGGATGAAGAGGATGACCAGCATGAGGTAGTGGAAGTCCATACTACCAGCACTTGCCGTGAGTCTTAGGTGTGGTGGATGTTTACCATTCAGGGTGACGTACCAAAAGCACGTGCAAACAAGGTCACCTGCAACCAGTGCAAAATGGTGCTGAGTTGTGGGAGGCCTGGTTCATACAGCTTTGATACGACATCCATGAAGCAACACCTAAAGTCATTCCATGATGGGGCCGTTCGCAAGGTTGTACCTTGTGATCAACGTAGTAGGTTGAGTTCCTCTACCACATCCTCCGTTTCTGCTCCTGTCACCACAAGAGACACTCCTGTGGGACAGCACATCCCTCCAGCTGCCTCACAGGCTATCCATGATGCTGTTGACCCTTACCTTTTGAGGGTCACAGTTTTGTGTATGTACTGCAACTCAGTACTCTGCAGGGGGGAGAGTCTTCGGAGTGCTTTCAAGACTACGGTCAAGGAGCATGAGAAGGTCTGCCCACAATCTAAATAAGGCCCACCCAACATCTTCCTCTCTCCACCTGCCCTTTCTTATCCCCGTGCTTTGTGTCCCTTCCTTTCCCCTCCTCTCCTAGTGTGTTGTGTGTAAAAAACCCAAAAAAATAAAACAACAAAAATCCCAAAAAATCAGAGCTGCCTTTCACAGTCTAAAAATAGAAGTGGTAAACATATGGAGCAGGGCTCTGTGCATTTTGTAGAAGTTCGGGGACATCTAAAATGTTGGGGTGCTGCCCTATCATAACCATTGCACTTTTCTCTGGGAGGAAGTGGTGGCTCTGAAAAGAACCTTTTGGTGGTGTTTTTTTATGTGTTTGAAAACTTTGAAATGGTCAACACCTACTGCAAAATGGATGGCTATAATTCCAAAAAAGGTTGCAATGCATTTTGTACATTTCCTAGAAAAATATAAGATTATTTTTTATTATGCCAGCATAAGTAAGATGGACACCAACACTGCGAAAAATGTATGTACTATGCAACATAATATTTTCATTGTGAAAAGAGGACATGCCAACATCTCTTAGAAAGGCACAAACAGCCTTATTGACATTGCGCCTTGCTTTCTCCATTTGTGGACCAAATGAAGAAGAATGCAACCACATTTGTCTCTGCGCAATACGATAAAAAAATTTGGGGGAATTCGGAAACATGTCCATAACCTTCCCAAATCCTCTGGTTTTCCAATTTACCAGGTGCTCCATGAACCCGTTCTGGACATAATCTGAATCGGTGATTATGACCAGTTCATGGAGTTGGTTTTGGACAGCAGTGAGGATGGCTTGATGGACTGCCATCAGCTCTGCCACCTGACTACTACGGGGACCGATTTTGTACCCAACGGAGGGTAGCGGGGCATCATTTACCTAGGCATTCCTCATGCCGGCCACCTGTTCCTTTTCCTCTTGTTGTCAACATGGTAGGAGCACCCGTCCACATAAACGGTGGGCATTCCCTCGCACTTGTCTTCTTCATAGACTTTGTGCGGGGAATTCAGGTACGCCTCCATGTTGTCCTGGGTTTTAAGAGTTTCGTCCTCGAGACAGTTTTCTATGGCACAATCATGCAAGTCAGCCAGACCTTGCGCGAGGGGACTCTTCTTGTTTTGGCCATATCTGACCTCCACAGGAAAGCCTTGCATTGACAGAATCCAGGAAGTAATTCTGGAATTACTCACATTTCCGGCCCAGATTCTGTCACTTTGGAGACATTGCAAAGGCTGGTGTGGAGTCTCCACTATGATGTGTTCCCCATGGATGAATGGGCGGTGATTTTTCAATGCCCACACCGTTGCCAGGAGTGGGTTCTCACAATCGTTGAATTTTTCCTCCCCAGAGGATGAAGTCTTACTTGCATAGGAGATGACTTTATTGACCTTGTCATTCTTTTTATATAGTACTGCTGTCAAGCATGTATTCTAGAACCCTGTCTCCAAGAAGAACTCCTTGTTTATGACTGGGTAAGCTAGACAAGGCGCTTGTGAGAGGCTTCTTTTGAGTTGCTTTACTGCCTTGGCTTGTTCTGGACCCCACTCTCACTTGACCCCCCCTTCAACAGATGAATCAGTGGTCTTGTGATCTCTGCGTAGTCATCAATGAACTTCCTACTGTAATAAGTCAGTCAAAGGAGGCTTCTTAGCTCACGCAGAGTTGTGGTGTCTTTCAGTTTTAGGAGTGCTTCCACTTTCTTTTCCTCGGGACAGAGACCTTCAGGGGTTATCTCATGCCCCAGGAAGTTGACACGTGTTCTGCACCACTGTGCCTTTTGAAAGGAGAGTTTTGCTCCGGCAACCCTCAACTGTGTCAGAACATAATGGATTTCTGCTATGTGCTCCTCCCCAGTTAAGATTTTGATCAGGACATCATCTACATAGGCCAGGTTACCCCTTTCACCGAAGTCGGACATGCCCTTATGCAAGAAGATGTTAAATTTGTTGCCGGAGTTGATGTATCCAAAGGGAGTCTGGTTTCATGTGTATTGCTGCCCCCCAAAGGTAAAGCCAGCTTGTATTGGTCCTCCCTACTGACCGGCACGGTCCAGTACCCATTGGTCAGGTCAATGGAGTGTATACCTTTGACCCTTGGATCTGGGCCAGCCCCTGGTCAATGTAGGGGAGAGGCCATCGGGACATATGGACCCGTTTGTTCAGCTCCCTCAGGTCAGCACATAGTCTCCACTGGCCATTGGGTTTTAAAATCCCCAGCACCGGATTATTAAAGGTGCTGTTCACTGGACGAATTATTGCACGGGACTCAAGGTTTTTGATGATTTCCATCAGGGACTCCATTGATGCGAGAGGCAAGCAGTATTGCTTCACAAACACTGGAGTCATACCAGGGTCCGTGGGAATCATTGGTGTATGGATTTTGGTGCAACCAGAGTCATATGAGTCCACCGCAAAGAGATCTTGAAAATCTAAGAAAACTTGTTTCAACTTTTGCTTTTGCTCCGGAGTCTCACAGGCATCAGCTAGGTTGATTCGCTCTTCAACCATTTGCCTGAAGCCTAGAAAGACTTCTGATTTTGCTATCGCAGCGTCCTCCTCCAGCTGGGTGGAGAGGTCCCTGGTTAAAGTATTGACCTGGACAGAGGGTTTCAGGCAAGGGAGGCAGTCCTTGTGGACCTGGAAGATCACCTCATGCAGCCTGATGTACCAAGTCACCTCTTCCCCACCGCAAGGGCAGAAAGAATACACCAGGAAATTCCCCCCTTGCCGGGTGAAGCTCCTGTCTGGTGTTATGTCATTGTCACTATCACTGTCAAAACAGTCATTGGGGATTGGTCCTATCAGTTCATTACCTAAATCCATGGAAGAATGTCGGTCATCAACTGCCATTCCAAGAATTGTGTCTGCGCCCAGAGTGATACTCCTAAGGTCGCTGTTATCCATCAGTATTGGAATGGTGTTGTGTTCTACATTGACTAATGGAGTTGGGTTTAACCCCAACCCTTGCGTTGGAGATGGGCTTTGAGGTGTACATATGCGTCAGGATTTCGCAGTTTCTGTCCTCTTTTAATTTTTAGTTCATGTGGGAATAGTCGTGTCCGTCCTGGGATGGTGACCTCCTCTCCAATTTGAACTTCAACTGTATATACGGCAGCAATTGGGTTGACCGAAATGCTTTCTCTGCATCATCAAAGTCCATGGGATTGCCCCCTAGTCGGGACCAGGCTTTGTAATTGATCAGGTCCAAATTAATGGCAAAGCAATTGAGAATGTCACTGCCTAAATAGAATGCAGCAGGTACATCTTGCATGACACAACAATTATGCACTATGCTTTTGTTTCCGATAGAGATTTGAGCATGCATCTGCTAGCCAGAATATGTTTGGAATTGGGATTTTACAGGCCCATTTCCCACTTATTGATCAATTTGAATCTTTTGGGAGCTGTCAGAACATGACTTTGCTAATGAAGCTCTTACCATTGTTCACGCACACTCGGGCGAGAACAGATTCCTGCCCCTCTTTTAACTGAATAGGGATGAATAACTGTTCTCTAATTTTCTGAATGTCAGCTAAACTTTGAGCTGGTTTCTCATCATTTTTAACTATGGAATTGGGATTTTCAGATTGTGAATTGGTATAGATTTCAAAGTATTTCCTTCCAGTGTGGAATGCCACTTGAAACTGGAAGGAAGGTTGATTGTCAGAAGTGGAGAGGAGTTCCCATCACCAGTTTGTTGTCCTACAGCAATTACTGTCACATCAGGTACTTGGTTGTTCTGAAAATGGAACTCAATATGAGCTGTTTTTTGTTCTTTTGTTCAACCATGTGGCATGTGCCATTTAAACTAACATTGTTGATGCTATGTTTTAATTTTATCCGTCTGTTAATCTGGGTCCAGAGGACCTTGTTCACACAGTCTATTGGGGGGACAACCTACGCAGGATGTCATTCCCCAGTAGACAAGGTGTGCCCTCTGGAGTCACGAGAATGACAGGGTGTTTCACCTTATGTCGCCCAATTTTTAGTTCCAAATCTGCAGTCCCCTCGACAGGAATTTCATTCCCATCGAAGTTCTGAAGTTGTCCAGGAAGGGGGGTGAGAGGGATCTGGTATCTCTCCCCCTTCCTGAATTCAGCTGAGCAAAGGCCCTCTTTGACATAAGAGTTGCTTGGGATCCAGTCTCCACCAGTGCCGAAAATGCAAACTGCCCTTGTACCTAGACTGGGGCATAAAATCTACCCTCCTTCTAGTTAATGGGCATTCTAGGCAAGTTTGGTGGTCAATTTTCTTATTTTTGACTCTGATGCAGGGCTAGTTTAATCATGATTCGGTGTTGGAGTTTGGGGATCTGAAAGAAGAATTTGACATTGTGATACGTGGGGAGTTTAGGGCCCCCCTTCTTCTGATTCTGGACCACCCCCCCCCTTTTTGGAGGCAAGCCCCAGACTTGGTTTGGACAGTATGGTTTCCTTGATGCTCGTTCTGGGGTTCAATGATGGGCGATTCTGACTCAATCCCCACATTCACCCAGTCTTCATTCGGATCTCTTGGGACCCATTTTTCTTTGGAAGGAGTTCCCCCGTCCCTGAAGGAGAAAATCTTTTTCCCAGAATCTTCTAATGATTCTTCCCCTTCAAATTGGCAGACACTGATTTCCTCCACAAAATGGGCCTTTTTGGATTCTTTATTTCTCCTATCCACCCTCTGTTCCCTGGGTGCAGACTTTCATGGGCAGGAGGTTTTTGTTCCGGTTCCTGGGTGTCCAGGGGTCTTTCACGAGTGGGGAAGGAAGCTTCCTCTAGGGCTTTAGACCTGCCTTCTCCGTGTGCCTCCTCCTCTGAAACCGGTGAGTTGTCGGGGTGCTCTCCCGGTCATTGTTCTGGAGTACCAGACCCTTGATTTGTGGTGTTCTGAGCCGCCATGTTCATCTGAGGGTTCTGTTGAGCCCTCAACATGCGAGCCAGATTCTGGGATTGGTTCTGGACCTGTCGCTCCATTTGTGATAACCGTTCCGGCTGGTACGGGGGTCTCTGTTCAACCCCAGGGGAATCATAGGAAGGGTAACTATCCCTTCTCCCATAGTACCCTGGGTATTGAGAATTTGGGTAACCCTCCACCCTTGGCCTCTCCTCTCCTGGATTGGACTGTCTGGGCTCCTGAAAGCGGTGATAGAAAGGAGGGTTGTCCTGCAGGTTGGGGTTTTGTGGGTACCGGTAAAATAAACTCAACCCGGCATTTGAGGGATTACTGCCCTCCGGGGGAAAGTTAGGACTGAAGTTTCCTCGGGCGATACCTACCTGGTTGCATCCCCCCTTGGGCTGGGGAAGTCCAAACATACCCCAGGATTGGTCTGTTACCCTTGTATTGGGGGCTAATGTAATCAGGGGATTTAGGGGTCCCAATTGTGGGATTACCTCCCTGACTACCACCTGTCTGGGATTGGCCCAATGGCCTTTTGGGTCTTTGATTGGGTTGATTCGGTACAGGTATATTTTTAGGCCCCCCATCTCCAGATCTAGAATGGGGCAACCTTCACTTCCACCACCTTAGCAGCAGCAGCAGGTGTGTTGGGTGGTTTGGTTTTTTTTTTGTGCTTTTGTTATCTGCCGGTTTTTGTACCTCATAAATGCGGGTCGCCGGTTCTATGACCCAGTCCTGTGATCTTTTCTCATGAAAGTACCTCACCAGCTGGGTTATTATGCCTTTTGGGAGTGCATGAAAGAAGGTGGTGATGAACTCCCGACTATCTGTGCGCACCCTCCTTGTGGTCTGTGCAAAGGCGCGTTTGAGATCCTGCACAAATTCTTGTGGGGCCTGAACTTCCCCACACTGCAGATTGTAGGCCACCTTGCGGGCCTCTTGGGGGTTTCTGTGTGCAGAGAAATGTTTCAAGATGGCCGCCCTGTAGGTGGACCATCTTGAGTGGTCCTCCAGTCCCGCAAAGAAACTGGAGCATTCAGGGGAGAAGGTCCATTTCACATACTCTATGCGATTCTGCTTGTGGTTCATATGAAAAGTATCCATCATTTGCTCATATAATTCTAGGTGTTCCCAGACAGAATACTTTGCATTTTTATGTTATAGAGTTATCACACTTCGAATGGCCTTGATCTGCCTAATGGGATCTTTGTACATGTCTCTCTTAAGTTTGTTTGGCTTCTTTGTTTTAGTCACCCGAGTCCACTCGTCCTCAGACTCTGAGGCGCTGCGAGAGGTGGCTTCTTGATCCTCTAGGCACTCCCTGATTCCGCGAGTTTGAGAAGGGCTTGCAGAATGTTGGGGCCTAGTTTCCCTACTCCTGGGGTGCTCAGAAGAGTATTCAGACTCTTCCCTGCTCCCAGGATTGGCAGAGTATCCCCCCACTGCCCTAACTGGGTAGAGGTCTTCAGGATACTCTTTGTGGGCTTTATTTCCTTGAGTTCCCCATCAAATTTCACAAACTGGCCCCTTGGAAGTTGGTATTTTAGTGGATCTAGTTCCCTGGCCCTCCCCTCATAGGAGTCTTCCTTGTCAGAGATATCAGCGCTAACATTTGGGTATCTGTACAGGGACACCCGTCCATCAATTTCTGGGGGCGCTGATCTGTTAGTCCCATTTTACCAATCCTATTGAATTCTGGTATCCCCATGGCCCCTGGTTCATATGAGCCATTAGACATGAACCTGGCAGTGTTCATGGTATTGAAGCGGTTTGAGTCCCTGAGTACAGAGGTCCTTATGTTATGATCAGGGGTTGCCCTATCCCTCTCTACCTGTTCAGGGTCCCTATCGTTAGGGTTTAGTCTAGCACCCTCTTTCTCTAATATTGCTAGCTTTTCTTTTTCAGCCCCTATTTCCTGGTGATAAGCAAAAATCTGAGCCTTTTGTTCATCTATCAAGGCCTTACTGGTCTCAATGATTCGCTCTTGCACTGCTATTTGTTGGTGGAGCACATCAATCTTTTCACAGAGGGCCTCATTGTCCCTCTGCGCTTCCTGCATGTTATGGGAGAACTGGGACATTCTCTGTTGCAAGTGATTAATCTCTTGGGATTGTGTGTCTTTGGCTTGGGAGTTCTCTTTCAGCGCACCTTCTACCCGTCTGGTGTGCTTTAGTAGCTTCCCATGCGCTGTTTTTAGTTCCTTTAGCTCCTGGAGGGCCAACTTACTTTCCTGTAACTCGGTTTGTAACTCGCTTATTTCCTGGCCTAGAGTGTCTTTCTGCTCCGCCAGGTCATCTCTTGGTTTTTTGATAGTGTTGGATTTCTGGTGCTCCTGATCAAATTCCTCTTGAGAGTGGAAGTCTTTTACAATTAATATATTATTTTCCTCTTTCAAGGTTTCTATCTGATTTTGTAGGGTAACAATCTGTTCTGCACAGGCTCTTTTGTAATTTAATGGTTGTGCCAGCTTCTGTTGATTCAGTTGCAGAGAGTCAACCCTTTCCTTACACTCCTCTTTCAGTGCCTGTACTTGGTTGTCTTGCTCTGCATTATCCTGCTGTTGGCAAGAAAAATCCTCTTTTAATTTGGTGACATAATCTCTAGATTCTGCCTCTAATTCTTGGCTCTTCAATAGCCTTTGTTCTGCTGAGTCTAGATCAGTCTGGATTTTCTCTAATAATTCAATTTGATTCTGTGCCAGAATTGTGTTTTCAGCATGCTTTTCCTGTATCACTCCTAGGTGGAGGTATAGGTAGGCCGCAATTCTGGCAATTTTGCTTTGCCCTCTTTAACTTTTGGGGCCATGTATAATTCACTAAGAGTTTGGTGTGATAGGCCATTGTCCTGCGATGTATCCATGTTCATGGCAGTGACCTGTTGTGTGATTTCCTGTACCCAGACATGTTCATCCTGTTCTGGCCACTAACCTCTGACATAAAGCTTGTGCAGGGGGTGCTCCCTAGCCATACTGATTTCTACTGGAACAAACATTTTGGAGATGTTCTTTCTTTATTAATTATTTCGGGGTTGATTTAATTTTACATTTACAGACAGGCCTGGTTTTGGAGTCTTTGTTTTGGGGGGCGCTTGTACAGTGTAGCACCGTACTCCAACCACACACAGTATTACTACCTTGCAGGTTAGTCTGCTGTGTTAGATGTGTGGGTGGTAACCAAACTCAATCCACGGACACGAGCCCCCAAATTCGTTAAGTATTTCAATCAGGTGATACACCCTAGTCTCAGCCTTGTATGCAGCGCACAACTGAAATGTCTATTTTGTTATATATATAGGTTCAATATTTGAGAGATACACCACTCATATCACACCCCTCTTTCAAATACGTCGAGTCATGATGAACCAGGAAACAAGCTGGTTGGTAAACGTAATATTTATTTATTTATTTAAAAATCAAGAAAATCATACACTTTTTAATATATGGGGCAGCAATCACCAATGTGGTGACAATAACAATAGGAATGTAGACAATGCACTTAAATTAGCGCTTTAGCAACACAGATAGAAAACACCAGAGAATAGAGACAATATTGAATTTTGGGAAAGATAGCACCCAAGTTAGGATTCCCTTTTGCAATATTCCTCAACCCACAAATAATCAATTCTAAATAGATATAAGGAAGCAGCAGGTCATCAGGAATGAGGAATAAGAAACAAAATTTGAATCCAACCTTCCCTCCCCAAACAAGAGAGAACAATGGATTTGAAACCATTGCAATGTTAAAATAGCACTCGGAAATGGCTGAATAAAACAATGCATTTATGCAAAAATCCTTAAATAAGTACAATTCTCTATGGGAGCAACACTGGAGAGTTACAAACAATCATGAGCAATAGATTGAGCAAAAGCATACAATTTGAAAATGAATGGAAGGTTTAAAACCATTCATAGTAAAAATAACATGTGTAAAACTTTGCAAAAATGTTAATTCCCTCCCAGATTTAACCAAACGGTTTTCGATAAATAAATGGGTGGAAATCACTGGATGGGGTGTAGCTATAGATCTTAGGTACAATCAGGAAGTGAAATGAAGTATCTAGCTATTAAACTGAGGGAGATATGCAATGAAGAATAAGAGGTGTTTTTAGAAAAATCGGGTAGTGAAAACAGAAAAGAAACTCAGTTTGGGCAAGAACAGTTTTACTCAACACTAGAGCATTCAGGCTAGAATTCCAAAGAGGGACACAGTAAGCTCTAGGGTTGATTCATGAGTTCAACCCTAGTTCCCCAGCGCCCGCCCTGGCGGAACCAGTCCGATCACTTGAAATAGGATTAATAGCTTAGGATTTACAAGACAAGATGAAAATTACTAAGAAAATGGCATTTAGCAATATAAATCAATAACAGGGTTGCAATAAGTAGTCTGACAATGTTACAAGTTATTAAGGTAAGGATAGGATGGTTTAGAGATTGGGATAGTACAAGGCAAGGCAAGTTATGCTATGGTTCTATGGTTCCTATTGATACTCACAGTCCACTTTTAAGTTGGATTTTGGTCAGTCGGCGCTCTGGATCACCACACGGATCTGGTCTAACACAGGACAGCCGGACAAAATCAGCGGGCATGGACTGGATACCGGGTAGCACTTCTGGTTACTGGATAAAATAGTGCATCAGGAGAGCAGGAGGGCAGCAGCATGCAGTGAGTGGCAAGCCAGGTTAAATTAAGGATGCTTTCCCAAAACACCACATCTTCCCTTTGTTTATTGGGATTATTTGAGAATTGAGGCCTAGCTGAAACCAGATCATCAAGGTTTGGCCTTGTGGTTGGGATCTGGAGTCTAGATGAATAAATGTAAGATGAAGACAGGAACAGACAGGACGCTGGGCAGGAAATCAGGAATCAGTCAGGAATCAGTCAGGAATCAGTGTCTTGAGTTTGTTGTCAGGGACCATTTATATAGAGCATAGTGACATCACTGACTATATTGCTAGGCTGGTTTAGCTAAGCACGCCTTTAAACCACTGGATTGGGCAATCAATGTTAGCGGCCTCCACTGGGCGGTACCCAGTTTAGGAGGTTGTATTTTTATAAAGTAAAAGGACTTATCACAGCCCTTTTTGCCAAAATTCTGTTATATCAGTATTTAAGGATTTGTACAATGGTAGCACCTTAATAAATTGGATAATCAGGTCACATATCGTATGTAAAGTACAGCCGTCCAATCCTGCAATCTGTGAGACCTTATTTTGGGCAGTTACTACTTTTTCATCATTTTAGGCATGAAAAGTTCGGCCTAAAATTCCATAATTTTATACATATGTGGGTACTGTCATGAGGGATGTATGTACACAAATGTATGTTTGCAACATTTATACTTTTCTTTAAATCCTCAATATTTCATAATTTCTGTCCAGAGTGAGTCAAGACATTCTACAAATTTCAAAATAAAGCACACACGATCAATTTGAAACTGTTTCAAGTCTTGCTGCAGAGACAGAAGTCGTTAAAGTTTCTTACTGAAATAATCTTTAAAAGCAAATGGCAGGGGCTGGACCATTTTCTTTCTTGTCAGCTGACACCAACTGGCATTTCCTTCAAAGCAGGATAATAATAATAATAATAAATAATAATAATAATAATAATAATAATAATAATAATAATAATAATAAATGAGGGGTTTCAGCTTAATTGTAGATTTTATTGCCCTTTCACACTTCCGACTTCCTTGTCCTGGGAGCTCCATTGTCTGTGGGCTCAATAGAGACGAAAATCTGTCCCACCCTGAAATTATCAGGGAGTTGCCAGGAGCTGCTGAGAGAGAGAGCCCTCCTCCAAGCAGAAAACCTGTTTTCCAACTTGCAACTCCAGCACCCTGGTTTTAAAAATCCTTCATTTAGTTAAAGTTCTTTTGAAGACAGCTGATGTTTGATACATGGTGGAGAAATATGTACGCTTTCCCGTGTGGGTAAAAGCAGAGTTCTTGGTTACTTTTCCAAAGTTACTTTTGACAGGGGCTGTCATTCAGGAATTAGGCCCAGTTTTGCTGAGACACAATGGATGATCCTGGGCATTGCAGGGCATTTTCACTTAATTCCCTGTATATGTTTCAGAGGGACACTGTCACGCTCCTGCAGTGTGTCCCCTTATTTCACCCCACCTGAAATGTGTGTGGCAGGGTGATGCAGCCAATTTTGGTTGTTGTCAAAGCGCAATTTGGAGGTCCTGGCACACACAGGAGTCAGCACAGCCATTTTGCTGTTTCTTGCACCAATGCAGCACAGTAATGTAGGGCAATGTGTTGAGTGGTCTATGGGTTGAGTGGGTCAATATATCCCACAAAGGTATGTACCTGGCCACTTGTTCAGCTGCATGACTCTGTTATGTTCTACTGGGTTTGGGCAAGACCTACACTGGTGGGTGCATGGTGAAAGGCCATAGGCCAGGCACTGAAGAGCCTAGGCTTGCACCGTAGCCACAGCACCATAATGCAGGCATGCAGTTTAAAAAATGTATGTCTCTGAGGGAGGTGATGTTTAAAGAATGGTCGGGCAGGAAATTGTAAACGTGGTAAAGGAGCACAAGTAAACTGATATGCATTCATTACCATATGGTGTACATTATTGCAGTTATTGCACAGTAGGTATCCACATGTCGCCTCTGTGCGTCACAGATAAGGGCGAACATATTTTGTTTCATTACTTGGCAGAGATGGCGAGACACACAGTTTTCATAGTGGCTGATCGCTTTGTGCTATATCTGCTCCAGTATGCCACGGAAAGAGGTTTAAATGCAATTTGAATTTGTAGGAAGTGGACGCTTTGTGGTGCGGTGTCGATATGCGTAGTTTCGGAGACTTGCTTTCAGAATGTTGTCGAGTGACCATTTGCGCAACTGTACACGTTGTGGCTGTGCACTATGGAAGTTTGTTTTTTGGGGTCCATGGCTTGCTCACGTGTGAACCGTCAACTCAAAAAGATGATGAAAGCAGTGAAGTGCATTTTTTCCACTGCAAAGGTGCTTTTGTCATGTATACCACCAAGTCCAGTTTATAACTATTTCAATGAATGTTGTCTTCAGCCAGAGGTTGGAAGGCATCTTATCAACAGAAGCATGTGTAACTTCTTGCGTGCTGCTGGGATGCACTCCTGTGAAAATGACAACATTGGTTATCAATATGTGCACCTTCTCAATGGAAATGGCATTTCTTTGTCGCCCAGTGGCAATTACATTTTGTTTTCCAATCTACAGGCTGCACTGAAGACGCTATTGTAAGAATGTGAGGCGAAGTACAACAAACAAAAACACTTATAAAAACCAGAAAAAAAATGTTTCTATGGATGCAGCTTTAAAAAAAATACAAAATGGCTCCTTTGAGAGTCACCACTGCAAACAAAATCCCCTACCCTGGTTGACATTTATTACCCCACTCTCACACGCATAGCACGATAAGTCAGCGGACATGGCGATAGATACAAGGTTGCAAGTACTACATGCGGCCCTTTTGCAGATGCCGGCCATAGAAATGGCCCTGTGCACTCTACGGCGTTGCTGAAGAAGGTTTCTGGGTGTGGTTTTTATGCACAAACTGTAATACATAGTGTATTTGTCCATACAAATGCGGAAGTTGTGGTTATGGCTGTGTGCTTCACACGCGACAGTGTATGGGTTTTGGGGGAGATCTGAATACATTGATTGAAAGTGAATAGAACACACAGTGCATTGGTTGCTTATTTTGGATTCTACTATGTGGATTTGAACTGGTATGGAGTACCTGCAATGCAGTGACTGCTTTTGGTTTGTGTTTGTGAGACTTTGGTCACGTGATCATGCCGCCATTATTGTTCTGTATTGTGAAGGGAAAAGTGCACAATATGTTACCGGAGTTTCCAGACTGTTTGCAATGAAGGAGGCATTTGCCTAGGTCATGCGTATGTTTCCGATCTAATGCATACATTTTGATCGCATTACACACAAGGCAACTATTACCCACACTTCGCGGTTTAGTACCATGGCATCTGCAAACCCTTACCTGGATGATCCAGCACTCTGGATATGCCACTTTGCTACCAGACCATCGCCCAACCAACCTTGTACTACTACTAATAGAAACCTTAGAATAAATTTCAGAACCACCCCACTTAAACAACGCCCATACTTGAAATTATATTATAGCTCAACCCTATCTTGCAACATTACCACAAATAACTACGCTTCTACCTCACCATGCTCTCACCATCCTAGCATTTTGACCAGAAATTCTAGATTACGAGCCCGATTGTGGACTGAAAAAACCCAATCGTATGCCCACAGTAGCAACAAACATCTGCGTAAGGACAACAACTTAGCCAATCTGGCCACTGATTCAAACAGTAAGCTAGCCCCCATCCTTTTGCATGACCAACCCATACTACCACAAAAAAACCCTGCAAAAGACACACTCATCAAAGCAGCCTTGGTGAATGCTAGGTCTCTCTCTGCCCATGCTCTGGACATCGCTGACTTCATAACTCATGAAAAGCTTGATCTCCTAGCAGTCAAGGAAACCTGGCTTAATGCTGCCTCCGGCCCATCTCTAGCCCTTGCTATACCAAATGATTATGCTATTATTAGATGCAACAGAAACACCAATCAGACGAAGGGAGGCAGACTTGCGCTCATATTCAGAAATACCTTTGACATTAGAGTCATTCAGGACGTTCAAATCCCCTCTGCTGAATCCCTGTCCATCAAACTACCTCTATCACCTAACCACACAGCAACAATGCACCTTATCTACCGACCACCAGGACCCATTTCTTCTTTTATAGAGGATATTGTATCACTCATAATCACTGACACTAAACCTAATTCACAAACTATCCTAGTCAGAGATTTTAATCTTGGTTTTAATGACCCTAAGAATACTAACGCCCATGATCTAGCCAACACATTATCCGACTTGGGTCACACCCACATTATTCATGAGCCCACACATATCAAAGGAAGAACACTGGACTGGCTCACTCACCTCAACTGCTCTATTGATCTCTTATCTAATGATCCTGGTCGGATCATCATAAATTAACCTTTTCCATCAAAGCCAACACCCAACACTCGGCCCCCATCATCACTCCAGCTACCAGCACGAGAAACAAGAAAGACATTACACCTGATAAACTCCTACCATTATTACTCCCCCTTCTGAACAACATTGACTCTGACTCTGACCCCACAGTTTTAGTGGATATTTACAATCAGGCAATTCTCAAAGCACTGAACACAATTGCCCCCCTAAAATAGCGGAAATCTAAACCTCAACGTCACCTGAATACATGGTTCACGCCGCAGCTTAGAGAACTACGTAAAACTAAGAGAACTGCAGAAGCACACTGGAAAAAGTGCCCTACAGTAACCAATAAGAATGAGCTAATCCTAGCATCCACTAGTTACAAAGAAGCCATCCTACTTGCTAAAAAAGACACCTACAACAAAATGATTACGCAAGCAGAATCCAACACAAAAGAACTTTTCAAGATTCTAAAAGAATTAGAATCCCCTATTGCCCCTATTGACAAATGTGTTACAGACGCACTATGATGCAGTAACATTCTTAAGGCCCTATTAGACAAAATAACTCCCCTGCAATCTAAAATCAATGCGAAAAAATCCCTGCTACTCGCTGACCCTGACTACAAACAACTTCCTAACAAGTCACCTACCTTTAAGTCAACTTGTAAGCCATTCAGTTTCTCACCCCTCTCTATTTGTGAAGTAGAAAACATCATCAGGAAACTTAAACCATCAAATTGCCAAGGTGATGCCTGCCCTGTCCCGATCATCAAAGCAGCAGCACATGACCTGGCACCATTTATTACTAACCTCATCAATGCCTCCTTCAAATATGGAGTAGTGCCTGATAATTTAAAAGACGCTTGGGTCATTCCTCTACTTAAAAAACCTACTCTGGACCCAGCCAACCCGTCTAACTATAGGCCGATAACAACTGTACCTTTCTTATTAAAAATACTGGATAGAGCAGCTTATCTGCAAATACAGGCTTATCTAGAATTGAACAATCTCCTGGGACTAAGGCAATCCGGCTTCCGACCCAGACACGGCACGGAAACTGAATTAATAGATCTCACTACCCAGATCCAAATCCTAAAAGACAACGGTAAACTTGCACTCCTCTTACTGCTTGACCTGTCAGCAGCTTTTGATTTGGTCAACCACCAAACACTCTGTCACCACTTGAAAACTGCAGCACACTTTTCAGACGCAGCCACTGCCTGGATCAGTTCCTTCCTGGCGAACAGAACCATGAGGATCTTCTCTCCCACTAATTCAGATGAACCCTCACCAGTACCTTGTGGAGTCCCGCAAGGCTCCTGCGTGTCCCCGACGCTCTATAACGTATTTACAAAGCCCCTCTTTGATATCCTTGACTATCTGGGAGTCACGTATACCAATTATGCGGACGACACCCAGATACTCATTCCTATCTCGGGTGGCTACGAAACAGACAGCAAAACCCTCAATGAAATATAGTCAGTAATACAAGCATGGATGGCACATCATGGACTTTGTCTCAACGACGAAAAAACTGAGTTGATCATCCTTGGTACTCACGCCAAACTAAAAAATCTAAACTCTGCTTTCAAATCTTTCACTATAGATGGTAATCTTATCCCTGTCTCAAACAACACAAAAACCCTAGGCATCTACATTGATGCCACCTTATCCTTCTCCAAACAAACCAATGCAGTAGCATCATCAGCCGCGTACACCTGCAAATTGATCACTGCATGTAGGCCGTTCATCTCCACACCCAATTGCATTACTCTTGCTAGAGCATTAGTGTTGTCCAAAATAGACTACTGTAATGCCCTTTACTTAGGCACTAGCCACAAAAATATCAACAAACTACAAGTAATTCAAAATAATGCCATCAGGGCAGCCCTCAACATCCCTAAAAAGTCACATATTTCTGACACTAGACGTAATTTACACTGGCTCCCAGTAGAGCATAGAATATCGCTCAAAACTTTGGCCCTCACACACAAAGCCAGGGCCAACCTTGCACCAGCCTACCTCACCAACCAATTTACACCACATACATCATCAAGACCACTCAGAGCAGCTCAAGTAAACACTATGTCCATACCGAGATTCAAACTCCATAACTCGGGTGAATCTAGCTTCCCTGTACAAGCATCGAAATTATAGAACGCACTGCCCGCGCTCCTTAGGTCAGAATCCTCCTTTAACCTATTCAAACACAATACGAAGCGCTGGCTTCACAACAGGGACACAATGACAGCCTAAACTTCCCAGATCCTTGAACGACTGACTGCCTACTGTACATATTGTAAATGATTTATCTTAGACTATATTTTATCGGCAGCCTCCACTGCCTGCCACATGAACATTGCAACATGTATATATGTATCTGTAATACTAATGTATGTACCTATTTGTAACCGTAACGTAACCTTTGTTTACTGCACTCAAATGTAACTGTAACCAGATCTAACTTAAGCGCCCGTATGCCCCTGGGCCTGGCTGCGCTTTATAAATAAAATAAATACAAATACAAATACAAATTACGCAGACAAGGATGGGGCTACGTTTCTTTTCATTTCGTCTGGGAATGGAGCAAGCACGGTACATTGTGAAGATGTCTATTTGTGCCTCTACAACTCTGAAAGCAGCTTTTTCCATTGAACTTTTTTCCTCTTCCAGTTGCTTTCCATTTATTTTGATCTTGTAACACACCACACAGAAGGAAAGGAAGGCAAGGCTCGGTACGGAAGGGACACTACCTACAGGGATAACATAGGGGAAGTGCACAAAGCATGGGAAATGTCGGGTGGCCCTCACTTAAAGAGCTGTCAGTCATTGTCATGCTCCTGGACCGACCCTTCCCAAGCAGTTCCAAGGTCTTTCCCTTTGTAGTGTCACGCGTCGCAGTACATGCACAATATAATGCCCTTTGCCAGGTAAGGGTCAACAGCGCAGCCTATGGTGTGCAAGGATGTTTTTTCCAGGATCCGCTGCCATACATGACTGTTCCTGTTGGTGGCCAGAGCAGCTGTGCAGAATGATGTACATGTAATTATCCTCGTGCACTGTTGGTTGGGCAGTACCCTGTCCACTGGTACCTTGTGCTTCGATTTCAGTTCTCGTCACATGCAGTACAGACACTTCATGGTACGCCATTAGCCGTAGGACCAGTATTCATGGACATGAATACATTCTGAAATAAACAAGGTGAAACGCAGCTTCATTGCGTGGAGCAGGAAGAGAAGTATTCAGTGAGACCCATGCAGGTTCACTACTTTTCTAACCACCACTGATATTCATTGCGCTCCGAAGAATGTGCTGTTTGTTAATTTCTCTTTACATGCACTTCTATGTGATTAACCAAGGCACACCGCACTGCAGACTGTTACACCTGCAATTAAATGTTTACTCCAACTGTTCGACCCGCCGGCAAACCCTTGACACTTCCCATCACAGTGCTCACTGCAGAGGCGGTGTGTCTGTTTTACAGGTCATGGAAAGGAAAGCAGCACATCAATCAAATTAATGTGACATTTAACACGGCCACTGTACATTGGAGGTTGCTATTCCTTGTTTTCCAGTGGGTATCATAGAGCCAGTCAAGCTGCAGCCATACAGTGGTATGTCTGCACAGCACCCCACGCAGTCACCATGACTGCTTAAAATGCCATAGCCTACCGTATGAATCCGTAGGTCTGTCGACAGGGGCGGTGTTACCAGCACACAGAGGATGCCCTACGCATGTGAATAGCTGTGCAACAGACAGACGCGCGCTCCCACAACTACTGAAATGTGCATTGGAAGATGCGGCAGGTACTGGAGCCCTACGGAAACTTGCATTGTGCTTGCATATACGCCAGCCAGGTGCGGTCCCCCTAGGAAACCTCCACATTATTCCTCTGCAGCCATTTTATGCAGTAATATGCGCCACAGACTCACCATGCATTGTTAACAGAAAAAGAAAAAACACTCACACACTCCCCAACATTTAACATGTACACCTTCAATTTCTAAAATACACAGACACTGTTAGCAAAGGGAAGGGGTAGCACAAATGGATACATACACAGAAGATTTGCCCTTTCAATAAGTTTGTCATGAGGGCAGTCAAGGATTCCATGCACAAATGTTGTTAACAGCATGTTATGGTTCAGTTGCTCTACCACAAACCTTTCACCTTCACAGAAAACAATATACTAAAGCAACGTTCTGGTTACAGTGCCCTACTAAAAACCTATGAGATTCACTAACAAAAAAATAATTGGATGTCATGGTTACATTGCGCTACTAAAAACATATCCCCTTCCTTGAAAAAACTATGCTACAGGAACTTTCTGGATCCAGTGCCCTACTAAAAACTTATGAAATAAACCAACAAAAAACATTGTTAAAGGGACGTTATGGTTAAGTTGCACTACTAAAAACCTCCCACCTTCACTGAAAAATCTATACTGAAGGAACTTTCTGGTTCCACTGCCCTACTAAAAACCTATGAAATAAACCAACAAAAAACATTGTTAAAGGTAATTTAAGGTTAAGTTGCACTACTCGAAAACCTATGAAAGTCAATGGAAAAATGTTGCTACAGGGACATTATGGTTGCAGGCAAAACCGAAAAACCCCAGAAATTCTCCAGTTATGGTAAGGTACACAACCATAACTCGCGCTACCACTGTGCACTGCAAGGACTAACACCCATGACCTCAAAGATGACATCACAACATTTTTCCATTGAATTTCATAGGGTTTTTAGTAGTGCAACTTGACCATAACGTCCCTTCAACAATGTTTTTTGTTGGTTTATATATATATATACACTTTGTACTCATAATAAATACTAAAATGACAAATCTGTACAATTCTATGTGGTACCACACTTAGACTTTACATTCCTTTAAAATGCATCAACTGCTGGAAGTTGTAACAGAGCATACAAATCATTCAGTAAGGTGTAGCGGCATAGACAATAAGGAAGGGAGGCAGGTTAAGGTTAACAGAAAGCTTTCTTTATAGATAGATGCACTATTCTGAATGAGGATCTCCCCACCTGGGCAACTTGTACTAAAATAATTAATAAGCGTAGTCCATAAATGCTCAATAAGCCTAGCTTCTGGTAAAAAAGTTCATCCACCCCAATGTAGCTGAAGTGGAATGGTTTCTTCAATGGTTCTTCAAGGGTATCCCTGGAGGATGGGCCCCCTTTGAAGAAGGAGCCACTGGCCATTGAGATCCTTGAAGAAAAGTGGAACGCCTGCAGTAATACAGCAGCTTTGACCTTTGCGGTGCTCTTCGACGATCAATCGTTTCCTTGATGGTGGAAGTCTTGGGAAGTTGAGACATGCGGTAGGCCTTTAGGAAAACTGTTAGGTGCAGCAAATAAGACTCTGGGGACTCGAAAGGCCTTTGGTGGTGAGGGATGTAGGCCGGGCAGCGGGTGTCGGATGTCGGTGTCATGGTCAGCGGTCCGCTGGCCTGTCAGTGCTGCAGCCGCAGCACGTACCTCAGGATACCTTCAGCGATTGGGACTCGCCCATGGCTGGACCTTGGATCTTCACTCCATCAGCGTCCTCAGGAAATCTTTGTCAGCTTCTGGCGGTAGGAAACCCACCGGCGACTTTCCTCGGCAGCCGGCAACCTTAGCTTTCTATGGTGTGATAAAGGTGTCAGCGGTGATGGCAAGGGAGCCCTCTGTCAAACGTTCTTATGCAAAGTGGAGTGCTGTTGGCTCTGGGCGTCAAGCAGCATGGCGTCAAGTTGTTCCCGCTTCTGGGCAACACCATTCGATTTGGCTTCTAGCGGTAATGGAAATCTTCTGGTCCCAGTCGATGCCAATGGACTTCGACTACCCTCGATGTCAAGGCGCTGTCTTCAGGATTATTGACGGACCCCTTTTCTGGACATCAGACTCACAGAACTGGCTTCCAGGGTGCTTTGATGAATAGCAGCAGTTTTTGCACGATGGTCCCCCGTAGCTCAGGGAGAGGTCACCTAGCCAGGTCCTCTCTTGGATCAGTCCTTGGCAGACTCAACAGCTCTTGGATTACGTTAAAGGAAATGCAGAAGCAACCTTTTCCTCCAGCTGGGCTTCAAGTATCAGGGTGCCATAAGGGTATCCCAAGGGTCCCTGTTCACCACAAACAAAAAGAGGAAGAGCTGCACTGCCAGGGGTCCAAACTGGACTCCTGTGCAGAAAATAACACAGAACACTAATGATAAGGTAGAAAAGGATAAGGACAGACAGGCCCTGTCCCTCCAATGTATTTCCATCATCACAGTCAACCCCCCAGACTGAGGTGAGGGGAGGTCTAATCTACTACGAGATTGACACCCTCGTCCAGACAGTCAACATACCTTCTGGAAAGGCCATCTGCTTATCATGACTCTTCTCTGGTCTATGCTCAATAGTGAAGTCTACCCCTGTTAGGGAGAATTCTCATTCTATGGCTAATTTTCCTTACCTATAGAGTCCCCCAGCAGCTTTGCGGGATTTGAAGGGTTTGTTTCTTTTTCCTGCCAAGAGTGAGGCTCTTTTTCCCACTCTTAGGCACTTTTTGCTATGTGTGTTCTAGGCTATTTTTGTGTTTAATGTCTTTGGGATTTTCTCACCCCCATAGAAACCATCTTTATCCACATGTGTTACACAGCACCCTCCGTGCAGTGACACAGGGGTGTCGTAGCGACTCCCAAACATAGACTCCATACCCTGGGACTGATTATTGTCTCCCAGGGCATGTAAAGTCCCAAATGACTTTACTAGTCAATTTTTATGAACTAAACCAGTACAAATCATCTTACTATGGAGGTACTGGAAAGGGTTAATCGTTTTTCCCTTATGTTCATTTTCAAGCGGGTACCGTACAGTCCCTCTCTCAAACGTTTCTGGCTGGTGGCAGTGGTTACTACCGTAAATATTCGACCGCAAATATTTCCCTATGGGAATTCCCATTGTTCGAGGCTACCACTTTTTCTGACAGCCTCTAACATACCGCCGGTGTATTTTAATATTAACTTTACTCTGGTAGGTTTTTATTGCCAGAACTTTAATATAACTTCTTTCTCATGTCTTTCTCTAAACTCCTAACCCAGGTCGGGGATCCTTTGTTCGTCCTTTTGGCGGGCTTCTGCCGAGAAGCCTTCCTTTCGGCGCCCCTGAGTCTGGGGTGGGTCCATTGTGTGGGGGGGGGGGAGTAGGACCCCTGGACAGGGTTGCCTCAGCAACCCATGTCGCACTCTATTCTAATAGGCTGGAGGGTCTCCGACCAAGATGACCACTCCACTGTGTGAGTGACAGCTAGGCTGTAGGAATGGGGATCTATATGCATAAAAGTAGGGTCCTGAGGACTGGAAGGGCAAGACGTCACCACTGGAACTAAGAAGATGAAGAGGAGAGAAGCCAAAGACATCTGCAACGACTGAACCACCAGTGAAGCCCTGCTTCAGCGTCTCACCACTTTTCTCCACAGGACGAGAGAAGATCTTCACCTGCAAGAGCCTTCTTCCCTTGAGCTGGTGGGGCAAACCAGTTTGCCAATCGCCTTCCCAGACCTGCCTTGGTCGAATCTCCCGTACCCTGTACTCGGAGGCCATATAGCCAGGCACCAGTCCACCCGGACCGCGATTTAAAGGAGCGTACCTTTTATTTGACGGGCAGCACCACGGCTGGTTTCATCCCTGGGTAGTGCAGTAACTCGAACCTTCCTCCACGACGAGTGCCTCCCTTCCTCTGCTGGATCATCTGAACTGCAGGAACTACCAGGAACAACCGCCACCGCAGGAGCCACTTCTCCATTTAAAGGTACATTGTTCCGCCAGGCTGCCCTTTCTTCGCGGTAGCACTAAAGGTGTTTTAAATCCTTTACCTACCTGTTGGGTTGGCCGCGCCTCTCTCTTAACATTGTCTTTTCAACTTCTGCATCCACCTATTCAAAATCGTTAACCAAAGCCGTGACTGCAGCTAAGAGAACATTTTGCTCCTGGGCCCTTGCCCTGTACCAACTGACTTTGGCACAGGCCTACTGACTCTGGTCACATTTGTTAGACCTGCCTTCTTTAGATTGATTTTCATTTAGAACTGTTTGGTGCACCTAATTCTTACAACTACCCTTTCCTTCCCATTTTTAAACCTTGTGAAATGCTATTTTGCTCAATTTTCATTTAAGTATTGCCTATACTGATGCACTGTTTTGCTTAAACTGGTCCACAAACTTATGGGAAGTGTTGCTAGGGTGTGTAGGAAACTATTTCTGAATAACTTGTGCTTGCCCTCCCTTGTAAGGAATTGTTAGAGAATCCCTTGTGTGTAGTTGTCACTGTGCCGTTTTGCTCAGTTTTCACTCTGGTTCACTTGGTCTACAATTTAACTAGGGAGTGTGCATATTTTTCCTTTGACTTAATTTAACTTGCTTGATGACTGTGATACATGTGTTTTATTAGAAGTGTATGAAATAAATATATAACTACTTTGTAATACAAAGCTTTGGTCAGTGTTTCCTTGTGCCATAGTACTGTAGGCCTATTGTGTTAACCCTGAATACTGCTCATCTCCCTCTTGAGATAAGTCTGACTGCTCAGCCACAGCTACCAACTAAATCTGTGTGGTACAGACTGATACCAAAGGGGATTTATTGCTCTCACCTGTAGTCTTAATCTTGTGTAGTACTCCCTAAGGGAACTGCCCAGGATTGTGCCTAACAACCCCTTGCAGGATAATCGACCACCTGAGCAGTTTAGGGTTTTCACCCTTCATCTGCATAAGCCACCTTAATGGCTTATGGTCAGTTTGGACCTTGAAGGTAGACCCAGTAAGGTATGGCCTAAAATGCCTAAGGTTCCAAACTTTACTAAAACATTCCTTTTCAACAGTAGCCCACCTGAATTCTCTACCTTTGAGTTTCCTACTGATGAAGATAATAGGATCTTCTGTCCCTTTGTCATCTAACTGGGATAGGACAGCTCCAATTTTGGTGTCATAGGCATCAGTCCGAACAATGAAGGGTTTGCTGTATTCAGGACCACACAACACAGGTGCCCCACACACACCCTCCTTCAAACCAACAAAGGTCGTCTGACAGTCTTCAGTCCTTGGGCGATGTCAGAGGGGCAGCTATGGTGCCATCGTCTACCATGAAGTTTCGGTAATATCCACCGAGGCCCAAAAAAGCTCTCACCTGGGTTTAAGTAGTGGGAGTCTCCCAGTCATGTACATCCTCTACTTCACTGGGGAGAGGTGGGATTCGACCCCCTCCTACCTCATGACCAAGTGAAGTGAACTTCCAATGAGCTATCTGACATTTGGTGGCCTTGATAGTGAGGTTAGCCCTTTTCAAGTGCCTGCAACACCTTATCCAAATGAGTAAAATGCTCATACCAGGTGGAACTGTAGATAGCAATGTTGTCTTGATAGACCATAAAAAAAGGCCACCAGTCCACTGAGTACATGATTGACCAACCTGTGGAAGGTGGCAGGTGCATTCTTCAACCCAAAAGGCATGACTCTAAACTGGTAGAGCCCCTCAGGTGTTGAGAACACAGTTTTCTCCTTGGCCTGAGGTGAGGACAAAAGTGCTTACAAACTTGGCAGCACCTATGGTGTCCACAAGCTCATCAGCCCTGGGCAATGGGTGAGCATCAGTCTTGGTCACTTCATTGACTCCTCTGTAGTTCACAAAGAACCTCCAATCCTTAGTACCTGCCTGGGAGCTTGCCTTGGGGACAAGAACAAATGGATGGAACAGGGACTGGTTGAGGGTTCAATTACACCCAGATCCAACATCTTGGCGACCTCTGCCTGGATGTGGTTCTTAACTGTGTCTGACATCCGATAGCATATGCTTTTGACAGGTACACTGTCACCAGTGTCAATTTTGTGCCTACACCACGGGGTGAGGCGTGGTGTCAGTGAGAACAGAGGGTCATACTGCCAGAGCAAATCCCTGCAGGCCCTCTGCTGCTTTGGTGTCAGATCTGGAGAGAGATTTACTCTGTTCACTGATCCATCCCAAGGGTTGCTATGCGGCAAATCAGGCTCACTCTCATCCTCATCATGCTCTGGAGCTAGCAGAAGACATGAGACTTCCTTCTTCTGTGGAAAGGCTCGAGCCTGTTAACATGGAACACCTGAGGGGAAACCCCGGGGACTCCCATGTCAACCATATAGTTGACCTCACCCGTCTTGGAGATTATCCACCACAAGGATCTCCAGGCCTGGAGTCCAATCCTCTTTTGAGGCCTTAAGGTCATGCCAGTACCTATTCAATTATTGGCTTGCCTTAAGGTTCGCTGATGCCTGGCCCATCATCTGTGTCATCTTCCTTCTGAGGCCTAACACCTAGTCCCCCACTTGCTTGGTAGGACCTGAAGGTTTGGCTTCCATACCTTCTCTGATTAAGGCAAGGGGCCTCCTCACTGGATGTCCAACGAGAAGGTCAAGGGGCCTTTGTCACGGTTCCCGTTACTGGTCAGTGGTCTTGCCATTCCCTCAATCTAAGATCTCCAGCAAAGCATTCACAACGCTCCTGGCGGTTGCCATGGCGCCTGCATGAACACTGCGGCCTCAAGCGAGGTAACATTCCCAGTCTACCGTGCCTCTCTACTGTTGCCATGATTGCCCGACGCTCGACCAACGCTGGGTGCATACACCTACGCCATTACCCCAAGCATCCGGTACCGAAGTATAAAGAGGCATGGAATCCAGCAGCAAGTGCTTCTGATTGAAGTAAGTTCCATGTTTCGTAGCTCCTTAGTTTGTTGCTTTGACTTTTGTCTTCTTTTACTGACCTTTGCCTAGTTCTTCTATTTGCCTCTGGATTACCATTTCAACCTGTTTGTTGTTACCGACCTAAGCTTTGTTTCCATGGCTACTCTAGGGATTACGTTCACCTGTTTTAGATGACTTGCTGCTTTGTGAACACCTTGTTCTCCGGATCAAGTAGGAACTTTACAGAAACAGATTTAGTCAATTTCCCGTCTACCTTTACAACAGAGAGCATTGAACTATGGATGCTTTGCTGTTTTTCACTGCTCCTCTGATTTCCCATTAGAGCACCCTTGTTCTGCCCGGGTCTTTACGTCCCTACTAACCATATTAACGCCTCCCTGCTTTCACCTACACTGCTCTCGGGCACCGTTTTTCTGAATCCCATCAGAAAACATCATTTCAAAAGGAGTTTTTTGCCACCCCTTGAACATCTTCTCTTTAAGGTCAATTCCTAGTCTACTCAGGTTAGTGCTTAGAGGTTAACAGTTGTATTGCTAAAGGGATACAACTAGGTTCCTGTACTAAATGTGTCCCTCCTTTCTTTGCAGCCTGGTGAATACCAGGTGGTATTTTTGCTCTTCCTAGTGAACCTCTATCCTGTCCTTAAACGTCCAATACGAACAGGGTGGCATTTCACAGGGAAGGTCGCCCTCTAAGAGGAGGCCCTTAGTGGGCTGATCCATTGGCAATCATCATTGCAGATCGTCCCTGTTCTGTGAGGTTTTGCTGTAGTACTGGCTAGTGTGAGTATTGACAGGCTGAAACCAACACCCTCCTGAGGCACCTCTTTATAGGCAAACAACAGGCATAGTAGGAGAAGATCCCATTTCCTTCTTGGGGCTCTTCTAAAGCACCCAAAATGGCTTTGAGAGTTGTTTTAAACCTTTCAACCAGACCATTGGTCTGGAGGTGGTAGGATGTAGAACACATGTACGTTACCACACATTCCTTCCACATTGCTTGCATGTAACTAGACATGTAGTTGGATCCTCTGGCAGACACCACCACTTTAGAGAAACCAACTCTGGTAAAAATGCCCAGGAGAGCCTGGGCGACCACCTTTGCAGTTATGGTCGGAAGGGGTGTAGCCTTAGGGTACCTGCTGGCATGATCAACCAGTACCGGGATGAACCTGTCTCCACCCGAAGTGGGGGATCCAAGGGACCGAGGATGTCGATGTTGACTCTCTCAAATAGTGTGCCAACCACTGGCAAAGGCTGCAGTGGGGCAATGACACTGCTCCCAGTTTAGCCACGCAACTGACAAATGGGACAGGTCCAGAAGTGGTACTCCATTTCTACTCCCATCCTGGGCCTGTAGAAATGTGCAGTGAGCCTTTGCTTGGTCTTCTTAGTGCCAAGATGACCAGCTAAGGGCACATCATGTGCCAACTGCAGAAGGAAGGGCCTGTAAACCTTGGGTGCCACCAAACTCTTGAATGCACAAGATTGAGGCTTAGTGGGCTCACTACAAAGAAGCGCACCCTCCCAATAGATCCTGAAGGACCTAGGCACTTCACCTTGTGCCTGGGCCTGGGCCTGTTTCCTTAGACCAGAGAGAGAGAGAAAGGGAGAGGGAGGGCACTCTCTCTGACACTTACAGAAGTATCCCATCGAGGGCCCACCTTCAGCCAGCAGGCATTGAAAGTCAGGGTGGTCCTCTGGATTGAGTGCCTTTCCCTAAGGAGGGTCTTCTGGCTCTTCTCCCTCAAGAGTTGAGTCTAGGGTTACCACTGGGCCTAGCCATCCGAAGCTTGGATACCATTGGGTGTTGCTGAAACAGCAGGAAGAGAAGGAGCCCCTTCACAGAGGTGGTCATTTTGATCTCCCATCATGCCCTGGGTCTCCTCTTTGGCGTGGGTAAATGACTATTGGTCAGACCCTGGTTGACCTGAGACCTAGTGACTGCAGCAGCAGCCAGGGGCAGTCCATCAGCGATAAACCTGTACTCCACTAAGTAATTTCCCAACAATATGTGGGCAGGTACATTGTCCTGAACCAGGACGGGAAGCTTCTCTGTCTTGTCTTCAATCTGTATGGTGACCAGGGCTACAGGAGATAATTTGGGAGACCCACCAGCTAACCTGTTAGTTGTCAGAGGAGCACCTACATAGTCCTCTGGCATGCGCAGGGTCCTGTCCACCACTGTCATGCTTGGCCCTGTGTCTCTCAAATTGGTGAAGGTTGGCCATTTAGGAGGACACTTCTCAGAAATTAGCGGGTATTCTGTGCAATGGTAGCCAGTACTTCTGCGTACTGGTCCCAGGCCCTAAGGGATACTAGGGTAATCTCTGCAGGAGCACCAAAGGTGAGTCCTGGAGAGGAGGGGAGGACAGTGGCCCTTACCTCAGGCATGAAGCAAGGGTAGGTCAGGCTGATAGCCTGGACTCCAAGTGCCTTACCTTTACACTTGGGATCAGCCTTCTTGTGGTCCAGAGCTCAACAGTCCCAACAAGTGCCAAGAATGTGAGGTATGGTATTGGATCCATTGGGAGCCTACTTTGCAGCAGGAGAGCCGCTACTCTTGTTCCTACCCCCTTGAGATTTATCAACACTAGATTTTTGGGTCTTAAGAGAGGGATGTTTAGGCATATTCGACTGTGAGTGCTTATGGGACTCCTCAGGCTTCTGAGAGGTCCTTTTCCCTTTGTCCCTATCCTTCCCACTTGGATCCTTAAGGGACACCCATTGGAAGACCCACTTGTCAGTCAGCCGGGCCAGCTTAAATGGATGAAAAGCATTCTGGTCAGCTATGTACTGACGCAGCTCTGGTGAACAGGCTTCAGAAAAATGCACAAAAACCAAAAGGTGGGACAATTCAACAAAGGTTTTCACATTGTATCCATCAATCTACCCCATCATGTTCATATGGGCAGCACTCAACCCAAGACACATTCTCTCTTTCCTTAAATTCCCTAAACTTTTTAAGGTATTGTGTAGGCGTCTTGCCAAAGTTGACCATTAGAGCAACTTACATGCACTTTGCAGGCCCCTTTCACCCAAACTCAACTTCAGAAGGCAGCCCTAACCAGTCTGAGATACTCTGCTTAACAACACTTAACCAAATCCTGCCGGTCTACATCATTGATTTCACGAGCCATCTCAAAGGTTTCCAACCATTGAAGAATATCCAAACTCTCCACATACACATTCACCAAATCTTTCATATATGTAGTGGTATGAGACCTGACTCTCCCAACTGGTCCAGCTGAAGTCTCTACCTTAGCTTTCTCTAGCTTTCTCTGGAGTTTTTGATGTTCAGTGTGTCTATCTTTCAGTGCTACTTGTTGTGCCAGTTCCTCTTTTTTGCATTGAAAGGCTAACTGTTCCCATTGTACCTCCAATTCTAAAAGTTCAATCTTCAGAGCCTCCCCCTGAAGAGCAGTTCAGCATTTCGAAATAGAGTTGGCAGGAGAGGTGACAATCCCAGAAACAGATTTAGTAATAGCCCCAGGGGTAGGGTCCTCAGTGGTTCCACCCCCCCTCATCAAGAGTATCATCAATCTGGTAGTCCACCAGGCAGCTATAAGCTTCACCCTAAACGTATCCTCAAAGTCTAACTCCCGGGCTTCACAAGCACTCTGGAGAGCCTCTAAGCTCATCCATGTCAATTTGACATTTACAATAGATTCCATTGTTTGAAATGTAGTTATACCAGTATACACCACTAAACCACAAATCAACAAAGTGTGGATATTTTGTAGGTGGCAGGGTTACACAGAGTCTTAAACCCATTAGAATCCCACTGCTGCCACCAGTGTGAAGACTGGAGGGGGGGTACCTGTACTTGTGCCCTCTATATGGCAGAGTAGAGACACAGAGCACCACAGCCCACCCCAGCCAAAGTTCTCTATATGGTAGATATGGATGAGCAACCAAAGCTTAAGCTCTGAATCACCCCAATGTACCTGAAGTGGAAGAGTTTCTTGGACGGTTCTTCCACGATATCCTTCGAGGATGGGCCCCCATTGAAGGAGGAGCCACTGGGCATTGAGATACTCAAAGAAAAGTAGAACACCTGTGGTGATACAGCAGCTTCAGCCTTCATGGTGCTCTTCGACGATTGATCATTTCCTCAATGGTGGATGTCCTGGGAAGGTGAGGCGTGCGTTAGGCCTTGATGAAAACTGTTTGATGCCACAAATAAGATTCTGGGGACTCGAAAGGCCTTTGGCGGTGAGGGATGTATGAAAAGCGGGGGGTGCCGGATGTCGGGTGTCATGGTCGGCAGTCCTCTGACCTATCGGTGCTGTAGCCGCAGCACGTACCTCGGGATAGCTTCAGCAATGGGGACTCGATCATGGCTGGACCTTGGATTTTTACTCTGTTAGCATCCTCGGGACGTCTTTGTAGGATTCTGGTGGCAGAAAACCCACAAGCAGACTTTCCTCAGCAGCTGATGACCTTCGCTTTCTCCCGCGGGATGAAGTGGTCGGCGGTAATGGCAAACGATCTTATGCAAAGTGGAGCTTTCTCGGCTCCGGCCATCAAACAGCATGGCGTCAAGGTGTCCCCGCTTCTGGGCAACACGATTTGACTTGGCTTCCAGCAGTCACTGAAATCTTCCAGCCCTGGTCGACACCAATGGACTTTGATGACCCTCGATGTCCAGGTGATCTCTTCAGGATTCTCGGCAGATCCCTTCTCCGAACGTTGAAGGAAATGCAGCAGCAATCTTCTCCTCCAGCTGAGCTTCAAGGATCAGCTTCAAGTTTCGACTTCAGCTTCTGAAAAAAATTATACGTGAGAGGTCCCCAGATATACACATCTGTCCCTTATTCACTCTGGCTGAGCCAGGCTCAGTCAGCCAATCACACAGAAGGGCATTCATGCAGGCAGGCAGCCAATCAGGCTCACAGGCATTCACACCATTCACTTCCACCCAGACACCCATAACAAGGAATGTGGAATGGAGCAAGCAAAAAAGCCTTTCAGAACACAACACTACACTACATTAATGTCAGTTTCAGGCAGGGCTGTCTCATTCCTTGTGTCACCCACACACATAAACTTGACACCCATACCATAGAATGCATATTGGTCAAACACTATTCACACAGGTTCCACCCCAAGGGTGTACCCACAACACTCACTGGGAAGGCTCCAGCCAGTCTGGCCTGGACTTCCCCACAATACCATATATGGTTCTTCCACCCATCATCCAGGACTGCCCAGGACTTTGGAAAACAAGGTAACAGGCAATAGAAACCAAGAGGCCCCAGGGGCCATCTTGCCTTCTATCAGGAATCCACTGATTCCAATGGCAGGGCCTGGGTATCCCAAAATGGAGGATACTCAGAGCTCCTGTCACATGAGCATGAGGCTGCCATCAGCCCATACCCTGCTCTCTGGGCAGCACACACATGCTCAAAAACATACACTAGGGGCACAGGGATTTACCCCCACCCATGGGTGCCATAAGGGTACCACAAGGGTCACTGTTCACCAAAATCAAGAGGAAGAGGTGCACTGCCAGGGGTTCCAACTGGACTCCTATGCAGAAAATAACACAGAACACTGAAGATAAGGGAGTAGAGGATAAGAACAGGGCGGCCCTGTCCCTCGACTACATTTCCAGCATCACAAGGACACGCAGTTCAATTATACAGCAACAATGGAAAGTTATTATGTTTTAGAATGACTCAAGACCTCTGATTGGATGAAAAAAAATCACTGTTTAGTTTTGGGTCTGATGATAATGTCTGAGGTGGGGTTTGAACTTTTGTAAAAACTCATTGGAATCCTATGGGACTCCCACAGGGTGCATAAAACCCAGCTAGACAATCTGCCCTTCCACTGGGACACATTTTGGGAAGTTTTAAAACCCTTACTGTTGTCAAAAACAGACCTATAAATGCTAGATGGACTCTCCTAATAAGGATCCCCTGAGGGTTGCACGGAGAACTTTAATTACAACTTTATCAGTTTGTGACCTCAGTCTGAAATCACAGCTTTGTGGGATACATCTGGCTCCCTTAGTTCAACCTTATAGAGCCCAGGTGGTAATTGGGGATGAGTGAAATGCAATACATTCATCAATGAATAGGTACATTAAAATTATTATTTAAGCAGAAAGAAATGTATTATATAAAAATGTTACCCTAAACAGTGCACCCTGCCAGATTTATAATAAGCTTCAGAGGAACTCATTGTGAATCATAAGAAGAGCACAATAACATGGCATTCTCAGTGCATGAGCGCATGTGGTGAGAGATTAATGAATTAATCTATTATAACGCACTTAAAAGTGCAGACCAGTGTCTAAGTGTGGGACCGGGATTCAAACCTGAACCATTGTTGCTCTGCATAAACAAGGCTTGTCAGTCAGGAGCATGCGGTCCTGATGGCCTCTCCAATCGTACTTTTAAAAGTCACCCGGAATTGTGGGCGAATATTTTGTTTAATATATTTTCCCTAATAAATAAATAGATCACAATCTTTGCCTGTGACATTTAAGCACTCGATCCTTTTTCCGATCTACAAAAAAGGGGATTATCCTAAAGGAATTTAACGAGTGGACTCTCAAACAACTCTAAAACAACAGTTCGGAGATCCATTCAAATCAGGGTTTGTAGCTGGCCTTGGAACCATACCTAATTTGATCACACTAAACATGCTTAGATCAAAATATGAACTCAGAATCAATTGCTATATTTAGCATTTATAGATTTCCGAGCTGCATTTGATTCTATTGATCGCACCTTATTATATCACAAATTACTGCAGTATAATTGCCCTGCCTCGATGCTAGCATTGATTATGCTACTGTATTTGAATACCTCAATGCAAGTCAGATTGACCCTGACAGGTCAATTATCCTCCTCCTTTAACACACATCGTGGACTCAAACAGGGATGTTGGCGTCATCAATATTCAATATGTTCCTGTTTGATCTGGGTATATCCCTGCGAAAGGTGCGATGTGATCCACCTAAATTAGGAGCCCAAGATATCTGTTATCTGCTTTATGCAGATGATCTTATGCTTATGTCACAGACACCAGTAGGTCTGCAGAAATTGTTGAACGAATTAGCCCAATATGTGACTGCAAATAATCTGATGATTAATATACAAAAAACGCAAATCATGGTGTGCAAAGTGAATGCCAGAACAAAAATAAGTCCCTAAAATTGGAAGCTACAAAATGTAGTCCTCTTAATGGTCCAACAATATTGGTATTTAGGAGTCACGATAATGGACTTTATGTCCAAAGAGGTATTTGAACTAGAGATGAATCGTATATTACAAACTCTCATCTCCTAAGCCAATGTCCTCAGAGGTAAATATGGTAAATTTTCCTTACAGCATATTATGCAATTTTACCAACAAAAAATTATTCCTATACTGCTGTATGACGTTGAATCTTTTTTGCCAAAAGAGCGTAAGTGGTGGGATAAACTAGAAGCTCGATTCTGTAAACAATTGCTTCATCTACCAAAGTCCACTCCGCTACCACTTATACAATTTGAACTAGGGTTGTTATCACTACAATCGCAAATTAAGTGGAAAAAGTGTGCATTTCTCAGAAAGTCAGCTTTGGGTCTGTCCACATGTAACATCTTAGGCATCATGGCACAACATTTATTTGCACGTGAACATAAGTTTACTAAATTGTGGTGCAAATATTCTTTGGATGCTTTGGCTGACACTTCGATTACTTTGGAACTATCGCTACAAAATCCAGCATGAGCTAAAGTTAAAATGCATCAACATGACTGGATTGAGAATCGAAACAGATGTGTGTGCCACAAAGATTTTGATGAGTAGCTGTTTGGACATAAGCAATGCTGTGTTATGGCTGAATATTTGGTCAAATGTCCTTCTTCATACATATGTGATCAGTACTTGTGTTTCAGACTCAATCTATGGTCCACAATGGAGGTGATGACTATAAGAAGGCTTATTCCAAAAGACCTAAACTATTGTCGCTTTTGTCTAGACAGATCTCAAAGCGAGACATTAGAACACTGTATAGTAGCTTGCCCTATGTTGAATAGCAAACGTAAAATCTTTTTAAGAAACAGATTGCTAAACATTGCACCTTGGAGCTTAGTGATGTTAAGGATTTTAATCAGGCAATACATCTGGGTCTCAGCCTAGCATGTAATGCACAAATGAAATACTTATTTATTGTGTTTATAAGTTCAATATTCTGAGTGATATACCACTCATATCACACACCTTCTCGAAATACCCCCATTAACAATGGACCAGGAATCAGGCTGGTTGGAAAAGGTAATATTTATTATTTATTTAAAATTCAAATCAAACACAATTTTTAATATATGGGGCCACAATCACCAATGAGGTGACAATACAAATAAGAAAGTAGGTAAGGCAGTTGAAATCACTTTTTAGCACACAGAATATACAACACCGAGAAGAACACTTTTGGCTTGTTGAAAAGATAGCGCTTAAGTTAAGATTTCCCCCTGCAAATTTCTCAACTCACAAAGAAGCAATTCTACACAGATGTAAGTAAGCAGCAAGCATTTAGGAATATATATCAGTGTTTGAATAAAAGCTTCCCTCCCCAAACAAGAGAGAAAATTTGAGAAATGGTACACTTTTTAAAATTACATTTGACAATGGCTCAGAAAAACAGTAAAAAGTGTGCAAAAATCCTTAAATTGATATAAATTCCTATGGGAGCAACACTGAAAAGATACTAACAAACATAAACTATAATATGAGCAACAGTTCACACTTTAAATCAGAATGGGAGTTTGGAAATACTTTGAATGAGAATACACATGGTTAAACTTTTGCAAAATTGCGAATTCCCGCCTAAATTTCCCTATGCGATTATTAAGAAGAACAGGTCAAACACACTGTTTTGGGATGCGGTTTTGGGGCAGGGATATAGCTAATGGTTTTAGGTTTCAGTCAGAGTTGAAATTAAGTCTCTAGCTATAAAACCGAGGAAGATATGCAAGTTTGAATGAGAGGTGCTTTGAGAAAAAATAGAACAGAGAAAAGCAGAATTTCGGTTTTACAATGACAGGTTGACTTTACTTAAACTATATTAATGGCTAAGAAACAGGGAATTCCACCCGTGAATCTCCACAGTTACGCACGGCCACTTGTAACCCTTCACGTGGCGGATACTACGGTTTTCTTTATGGGAATGACTTTACTTAATCCATATCACTAATGACTTATGTTCCAGAAAAACAAAAATGAGAAAATCGGCGCTAACACTAAGAATCACAGATAGAGTTGCAAGAATGGTTCTGACGATATCATAGGTTCTTAAGTTACAGATGGGATAGGTTCTAGATCGGGATAGGACAAGGCAAGGCAAATACACTATGGGTTACTATGATTCCTATTGATACTTACAGTCCACTTTAATTTAAGATTGGACCGTCAAGGGTTCTGGTCATCACAGATTGGGTCTACAGACAGCAGGGCACTTCTGGTGGGATAGGTCAGCTGGGCAGTTCTGGTCAACAGACTGGCACCTCAAGCTGGACTGGATTGGATTGGATTGGCCCTTCTTGTTACTGGACACTGTAGTTCAGCGGGATTCAGCAGGCAAGCTTGAACGGTAGCAAGCCAGACTGGATCAGAATTATTTCCTTTAAGTTTTGGGATGGTTTCAGGATTTGGGCCTAGCTGAGAAAGAGTCCAGCAAATGCTGAGGCCTTGGCTTTGCAAAGAAATCTGGAATCAGGAACAAGATGAGGAGTTCAGGAACAGAGCGTCACGCAGAAATCAGGATGGAGTCAGAAATCAGTGTGTGTCTGTGTGTTGTGAGGTTCCCTTATTTATCCTGCCAAATGACATCTCTAAGTTTATGGTAGGGTAGAGGCAGACTTACAACCCACACCCACAAGGCTATGATTGGTCAAAGGCACTGTTCCCCCCTTGCTCTTGGCTGGTTGGGTGACAGAAAGGTTGTCATGTTTCATGATGCGACTTGGGAACCTCCCACAGTTATTTGGACAGAAATCTATCTTTCCCACAAATACATATTTATGTACTTATGCCCTCTAAGAAAATCAGACACATACATTACATGTTTTGTGGGTTACATTTACATCCAACTTCCAAGCCGGTGGGATCTGGTGTTGTCATTCAGTTGAATTTTGCAATTTTTAATCATAAAGGTTTGGCCTAACAATTCCTAATTCGGTATGTATATGTGCAATCACCCCTAGCACATGGATACACAATAGTAGATTTGCAGCATTAATAGTTTCTGCGTCTTTTTCCACAACTGTTGTTCCTTACGCAGTAAGAAATCCTACCAAGTTTTCAACTGGCTAGCATGAGTTCAAATTTATATGTATGTACTTTTCACTCATTTACTTATTCTTGCCGCTAAGTTAAATGTCATGAAGTTCTGTGACAAAATAAGTAATTTAAATTCAAAATCACAAGTCCCTTTTTTTTTCTTCCTTCACCAGTGTGAGCAAATGGCCAGTCCTTTGAAGTTCAATGAGAAGGTTCCTCCCAGAGAATGGAACATCCTGCCCCTCCCCTGTAGGGATGAGTGTTCAAGCCTGCCATTGTCTTTGCCTGGGGCCCAGACGAAAGTCTGATTAGGTCCTTTGTCATGAGTATGCAATGCCTCCCCACAGCAATTAGTCCTTTCCTACCAGCAGTGAAGTATCAATCTTTCCCAGGCTGAGGACTGTCAAAGCAGAATTGTAATAGTTAAATAACTCAAGACTGGGTTTTGCCTTTAAGTTACCTACATCTTTCATTAAAACATATAAAATGAACACAGTTTATAGGGGATTCTTACATTTCCAATCCTTTGACATTTTTTAAAGAATTAGGCCTTTCAACAAAAACATGCTTTCAAGATAGGCAATTTTGCACTTTCTTCCTGGAAAAACACACTAAACTGAGTTCTTTTAAATCCGATTTTCCTATGCAGCACACACATTTTATTCAGCACCAGTTCTTCCCTTGAGTGCTGGGAATTGTTTACAGTCTCGATACATGTACCCAGCCTTTGTTTAAAGTTGTTTGTCTGCACAGCTGATTTTGTTACATGTTGCAATTTTAGCCGCATTTTTCCTGGAACTGAAAACAAATGTTCATGGGCTGCCTTTTCCTTAGATACATTTCAGATCTGCTGTCAATCAATGAGGCCCGGTTCCTCTGGCCACATTAAATGATCCTGACATTTCAGTACCCTTCTTAATCTCAATGATTCAATGGAAAATAAATGGATCTAGCGCCAATAACCACACTTTGAAGGTTTCAAAGCTAACATTTTAAAAGGCATTTCCGGTTTTCAGCACAAATCTGCTGCTTTGATCCATGTTGAATGTAACAGAACCCACTGTCATGCTCCTGCAGTGAGAACTACATTTTTCACCCCACCTGACTGTGTGTGGCAGGGTGTGCAGCTTTTTGTGGTTGTGACCCAAATGTAATTTTGCAGATTTATGCGCGCACAGGAGTCAGCGCTCCATTTTTGGCTTTTTCTTTCCCCATTTGTAAAGTGATGCAGTGGGGCACATTGGAATGGGTCAAAATATCCCACAGTAAAATATGGCAATACATATTAAGTAGCACAAAATTGGTGGTTAGAATCGCAATTTTTTAGATGCGATTTTTCCCAAAAATGCAAAAGATAAATAACTAGAGGGTGAAAGTTCATCATCATGGAAAGTTATTTTTTTGTAAAGAATGTTATTGCTTCATGTATGAATAATTGATTCTTATAATTTTTCTTAACATCTTTTACCATGTGTTGAGATGTAATAATTTGATTTAATGTTGAAAGAATGATGTATGAAATTTTATAATATACATTTGAAAGGAAGATTTTATCAACCAACCAACTAAAAAAAATAAAAAATTGTTTCTCTGCATTATCTTTTTTCCAAGAGCAACGTGTTGCACCTGAGCTATCCTCCCGACCTGTGCTCATGAGTTTGAGAACACAGTGTGGCTCATTACAAGTAGTTTGAGTAAAATGTGGCGGTAATACTGTATACTGCCGCAATACGGCACCGCCCTACTATGACTTTGGTGGAAAGTTGTAGGATTCACCTCCAGCTGTGAGCTTGAGGTAAATCTACCAGCTTTCCATCAAATTTCAGTGGAATTACTCCCAGAGGAATTACTGCCGGCGAAACACTGACGAAATCCCTTATGGAGTCCTATGGACTCGAAATAAATGGGGACTAACACTGCCACTTATAATCCGATGGTAATACCGCCTGAACAAGTGGTGGTAACGGTACTTTCATTTGGTGGTATCTCTGTGGATTTACTGCTGAGATACCACCACATTTATAACGAGGCCCATTGTTTGTGCAGCAGTACAATTGGAAGGAGACACCTACTGCAAAAAGGGTGGCGAGCCCCTCTCAGGACTGTTTCAGGCATCTGAAGTAGCAAGGCGGGACAGCGAAATGGTGCTGAAAAAGTAAGGCAAATAAATCTGTAAACTGCAGTGTCCTAGTGTCAATTCGCTATGCTGCACATGGGAGTGAAACAGATTGGTTGGTATATGGAGTCTCCACTCCCAACCTAAACTGTAACCGGGCAATCCACTCCCTTATGTTTCCTCCCCTGGTTGCTTATGGATGTCTTGCTGATAAATTGTCCATCTGCCACCTTCCCGCTGTTCACTCTCTGCTCCCTTGTATTGATGTCTCGTGATCTGCTTCCTTCGCTGTGTACGTCCCTCTATGACTTTTAAAGCAATGTGTTGTTTTCCGAAACAAGATCCGCGCTCCATATATAACCTATTAGTACCCGGCAAGGGCGCAATCAGAATGAAAGAGGCATTCTGATTGGCCCTCGCCGAGTCGTTGCCAGGAATCCCTCCGTCGGGATTCCATGGCCTTGGGCGTGGCAGCCCCTCAGGCAATGAGGAGGCTCGAAACAGGGCCATTCCCGCTCCGAGCCTCCCCAAGGCTGAGAGGCTACCTTCGCCCCCCGCCGAGGACAGAGGTAAGTTTTTTTTTCTTCCCTCCCTCCCTCCTCTCGCTTCCCTCCCTCCTCTCGCCTCCCTGCCCTCCCCACCCACTTACCTTCTACGCCTTGGTCCCCGGTGGGGGACGATGAAAGCCTCCAGCCGTGTGAAGACTTGGATACGGGGCCATCCCCGCTCCGACCCTCCACACGGCTGGAGACTTCCATCGTCCCCTGCCGGGGACCCAGGTAGGTTTGTTTGTTTTTCTTTTTTTTTTCCCTTTCCCCTCCCTTCTGCCCTCCCAACCCCACTTAGCTTCTTTTTTTTCTGGAGCGGACGAGCTGGAAACGCTTCTGTTTCCAGCGCGTCTGCTCCCGATGGCCGCCATGGAAAGGGCAAACAAACTCCGTTTTCCCTTTCCATGGCGGCCATTTTCTTTGACGTCTTTTTTTTCCCCCCAAAATGCCACAGCGTTTCGGGAAAAAAATAAATCTTTTAGTGCCCCGGTCACGCAGTTTTTGCGGGCCGGTGTATTAATAGCTATATGCCCCTCGCGGCGGGGGCATTACCGACTCTGGTAATGCCCCGGGGCCCAGAGTTATAGGCCCCGAGCGAAGCGCGGGCCTATAACTCTGGGCCCCGGGGCATTACCTGAGTCGGTAATGCCCCCGCCGCGAGGGGCATATTGCTTAAGTAATACAAGAAGTCTGCACACATTTGCTCTGGCTCTGACCAGAAAGTTCCGGAGTCAAATTATTTTTCTCTTGTGGAGACTGAAGATGGTCCAGCTGTTGATTCTAGTGGTAAAAGAGAGTTTAGAGCTGGAGTTCATAACTGAGATAGAAAATGGGCGGGAGAGATGTCGATTCACTTGAATGCATCTTTAGACGTTGGGTCAGTGTCCATGACTGCAGTGTTTTGGGGACTGGTGACGAAAGAATTGAGCTCCATCCTGTCAGGGATTGTCCGAACCCGTGGAGGGAAGGCGGACTGGGCTTCTATGGCAGCCTCACAGCCATCCAGTCGGAAATGTGGGATTTGCACAGCTGATGGCATCACCCTGGTGTGCTAGATAATCGTCTAAAAACATAGAGGGGTCGCCCCCTCAATTACACCAAGAATGAAAACGCAGCCATGTTCCCACATAGCCATTACCAGCGAGGAAGATTAAAACGTGTACCCTTTATTTGGGCGTGAGTAACACACACGGACGGATTCAATTGCATTAAACTCTGCTCATTACATCATTGCGAAAAACAAGCCAAGCGCCCCATGACTTCAACGCACTGAATCTAAATGTGGATTTTCACCGGAGAACATCGAATCACTTACATCCAATTTAGTCATGCCTTTTCATATTCATTCAAATTA
Source organism: Ambystoma mexicanum (assembly GCF_040938575.1). NCBI lineage: Eukaryota > Metazoa > Chordata > Amphibia > Caudata > Ambystomatidae > Ambystoma > Ambystoma mexicanum. The sequence continues at coordinate 589,363,518 of NC_090924.1, forward strand.
GCTGTCATAGCAGTACCCAGAGTTACATTGAAATGAAAATATGCTCTTCATTTCACACGCCGTGTTTAAATAATTCCGCTGCGCTCACCTCATGCGACTCGTATATTCTTCCGCCGGCGGATCACACATCAGAGAGGCATATCGCGTGCCGCGAGACGCCGCCATGTGAGCGATGTGTACATCCAGCCAGGCGGGTGAGCTGAGGACACGATACCAGCCTCGCTTTTAATGCAGCATTTCCCGTTCATTACAACGTGTTCTTCCGAAATCTGCGCCGGGCGCACAAAAGCCACGGGTAATGAGAACAGTGTTTGTATGAGGTCGCATAGCTCATTGTTTTCTTTGACCTCAAACACAAAGGCCTACAAGGCGGTTATGAATAACAAGTACCGCAATACATTATTGTGCATTAAGTGGGATTACCACAAACCTCTGGCAACGGCCCATATATTCCAAAGGATCCTCTGCTGCTTAAACATGGAATAAACGGATGTTGCACCACTTCAGCCCTTACGAAACAAAAGACTGAATGAAAGACATGGTCCGCTGATGTTGGCCATTTTGTGCGTGACGGAAAATGCCGCATGATCCAGTCTGTGATGGAAGCTCCGTTGTCTACGCGTTGTGTATTATTTATTAATTTACTGTATTGTGAGAGATTCATGCATAGAAAAAAGTATCATTTCAATTCATCATGGCATAAAAAAAACAAGCATTGGCAATTACAACACTTTGGGCTTTTGTTTAGGCATGGGAAAGGCACTTGCCAGGCACTGCCGTAGTGGTATTAAAGAAGGGATTGAAGAAGCCGCAAAATGTGAGCACCTGGGTAACTAATAGCCATGCCTGGCAAATGCCTAATACTCAGGGCTTTAGTGGGCCGGGGCTGGCCAGGGCTCACTAATCTCTCTTGGCAGCCCGAACACTACATGACAAGGATTGTTTTCTAAAGCTTGCAGCTCTCACTTGTGTGTGAGAGCTTCAGGCTTCAGAAAAAAATGCCTTGAATCCATAATGGTGGTGCCGCACCTGCAAGGCTTTCAAGCAAGAGATGCCCGTTGGCCGGCGCCATTATTATGGAGAGAAACGTGAGGCTGCTGGAAGCAGAGGCCTTGTTTTATTAAACCTGAAGCTCCCCCACAGTCGCAGGAGTTTCATTTCTTAGAAAAAGGCCTCCACTTCCAGCAGCCTCCCCCTTTTAGCCAGCTGGCGAGGGACAGCGCCACCATTAAGGCTGAAAAGGCGAGGTGCTGTCCCTTGCCAGGCAAGCCTATAGAAAATAAATGTACAGATCAGCACCCTCTCCCACAGTAGGGAGAGGGTGCTGATCTCTACAGAAGGCTGCCTGGCGGTGGTGCCTGTAGACCATTGAGCCATGCCATCAAGGGGCGTGGCTTTATGAGCCAGAAGTTGGCCCCCCCACCATTAGGCCACACTCCCTTGATGAGCCCCGAATCATTTTGTAGTGCCTCTTAAGGCACTGCTAATACTGATACACAAGCCAACACTGTTGGCTTTGCCAATGCTTTTTTTAACAGGACTTCAGGGAGGGACACGCATAGTGCTTGTAAATCGAGTGGCAGAAGGCAGACCTGGTCAAGACTTTTTTAGTACACCAGTAGTATGTTTACAGCTTTAATTAAGCCATTAACTCTCCAAAGACTGCTTTGAAAAGACACTGGCAGGTACTTCAGTTGCTCCTTAAAACACTTGTATATAGGCACGTTATAAATGCCATATCATATCATATGACATCAAAGTTGGATGATAAGGCTTGACCAAAGCGGGCTCAAAATAGGCGGCACAAGCTCCACCTAATAGCCCAAACTAACTAGGAATAATCAACGTTACTTGCAACCTTCCCATTAACTGACCCATTAACAAACCTGAGCCAGATTAATGAACTGGTGAGACCACATGAAAGTACTTTGCTGACACAGGCAAGGTTGTTGTAATGTGCTGGACATATAAAAGTGATGCATGTGCGTCGACTCATTAATACATACATGGAGCAGTATTGCCATTTGCACCCTTGCTTATAGCAGAAAATGAGGGATAGAAGGGCTGCAAGGCACAGCAAAAATCCTTAATGCATTTACTTTAAAAATTCAGCATACAATGCGGCCCCTGTAACATGAACGCAAATGGAGTTGGAATTCAAAACGAAATGTAGTATCATGAAAAGTACTCAATGGATGCAGGTAGATGGTTGTTGTTTACATCCCTAAAGACTGCACTCACTCGAAGCAAAGAAGAAATGGTCCACTATGGACACAGTCAGCTTCATGATTATTTACCACCTTCTCAAGGAAGTATTCAAGGCTTTGCAAATACAGTAGCTGTAATGCACCATCAATGCATTCCCTTCTAAGTCATAATTAAGGCTTCCAGCTTTCTGTTTTTACTGATTTTTACACATAAGTACATATGGGAATCAATCTGCTCTCTGTCTTTATTTATAAAATGAAAAAAACGCAAAAATAGTTATTTCTGTCTGGTTCTCTATGATGTCACTCATACATTGCAGGCCAATCACATTGCAGATTGGCAGCATGGAGAGTGTAAGTGTTTTATGAAAATAGCATCAAAGTTCTTCAAATGGCTGACAGCATATATCTTAAGGCAGCAGCAAACACAGGAGCAACTGTTTGTTGTTATGGAAAAAATGGAGCTAGCATTTCCTTCTTACATGGCTGCATGTCTGCTTTAATGAATGCATTTTTTTATTTGAATAAATGCAGAAAAATACTGGTTGCTAATTATCTTTTTATATGACAACAAATAAATGTGGATAAATACAGAAAAAAGGCCAAAAAAGAAATATGGATGAATACAGATGGAAATGGCAGACAAATAAATGCCATAAAACTGAAGCCTTAGTCATAATTGAGAGATAGGCTCAGTTTCAGCCAGTGCAGGAACAGGCCACAACTTCCTCAGATGGTACTTAGGGAAAAAGTACCTCAACAGAGTGTCTTTTCAGGGTTTACCAACCCATGTCTGCCCGGCACTGCAAACAGTATATCCAACCACCCCTCCTAGGTCATGGCCTTGAGCAGGAGGTGGGCTCACACTTGGGAGGGTCAGGGAGATGTAACAGCAATATGCCACTGCTGGCAAAAAAAGAAAAATCTTGGACGAGGCCTCACCTCAAGCGTGCTCTGCATGGTTTGTGTCTGGATGTCCCTGGTGGCCAGTGGGTTATGCCGTCTGAACTTTCTAACTACCGGCTGCATGGAGGAGGAGGCTAGACACTGAGAGGTCTAAGCAGAGGGAGAGTTTCCTAAACTCCACCAAAAGCAACGTGACCTGTGCAGCTCGGTCCACCATTGCTCACACTATGTTCCCACTTGTGGTGAGAAATGTTCCCCATTTAGAGACGTTGTTCCCACACCTTTGTTTTGCACACTGCAAGTGGTTGTACTCATCTGGGCTGCACGTGAAGATCCATGCACAGTCCTTTCCCGCCTTTATTTATCTTGCATGTGAGAACAAGCACAGGCGGCAGCCCCGACAGCTCCCCCCTCTGAGGTAGGACCACACAAAGGAAGTCATAAAAGGAAGAGCAAAACTGTGGGCTGCGGACAAACTCGACAATGACATACAACTTATGAGCAATCTGCATGGCACATAAATAGCTGTGGAACCCTGTGCACGTGACACTGAATGACGTCTCCAGGCTTCTTATCCATCCCTGAGCACTACACAGAATTTTCCCCACCCTATGTTTCACTTCGTGGGCACTTCAGATGAGCAATCTGCATGGCACATGGACGGCTGGGTACCCGAGCTCCTGACACTAAATTACATCCCTAGGCTTCTTATCCATCCCAGAGCACAGCGCAGGATATTCCCCACCCTACGTTTCAGTCAGTCGGACACGTCAGCATGCTGCATGCAAAACAAGCAACTCACATATTATCGCAAAATCCTCTTGAAATCGTCCACAAATTTTTTCCGCTTTCTTTTACTGGCCTCACCCTAATCTAGCTTTCATTTCATTGCAAATGAAAACAAGCTCCCAAAATGTCAATTACTTTAGCTATTAAAAAAAATATATACTCATGTGTTTTAACATATCTTTTTATTTGGAAGATGCATGGTATCTTGCCCATTCAAACATTTAAAGATGGTAGCTAGTTTGGCTTGTTTCCAGACAGCTTCCTTAGAGACAGTCACTCAAGATGGCTGCCTCCATGGAAGAGCTCAGAGTGCAAAGAGTTCTGTGATGGGCAGGAATGGGTGGGATTGGCCACAGGGATTAGCATGGCTAGTGGCAGGACATAGGAGGGGATCCATAACCAAACAACACCAAATGCACTATGTATCCCTTCTCAAATGTCATCTCTATTGAAAAGCATTACAGACCCTCATTAAAAGCCCCTCTTTAAAGCTCTTATTTTAATGACAATAGTTTTGGCTTAAAGGTAGTGCTTTCAGTGCCACCTAATAGCTCAAACTAATAACTTGTTGTATTGTAACATTTGCTATAACAGTTTTATACAGCAGGTTACACAATGTATTGATCTCTCAGGATGAAATGCAGAGTAATCTCTGCTAAGAAGAAAACCCATCATTTCGAAATACTCAGAAGCAGATGTCTAGCACTCAAAGCTGTGGGGGGAAGCTACTGGGAAATGGTAATATTGTAGCCATTTTGGACAAGAAGCAGCAACAGTGTCACAGCCTTCAACCTTTTCAGTTGTATTTGGATCCTGCACCCTGAGCTCATACCTCCCCCCGAGCAGCTGTTCCGTGTTGGCAGTCTTATTACACAGAATCATACGCCTATAATTTAGGAGTACACATCACAGGGTTCTTTTTGCCTGGAACTAATTTAAGCATTGTGACCACATTTAGTGTTTTTGCACAGCCACTTTCAAAGCCATACTGACAGTTGAAAAGTAAAATCCATTTTTCTCTTGTGTTTAAGGGGGCAAGGTGGGGATGAAATTCTGTTTGGTCTGTATTATTCCTGAGTACCTGCTCTCTCATCACATCTATTTAAATTGCCTATTGGTGGGCCGAGGGGTGTCGCAGGGGGAACCTTTAACCACAGTGCTATCTGTTACAAACCAATCCAAAAGTATTCTTTTCTTTGCTGCATTCTTTTTGTGTTCATTACCTAATTCCCGGGGCATTAAAGATATTATTCATAATCCTTGTCACCCCTTGGTGATTGTTGTTACCTATTAAAAATATATTGTGTTTTAAATTCTCCATCCATAAATAAATATTTACCGATACAAACTAGCGTGATTCCTGGTTCACTCTGACAAATGTGCTTTAACTTTGATGTTTTCAAAATAATTTAATTTTGATAGTAAATCTTTTCTTTTTGATCCATATGTGTTAATCTTTGTTAAATTTCAAAATAAAACTAACTAAATTTTGAAATCTACCATGTAAGTAATTATTTCAAGTGAGAGAAGCGCAACACGAGGGCTCAATTTTTTTAAGTTTGTCCAAGCCCAGGTCAGACTCTGTGGCACCCCTCAACTGCAGCATCTCTACCACTGCTACCTCATACTCTCCTAACAATTTCCACTCAGCGCGCCAACACTGTTTCTAAGGCTGATCACTCATCTCTTCCATTAAAGATATTATTCATTGTCCTTGTCACCTCTTGGTGATTGTTGTTACCTATTAAAAATATATTGTTTTTTAAATTCTCAATCCATAAATAAATATTTACCGTTACAAACTAGCCTGATTCCTGGTTCAGTGAGACCGGGGGGTTATTTTGAGAAGAGTGTGATATGAATGGTATATCATTCAGAATATTGTACTTATAGACAAAAATAAATAAGGGTTTCCTTTGCGCACTACATGCTGGGCGAGACTTGGGTGTGTGCCTGATTGAAATCCCTTACAGCTTGGGGGCTCATGTACGGGATCCTGAATTTGACCTACCACTTGTTAGGAAAGATTTCATATTTGAAGATAACTTTCCCTCCATGTGTCAACCCCCAAACTTGTTGCTGCTGTTTTACACCCTGAACTAGACTTTGCCAGAGAAGCACAGCCCTCAGCTGCACTCCTCTGGGCTTTCGCTCACTTTTTATGGGGAAACTGACATGCCCTTATGACAGTCAGTACTGGGAAACTTTGTTTCCCTTAGTCCTTTCCTCATGTTGCAACTTTTGTGCAACATGTAACAAGTGTACAATGTAACTTACCTTACAGGACACTTGGGTCTCTAGTCTTTTCAAAGGCCCTAGAAACTCTCGCTGGACTTTTTATGAACTGTGCAGATGTGTCACGGACAGGACTGGTGACAGCTTTCGTTTACATATATTTTTAACCCTTTCTTGCCATGTTAACCGCATTAACCGCGTTTGGCACGAATAGGTGGCCTGGCTCCAAAATGGCCATGCCATGAGGTTCTTTGTCCTGTCCTTTGGCCATCTCGCCCCTTCACCTTCCCCAGGTCGAGGCGACCCGGGTCAGTCCTTATTTGGTCATGCACTTTCCCGCGAAACCCAATGCTTTCACGGGCTTCTGCATACCTTGTGTGTGTGCCTCCAGGATGCGGGCTGGGATGCCTGTTCCCAATACACATCCTGGGTGCCAGAGAGTCTAGAGTGTCCTGAATGCCTGGGACCACTTTGGTCCGTGATTGGTCCACGTATGGAGTGAGTGTTTGTGAGCAGATCTCCCATTGAGTCCCCTCCGTTTTGGCGCGAAGGGAACTTTGGATAAGAGGAGGCTGCAAACACCACTACCAGGTCGATCTCCTGAGTTCACACCGAACAAGGGATAAGGAGCCAAGTATCCTGCAACAGAAGTCGAGTCAAGGAATCACTGGGGACCCGCTGGAAGGTTTGGCATCCTGAGCCCGCTGTCGTCCCGTGAGACCCCTCTGCATCTGGTCATCCTAGAAGGTCTGAGAAGGTGCTTCGACCCATTGGAATAGTGGGACCAACTATTCTCGGCACCTTCACCAAACCCTGCAAGTAAGCCTCTTCGGAAGTGTCCCTGGGCCAACCAGTGGGCTGACCAGCTTACACGGGACGTTTACTCTGTCACCACCGCCATTTCGTGGAGACCCTCGGAACTTGGCATACTGCTCTGTGTCCACGGCACCCTCACACCAAATTTCGTACACTTGCCGTTCCCAGGTCTGAAGTGAGACGAGTGTACCCGGACCAGAGTAAACGCGGTTGCCGTGTTGCCCTGCGGTGGCAACGACTTGTGCAAGTTCGCTGCATTTGTGACCCCTTTGCGCCTGAAGCCCGCTGCAGTGGGACTGGGCCGATTCCTCTACCCTGAGCAGACAAATTGCCACTGTCCCTTTTGGGTATCCTCGCTGCATCTCGGGAACTACACTGTGTCGAGACGTCCTGATTGTCGCATTCAAACCTGCCAGCAAAGTGGACTGTACTGGCGAAGTTTGGGTCTGCCTGCACCAGGGACCGATGATTAATCCTAACCCCAACTGGTGGCCCCTAGCGCAGGAGCTCATTTTTATGCACAAAGTGGCCCCTGAGGGCCCCTTTCCTTTCCACTGCTATTGTGAAATAGCGACTCTATCCCGAAGTCTCTAACTGCCTCTGCCCTCAAGTGGAGGTCCTGTTTGAATAGTGGGAACTTGTTCTTCATTGCCTTATCCACCTGCCTGAGCTACTAGAGACCCTTGAAGAGACCCTGTTTTGTCCATTGGCACAAGCGCGTGCATGTACTATTGAGCACAAGGCTCCTCTCTTCGTAGGGCTTGGACTGCCTCTTAAGTTAGGTGTATCATCGATGTGGAACTGGGTCTAAAGATTATTTGCACTGCCTGTTTTCCTCCCCATCTAGGTGGTCTACATACTTCGTGCTTTTAACCCATTAGACCCCAATGGTCTTGTATATATATTGTATTGATATTGATGTATTGGTTTACTCTAGTGATACTGTGATTCTTTGCTATGGTCTAAATTACAAAGGCCTTGTAATAAATGTGTATATATTTTAATATAACACCTGTCTGGAGTAATTTGTAAGTGTCCTTACTTCGTAGGCTCATTGAGGTCTTTCAGTCACCCTCACCCCTCTTGAGACTTAGTCTTGACCGTCTGCCATAGCTACCCTGATTGGTCTGGCTTGTCCAGAGGTTACCCTGTTCCAAGAAACTAGGCTGGCCTTCTGAACCTCTGCCCCTCCAGGTCAGAGTTCAGAAATCCTTCTTAACAAATTGGTGTACAGCGGTGGGATAGGACTGAATACTAGTGAAGGTATTTCAAGTTATTTCTAACAGGACACATAGTGAATTGTTGTAGTATAACTTTTTAAAGGCCATAGTCCAATCAAACAGTATGGAAACAAGTACCTTGTTAACTTTAAATACTTCTAAATCCGACACATTAAGGAAGATGTGTGCTGAGAGAGGTGTCTCCTCTCAAGGCACAAACGTAGAAATGATCCAAAGAATCATGGACTGGCAAGAACCTCAGCTTAGATCTATAGCTTCTGAGGACAGTGCAGAAGGAGGTGGGGCTGCTCTCACTGGTAGAACTGATGGTTCTGCCGCTGTACTGATCCACAGCAACCATGAGGACATGCAGGATGTAATGTCTAATGTTTCCTCTGCCAGTGCAGATGGGGAGTCCATACTTGAATTCAAGAAACAAGAACTGCTGTTTAGGCAGAAGGAGCTTGAGTTCAATATGGCCAAACTAAAGATAGAGCAGGCAGACAAACAGAAATACAGGGATGACCAGTTGGAACTGGCCAAGCTTCAAGTTGCCAATGGATCCAAGGGTCCTGGACATGGGTATGGGGCCTCCTCTCATCCAAGGTTTCTAAAAGATCTGCTCAGTGTGTATGAGGAAAAGCATGACATTATGGACTGGCTGAATACCTTTGAGTATGCATGTGAAGTTCAACAAGTTGACAATGCTGATAAAATTGCCTGGTTACTTAGCAGACTGCCCCATTCTGGCTGCAGTGCCATTATGGAAATGTCAAAAGCTGAGAGAGCAGATTTTGCAATGTTAAAGCAGACTCTCATCTTAAAGTTGGGAAAGACTCCTGCCCAATACTTAAAATGATTCAGAGAGTACAAAAAGAAAGAAGGTGGTACTTGGGCATCTTATGTAACCAAATCCTTAAAAAACATGACTGGCTGGGTTGAAGGTTATAAGGTTTCTACCTTTGAAGGTATGATAAGTCTTGTCATGCTGGAACATATTTTTGCATCTTCTTCCCCTGAGCTTAAGCAGCACTTGGCAGATTCAAAGGAGATAGATCCTAAGAAGCTTGCCATTGCAGCAGATTTGTGGGTGTCACATAGAGTGTCCCATAAGGACAAGACTCATCCTGGTAAGCAGGAGGAAGGGAAAAAGTCCAAATATAAGGAGGGTGTGGAAACTGATAAATCTTCCTCCCATAAAGGCCACAAAAAGAAAAATAAGGGTAAGACACAAGATAACTCACAGGGTAGTGGAGATCAGCCTCCAAAACAGAACTCTGGTTATAGTAAGCCTCCCTATGTAAACAGACCCAATGGATCCTGATTTGCTTGTGGAGCAACTGACCACATGAAGGGGGATCCCAGATGTAAGGTCAAAACATTTGGGGTCCACTCTGCTAATCTGGTCTTCTCCTCCTACGAGGAAGTAGAGATTACTGGAGCATCCTTCTCCTCAGACTACTTCCCCAGTGGGATACAAGCTGAGTTAGTTTTGGTTTCCCTGGGTTTCTGGGAGCCTAAAGTCTCAGATATTATGCTAGGATTCCAGATAACACCAAGCGATACTTTAAAAACAGTGTGCTCATCAATGGAGTAGATACTCCAGCTCTTAGGGATAGTGGGTGCAGTCGAACTGTAGTGGATTTTACCTTGGTAGACCCAGAGGAAGTTGCCACAGCTACTCTGATGCCCACTAAGTTGGCTGATGGCTCACCTCTCATGTACCCAGTAATACCTGTAAATCTTACTATCAATGGTACAGCTGTCAGGATTCCAGTGAGCATCCAAAGGAGTGTCCCAGGAAAGGTCTTGTTAGGCATCGATCTCAGAGCTTTAGGGCTTGTGGCAGATACTGCTGACAGACCCTGCACAAGGTCTCAAACAAGGGCACCACTGGCCAAGACCAATGCCTGCCCGAGCTAAAGGGAAAACCCAAGGCTAAACGAGTCAGAAAATCGAAAAGAGGGAAAGAAAATATTCCCCCTAACTCACCTACCACTGAGGTGGGGGTAGTTGGTCAATCACCAGGACCTGACGAGGAGGTGGTGATGCCTGAAGTATTTGACCCCAATGACCATCCTGAACTAAAAGACTTGTTAGTAGAAGGTGGTCCTGACCGGGAAGAATTCAGTAAAGGCCAACGTGAGTGCCCATCTCTGGAAGGCCTAAGGAGACAGGCCTGCTCCCAGCTTGAGGGTGAACCTTTTGGAAAGCATCAGATTTATTGTGAAGGTAGACGCCTGTATAGTGAGCCCACAGAGTCTACAGAAGGAGACCATAGGAGGTTGGCGGTTCCCCTTGCTGTAAGACCCTTCCTCCTGCAGTTGGCGCATGAAGTGCCCCTTGCTGGTCACCTTGGAATTAAGAGGACCAAGCAAAGGTTATCCATGCACTTCTACTGGCCCAAGATGGGGGTGCAAGTAGAAAGTCACTGCAGGAGTTGTGCCTCCTGCCAGTTATCTGGTAAGAGTGGCTCAACAATCCAAGCTCCATTGGTACCACTCCCAGTTGTGGGAGTACCATTTGAGAGGGTAGGGATCGGCATTGTTGGTCCCCTTGACCCCCAAACATCCTCAGGCAATAGGTTAATCCTGGTGCTGGTCGACCATGCCACCAGGTATCCTGAGGCCATCCCATTGAAAACCGTGACTGCCAAGTCAGTTGCAAAAGCTTTACTTGGCATCTTTACTAGGATTGGCTTCCCTAAAGAAGTTGTGTCTGACAGAGGCAGCAACTTTATGTCCAAGTATATGCAGGCTATGTGGAAGGAATGTGGGGTCACCCATAAGCTTTCTTCCGCATACCACCCCAGACCAATGGTCTGGTGGAAAGGTTTAACAGGATCTTGAAAAGTATGATTGGGGCTCTGGAAGAACCTCAAAGAAGAAAATGGGATCTTCTTTTACCATGCTTACTGTTTGCCTACAGAGAGGTACCACAGGAGGGTGTTGGCTTCAGCCCCTTTGAACTTCTGTTTGGTCACCCTCTATGGGGACCCTTAGCCATAGTCAAGGAGGGATGGGAGATGCCCACTCCCCCCATTACTACCAATGAAGTAGACTATGTGCTAGGGCTCAGAAAAGGTATGGTACTCCTGATGGGTCTGGCTAGTGACATGTTGAAGGCAGGACAAGCTCTGGTGAAACATTGGTATGACCAGAAGGCTTCCCTCATCAACTTTACACCTGGTCAGAAAGTCCTGATCCTTAATCCCATAAGGCCTAGAGCTTTACAGGACAAATGGTCAGGCCCTTACACAGTGGTGGAGTCACTGGGTGAGGTCAACTATTTAGTGGACCTTGGAAGGCCGAGACAGGCTCCAAAAGTGTTCCACGTAAATAGGCTGATGGCTTTCATCCCAAGAGTTGAAATCGCAGCACTGTTATTGGCTTCAGATGTTGAGGAAGAGGAATCCTAACCTCTTCCTGGCCTATTCCAAAGCAATCCTTCGGATAGCTCCATTGAGGGTGTCCGAATGGCCCCTCACCTGACTTCTGATCAACAGGCGGAGGTGAAACGTTTTCTTAGGCAATTTTCCCCCCTGTTTTCACAGTCCGCTGGTTTGACACCTTGGTGGAAACATACCATAGACATACCATAGACACAGGAGACAGTGTACCTACCAAAAGTAGGAGATACAGAATGTCAGACAAAGTACGGTCTTACATTAAGGCAGAGGTCAACTAAATGTTGGATCGTGGGGTGATTGAACCCTCCAGTAGTCCTTGGTCCAGCCCTGTGGTTTTGGTTCCAAAAGAAGGTACTTCTGAATTGAGGTTCTGTGTGGATTACAGGGCTCTGAATGCTGTCACCAAGACAGATGCACACCCCTTGCCTAGTACAGATGAACTGGTGGATACCTTGGGTGCTTCCAAGTTCCTCAGCACGTTTGACCTCACTGCAGGCTATTGGCAAATAGCCCTTACAGAACATGCCAAGGAGAAGACAGTTTTCTCAACTCCAGAGGGTCTTTACCAGTTCAGGGTAATGCCCTTTGGGTTGAAGAATGCACCTGCCACTTTCCAGAGGCTTGTGAATCATGGGTTGAATGGGTTGGATGAATTCTGTCTAGCATATCTGGATGATATAGCAGTTTTCAGTGCCACCTGGGAAGACCATGTGAAACACCTTAAGATTGTGTTACAGGCTCTTCAAAAGGCCCACTTGACCATAAAGGCCAGTAAGTGCCAGATTGGACAAGGATCAGTGGTCTACCTTGGACATGAAGTAGGTGGAGGGAGGTTACAGCCTCTACCCAGTAAAGTACAAGCAGTACAAGACTGTCCTACCCCCACTACACAGACCCAAGTGAGAGCCTTCTTAGGACTCACTGGGTACTACAGAAATAGACTATGGTACTATAGCTGCCCCCCTGACTGCTCTCACCACTCCAAAGAAACCCAAGAATGTAACTTGGTCTGAAGAATGTGAAAAGGCCTTCAATGGCTTAAAAGACTCCTTGTGCCAGGCCCCTGTTCTTAGGGCCCCTGATTACCAAAGACCTTTTATTGTGCAGACAGATGCATCTGACACTGGGATAGGAGCTGTACTATCACAAGTAGATGAGAAGGGTAAGGAACACACTATTGGATTCATTAGTCACCTGCTTAAGTACAGAAAGCTCAGATGGTCCACAGTAGAGAAAGAATGTTTCTCTGTTGTGTGGACCCTTAGGAAATTGACGCCCTACCTCTCTGGGACCCGCTTCACTGTGTAAACTGACCATAAGCCCTTAAAGTGGCTAATGAACATGAAGGGGAAGAATCCAAAGTTGCTTAGGGGGTCCAAAGTCTGCAAGGTTTTGACTTCACTGTTGAGCATAGGCCAGGTGTCCAACATAGCAATGCTGATGGGTTGTCCAGAATGTTTAACCGACCTGAACAAGAAACTAATCCAGGGGTGGATTAGTTCCTCCTGTCCTTATTCTGGGAGGGGTGAGTGTTAGGAAAGATTTCATATTTGAAGGTAATTTTACCTCCATGTGTCAACCCCCAAACTTTTTGCTGCTATTTTACACCCCGAACTAGACTTTGCCAGAGAAGTACAGCCCTCAGCTGCACTCCTCTGGGCTTTCGCTCACTTTTTATGGAGAAACTGGCATGCCTTTAAGACAGTCAGTTCCGGGAAACTTTGTTTCCCTTAGTCGTTTCCTAATGTTGCAACTTTTGTGCAACATGTAGCAAGTGTACAATGTAACTTACCTTACAGTACACTTGGGTCTCTAGTCTTTTCAAAGGCCCTAGAAACTCTCGCTGGACTTTTTATGAACTGTGCAGATGTGTCACGGACAGGACTGGTGGCAGCTTTCGTTTACATATATTTTTAACACTTTCTTGCCATGTTAACCGCATTAACCGCTTTTGGCACGAATAGGTGGCCTGGCTCCAAAATGGTCATGCCACAAGGTTCTTTGTCCTGTCCTTTGGCCATCTCGCCCCTTCACCTTCCACAGGTCGAGGCGACCCGGGTCAGTCCTTATTTGGTTATGCACTTTCCTGTGAAACCCAATGCTTTCGCGGGCTTCTGCATGCCTTGTGTGTGTGCCTCCAGGATGTGGGCTGGGATGTCTGTTCCCAATACACATCCTGGGTGCCAGAGAGTCTAGAGTGTAATGAATGCCTGGGACCACTGAGGTCCGTGATTGGTCCATGTATGGAGTGAGTGTTTGTGAGCAGATCTCCCATTGGATCCCCTCTGTTTTGGCGCAAAGGGAACTTTGGATAAGAGGAGGCTGCAAACACCACTACCAGATCGATCTCCTGAGTTCACACCGGACAAGGGATAAGGAGCCAAGTATCCTGCCACAGAAGTCGAGACAAGGAATCGCTGGGGACCCACTGGAAGGTTTGGCACTCTGAGCCCGCTGTCGTCCCGTGAGACCCCTCTGAACTGGTCATCCTAGAAGGTCTGCGAAGGTGCTTTAACCCATTGGAATAGTGGGACCAACGATTCTCGGCACCATCACCAAACCCTGCAAGTAAGCCTCTTCGGAAGTGTCCCTGGGCCAACCAGTGGGCTGACCAGTTTACGCAGGATGTTTGCTTTGTCACCGCCACCATTTCAAGGAGACCCTCGGAACTTGGCATACTGCTAGCTCTGTGTCGATGGCACCCTCACACCAAATTTCATACACTTGGCGTTCCCAGGTCTGAAGTGAGAAGAGTATACCCGGACCGGAGTAAATGCGGTTGCCGTTTTGCTCTGCTGTTGCAATGACCTGTTCAAGTTTGCTGCATTTGTGATCCCCTTGCCCCTGAAGCCCGCTGCAGTGGAACTAGGCCAATTCCTCTAACCTGAGCAGAGAAATCACCACTGCATCTCGGGAACTACATGGTGTCGAGACGTCCTGATTGTCACATTCGAACCTGCCAGTGAAGTGGACTGTACTGGTGAAGTTTGGGTCTGCCTGCATTGGGGACTGGTGAGTAATCCTATCCCCAACCGGTGGCCCCTAGCACAGGAGCTCATTTTTACGCGCAAAGTGGCCCTTGAGGGCCCCTTTCCTTTCCACCGCTATTGTGAAATAGCGACTCCATCCCGAACTCTCTAACTGCCTCTCCCCTCAAGTGGAGGTCCTGTTTGAATAGTGGGAACTTGTTCTTCATCGCCTTATCCTCCTGCCTGAGCTGCTAGAGACCCTTGAAGAGACCCTATTTTGTCCATTGGCACAAGCGCGTGCATGCACTATTGAGCACAAGGCTCCTCTCTTCGTAGGGCTTGGACTGCCTCTTAAGTTAGGTGTATCATCGATGTGGAACTAAGTCTAAAGATTATTTGCACTGCCTGTTTTCCTCCCCATCTAGGTGGTCTACATATTTTGTGCGTTTAACCCATTAGACCCCAATGGTCTTGTATATATATTGTATTGATGTTGATGTATTGGTTTACTCTAGTAAAATTGTGTTTCTTTGCTATGGTCTGATTTACAAAGGTCTTGTAATAAATGTGTATATATTTTTAATATAACACCTGTCTGGAGTAATTTGTAAGTGTCCTTATTTCGTAGTCTCATTGAAGTCTTTCAGTCACCCTCACCCCTCTTGAGACTTAGTCTTGACCGCCAGCCATAGCTACCCTGATTGGTCTGGCTTGTCCAGAGGTTACCCTGTTCCAAGAAACTAGGCTGGCCTTCTGAACCTCTGCCCCTCCAGGTCAGAGTTCAGAAATCCTTCTTAACACCACTCATGACAGTCTAACACAGCATACTAGCTGGCAGGGTACATACACCTTGTTGGGTTGGCGTACTGTGCTACACTGTAAAAGCACCCCTCAAAGGAAATACTCAAAAGAATTGGGCCTATTTGCAAAAGTAAATTAACCCTGAGATAAGTCAGAAGGAAATTGACATTTCTGAGATGGCGGCCCGAGTGGAAATTAATATTGCTAGGGAACACACTTCTTGGACAAACTGTTTGTCAGGGGTGAGTGGCCACAACAGAATGAACAGGTCTGGCTGTAGGAAATAAAACAACAAGTCACTGCAATCGACCTTGATATCTGGCAGGACAAGGGTCCATTACATCAAGCGATTAGCGAACTGTACATAGCCCCAAAAATAAAAGAGGAGCAGTGTAAAATTGCCAAAGTAGCAGCCTACCTGTACCTCCAAATAAGAATCAAACAGGAAAAGCATGCAGACAATATAGATTTGGCCAAGAGGCAAGGGGGAGCAATGCATAATATCCAGACCGATATGGACTCTGCAGAGCAAAGGCTCCAGGATAGCCAAGAATATGCAACAGAGGCTAGGCAGTATATTACCAAATTCCAAGAAAATCTGTCTCTCTTGCAGCAAAAGAATGTAGAACGAGATTTCAAATTACAGATACTGCAAGAGGAGTATCAGGAAAGAGTTGACTCTCTACAACAGAGTCAACAGAAACTGGAGCATCAATTGAATTAGAATAGAGTCTGTGCAGAACAGATAGTCACCTTACAAAACCGCCTAGAATCCTTGAATGAGGAAAATAAAAAAATAATTATTAAAGACATCCACTCTCAACAGGAATTTGATGAGGAGCGCCAGAAATCTAGTTCAATTAAAAGAGGGATGACCTGGCTGCACAGAGGGGCACTCTAACTCAGGAGAGGGATGACGTAGGCCAGGAAGTCAGCCAATTAAAAACTAAGTTAAAGGAAAGAAAGCTGACCCTTCAGGAGTTTAGTGAAATTAAAACTGATCATGGAAAGATGTTAGAGCCCACCAAATGGGTGGAGGATGCTCTGGCAAAGAACACTCAGACCAATAAGGACCAAACTCAGGAGGTGAGTCTCCTGCAGCAATAAATTGGCCCAATATTTCCAATCCAGTCAGGAAGCACAGAGAGACAATGAGGCTCTCTGTGAAAAGAATGACAGGCTCCACAGACAGATAGCAGTGCAGGAGCAAATCATTGAGACCAGTAAGGCCTTAAAAGAGGAACAAAAGGGTCAGATTTTGGCATGTCATCAGAGAATAGGGGCTGAAAGAGATGAGGTAAGAAGGGACAGAGAAACCCCTGAGCATAACCTCAGGGCCCCAGTCATCAGGGACTTTAATCCCTTCAGTCCCATGGTCTCTGCCACCCACATGTCTACTGGCTCATATGAACCAAGGGCCACGGGGATGGTAGGCTTCAGCACAATGGGAAATATGGGACTGACAGATCAGCGCCTCCCAGAAATGGATAGGCAGGCATCACTGTACAGATTCCCAAATGTGAGGGTTAGCCTCTCTGATCGGGAAGACTCCAGTGAGGGGAGAATCAGAAAATTGGATCCTCAAAAATATCACCTACCAAAGGATCAGTCTGTCAAATTTGGTGGGGAACTCCATGAAACTGGTCATGCCAAGAGTATCTTACACACCTCTTCCCAACTACGGCAGTGGGGGGGGTACTCAGACAATCCTGGGAGCAAGGGAGAGTCAGAAGGCTCTTCTGAGCACCACAGGTCTCAAGAGACTAGGCCCCCACATTCTGCAAGCCCACAGAATTAGGGAGAGGCTAGAGGATCAGATTGCCACCTCCTGTAGCAGTGCATCTGAGTCAGAGGATGAGTGGACAAGAGTGACTAAGACAAAAAAGGCCAACAAAATGAAGAGGGCTCTAGTGAAATATCCCCTGAAACAAATCAAGGCCATTAGGAGCGTCATAACTCCCTATCATAAAAAGGCCAAATATTCAGTTTGGGAGCACCTCGAGATGTATGAGCAAATGATGGATACTTTCCACCTGAAGGATAGCCAAAGTTGCATTTAATATGTCAAGTGGACATTTTCCCCTGGATACTCCAGCTTCTTTGCGGGGCTGGAGGATCAGAAACACTCAAGATGGTCCACCTATAGGGTGGCCATCTTAAAGCATTTCTCCATACATAGGAACCCTCAAGAGGCCCGCAAGGCGGCCTACAATCTGCAATATGGGGAAGACCAGGCCCCACAAGAATTTGTACAAGAGTTAGAACGTGCCTTTGCGCAGACGACCAAGAGGGTGTGCACAGACAGTAGGGAGTTCATTAATACTTTCTTTCATGCACTCCCTAAATACATCATGACCCAGTTGTTGAGGGACTTTCATGAGAAGCGATCACTAGACTGGGTCATTGAACAGGCAACTCACATTTATGAAGTGCAGAAACTGGTAGAAAAAGTACAACTAAAAACCCCAAACCAACCAACACCCCAGCTGCTGCTATGGTGGCGGAGGTGAAGGTTACCCCCGTTTTAGATCTGGAGATGGGGGGCCTAAAAATATTCCTGTGCAAAATCCTCCTAACCAAAGACCCAGAAGGCCCTCGGGCCAATCCCAAACAGGTAGTCAGGGAGGTAACCCCGCAAATGGGACCCCTAACTCCCATGACTATATCAGCCCCCGTTAAAAGGGCAGCAGACCCAATCATCGGGGCCTCCCCCAGCCCAAGGGGGGGATCCAACCAGGCAGCTGCCAAGCCAGGAAACTTCCCTCCTAACTTTCCCCAGGAGGGCAGTAATCCTCCAAATGCGGGTTGAGTTTCTTTCCCCGGTACCCGCCAAACATCAACCCCCAAAACAACCCTTCTTTCTTTCCACACTTTCCTGAGCCCAGACAGCCCAATCCAAGAGAGGGGAGTCCAAGGGCGGAGGGGTACCAGAACTAGCCCAACCAAGGGTATTATGGCAGAAGGGACAGTTAACCTTCCCCTGATCAACCTAGGATGCACCAGAGACCCCCGTACCAGCCAGAGCGGGTGTTCCAACTGGAGCGCCAGGTCCAGAACTTGTCAGAGGATCTGGGTCGCATGTTGAGGGCTCAGCAGAACCCTCAGATGAACATGGCGGCCCAGAACCCCTCAAATAAAGGGCCTGGTACTCCAGAGCAATGACAGGGAGAGTACCCCGACAACCCATCGTTTCCCAAGGAGGAGGCACAGGGGCATGGTGGGCGTAAAGCCTTAGAGGAAGCATCCTTCCCCACTGGTGAAAAGCCCCTGGAAACCCAGGAACCAGAACCAAAATCTCCTGCCCCCGAAAGTCTGCAACCTAAGGAATAGAGGGCGGGTAGGAGAAATAAAGGTCTAAAAAGACCCATTTTGTGGAGGAGGTTAGCGTCTTCCAATTTGAAGGAGAAGGGTCCTCAGAGGATTCTGGGAAAAGCATCTTCTTCTTCAGGGATAGGGGAACTCCTCCCAAAGAAATGTGGGTCACAAGAGATCCTAATCTGGACTGGGTAGATATGAGGACTGAGTTAAAACCGCCCAACATTGAACACCAGAATGACAAACCAGAAAATCACCTTGCCCAAACCAATTCTGGTGACTGCCCCCAAAAAGGGTTGGGGCAGCCCAGAATCAGAACCAGGGGAGCCCAAAACACCCCCCATATCCAACTGCCACCTTTTTCTTACAGGGCCACAAGCTCCCAAACCAAATTCTGCCCAAATTACCCCTCTGTCAGAATCAAGAGTGAAGAAATTAACCCACCAAGTGGCCCAAAATGGGCATTATCTTTGCCCCCTTGAAGAGAAGGAGGGAAGATTTTATGCCACAGTCCAAATACAGGGTCAATGTACATTTTTGGCACTGGTGGACACTGGATCCCAAGCCACCCTTCTGTCAAAAAGGGCCTTTGATCAGCTGAATTCGGAAAGGGGGAGAGATACCAGATCCCTCTCACCTCTCTTCCTGGACAACTTCAGAACTTCGATGGGAATGAAATTCCTGTTGAGGGGAGTGCAGATTTAAAAATTAAAATTGTGCGATACAAGGTGAAAGACCCAGTCATAGTTGTGACTCCAGAGAGCACACCATGTTTACTAGGGAATGACATTCTGCGTAGATTGTCTCCCCTCACAGATTGTGTAAACAAGGTCCTCTGGACCCAGACTAACCGACCTATAAAATTAAAACATAGTGTCAACCATGTTAGTTTAAATGGCACATGCCACATGGTTGAACAAAAACCTGACCAAATTGAATTCTATTTTCGAAACCACCAAACCCCTGACGTGACAGTAATTGTAGTAGGACAACAAACTGGTGATGGGAAGTCCTCTCTATTTCTGAAAATCAACCTTCCTTCCAGTCTCAAGTGGCATTCCACACTGGAAGGAAATAGTCTGAAATTCTATACCAATTCACAATCAGAAAATCCCACTCCTATAGTCCAAAATAATGAGAAATCAGCTCAAAGCTTGGCTGATCTTCAGAAAATTGGTGAACAGGTGTTCATCCCCATTCAATTAAATGGGGGAGAAGGACTCTGTTCTCGCCTGAGTGTGCGTGAACAACGGTAAGAGCTTCATCAGCGAGGCCATGTTCCCGAAAACTCCCAAAAGATCCAGCCATTCCCACAGTTAAATTGATAGACAAATGGGAAATCGACCTGGAAACACCCAATTCCAAATGTCTCCTGCCTAGCACCTAGCAGGTGTATGCTCAAAATGTCCATAGGCAACAAGAGCATAGTCCATAATTGTTGGGTTGTGCGAGATATCCCTGATGCATTTTATTTAGGCAGTGACATTCTCAATCGCTTTGTCATTCGTTTGGACCTAATACATTTCAAAGCCTGGTCCCGATTAGCAGGTAATCCTATGGAATTTGATGACCCAGAGAAAGCATTTTGGTCAGATCAATTGCTGCCATATGCAGTTAAAATTCAGATTGGAGAGGAAGTCAGCATCCCAGAACGGAGCCGACAATTCACCCTTAAAGTAAAAATTAAAAGAGGACAGAAACTGAAAAATCCTGATGCATATGTTCACCACAATGCCCATTTCCAACAGCAAGGGTTGGGGTTAAACCCAACACCACCAGTCAATACAGAACACAACACCATTCCAATAGTGGTGGATAACAGCGACTTACGAGTATCACCCTGGGCGCAGGCACCATTATTGGAATGGCGGTTGATGACCAACATTTTTCCATAGATTTAGGTAATTAACTGGTAGGACCAATCCCCAATGACTGTTCTGACAGTGATAGCCACAATGGCACAAAACCAAACAGGATCTTCACCCGGCATGGGGGGAATTTCATGGTGTACTCTTCTTGCCCTTATGGTAAGTAAAGGTGACCTGTGACTTCAGGAGGGATGAGGTGATCTTTCAAGTCCACCAGGACTGCCTTCCTGTAACGCTCACCTGGTTTCCACGAGGACGTCACTCAGCCTGTTCTGACCTCTTACGACCTCAAACCCTTCCCTGGAGGCTATTCGACTGGAGACTGGGCCTGAAACACAGTATTGGTAGAGTTTAAATCCCTATTGTCTCTGTGTGCTTGAACCCCTTCTTCCCCGGGGTCCAACCCTTCCCTTTGATCCACAGCTCACCTTGTTTTCTTGGATAGTGTGCTCTACATCCTGATTTCAGTGCAGGGGCACGTTGATTGATGCAGGCTTGTTGCTGCCTAGTTACTTCACTGGCAAGAGTCCGACAGGTAAGTATAATGAGTCTTTTGAACAGTTCTCTAACTTCGTTCCTTCCTTCCTTAGATGATGGCCGGCGTCCGGGGATGGCGGCGTGCTGCTGAGATGAGTAGCGCTGAAGGTGAGTGAGAGCGCGATGCGCGATGCACCCCTTTTGTATTTGCATTGAACTGAGTTCTTTTTCTGTGTCTTTTAGGTGCCGCGACGTTTTCAGCGTGGATGCCGGTTATGAAGAACAAATGTGGTGAGTAAGCGCAGTATGCAGCGCCTCTAGATGTTTCCACGCTAACCTGGAGTGTCTTTTCCCTCTTGCAGATGGATGAGAAGTTCCCCCAGAGCGGCTGGGATTCAGGTAAGCGTTTGAAGCTCGTACAGTATTTAAAAATAGGCAAAGATTTGCAGAATGCTTACTAATGCCTTTTTTCTGTTCTTTTCCCTTTTACTTAGGAAGCGGTGTGCCGGGATGGTAATGACACCGCCGAAGATGCCCGCAGAACAGAAGGAGCGATGAATGATGGAGAAGCGCCGCAAGGTAAGGCTGTTCCTAATGGTGTTCTTGTTCTTGCAGGAGCTGAGCGCAGAAGAAAGATGCAGGCCTACTGGAGACCGATCCGAACATGGTGAGTGTCACGCTGCAGTTGCAGAAAACGCAAAGCATGTTTCTCAGCCTGGGTGTGGCTTAAATAGTCTCTGGGTATCCCAGGTGTCTCTGGGCTGAACCACACCTAAAAGACTAGACCGGACATGCAGTTCTGGGAACCGAAATATGTGGGGGCATCCATCTTGTCCCCATCAATGCACTACAAGTCCAATCCCCAATTTTATCCTATGGGAGTGAGGGAGACTGGTGCCACAAGCACCAAGTCTGACTCCAAGTGGGTCTTTGGAGGGATGGAGAGGCCCTTGAGGGCCATGTAGGTGATCGTGGCCTGGCTCCAGCCTGACATCTTGGAGGGCTGGGGACATGAGGGGGCAGGAATCATGACACTTCCCCAACTGAAGCCATCAGTTCAAGTCAGTATTTTAACCAGGGACTTCTCCACCCAGCTGGAGGAGGCCGTTGAGATAGCCAAATCAGAAGTCTTTCTGGGTTTCAGGCAAATGGTTGAAAAGAGAGTCAACTAGCTGATGCCTGTGAGACTCTGGAGCTTTGTGGTACACTCATATGACTGTGGTCGCACCAGAATCCATACAACAACAATTCCCATGGACCCTGGCATGACTCCACTGTTTGTGAAGCAATATCGCTTGCCTCTCACATCAATGGAGTCCCTTACAGAAATAATTAAGAACCTTGAGTCCCGTGGGATAATTTGTCCAGTCCACAGCACCTTCAATAATCCGGTGCTGGGGATTTTGAAACCAAACGGCCAGTGGAGACTCTGTGCTGACCTAAGGGAGCTCAACCAACAGGTCCACACTTCACGATGACCTCTTCCCTACATTGACCAAGGGCTGGCCCAGATCCAGGGGACAAAAGTATACACTGCCATTGACCTGAGCAATGGGTACTGGACTGTACCTGTCAGTAGGGAGGACCAATACAAGCTTGCCTTTACCTTCGGGGGACAGCAGTACACTTGTACCCAGACTCCCTTTGGATACATCAATGAATTTAATATCTTTTTGCATAAGGCCATGCCCGACTTGGGTGAAAGGGGTACAATGGCCAATGTAGAAAATGTTCTAATCAAAAGCTCAACTGTGGAGAAACACATAGCAAAGATCCATTATGTTCTGACACAGTTGAGGGCTGCTGGAGCAAAACTCTCTTTCCAAAAGGCACAGTGGTGCAGGACCCATGTCAATTTCTTGGGGCATGAGATAACTCCTGAAAAGAAAGTAGGAGCACTCCAGAAACTAAAAGACCCCACAACTCTGCGTGAGCTAAGGAGCCTCCTTGGACTGACTAATTACAGTAGAAAGTTCATTGAGGATTACGCAGAAATCACAAGACCCCTGATCCATCTGTTGAAGGGGGAGGTCAAGTGGGAGTGGGGTCCAGAACAAGCAGAGGCAGTAAAACAACTCAAAAGAAGCCTCTCACAAGCGCCTTTCCTAGCTTACCCTGTCAAAAACAAGGAGTTCTTCTTGGAGACAGGGTTCTCAAATACATATTTGACTGAAGTATTATACCAACAGCATGACAAGGTCAATAAAGTAATCTCCTATGCGAGTATTACTTTATCCTCTGAGGAGGAAAATCCCAATGACTGTGAGAACCCACTCATGGCAACAGTGTGGGCATTGAAAAATTACCGCCTGTTTATCCAGGAGGAACACATCATAGTGGAGCCTCCACACCAGCCTCTGCAATATCTTCAAAGTGACAGAATCTGGCCCGGAAATGTGAGTAATTCCCGAACTACTTCCTGGATTCTGTCAATGCAAGGCTTTCCTGTGGAGGTCAGATATGGCCAAAATAAAAAGAGTCCCCTCGCGCAAGGTCTGGCTGACTTGCATGATTGTGCCAGAGAAAACTGTCTCGAGGACGAAAGTCTCAAAATCAAGGACAACATGAAGGCATACCTTTATTCCCCACACAAAGTCTATGAAGACGACAAGTGTGAGGGAATGGCCACAGTCGATGTGGATGGGTGCTCGTACCATATTGACAACAGCAGGGAAAAGGAACTTGTAGCACGGTGTGGGGAATGCATTGGTGAATGATGCCCCAGAACCCTCCGCTGGTTACAAAATCGGTCCCTGTAGTAGTCAAGTGGCAGAGCTGATGGCTGTGCATCAAGCCATCCCCACTACTGTCCAACACCAACTCCACAAACTGGTCATAATCACTGATTCAGATTATGTACGGAACGGGTTCGTGGAGCACCTGGTTAACTGGAAAACCAGAGGCATGCTATGTGCTAACAATAAACCACTAAAACATGGAAAATTAATGCAAAATATTGATGATTTGGTCACCTCGAATGGGATGACCATCTACTGGAAAAAGATCAAGGGTCATTCTAAAGTAGAGGGACCAGACAAAACTGGAAATGACCTAGCTGATCAGCTGGCCAAAACCAGAGCCATCCAAGGGGATCTACTTGAGATCGAGTCCCTATTGGGGGAAATCCAGGTCACTGCTATCACTAAGTCCCAGACAAATGCTCACAATGAACTCTCAACTGAGTAAGGAGACCGCAGATGCTGATTTGATTGCAGCTCAAAAAAGGATCCAATAATTGGTACGTTTTATCAACACATTGCGGACCCTGAGAACTTTCCCCTGACGGATACCAATTGCATTGGGAAAGAAGACCTCAGAGTGTTGATGAAATGTCCAAAAATGTTCTGAATCCAAGACGGTTTGTTGGTGAGGAGATCCATATCGGGCCATGACCAGTCGGTGGTCCCTACCTCATTCCAAAGCCTGATGCTAAGTCACGCCCATGATGCGGCCACAGCCAGTCATTGGGGGTTTCATAGGACATTAGAAATCTTGCGAGAGGTGGCATACTGGCCACACATGGGGCAGGACCTCGACCAATACTTGAAGGGGTGTCTTGTTTGTGCACAATTTCAGGCAACATCACTCACACCGTTCTCCCCTCCAAAAGAGGGGGATGAAACTGCCTTGGTCAGATTTGCAAGTCGATTTTATCGGGCCCGTGATTCGCTCCTCTAGGGGGAACAAGTACATGTTGACCGTAACATGCTTGTTTACTAAATGGGTGGAATGTCTCCTGGCCCCAAATTGCAAGGCAGAAACAGCAGCTGCCCTGATGATCATTCACATCTTCTCACATCTTGGACTACCCCAAAGGACTGAGTTAGAAGGAGGTAGCCACTTCACTAGCGAAGTGATGACAATGATGTGGGAGATACTTGGGGTAAAAAGGAAACTACACATTGCCTACCGGAAATCCTCTAGTGGTGGAGTTGAGAGGTACAATAAAACTATTGTGAGCATATTAAAAAAGTTTGTGGCAGATTCTGGACCAAGTTGGGACATTCGATTACCCCATGTCCTGATGGCCATCAGATCTACCCCTTCATCTGCAACAAAAATGTCTCCATTTGAGCTCATGACTGGATAAAGGATGGTGCTACCCCACCATCTGCTCTACAGAACCAAAGAGCAGTTCTTGATAAATGCCTCTACAACTCATGAGTATGTTGGAATCTGAGAAAACACCTTCAATATGCTTTTGCATATGCTCAACGGAATCTAGAAAGATCTGCAGACAGTATCAAGACCCACTATGACCTTAAGACAACTAAAAAGGAATATCAAGTAGGAGACCGGGTCTACTTGTACAATTTCCAAAGGAACCAAGCCTAAGAGCGCAAATTCCTCCCAAGTTGGCGGGCTCTTTTGAAATTGTGGATAGAATCTCACCAGTCGCCTACAGAATCCGTATCCCCAAGGGCAGTTTGACAGAGGGGGAAGACAAGTGGATCCACATAAACCAGCTAAAGGGTTGCCAAGCCAGGCATACTTTGCGGCAGATAGAAGAGCTCACCGCCCCCAGAGAGGGAAAATCCAGACAGCTAGAAAAATGATTAAATACTCATTGATTACACCCGAGAAAATGGTCAAATTATCACTGAAGAATGGATGGGGAATATTGCCAATTGTTAGGGAATGCAAGTGCCTTTCCCACTGCTGAGATCCCCCAAAGATGTGTGGGCACAGTAGTGGGAAAATGTTCATAACCGTGTTATGTTCTGTTTTCTAGTATTGGCACTAAATCCCAAGAATCACCAAGGAGGACCACTCGGGGACCGGGAGGAAAAACCCAAGTAATCCGGAGTATCTTCCCATCCCACCCCGAACCAGCGAGGCGAGCATGCACCTCAATCACTGACGGGAGAAGTAACTGAATTTCTCCACATGGACAGAAAAAAACACCCTACTCGTCCAACTCCCCCTCGACTAGAAGTCAAAATGAAGTTGGGAGGGGGAATTTGTGGGATGTATTGACCCACTATGCTATACTATGCGGCCTCAATCTGCTATCTATGGTGCGAGAAACAGCAAAATGGCGGCAAAACCCTTGTGTGCGCCAAAACCTCCATAATTCCCTCAGTTTTAAAGATAGAAACGAAATTTCAACTCCCACTGATACCTAACATCCTTAGCTACATCCACAACCCCAGGCATTGTGAAACAGTGTAGTTGACCCGTTTTTATCAAAAATCGCATAGTAAATGTTTGCCGCAAATTTACATTTTTCAAAAGTTTTACACGTGTGAATTGTCTTTAAATTATTTCCCACTTTGCATTGGGGAGATTCCAATTGTTTTCATTTGATTAAATCATTGCTTTTGATTGCTTGCATCTGTTCAAAGCGGCTCCCATAGAAATGTATAATAATTTAACCATTTTTGACCACATTTAGTGTTTTTGCCAAGCCAGTTTCAAAGCCATCTGGGAGTAGGAAAAGTCAAATCTGTTTTTCTCTTGTGTTTAAGGGGGGAAGGTGGGGGTGATATTCTGTTTGGTCTGGATTATTCCTGCTGAGTACCTGCTTTCTCCTCACATCTATTTAAATTGCCTATTGGTGGGTCGAGGGGTGTCGCAGGAGGAACCTCTAACCACAGTGTTATTTGTTCCAAACCAATCCAAAAGTATTTTTTTCTTTGCTGCATTCTTTTTGTGTTCATTACCTAATTCCCAGTGCATTAAAGATATTATTCATAATCCTTGTCACCACTTGGTGTTTGTTGTTACCTATTAAAAATATATTATGTTTTAAATTCTCAATCCATAAATAAATATTTACTGTTACAAACTAGCCTGATTCCTGGTTCACTGTAACCAGGGGTGGGGGGGGGGTATTTTGAGAAGGGTGTGATATGAGTGGTATATCATTTAGAATATTGAACTTATAGACAGAATAAATAAGGGTTACATTTGCACACTACATGCTGGTTGAAACTTGGGTGTGTGCCTGATTGAAATCTCTTACACCTTTGACCACCAACCCCAAAGTAACAAGTCCTGAAATGTTCAAAGAGGACAGGTGGGGCGCATCTTTGAGAGACAATTGTGTGATTTGTATTGCGAGGTGCTGGGAGAGATACATTATAGTTCAAAAAAAGGGTGGAGATCTTGGGGCCAGATGGCGTGGAGGGGCAGTGAGTGAAATGTGTGTGTGAAGGTTAGAGTGCCCCAGAAACTCGTCTGTATCTGTCTTAAGGCCTGCCAAGTGCATAGCATGAGTGATGCAATATGCGTATGGTAGAAGTATAATAAAAAAACAATTCTTACCTTTAACGTGAGAAGACGATGAGTCCCGCAGCACCCTCGTGATGGAAGATGGACGGACTGGTTCTAGGACCAGTAGGACCAGGACCCCTTATGGGTAAAGATGGAATATGTATAGGGTCCATCCAATCAGCCATGCAGGTTTCTACTGTATGTTGTTGCATCATTATGACACTGTGTATCTTTAAAAGTTTCTGCTTGTAACTCTCTTTGGCAGAATGTTCTTAGTATCAGAGTCCTTTGCTGTTGCTCTCATCTGTGTGTGAGATTAAAACTTGTTATTCTTACAAGATCGACTTGGGCCTTTCTTCCCTAGCGGGTTGTCTTCTCTTTTATGAGAATTCAGGGGCATGTCTTCAATTGGTGAACCCGATGATCCCAGGACCCCCCATACCTACGGAGGCTTCCAGACCGCTTCTCCAGAAGGAGTCGTGCCCACCTACAGCGACTGGTCCTGAAAACATACATGTTACGTGTGGTTTAGGAGGGACCATTTTAAGAGAAGTCCCCTCTGCTCTTTGAAGCGGGGCGCAGCTCCAAGGAGAGTGCAGGACAGTGTTGAAACCCTGTGACAGAGGGGTTTGGGTGAGCATGCACATGTTAGTTGATTCTTATAAGAGATAACAAGTAGGAGACAGATGCATGGGGAAGTATGAAAGGGTTGAGTATGTGGAGAGCGAGGTCATTGATGTGACAAGAATAAGGTCAGGGTTATTTGTTGTTAACATTTTTATTATGAATAGAGTGTTTCGGTACAGCATCATAAGGTAATACAAAGGTAAGGCAGGGAGCCCCTCCTAGGAAGGGTAGGGAAGCTAGTACCACAAGATAATATATTATCTTATTAGTAGGCCTGGAACAAGTAGTGGTGGCTAGTTTAGCGTGTTGTTTTAATCTATTGTGTTCAAGCTTTTTGGGTAAAGAACAGGCCCTAGAAGGCCCTAGAAGGCCCTAGAAGGGGCGGTAATTGTGTGCGTCACGGTGTGGTCTAGTGTTGGATGATCTTGTGGAGTGGTGTGTGTGCGCAAGGAAGGGTGATAGAGAAGGATGGGGGTTGGGTTTTTCTTTTTTGTTGTTACAAGCAAGTGGCAGCATGCGCAGCGCGTTGTCTGGGCTTTGCGGGGCTAGTAAGAGATAGATATCATTAAGAATGGTGAGGTGGAACACCAATAGAACATATGTATAAGGTCCTGCCACTATATCATGACAGGGTGGAAAAATATCATAAGCCGTGGATTGCAGAGACAGGAGGAGGGGGGATGCCCTGCCCATGGTCAGGCCAGGGCTCACACAACAAGAGCATTTTGGATCACATGTCCACATTTATTGTAGCAAAATATAAGGGGAAGAAGCTACAGAAGGGAAAAGAAATTCTAGCTCTCTGGTGTATGTTCGAAGATGCATAAGATCAAGGGAATTAAATGGAGGTGCAGAGACAGAGAGATGGGAAATATAGAAAGGGGGAAGAAGAAGGCAGGGAACTAGGGGAGGGTAGGGATTATATCCCTTGATGACATACCCCACAGAAGGGTATCCAAGCTATGTACCTGTTGTGTTAGCGACCCCTTCTGCTACGTGGTGTCCCCTGCAGTGCTAGTGATACAACAGGCTACTGCTCCCCCACCTCTGTATGCCCACCCGCCTAAAGTACCGGCATCAGCAGGTTACAGGTCTAGGGAGTTCAAGGATAAGTTGACAGGATTGATAACAGACCTGAGGAGGACATTGACAACCCCAGGAACAGGAAGGGATATAGGGGCATCGAGAGAAGGGTCAGGAGAATGAACATCTGGGAAAGTGCTGCTTAAGATGGATACTGAAGGAATAAGACATGTAGGTGTTGTGAAAGAAAGAAGCCCGGGTGGGTGGATAATCTTGGGAGAGGATAAAACGATGATGGGGGAAAATGTGGAGGAAGAGGGTGATGGTATGTTTGATTAGGGTCAGAGTAATGGAGAAGGAAGGGGTTAAGAGGTGGCTGCCAGTACCCCCCAAGTAGAAGATTTGTGCCCGGGGGGCAGGTTGAGGAATACGTCAGGGTGGATGTCATTAGTAAAGAGAAGAGGAGTAACGAAGAAGGGTGTGGGAAGCAGGGTGAAACTGCAGATGCCCCAAATACATAAGGGGGCAGGGAGGACACAGTATGTGCCCTGGCCCCAAATGGATAAAAATAATTTAAAAAAGGTACTCCCACAGCAGGGGCGAGTAAGTGGATACACACATTTGAAAAGCAAACAGCAGGAGTGCCCCTGGTAATAGGGGACCTTAAGAGCTTGCTGGTTTCTGTAATTGGGGACCAGGCTAGGGACATGTGGGTTAAATCTGGATACCAGGGAGTAACTTTGGGAGATGATGCACATGATGGAGCATCATTCAATGAAGTTAGAGCATTGGTATGGGACACAATATCCCAGATAACAGTGGCAACAAGGAGGGCAGCAGCAAGGAAGAAGGGGATTTCGAGGAGCAAGAGGAGGAGGGTTTGGGCCCAGGTGGGGTGGGTTCGGACCATCTCAATGTTGGAATTGTTAAAGGTGGGGACATTTTGCAAGAGAATGCAGGAGCAGGTCTGGAGTATTGTATAATTATGGCCAACAGCAACAGGTCCAAGCACCCCAAGGGCTCTAGGGACTAGGGTACCTACAACAGGGTCAAGGGTATGTGAATTAAGAAATATTCAAGTGGGCACTGCCCAACCTATAATCAGCAGCCCCAGCACTGGACACAAAAGTGAGGCACCCTCCACAACAACAGCAGGGCGATGCTGCCCAAGTGAACAGGGTGCCAGGTGGGGCTGACGCTCCTTTTGGGGGAACAGCAGTGGTAGGAGGTAGCCCCTTCTCGTTTCGTGGAACAAACACATATCCTGATTAGGACAGCCCACAGAGAGCACTCGCGCATCCGGTCTTGTCAATGACTACCCTGAAGAGGAACCTTTAGCTGGGGCGGAGATAGGAAATAAGCAGTCGACATTCATGGTGAACTCTGGTGCAACTAAATCATGTATCATAGAAGGAAACTTTCCATTATCAGGAAAATATCTCGACACGCAGGAATTCTCTGTGGCTACTTCTAGCAAAGCATTACAGAAATGGTCATACATTGCACCACATGTCAAAGTTTCAGTTGAGGGATGGCACTACGATGTTACGGGATACCTTGTCCCGCCCTACTTGTCTGTTCCATGAATTACACATAGATAACGCTGATATGGGTGAGAATTGTAATGGATCGGATAAAAGTACCTCATTGTAGCTGTCTGTCCTTTCTCGAGGTGGGTGGAAGCAGGGCCGTGTGCACAACCGGATGCCAATTGTGCTGTGAGGATTTTAGTGTGGGAAGTCTTCCCACAATGCGGTGTGTGCGAGGCTTTAAGGACAGAAAATGGCACACATTTTTTCAATGCTTTATTTCAACACGTCACAGATCAGGAGGTTGGGATCAAGCATCGCTTGTGTTAAATGTGTCACCCACAGGACAATGGCAATGTAGAGAGAATAAATGGGCTCCTCAAGAGTAAGTTATCCAAACTGTGTACCACGTTGAAGAAAAACTGGGTGCACGGTTTTCCCCTGGCCCTCTTCAATTTATGCACGCAGCCAAGCAAAACCACCTTTTGTCTCCTCACAAAGTGATCTCTGGCTGGTGTATGCACACTTCCATATCCCCTGTAAGGAGGGTGTCAGACACCCATAGCGTTGCAGCGGTGCAAGGTTAGAAGTTCAAAGAGTATCTGACTACACTAACTAGGGCCATTAACTATGTCTCCCAACAGATTGCACCTCCCAGGATTTTGACAACAGAAAGGCAGAGATATGACAGTGCAAATTAACAAGGGGGGTCCTGGGAGTCCCTCTGCCAGACATTAGTCATGGTTAAGAGAGCTTATCTTTCACAGAGGAGAAATATCCAAAACAAATAAGTCTTTGTCCTGCCTTGGGGTAGTCCAGCACTGAAATTCTAGACAATTCTCCTTTGAACAAGAGTAACAACAGCCACCACAGACATGTGTTTCGGTCTGGTTGGACCTCATCAGTAGGGTGGAGCTGTGCCTCTTTAACAATAGTGAGCAAGGGGTCCACGTCTGGATTCCCCTAGTGACTTAGGGTGAGACCTAAAGATATTTAAATCATGAAAATTAACAAGGGGGGTCCGGGGAGTCTCTCTGCCAGACATTAGTCCTGGTTACAAGAGCCTTACCCAGATTATTTAGCTCATCATCTTTCACAGAGAGGAAATAGCCAAAAGATATCAGCCTTTGTCCTGCCATGAGGCAGTCCAGCACTGAAATGCTAGGCAATTCTCCTCTGAATAAGAGTCCCAACAGCAACCTCTTTACATAGTTTTCTGATCAATTAATTTAAAATCCTCCACTAAAAAATTAATCAATCCTATAATCAGAGATGTCCGGCCCCCACACAAAAAATAATCCACTACCCATCTGTGGATGCTATGATAATTCATCAAAAAATGTGCCTAAAAGATGTGATCTTATGTCGACTACTGCTGGGCATTACAGTAGCAGGTGTTGAAGGCTCACCTTATGATTATTAATTGTACAGAGCCTACATTTAGACATTTATCGCCATGTCTATTTCTGAATGCAATACCTCTTTCATAGGGTATAGATTTATTCGGAATGTCATGTATTGCATTCTGTAAAAACTGACCGAGAATTTCAATAAATAATTTGGAAGAGTATTGTATTGCCTACAGACCGGGAACGGTTGAGTGTACAGTTTGTAGAGGTGTCTTTGCTCTTGTGTCTCGATCCAGTCTATGCCATATCTTAGTTTTCACAGAATATGGGTTTGCCAGCAGCATCTCCTCCATGGTGTCCAGATTTACTAAGATCCCAGAGCAGGCCCTCCTCCAATCATGCAAAGTTTGATCATTAGCTTAAAGCCTCTTACAGGGTTAGATGATATTCATTTGCGATATAATGACAGACTTTTCCACACAACCATGGCATAGAGAAAGAGATTAGACCCAGTTCTAACCTTATCACTTGAATCGGTGCCCAGTTAGGAATTTTGAGCACTCTTTTCCAAAATAAACTTGTAGTGCCAGCCATACATTTTTCAGAGGAGCAAAAAAGGCTTTGACAACGTATGTTTATATAGGGATTACCTTCAATCTATAAATAGTTACCACCAGCAAGATAGAAAATCTCCTGTATTTTTTCAGCAATAGGCATCCCTGTCCTGCCAAACATTTACTGCTTGATTCATGGAATTATTTGCGTGAAAAACGCAGATTTGCGCGCGTTTCTGCCCGAAAATCCCCATACTTCAAACAGGGATTTTCGGGCAGAAAGGCGTGCAAATCTGAGTTTTTCACATAAATAATTCCATGAATCAGGCTGTAAGTCTTTGATCTTAAAAAGGTTTCTCGTCGCCCATTTCTCATGCTGGCATTTAAGCACATCCCCAGGTACACAACTGAGTCAACTCTAATAAGTCTTTCATTGTTTGAGTACCACAATATTTTGTTCAATTTTTTCCCCTTGCTTGCTACAGTATCAATATTCTAGATTTTGCTGCATTGACTTTCTGGCCATTTTCCACCACATAGTTTTGCAGGGTAGTTAGTTGCTGCTTGAGCCCAATGGGTGTTTGGTCGATGAGAACCAAGTCATCCGCATATAATAATCGAACAAAGGGCACTCAGTTGATTTTAGGGTGGAAAACGCCTTGCTCAACCCAAAGTTTCAGACAAATCTGATACAAATAAGTTAAACAGGGCTGGTACAAGCGGGCAACCCTGTTTTTGCCCCTTTTTAATTTCTATAGGAACAGAAAGCGACCCCTTAATGTCCAGTCTTATTTTCAAGGAAGTCTCTGAGTATAAATCTATAATGGCTTCCCGCAGGTCCTTCAGGCATCCCTAGCCTTTAAATTTAGTCCAATGAAGCCTTATATCGACTATGTCTAAGGTCTGGGCTAGGTCAATAAATGCCAAATATAGTTTTGTGTTGTTTCTGATGGCCCGTGTTTTCAAGATATTGATTATAAAAACATTCAGGGATGTGTCCACCTCATTCACAAATCCCGACTGGAAGACATTTTGGTTACCCAATTATCCCACCCAGTCACTGAGACCCTTCAAAAGCAGTGAGGCAAGTGTTTTTCCCAGTACATCAAGAAGGATGATATGGTGGTAATTTTTGGGGTCCGACCTGTCTCCCTTCTGAAAAATTGGGACTAGTATAGATGCTTTTTCAAGATTGTGGTACTCTTTTTAGTTTTCTGATCGGAGCAAACAGTTTCCACAAAAAGGTGGCCCAAAGTTCTCGTTCTTCCCTGGGAAGGGCTTTGGTGGGGCCATCTGGTCCAGGGGCCCACAAATTACTTGCCTTCTCATTCATGGTCATGATATCCTCCTTATCAGGATTGGATTAAGATCTTCTTTTTCCAGATTAAACAGAGTTGTAAAGTGGGACGCCCAGGTGATTTCCACAACCGTGTTTATTTGCAATGCTTGCTGCAGAACATCAGGGGCCCAATTCATGGAATTTTTTGCACGGTTCAAAGTGACTTTGCACTGCCGAGAGAAACCCTGATTCATGGAACTGTGCAAAGTGTACTTTTTCCATTACTTTGCGCTGACTTTGCACTTACATTTTTTGCAACATAGTCTCTGCCCCTTGCTGCAGCATTACGCTTTTTCTTGATCTGACCAAATTTGTTCATAGCATATGCAAATGGGTATTTCTTATCTGTGAAGGATACACTGAGCTAAAACGTGGTTTAAACCCTCCTTAGGGAAGAAGTTCCATTGAAAACGTTATTTGATCCATGTTTGTTCTCAGTAGAGGGGCTCCCACACACGTGTTTCATGTTTTGCTTCACCACTAAAACTCCAAAACATGTACTGCTACTGTCACCAGGGGAATAGCCTTATAACCTCGGCAGAGGTCAATATTGTATGTGAGGTCAATATTGTATGTGATAATGACAGTATCTTGTCAAATCAGGCCATTAGTCTGCTATAATGACCCCTCCCAAGGTCTATATGGCTGTATTATATAAGGAGATGTCCATTTCTTAACGGAGCAATGCAGTTTTTAAATGTAAATATGTTGTTCTTTCAATGTTTCTCGCCCTTTGTAAACAGTTTCCATGCCCATAAAAAGGAAGTGACATCAGAGGAAAAGAGGGAAGAGCTGTATGCAGACCCATCATGGCAGCAAACGATTGCAGCAAAAGATTGCATTTACTTTTACTTTACACCAACATGTTTGCTTATGTATTAACCCTGTCCCACAAATAGTACCAGAAGTAGTAGTATGGATCTAAGTTGTAATAGTACTACTGCCAACTATAGTAACACTACCACTAGTAGCAGTAATGTTAGTGCTGCAACCAATACTGATCATTTTAGAAACGATAATATCCTCACTAGTACTGCTAGTATTGCTAGTACCCGTGCAATAGTATTATTAGTAGTAGGATTAGTAGATGTAGAACACCAACCACTGTTACTACTGTTACTAGTAGTTGTAATATATTGCCACTGGTAATAGCAGTCATGTTTCTGATGCTGTTAGTCACATTAACACTGCTGCTGTTAATATTGATGGTAGAATTCATAGTAGTTGAAGAAGTGGATTTAACATCATGACTTCTCCCAACACAAGCGGTAATACTATAGCAGTAGTGCTAGCACTATTGAACCAGTATATTGAGTAGTACTAGTAGTAGATATATTGCCACTAGGGGAATTTCCAATAGTGGAAGTACTGGCGGTACTTCCAGTTGTATTAATAGGGTTACTACCAGCAATCCGCTGCACCACCATTACTATTAATGTTAACAACATAACTAGTGTTGCTGCTACTAGTACTACTAACACTACCACTACCAATGGTAATATTACTATGACTACTACTGGCAGTATTATTGGTACTGGTACTATTACTATTTTTAGTGGTAGTAATACTACTAACACCGGTAGTACCAGTAGTACTAGTAGCAGGGATGATATTGTCCATGATGTTAATACTGGTGGTAGTAGAAGAACACTATTCCCACTCCTACTGCTACTACTGGTATTGATGCTGCTACTATTACTGATCCAGGTAGTAGTGACATTAGCAGTAATATAATGTTTACTTAACTTACTACTACTGGTTGTAGCATCACTATTGTAAAGGCTCACTCCGCGACTTCTACATGCATATTCATAAAATATAATACACCCCACTGGGGAATGGGACTAGGAGGACAGGTTGCGAGGTTTAGTAAGTTTATGTAAAATTAGCATATGGAGAACTCTGCTGCCTTGAGGGCGCTCTGGCAAACATTACACTTGCAGACAGTTATAAAGGAAAACATCGTCATAGATGACGCAACTAACATAAGGTACTACAATAACGTGGGATTGGCTAGACAGTATAGATACATATGTAATTGTAGGCGCTGCTTCTTCTGGATGGGTTCCTTAAATGGCGGGAGGGTGAGCGTCACTGAGTCCAGCTGCATGTGTCCAGGAGGGGTGAGGGTTAGGTCATGGTGAGATAGAGTTGACACTAACTAAGCTGGCATGGGAAACTACCATTCAATATATAATAAAGAACAATCTTTAGTATACCTTTGGATAAATCTAGAAAACCTATAAATTGCATGCAAGTGATTATATCATCTTTCATTGGGACTTTTACGGGGTACAAGGGTAGTGGGCTTGTTCTCTGTGATAACCTGGGTAACTGGGTGGGGTTTTAGCACATCAAGGCAAGTGGGGAGTTATAGTGACATGTGTTGGTTTTAGGCACAATATACTGAGACAGAGGTCTGGGTTTATTGGGGGCACTGTGGGGTGGGCTGCACTGCAGGGTCGCACTTCTGGTACATCAAGAGAATACCGTAGGAGGGCACAGGGTTACATTGGCTTTAATTTTTCAACAGCAGGGCCATAGGGGCAAGAGCAGATTTGTGGAGATGAATGAGCTACAAGGCATAGTTCGAGTCGGTTCACACGCAGGACAGTGATCTCAGAGGAAGAGTGAGATGATACATTGTGTTTACTGTTTCAATTATCCCCTGCGCATCCATGAGAAAGGGAGTTCTGAAGCCTTCGGACAGGGGAGAAAAGGTGGGGGCCATGAGCTTGCTGTGCGCGGTGCTGCAGAGGGGAGAGAAGCCTTTTTGTACTAGCGAAGTGAGGCCTAATCCAAAAATGGAGTCGAGGGCACACAAAAGGGAAGCGAAGCGTCTCGCGCAATAGCCCCACCTATGTTAATGTTAACATAAGGGCAATGGAGGCGTCCCCCACTATTACACGAGTAAATGTTGCCATAACGTGCGTAATGTGCGAGGGGGGCCCAAACGACCCCTCACTCCTACACACTATTGCTGCTACTGGAAGACTTTTTTGGTTAACTATTTTCAAATGCACCTTTAACTGGTATTTAGTATCTTTCATTGGAATGTCACTAAGCAGCACCACATAGTGACAGGGGCACACTATAAATAGGGTTTAGCTGCTCATTGCTCCCAAACCCCATAACGGTCTCTCACTCGGTTCTCTATTATGCTTAATAAGCCCTGCTTTGTAATGCATGGGCAGTATTATAGAAAAAGGCACCAATCGCAACCCCATAGTTAGCACATCATGCATGTGTGCAACGCCACCGGGACGTCACGTAAAGCAAACTAGCATTTGCAGTCAATAGCAACTATTACAAGTTTCATGTCTTGTGCAAATTGCTTCGGCGCGTGATTGAGGAAGGCACGCATGCACACTTTTTTCGCATGATGCCGCAATCCCTCTGGGCCTGGGCGCTTTAAAAGTGCATTTGCAACCCGTGCCTTATGTTGTGGTGGACTTAAACATTATGCAATATAGCTACACAAGCACAATGGTTTAGTGGACTGTTGCCGGGGGTGGACTGGCTATCGTGGACTCTGGAGATTTCCTGGCAGGCCTCTGCACCCAGGCCCTCTTTTGTGTGGTAACTTATTGTATTTCCTAATGTTCCCATAGGAAAAGGGTTGGGCTTGCTTGCTGAAAATGTGTAATATGGAGCCACTATGAACATTATTTCCAGGGCCTCTTTTTTGGTTCCCAGTGTATCCCTCAGTCTCTTGCAGTGCAAAATTGCAGCCGCGCATTGTTCTACAATGTCTAAAAAGACAGAACACTTCACCACAGCAACACACATTTTCTGGTGCCACGACCCTCAAAACAATAGCGCGAAAACAAATCTCTGTACTATTTGCAGGTCCAATAAAAGGCACGCGACTCCGCAGCAAGGCTTCATCGGATAAATGTCTCTAAAAGCGCTGCTCTCCCCGAACATAAATAAGGAGCCTGGCAGCGCGCTTCATGTAGACTATTTACACAGGGGCCTTTTTTATTAACTCTCTTAACATTTATTTCTTCAAAAAGGGCTATTTTCCAGTATGCAATTTTGTGCCTAATCACATCAAGATGGCATGTCAAAGAGTTAGAGTGTGTGCTGCAGGTGATAGCCTGCGGGTTTTGTGACTTTGTAATAATATGCACTTAATTCCAGAGTCGTTGATGTCAGTGCGTGGGAGCATATGTCTTATTTTCCATTACATTGGTAAGTATTCCATGCATTATGTGGCGTCGCGCTTCTGTTGATTTTTGGCCTCTAGTTTCCGGGCGTCCTCCTGTGAAGTATGCGCAGTTACATTCGGGCTGTAATGTGCTGCGCGGGGCCCTGCATTACGGAAATGGCCGCCATGAATATCATTTTCGGTGCTCGTGTAGCCACGCATTAATGGTAGCAGAGATCATCTTCGCATATAGACTTATGGCACAGATGTCGCTCCCCATGTCCACCCCACCCATTATTTTTCATATTTTTATTCTAGTCACGCTTTGCACTCTTAGAAATCTACAATTAACCGTTTTATCTGTGAATATTTTACTTAATAGTGTATACAAAACAGTGTTCCAAGTTTCGCCTATTAACTTCTGCGAAATGACGAATGGACTATAAATGTAATATATGATGGTTAAATAAACATTTGATTGGCTTGTAGGATTTTCCAAAGAAAAGGCATCTGTGTGTGACCTTCTGGACCTAGGTTTGAATCCCGGAAGGCCCCTTTAACCCTTTCTCCTTCTGAGGTTCTGAAACTTTACGGGATGTAAACAAAAACGTTGCACCAGTGTAAAAACATACTCCTGGTTCTCGCCATTTCCCTGTACGCAAAAATGCATTGACAGACAACATTTCTTGCAACAGGAAATCTTTTGCCCTAGTGCTAATTCCACTTTCACTGGTGCAAATTGTCTGCAATATGTTACTACTTCTCTGCCCATAGTGCCAGGATGCCCATTAGTTTGTTTTGCTTTCTCAGAAGAAACAAACATATTTTCCTGCTTTTCTAGCATTCATTCTGGTGGTTACTAATGGCCAAACATGGCACTGTGAGCATGTTCCCGTCAAAGCATGGGCGTACGATCAAAGGCAAAGAGGAAGGAAAGACTGTTTTAGGGGGGTTTGCAAATGTATCCAATCAGAATGTTGCAGATATTCGTGAGTACTGGTCGAAGTGCAGTGACCTTTACTACAAAGGCGGGAGGAAGCTGCACTTACCCAGCCTATATGTTTATATATGTTACAGGTATCGGGCGACAGAGGTGCAGTTATTGAGTTACGCAGGCTGCTGCTACTAATTTAATTAAGTTAGAATCCAACTAGATGCTAGTAAGTCTGTGCCATCCTTTCTCAGACATAAATAGAAACACAAACATATTGGGCATTTTTTGGCAAATCGAATTGGTCTGCATATTATCAGTGGTTAAGGCAAGTATTTCGGGCTGTTTGAGGGCGATTTGGTCAAGATAGAATAGAAACAGGTAGAATAAGATTTATTTGAGGGACAGATACAACATATTTAGATTTAATAAGGTGGAGCTGAGGAACATATCGGCTATCATTTTGTCGCTACTACAGTGACCACCTTGCATTACCTAAGCACAAATGACCTTTCTTGTTAGGGTAAACACCAAGAGAGGGCAGTCAGAGGCTCCTCATTTTTCATATTTTTGTGGGCAGTGAAAATACAAGTTACAGAGAAAATGTCTTATAATTCTTGAGGAGAAGGAGGAGGATAATGCCACAGTTACAAAGATAGGAGGGAAGGACATATTTATTCTTCCACTTTTATACAGGGTATTCAAAGTTAGCCTGTCAGATCTGAAAGTGAAACATGTCTGTGTTAAGCAGCCATATCATCAACTCCACCATCAGCCCCTGCACCTTTGTGACCTTAGAGGAGGACACATCTCATTGCTCCAGGAAGAAAGTCCACACTGTGCAGTACATCTTCAAATAACAGGACAAGAAACCACAATTATACCGGTACTCTTGTGCAATATATCTGTGTACTAGGGAAAGTCAGTGAGACAGGTGGGTACCACATCTTTGCGGTAGCATATTGTGAGACACCACGCACAAGACTGGATGAACCCAGATGGTCTACCACACCCTGTTCTCTAGTAGCCTGTCGCCATGCCTAGAACACAGACTATCAGCCCAGAAAATGCTGCTTCTGCTGGTTTGCCATTGCTCTAGTAACTAACTGTAGCAGTGTTGATTGACTAGTTATAGATGTCATTAACATTTCTGCTACTACTGTTCTGTTCTTGAGTCATGCTCATGCTAGGTTTCAAAGCAAAGTAATAGAGAGCACTAACTAACCACTAACAATAACATAGATCATAAACATAAGCTGAATAAGAAAAATCCTACTGCAAAAAGGTGAACATGAAGTATATGTAGCACGCTCGACCAAACATTTCCCACATTTCCCATTTCCCACCTTTCCGCCCAGGAGCAGGAGCTCCTCCGACCAGGATCCGCCCCTGCAGGAGCAGTGGACACCCTGGATGAAGCCCAGCTGATCTTTGCAGCATTATCGGTAAGCGCTGTGACCGTAGCGCTAGCCTTCAAATCTCCTAGAAGAACCCTGCAGCCTCCATATAGGAAATCGCTACTGCTTGAGGAAGAACACAACAGCCGCTGTCCTAACACAGCTATTCGTGCTGCTGATGCACCATATTTGCCATTAGGTACACAAGGTATCTAATACACTCCAAGATGGCTGACCGGTTACCTCTGCCCCCCTCCAGAGACTAACCAGGCCCCCAACAGCTATTAAGTGCCGCCGATTGGCCGCCTGGCCCATTTCAACTGGATTGGCCGCCGACAGGCGTAAACCGGCCCACCTCCAGCAAGGCCCACGGCAATCTGGCCATCGCCTGTTCTCTGCCTGTTCTTGCCAGATCTGCCATCTGCCAGACCCCTGGTACTCATGCCCAACTCGCTCACTAAGGTAACTTTTATCACCCCATCGCAGTCGTCACACGCTATTGCGGCCCTACCGCTGCAGCCGCTGCACTTGTGAGCACACCAGAACGCCCCGCTCCATACCTGCACTATCATTACTTTACTGTACTGTTGAACCTTCTGTGCTCAACTACGTGGCACGACCAAGACTATTACCTGCCTATTTCTCAGCATAGGGTCTGCAATTGTTAAATGCCACACACCCCATACGCTATTGCTTCATTTATACCTGCCCATGGATCCATGGCCTGCCGACACCCCCCTATCATGTTTTTGAGTCACGTGAACATTGCCAGTGAACCCAGCTTCTTGCGCATGCACTGATCCCTGTCACCCATGTATACACTGCAACTACTATACTCACTCTTAGCCTAGCAGATCTCTGTGGCCACCCTGTAGATAGCTCCTAAATTATGGAACATGGCAATCTTACTGCCAACCTTGCCTAGCTTGTTGCACCACGCTCACTTGGTCAGTTTGTCTGCTCCGTTAGCCTGTGTCGCCAGCGACTGTGTAATCACTGTAGCTCTGCAATTACTATACTATGTGACTACATGCCAGACTGTCCATATTAGTTCTAACCTGCTACCCAACTGCGCATGGGGTCAGCAAGGTTGGCTCTTTGCCAGTCAGTGTCTCCTCGTCTCTAGCAATCACGTTTTATTGTGCCTCTATTTCCTGTATTGCTCATCCATGCCTAGCCTATACTCTTGTGACCACTTCCTTCTTGATTAGCCTAGGAACCTTGAGACTTTGCTAGCAACACCTATACTATGCACAATCTGTGATTTGAATGTGCACTTCCACCTACACCTCATTAACCTCCACTGCACATGCCCTACCTAAACACCCTGCAGGTTACTCCTCCATAACTCACCAGGTAGCCGTGCCCCACTCACATTGCTAGCTGATAATCTCCCTCACCCTGTCCCCTCTGCATCATTATACACTAATACTAGAAACGTTAGTGCCTTCGCCTGATGCAGCCTCACTGCATTTTTAGCCAATTGTAGCATTTTGAATCTAGGTGTTGCCCCACTGCATTTCTAGCCAAATTGTACTATTTTGAATCTAGGTGTTGTCCCACTGCATTTCTAGCCAAATTGTACTATTTTGAATCTAGGTGTCGCCCCTCTGCATGTTTAGCCAATTGCACTACTTTGAATCTAGGTGCTGCCCCACTGCATTTTAGCCAATTGTACTATTTTTAATCTAGGTGT
Source organism: Ambystoma mexicanum (assembly GCF_040938575.1). Taxonomy (NCBI): domain Eukaryota; kingdom Metazoa; phylum Chordata; class Amphibia; order Caudata; family Ambystomatidae; genus Ambystoma; species Ambystoma mexicanum. The sequence continues at coordinate 589,405,341 of NC_090924.1, forward strand.
TTCCCCACTACATTTTTAGCCAATTGTACTATTTTGAATCTAGGTGTTGCCCCACTACATTTTTAGCCAATTGCACTATTTTAAATCTAGGTGCTACCCACTGCATTTTAGCCAATTGTACTACTTTGAATCTAGGTGCTGCCCCACTGCATTTTAGCTAATTGTACTATTTTGAATCTAGGTTTTGCCCCACTGCATCTTTAGCCAATTGTACTACTTTGAATCTAGGTGCTGCCCCACTGCATTTTAGCCAATTGTACTATTTTGAATCTAGGTGTTGCCCCACTGCATGTTTAGCCACTGGTCTCCTGTCCCCCCACTGGTCTCTTTCGCAAACTCTGTAACTCTCTCTCACTCTCTATTCTCCCATCTGGGCCTACTCACTCTGCAGGGCACACTCTTGATGCTCTGATCTCTTCTGACCTTCCCCTCTCCCTTCCTCTCTCCACTCCTCTCTCCTGGAGCGATCACTTTCTCCTATCCTCCCACCTCTCCCTCCTTACCCCACAGGCAAAGCCACCCTCTTCACTGCCACCCACCTTTTCGGTCATCCGACCCATGAAGCGCGTGTCAGTTGAGGCTTTCGCTGCTACCTTCTCGCCCCCTCCTCCCCCCTCGGCTGACTCCCACCCTGACACAGCCCTCTCCATGCTCTATTCCTCTATATCTGATACTCTCGATATCCTTGCCCCCGTCATGAGAATCCGCCTGAAGCCCAAAGCCAAATGTAACTCCTGGTATGACTCGGATCTCGTCACCCTAAAACGCAAGTGTAGGGTGGCAGAGAGGAAATGGCGTGCTTCATGTTCATCCTCTGACAAACTGGCCTGTCGCCTGCTCCAAAGGCAATACCGGCTCTCCGTTCTCACCAAGAAGAGAGCCCTTATCAAAGCCCGCATCTCTGAGGCATCTAACAACTCGGCCGAACTCTTTAAAATCTGCAAGGAGCTGGCCAACCCCGCTGCAGTCTCTACCTCTCCTGTCCCCTCCCAGGCCCTCTGCACTGCACTGGCCTCGCACTTCATCTCAAAAACTCAGGACATCCTGTCCTCGCTCTCCTCCTCTCTCCTCCCTCCCTCTCTTCCCCGCTCTTCCTCTTGCTCTCTTGCAGCCGCCCCTCCACCCTCCTTCTCTGCTTTTCCACCTTTTTCTGCTGATGAGGTTTCCAGACAAGTCCGATCTATGAAAGCCTAGTCTAAACAGGTTCACCCCTGTTCCTCCAAAACCATCAAGGACCACATCGACTCCCTGGCTCCTTCCCTGGCTGACTTTTGCAACCACTCATTCACCTCTGGAGTCTTCCCATCCCCCCTCAAGCACTCCCTTGTGCACCCCCTCCTCAAGAAACCCTCTGCCGACCCCTCCTGCCCAGCCAATTATCGCCCAATCTCCATTACTCCCTTCCTGGGTAAGCTCCTGGAGAAACTGTCCATCTCCCAGCTTAACCTCCATGCTGAATCTGTTGGTAATCTTCATGACCATCAATCCGGCTTCAGAGCGGCCAGAAGCACGGAAACTGCTCTCCTGAACATCCGTGAGGACCTGCTCCTGAACCTCGATTCCAACACTCCCTGTGTTCTCATTCTGCTCGATCTCTCCTCTGCCTTTGACACTGTCAACCATGCCATCCTGCTCAACTGTCTCCGTGATAACCTGGGTATCACTGGTCAGGCTCTGGCCTGGCTGACTTCTTTCCTCTCCGGTCGACCCTCCCAGGTCCAAATGGGCTCCTTCCTCTCTGACATCTTTTTCTCCACCTGTGGTGTCCCCCAGGGATCCAACCTCTCTCCCTGGCTTTTCAACCAGTATCTGGCACTCCTTGCCCACCGCATCGCCGCTCTCTGCCCCTACTTCCAGTGCTATGCAGACGATACCCAGCTCATTTTCAGGCTACCCTCGGCCTCCTCCTCTCCTTCCCTCATCTCCGACTGTCTGTCTGCTATCCAGGAATGGTGTGCCGCCAATGACCTCTGCCTCAATGCCAGTAAGACTGAGATTCTACTCATCGGCACACCCACTCCCTCCTTCCCTGCAGCTCTCTGGCCGGCCTCCCTTGGCCCCCTTCCTGCCCCTACCTGCAAGGCTAAAAACCTCGGGGTCATCTTCGACTCCACACTCTCCTTCTCTCCTCATATATCTGACGTCTCTAAGAAGTCACACTACCAGCTGCACCTCCTCAGAGGTATTCTTCCCTTCCTCTCCTTCCCCCAGAAGCTCACTGTCTCCCGAGCCCTGGTTCTCTCTAGGCTGGACTACTGTAACAGCCTCTATCTTAATCTGCCTGCCTCCACTCTCCGCCCTCTGCAACTTATCCAGAACAGAACTGTGAGACTTGTCCTTGGCCTCAAGCCCAGGGACCGTATCTCTCCAGGACTGAAATCCCTTCACTGGCTCCCAGTGGCTGCGAGGATTAAGTTCAAAACCCTCTGCATTGTCCACAAGGCCTTCTGGGGCCTGGGACCTAAATACCTTCAACTCTCTCTTCCTAAATATCTTCCTTCACGAGCCCTTCGCTCATCCGTCTCCAACTCCCTCATGGTCAGCCGCTTCTCGAAGCAACGAGCTGGGGGTAGATCTCTCTCCGCAGCAGGGGCCTCCCTCTGGAACAGCCTTCCTGCCTCCCTGAAACTTGAGGAGAACCATCTCCGGTTCCGGAAGCACCTCAAAACCTTCCTCTTCGCTTCTGCCTTCTCTCTCCCTCTCCCCTGCTAATCCTGCTTAACTCCCCACTGAATTCAGCACTAAACCTGCATCTGGGCCACTCTCAGCAACCTCGGTCCAGGGCCCAGCCACTCTCCACTTGCACTGCCTCCCTGGCTCCCCCTGCACTGTGGGACTGTCACTGTATCCCTACAGCCCCCTTCCCAGCACTTGCTCTGCACTTACCTCGCACTTGCCACCAGCTGGCCCTTTTTATTTATTATTTATTATTTATTATTTTTTTACGCTACTTACCTTGTACTGCACTTCCCCCCACCTCCTCCCCCTGCACTTCCTCCTTTTCCCCTTACCTCTGCACTTGCGCGATCTGAATGACACCTGGCCTAGTAGGATCGTTTGTCTGTCTTCCCCTTGTTTCCCTCCCTCCCTGCCTCGTCGCGCCTTGAAACACTTGTGTATAGGCGCGTTACAAATACCATATCATATCATATCATTATTCTAAATGTAGGTGTTGCCCCATTACATTGTTAGCCAAAGATAGTCCTTTAAATCTAGGTGCTTTTCTACTGCTTCTTAGCTTAAGTACTCTACCCTGATTTTAGGAGCCACTCCAGCTTAAGTGTCTAACCTTGACTCTAGAAGTTGCCGTAATGCACTTTAGCCTGAGTGCTATATCTCAAATCCAGGTGCCGCCTTACAGGCCTGCCCTATCCACCCACCCAGTTCAAACCAACTTTGTGCAAGCCACAGCCTGTGCTGCTGCTCTCGCAACTAGCTCCACATCTTAGGCCACCAGCCTCACAGCCAGACCATGATCATCTGGCTTTCTATTCTCATGTTCCCCTTCTGCGTCACGCTGGACAACGTACCTTGCAGCGGTAATAGTTACATAGCCTACAAGGACGGCCTAGCCAAACTTGGTTGTCCAAGACACCACTCCATCCCGTGCCCCACACCCTTCCTACCATCTCTCACCACTTGCCTTCTACATCCCCCATAAACATGGGCATCCCAGTCAATGCTAACACCACCCACAGCCTCCTTAGACCCAGCTCTCAAGGCAGCGACCCACCCATTACTAAGTCCACCCATTACAATTTGTTAAGTTACTGGCTGGCCTTGAGATTCGCTGTTGCCTGACCCATCATCTGTGTCATCCTCCGTCTGAGGCCTAACACATAGTCCCCCACTTGCTTGGCGGACCTGGAGGGGTGGCTTCCAAACCTTCTCTGATCAAGGCAAGGGGCCCCCTCACGGGATGTCCAAAGAGTAACTCAAAGGGGCTGAAACCAACACCCTCTTGAGGTACCTCTCTGTAAGCAAACAGCAGGCATGGCAGGAGGAGATCCCATTTCCTCCTTAGGGGCTCTTCCAAAGCACCTATCATGCCCTTGAGAGTTTTATTAAATCTCTTAACCAGAGAATTGGTCTGGGGATGGTAAGAGGTGGAGAATTTATAGGTTACCCCACACTCTTTCCACATAATTTTCATGTAACTAGACATGAAGTTGGATCCTCTGTCAGAAACAACCTCCTTAGGGAATCCAACACGGGTGAAAATGTCCAGGAGGGCCCTGGCAAACATCTTGGCAGTTACCAAACTGAATACTAAGTCTCCGGCCACACCTAAGCGTTCTGGACCGACCTCCTCCTTCACCCCCAACCTCACGGCCCGCAACAATAGACTAGGCACTAGGTTCCCCATTACAATTAGCAGGCCCACTGCCAAATCCAATTCCAAAAATAACAAGAAGCACAAGGCACCTAATAAGCCCATACTACTCCTTCTAAAAGGAGCTTTACTCAATGTTAGATCCCTTGCTGCCCACCCTACTGAAATCGCCGACATCATTCTAACCAATGATCTTGATTTCCTAGCATTAACAGAAACCTGGCTTCATGAAGCGTCTGGCCCACACTTATCGCTAGCCATCCCTGACAACTACTCTATCCTCAGAGTTGATAGACCCAACGCTAGGGGAGGAGGTGTAGCGATCATCTCCAAATCTTCCTTAGACTTCAGATCAGTCTCCTCAGTGTCACTCACATCCTGCGAGCTACTCACAGCCAAGCTGCAAATCTCCCCCACAAGCACAATCTCTTTTCACCTCATATACAGACCCCCAGTGCCCGCCGGGTCTTTGAAGAAGACATCACATCCCTCATTGCTGAAAACTCCAAACTATCAGCACAAATTATTATCCTCAGAGACCCCAACCTTGGTTACAGCGACCCTAATGACGCACCTGCTGCATCCTTAGCGAATGCCCTAACAGAACATGGCTTTGCACAAATCATTGTCCTCCCCACCCACCAGAAGGGCAGAATCATCGAATGGGTAGCGACCTACAACTGCAACACAATCTGTAAGGACCCCCAACCTCTAGCATGGAAGGATCACCACCTCCTCCTTCTTGAGGTCAACACTAATCATGTGATACCCAAAAAGTGCCCCATGGCACCAGCCTGTCCTACCAGAAACACATGCAACATCACTGCTGAGGCCCTACTACCCCTGGTCCTACCCACCCTTATTGCACTCCCAGACAATGCTGATTTAAACCTATTGATTGACACCTTCAATGACTCCATGGCCAAGGCGATGGATACCATTGCCCCACTGAAACTACGCAAAGATAAATCAAGAGCTCATCTGAATTCATGGTACACCCCCGAACTCAAGTTACTCAGAAAAAAGAAAGCTAAGGCACAACTGTGATGCTGAAAATGCATCGGAGGGACAGGGCCTCCGTATCCTTGTCCTTCACTGCCTTTTTATCATGTGTTCTGTCGTGTTTTCCACGCAGGAGTTCATGTGGGACTCCTGGCGGTGCAGCTCTCTCTCTTTTGGTTTGGTGAACAGACCCATGGGATACCCTTACGGCACCCATGGGTGGGGGGTACAATGTTTTTGGGCATCTGTGGGTGGCCCACAGAGCAGGGTATGGGCTGGTGGCAGCTCCATGCTGAAGTTGACAGGTGCGCTGAGTATCCTCCATTTTGAGATACCAAGGCCCTGCCATTGGAATCAGTTGATTCCTGATAGAAAACAAGATGGTCCCTGCGGCCTCTTGCTTTCTATTGCCTGTTACCTTGTTTTCCCAAAGTCCTGGGAAGCCCTGACTCTGCCCCTTCCCCCTGACTGGCTGTTGGGTGGAAGTTCCATATATGGTGTTGTTGTGAAGTCCAGTCCAGACTGGCTGGAGCCTCCCAGTGACTGTATGTTGTGGGTACGCCCTGTGGGTGGGACCTGGGTAAATCGAGTGTGTGACTAATATGCACTTCTTGTTGTGGCTGTCTGGTTTCTGGTATGAGAGACAAAGACTGAGACAGCCCTGCTCGAAACTGTCCTGAATGCAGTGTGTAGTGTTGAATGGCTGGGTGCTTGTCCCAATCCACATTCCTTGTTGTGAGTGTCCGAGAGGGAGGAGGATGACCTGAATGCACTGTGTGCCTTATTGGCTGACTGATTGCATGAATGCCCTTTTGTATGATTGGCTGGTGCGTGTGATCAAGCAGTGTGGATGAGAGACATGATAGTATATCTGGGGACCTCTCACCACTGGAAACTGTTCAGAAGCTGTGTCTACACTTGAAGAGTAACTGGAACTGCTGACCCTCGACGCCCAGCTGGAAGAAGAAGACTTGCTGTTGCATTTACTTCGACCTGATCTGTAAGCTGCCAAATTCGTCAAAGAGTGATCTGAGAGAGGACCTGGTAAGACGCCCTCTTCCCGTGCTCCGAGGGACCATCGAGCACCCTAACCTTTGCCAAAGCTCCCTGGAAGTCAGACCCTCGAAAGGCTGCCGACCCAAGACGGGACTGCCGAGGAGAACGAAGCAAAGCACGCGTACTTCGCGGCTGTCGAAGTCCATTGCCGTCGACCAGGGTTTGCAGGTTTGTGTAACCGCTGGAGGCCCGTCGAAGTTGTGTTGCCCAGCCGTGGGGACCACTTGACGCTGTGCCGACCACTTGACGCCGTGCCACCGACGACCGGAGCTACCCGCTCCTTTGCCTAAGAACATTTGAATCGAAGGACTCCCTTGTCCGCAACATCGACTGCTTTGTACCGCCGGAGAAAATCGAGGATGGCCAACGTGCCTAGGAGAATCCGCCGGTGGGTTTCCCGCCACCTGAAGGCCACAAATACTTTGACGACTCAACGCCCTTGCTGGGCCACCGTTCTTCTGAAACTCTTTGCGGTCCTGAACAATCCATCGCCGAGGTGCCCCGCACACCTCATCCTCGCAGGACATCGCTGACGAGCACCGCCTGGATCGACATCGTGGTCTCGGCACCCTTGAACTTCTCATCGACGCCGTTGACGCCAAGTTCACCATTTTCGATGCCTCTCGACGATCCGTGGCTCCTGCTTTAAAGGGAGTCACTCAAGAAGGATCCTTCGACGTGTCTTTGAAGAAATCTACTCCACCAGGTACATTGTGGGGGTAAAACCTTAATAGGAGGAAATAAGACTAGCGAACAATATATGGACTGGGCTTGTGCTATATATCTTTATTTTACAGGTTGCCCAGGTGGAGGGATCTCCACACAGAACTGTGTCTATCGGTAGGGACCAGTATTCTGCCTATTGCTTCAACCATCTTGCTTTCCCTCCTATCTCTATTGCTGGTTTCCTCGTTATTGATCTGTGTGACATTTTAACCGTACAGTTGATGCACTTTAATGAGATTTGATAACATTGGTGGTACCACTTTAGAATTGTATATATTTATCATTGTTGATTTCCGAGTACAAAGTGCGTTATTGTGATCGTGTACATATCCTTGAATATTAATTATATAAAGACTGTGTTTTCAGTAATACAGTGTGTGGACATTCCTTTGTGGGGGTTCGGGGACTACACTGTACTTAAGAACCAGCCTGCATCACCTCCTGAGAAGCTAGGCCTTGATTGCTTGTCCATTGCTACCTTATAGAGAATCTTGGCTGGGGTCCGCTGTGCCTCTCCTCTACCATATAGAGAGCGGAAGTACAGACACCCCCACCGGTATTTTACACTGGTGGCAGCGGTGGGATGCTTATGGTCTTAAGAATCAGTGTATAACCGTGCCACTTACAAAATATCCACACTTTATTAAATTAAGGTTTGGTTGTGTACAAAATAACTGCATTACAAGCAATGGAGTCTATTGAAAATGGTAAATTGACTAGGATGAGCTTAGAGGCTCTCCAGAGTGCTTGTGAAGCCAGGGAGTTAGACGTTTTGGATAAGTCTAGGGCTGAGCTGATAGCTGCCCTGGTGGACTATCAGACTGATAGTGAAACTCTTGATGAGGGGGGGAATACAACCAATGAGGACTCTGCCCCTGGGGGTTCTACTGAATCTGTTTCTGGGAATGCCACCATTCCTGCTGACTCTGTTCCGAACCCCAGCACTGCTCTTCAGGGGGAAGCCCTGAAGATTGAACTTTTAAAATTAGAGCTACAACGGGAACAGTTAGCCTTTCAATACAAAAAGTTGGCAACAGAAGCTGAGTTGAAGAAAGAGGAGTTGGCACAGCAAGTGATACTCAAAGATAGGGACACTGAGCACCAAAGAATCCAGCTAGAGAAAGCTAGAGTGGAGACTTCAGCTAAACCAGTTGAGAGTGGCAGGTGCCCAGCCACCAGTTTTATGAAAGATTTGGTTGGTGTGTTTGTGGAGGGTTCTGATATCCTCCCATGGATTGATGCGTTTGAAATGGCTTGTGCAATTCATGATGTTGACAAAAGAGATTGGGCTAAGTTTTTGTTAAGCAGAGTGCCTCAAACTGGGTATGACTGTATTCTGAAACTGTGTGTGGAAGACAGGGGTCAGTATGAGTGTATGAAGTCTGCTTTGATTGCCAAGTTTGGCAAGACACCTACCCACTACCTTAAAAGGTTCAGGGATTATAAAAAAAGAGAGAATGTGTCTTGGGTTGACTAGGTGAGTGCTGTGCACATGAACACGATGGGGTGGATTGATGGATACAAAGTGAAAACGTTTGTTGAATTGTCCCACCTGTTGTTTTTTGAGCATTTTTCTGAAGCCTGTTCACCAGAGCTGCATCAGTATGTTGCTGACCAGAACATTTTGGATCCCTTTAAGCTGGCTCGGTTGGCTGACAAGTGGGTCTCCCACCGAGTGTCCCTTAAGGACTCTAGTGGGAAGGACAAGGACAAAGAAAAGGGGGCCTCTCAGAAAGCTGAGGAGTCCCAAAAGCAGTCACAGTCGGGTAAACCTAAACCCTCCTCTCCTAAGACCCAAAACTCTAGTGGGGATAAGTCATCTGTGGGTGGCAATAAGAGTAGTGGTCCACCTGCTGCAAAGCAGGCTCCCAGTGGTTCCAGTACCATACCCCGCACTACCAGCACTTGTTGGGATTGTGGGGCTCTGGATCACAAGAGGGTAACTCCAAGTGTAAAGGTAAGGCACTTGGAGTACAGGCTGTCAGCCTGACCTACCCTTACCCCATGTCTGAGGTGGAGGCCACTGTCCTCCCCTCCTCTACAGGGATCACATTTGGTGCTCCTGTAGAGATTTCCTTAGTGTCCCTTGGGGCCTGGGACCAGTAGGCGGAAGTACTGGCAACTATCCCACAGAACACCCGAAGAGTGTTGAGAAGTGTCCTCCTGAATGGCCAGCCTTCTACTGGTTTGAGAGACACTGGGGCAAGCATGACAGTGGTGGACAGGACCCTGCTCAAGCCAGAGGACTATGTAGGTGCTCCTCTGAGAACCACCAGCTGGTGGGCCTCCCAAATTATCGCCTGTAGCCTTAGTCATACTCGTAATTGGAGACAAGACAGCAGAGCTTCCTGTCCTGGTACAGGACAATGTCCCTGCTAACATTCTGTTAGGTAATGATCTAGTAGAGTTGGGATTGATCTCGGATGGTCTTCCCCTGACTGCTGCTGCGGTCACTAGGTCACAGGTGACACAGGGTCTGGCTGTGAGTCAGGTACCGAGACAAAGGCGAGGCCTAAGGCAAGAAGAAGGAAGACCAAGAAGGCCACCTCTGTGGAGGGAGCTCCTTCTCTTCCTGCTGTTCCTACAGCACCTATTGGGATCCATGCTCCGGACGGGCTGGGTCCAGTGGTAAACCCTGTCTCAACTCCTGTGGGAGAAGAGCCAGAAGACTCTCCTGTCGGAGAGGTTCTCAACCTGGAGGATCATCCCGATCTTCAATGCTTGTTAGCTGAAGGGGACCCTCCCGGGCAGACTTCTGTAAATGACAGAGAGAGTGCCACTCTCTCAAGGGTCTGAGGAAACAGGCCCTGTCCCAGGCACAAGGAGAAGTGCCTAGGACCTTCCGGATATATTGGGAGGGTGCGCTCCTTGTTAGTGAGCCCACTAAACCTTAACCTGGTGCCCTCAAGAGGTTTGTGGTACCCCAGGTTTACAGGCCCCTCCCACTGCAGTTGGCGCATGAGGTGCCCTTAGCTGGTCATCTTGGTACCAAGAAGACTAGGCAGAGGCTCTCTGCCCATTTCTACTGGCCTCGGATGGGAGTAGAAGTGGAGTCCCACTGCAGGACCTGCCCAACTTGTCAGTTGTCTGGCAAGACTGGAGGCAGTGTCATTGCCCCACTGCAGCCATTGCCAGTGATTGGCACACCATTTGAGAGGGTGGGCATCGACATTGTCGGTCCCCTGGACCCTCCCACTTCAGGTGGACATTGGTTCATCCTGGTCTTGGTAGATCATGCCACCAGGTACCCTGAGGCTATACCCCTACGGACTGTAACTGCCAAGATGTTTGCCAGGGCCCTCCTGGGCATTTTCACCCATGTTGGATTCCCTAAGGAGGTTGTTTCTGACAGAGGATTCAACTTCATGTCTAGTTACATGAAAACTATGTGGAAAGAGGTGGGGTAACCTATAAGTTCTCCACCTCTTACCATCCCCAGACCAATTCTCTGGTTGAGAGATTTAATAAAACTCTCAAGGGCATGATAGGTGCATTGGAAGAGCCCCTAAGGAGGAAATGGGATCTCCTCCTGCCATGCCTGCTGTTTGCTTACAGAGAGGTACCTCAAGAGGGTGTTGGTTTCAGCCCCTTTGAGTTACTCTTTGGACATCCCGTGAGGGGGCCCCTTGCCTTGATCAGAGAAGGTTTGGAAGCCACCCCTCCAGGTCCGCCAAGCAAGTGGGGGACTATGTGTTAGGCCTCAGATGGAGGATGACACAGATGATGGGTCAAGCAACAGCGAATCTCAAGGCCAGCCAGTAATTTAACAAATACTGGCATGACCTTAAAGCATTGCAAGTGGATTGGACTCTGGGACAGGAGGTCCTCGTGATGGAGCCTACCAAGCCTCGGGCATTGGCAGATAAATGGACTGGACCCTTCAGGATAATCTCCAAGATGGGCGAGCTCAATTATCTGGTTGACATGGGAATCCCAGGGGTAGCCCCTTAGGTGTTCCATGTTAATAGGCTCAAGCCTTTCCACAGGCGAGCAGAAGTCTCATGTCTCTTGCTAGCTTCAGAGTGAGAAGAGGATGAGAGTGAGCCCCTTCCAGATTTGCTGTATAGCAACCCTCAGGATGGCTCAGTGGAGGTAGTGCATCTCTCTCCAGATTTGACAACCGAGCAGCAGAGGGCCAGCAGGACTTTGCTCCAGCAGTATACCTCTCTGTTTTCACTGACACCGGGCCTTACACCGTGGTGTAAACACGAGATTGACACTGGTGACAGCGTGCCTGTCAAAAGCAGGAGCTACCGTATCTCAGATACTGTTAAGAACCACATCCAGGTTGAGGTTGCCAAGATGTTGGATCCGGGTGTTATTGAACCCTCAACCAGTCCCTGGTCCAGTCCCATGGTCCTTGTCCCCAAGGCAAGTTCCCAGGCAGGTACCAAGGATTGGAGGTTCTGTGTGGACTACAGGCGAGTCAATGCCGTCACCAAAACCGACGCGCACCCATTGCCCCGGGCTGATGAACTCGTGAACACCATATGTGCTGCCAAATTTGTGAGCACCTTTGACCTTACCTCAGGCTATTGGCAAATAGCTCTGATGGACCATGCCAAGGAAAAGACGGCGTTCTCAACACCTGAGGGACTCTACCAGTTTAGGGTCATGCCTTTTGGGCTGAAGAATGCCCCTGCCACCTTCGAGGGATTGGTCAACCATGCGCTCAGTGGGCTGGAAGCCTTTTGTGTGGCCTACTTAGATGACATCGCCATCTACAGTTCCACTTGGGAAGAGCATTTGACACATCTGAGTAAGGTGTTGCAGGCCTTGAAAAGGGCTAACCTCACAATCAGGGCCACCAAGTGCCAGATAGCTCAGGGGAAAGTCACATATCTTGGTCATGAGGTAGGAGAGGGTCAAATCCAACCTCTCCCCAGTAAGATACAGGATGTACAGGACTGGGAGACTCCCACTACTGAAACCCAGGTGAGAGCCTTTTTGGGCCTCACTGGGTATTATCGCAATTTCATGGCGGACTATGGAACCATAGCTGCACCACTGACAGCTCTGACTTCACCCAAACAACAGAGGAAGGTTAATTGGACTGAAGACTGTCAGAGGGCCTAAAATGGCTTGAAAGAAAGTCTGTGTAGGGCACCTGTGTTGTGTGCGCCTGACTACAGCCGACCCTTTATCGTCCAGACGGATGCCTGCGACACCGGAATTGGAGCTGTATTGTCCCAGTTAGGTGACAAAGGAAGGGAACATCCTATCATCTTCATCAGTAGACAACTCAACGGTAGAGAACTTAAGTGGGCTACTCTTGAGAAGGAATGTTTCATTATAGTTTGGAGCCTTATGCGTTTTAGGCCCTACCCATCTTCATCTTGTATCCTGGCTTGCAACATTATGTGTTACTACTGACTTCTGCAATTGTATTTGCTCTCCACTTTTGCTTCTTCACTCTTTTTGACTGCTTACTCTCTTTTCTCTCCTCCTTTCCCTTCTCCCTTTTCCTATCTCCTCCCCTTACTTTCTTCTATGCACTTACTCTATCAGAATTGTCCCTGGACCTAATATGATAGCAACCTCGTCTGTTTCCTCCACCCTCCCCTTACTGTTTTTTTCCTCCCCATGACCCCTCCAGCACTATCTGAAATGTCGTCAGGCCTAGTATGATAGTTGCTTGTTTTGTTCCTCCCCTCCCTTTCTGCACCCCTCTCCCTCACCTTTTGTTTTTCTCTGGCTCTACCAGAAATGTTGTCAGGCCTAGTATGGTAGTCACCTGTCTGTTTCCATTTCCTTCCCACTCTCCCCCTCCTTCCTTATCTATGTCTTAGCTCTTGCACTATCTGAAATGTCGTCAGGCCGAGTACGATAGTTAATTTCACATCCTTACTGTTCATGGCATGTAAGAATGTGGTTGTATTTTCCCTTGTTCCCTCCCTTGCCTTGAAGCGCTTTGAAACACAATGTGTTATAGGCGCTATATAAATAAACTATCATATCATATCATATCATACCTTACGAGGTCTACCTTCAAGGTCCAAACAGATCATAAGCCCCTGAAGTGGCTTATGCAGATGAAGGGTGAAAACCCGAAACTGCACAGGTGGTCCATTAGCCTGCAAGGGCTAGACTTCACCATAGAGCACATACCAGGGAAGAGTCACGATAATGCAGATGGCCTTTCCAGAAGGTATGTTGACCGTCTGGATGAGGGTGTCTATCCCGTGGGATATTAGGCACCCTCCACCTCAGTCTGGTCGCCTCAGCATCCGCCTACACCAGCAAGCTTATTAGGACCAGTAGACCCTTCCTATCACCCAACAGCTACCTCACTCTTGCTAGAGCCCTCATACAGTCCAAGCTGGACTATTGCAATAGCCTGTACCTAGGTGCTAACCAATCTATAATTAACAAACTACACCTACTTCAAAACAATGCTCTACGTGCAGCATTAAACATCCCCAGGCGAGAGCACATCTCCTCGGCTAGGAAATCGTGCAAATGGCTCTCCATACGACAAAAAATTGATCTGAAAACCATTTGCCTCACATACAAGGCTTTGAACCACCTAGCCCCACCATATCTCACCAATAAATTTACCATGAAACCCACCATTAGCACCACTAGATCCTCCAACACCTTATGCTTGACAGTGGCTAGATTCTCCTTAAAAAGAGCTGGAGGGGCCAGCTTCACAGTACTTCCCTCTCTACTCTGGAACACACTTCCACTCAACATTAAAACCATTGAATCCTTTCATATCTTCAGGAAACATGTTATCGGCTGGCTCCTGAACAAAGAGTAGCCTAATAAACTTGTGGTTCACCTCCTTTTGCTTAATTATGTCTGTGAACTCTGCTAACAGTTGCAATACCTGTAATTTTAGTACCCTGAGATATGGGCGTACACCCCTCTACTGCTTAACTATGATTGTATACTCTGTAAATTGCTGTACATTGAAACTGTATATACCATAATATGTAACCGTCTCCTTTAAGCGCCCTTCTACCTCTGGGTTTGGAGCGCTATACAAATAATAAAAACAAACAAACATTAGGAGATGCTCAAAGCAAAGGAGGCCCTATGGAATGCAGGGGCAGGAGGGAAAAGCCGTATATGAGGACCTGTTCAAAAGATGAACACATATTTTATCACACGATTTGTAACCTCATCAAAGCAAAATATAGAATATAACATGGTTTCAGAACTTAACATACAGACATAAAATATGACACATAGTGCAGATACTCTCAAAATATTAAATTTGCTATGCATGAATTAAATACCGGCTGTACAGAATCCATACCTACCCCAGGACACGGTCATTTCCTTTACGACGACTGGCCATTTTTTTCGAAAGCATTATTCTCATTCTGTGCTTATTCCCATTGTTTTAAATGAGGGAATGACTGTCCTTCCAGATATTTAGCAATCAATAAAGATTTAACAATACACTTTGTAAAATGTTTACACTACACATAGTGCAAGCTTAGGCCAATAAAATCAACCTTTTACTTATTGCAAGTTGTCCTCTTGGGTAAGCCTTGATGATCTTCATTAAGTACGAACTGAAGCCATTAGTTCCATCCTGCGAGTATGCAACAGGTTCAGGGAACAGGTCTATCCCAGGTCGAACTCAATATAGGTTTTCATGTCTCTCGTATTGGTTTATGCTCCCATCAGAAGTGTTGGTTTCCAAGTTCAATACAGAGCTAATTTTTGGGATGCTTCAGCCAATGTAAGCATTCTCAGGCTCATTGATCAAGTTTGTTTAGCCAATTAGAGCCCTCAAAACTCCTAAGGGAAGTTTGAGGCTGCATAAAAACTTCAGGTCTCTTCTTGTTCCTTTGTGGGTAATGCTAGGCTGTGAGGGAAGGTGTTACACAGGATAGCCTTACACCTCGAGCATGTTTGGTGCATTTTATTAGTTTTGAGCAGTTGTATGAGCAATTCGACAAGTTAGGTATTTGTTATGGAGTAATTTGGTGCTCTTGGAATGTTTTTGTTTTCCAATTTTGCTTGCCTTTTGCTGATTCATGTTTATTAAGAGTTTTGTTAGTTTCCCACAAAGAAAAAAGGCCCTTTCATATTGCCCCTTTTGTTTCTCATGATAAAACATAAAAGGCCCAAAAAGTTCCTGTCCCCGATCGAATTCCCGAAAAACATGCCTTGTGTACCCACTTGATGTTTTATTGATTTGCCATTCTTGTTATTGTAGTGTTTTGTCTTGTGCATTGATCTATTTCTCGTATATGGTTGACGTTTCATGTGGTGTTTTTCATTCTCCCAATCTCCAGTTCAGGTGATGCCGTGTTTATGATGCTGGGAAGGGAGGAAGGTTGGAGAGAAGAGAAATGGAAGAGAAGGAACTGCATTTCTCTACACAGCAGGAGGAGGACTGCCCCATGATTGGTGAGGAGGGGGCACCAGTTCAAACGCACAGGCCATACAGCATCATTGGTTTTCTGTGACAGTGGGATAAGCCAGGCATTTGTGGTGACCTAAGGAGCAGAAGAGGAGGCAGGTCCATTGGAAGCTCACCAAGCACAGAGGCAAGTGAGGCAGCAGAGGTAAATACTCTGTTTGATGCCCAGACACAGGCATTGCCTGGGGTGGAATTGGAGGGCATGCAGGCGGTTCAGGAGGACATGGTCATGAAGGGCGGTTTCTGAAAGCACCCAGGAGGAGGACTTGAGCAGGATGACTCAGTGTCAGGTTTGAGGACATCACTGAGATGGAAGTGGTTTCCACTCAGCAGGTGTGCAGATGACGGGGAGGTCCTTCTGCAGGAGACTCATGTTAGAACGAAGCCTCAGATCAGTAGGGGAGTAGATATAGAAGAAGTATGAGGAGTTGGAGGAGGAGCTTCATCCTGTTCCTGTCTTTGCTTATGAAGGTCTTACACAAAGAAAGTAGTCCCCAAGTGAACCATTCAAAGGTATTATTTGATCAAATTAATGAACCACACAATACATTAAATACATTAAATTAATATGACATAACAAGGCAGGCATATGCAAAGTATACCCTTTTATTATAGATACATTCTACAAGGACAGGGGGTATTTTTATTTTCCCCCAATTGAAAACACATTGAGCATGACAATATACACAAAACCTATTCTGTTATTTACAGCATAATACAACATGAAGTAGATCTAAAAAGCACAAAAGAAAGGATACATATTCCACAAGGATTGCATATATCGACACCTAATATATACACAATCTCTGCCTGGCAACCCTCCTGTTTAGAGAAGAACTAAACAAAAACAGTTTGGAAATTCAACAGATCTAAATTCCACTCTTGCATCAAAGTAAATCTAGCAAGGATGGGAGTTGTAAGGAGGTCCAGGCATGACAAGCCGTTAGTAAATGAATTTGTTTCCGGCCTATAGACACATCCCAGGTACTTCATTAGATCAAATCATACCTTTGAATGGTTCATTTGGGGACTACATTCTTTGTTTAAGACCTTTATTACTCATTTGTTCCTGACTGCCGTTGAGTTTGTCCCTTTGCATACCATTTGTTTAGGAAGGAACATGAGTCACTCACAGGGTACAAAGACATTTCCCACATTCCACCCTCCTGGTCTTGGATGTGGTAATATTTTGACCTACCATAGGGACAGAATATGAATGGTGATGAGAGTGCGGTTCTCTGCAGGCAGGGCTGTGGAAGAACGTGAGGAAGGGATAGAGAGTCATGGACCTCGAGATGACGGCCATGGACAATCACATTCATAAGTGGCATGAAGATACTTGCTCTGTGAATGAGTCCCCCAACTCTACTGAGCCCACTAGTGACATGAATTTCATCAAACCCAAACTCAGTTCAGTAAACTGAAACAACACATGAATGCAAAAAGGGACATTAGGAGCATTTGTGCATAGGTGCATAATAAATAAATCAATCAATCAACACTTCTTGAGATCACAGGAACACCAGAAAACCACTTGTGTTCGACAGAAGGAGACTAGATCTTTTTTTGTGCGGGATCACGTGGTGGTCCTCCTGCCCACCTCCAAAAATAAGATGCCACCAGCACATCATTTAGCTGTGGTGAGGACATGGGTGGTATTACCTTCCTGGGACAGGGTTCAGCATGAAATCATCAGGCATGTCATGCCAAGCAGCAGACCACCCTTGAACCTGCAAATAATACCCTATTGCTGCCAGTAGCACCCGTGACTGTGGCAAGAAACAGGCCCCTGTTGTTAGCACCACCCAAATAACCAGTTGGGATGGCACATCATTTGCAACACATGAATTTGGGCAGAATCCACTTGACGATATGATGAGGCATGTATGCACCATTTGCTTGCCTTGTCTGATGCCTCTCAGCAGTGGGGAACTGTACTGCATGGTACTTGCGACTACCATTGAGAGGCATAAGTTGATATACCAGTCTTCACTTTGTAGGTCGTTGTGCAGGTGGAAGGGTGAAGCAGTTCTGTGGGAGTGACTATTCACTCAGAGAGACTCCCCACAAGTGACAGTGGTAGCACTCTATAGGAGTGCTTGTTGACTTTAGACATGACTGAGCTCTGTGGGATGGCCTGTGAACTTTGATGAAGGTCAGCATCTGTTCAGGTAATCTCAGTCACAACTACACCTTTCCTTGAATTTCAACTGCTTACATCACAAAACAACCTTTCTATGTCAAACATTTATGAGTTAACAAATTATCGTTATCATCCGAGCTTCCATGTTGATTATGGGCCTCATTCCAAGTGCAATGGTCCAGAAATAAGGGTGCCGGTCTCACCGTACCGACATCCATTCCGTACCGCCACACTCCAGCTCTGCCTTGCTGGGCCGTTGCGCCTGGCAGGTCTGACCTGTCAGGCGCAACGGCCCTGGTAGGCAGAGTTGTCACGGAAGCACCGGTACTATTAGCAACGGTGCCAGTGCTTCCGTGTCCCCATTCCCGTCAGACTCCACAGGAATGGGGACTTACCGTTTCTGCCACCTGATATTGCGGGCCGCCGGGACTTGTAATGGCACCAGGATATCAGGAAAGTGTGTTAAGAGTTTGGCGGCAACCAGTAGCACAGGTGGGTTATTGCCAAACTCATAATGAGGCTCCAGTCTCTACTCTTTCCCAATGAAATGGCTGTTCATTTTTATAAATGTCAATTTCTCAACATGTAGCACGTGAGGACTCTACTGGCGTTAGAGACAATAGCTCTGCTCCATCTACACACTTGCCAGACAAACTACTTTATGCGCAAACACTGTACTGGTCCATCATTCCTTCCCACAGGTGAAATGTAGAAAATCGTCAAGCATCCGTGCAGCTGATGACCCACTGTCTTTTTCTGACCGATATGTATTTACTGAGTCAGGTGTCCCACAGCATCTCCTCACCATAGACTGTACCCACACTGCTTACAAATCTTTCTAAAGGTGTCAGTGGTGTACTGGCTGTTGATGCCATGAAGCTTGATGTTGACGTTCTTGATTTGTTTAGCAACAATTGGGCTGTTTAATGTTCTTCCTGCTACCTGTGATCTTTCTCCAATTGGTGCTGCAATGGCTGCAACAAATCATCCATACTTATTTATTTATTTTTTTATTTATTTATTTATTTATTTATTTATTTATGTTTTTATTTATTCACATTTGTTAAGCGCACATCAGTCCGTAGGCATTGTGGCGCTGGTTAGTAGATGTTCGTATCTTAGTTACAGTAGTCACGTAAATACATACAGCATGAGATGGCATTGTGGCTTATAGCGCATAGATGCAGAGAGCATAGTAGTGCACAAGTAAATACAGTGAGCTAGCAGCTAGTTGAAGAGTGTGGTTTTTAGATTTTTTCGGAAGGCCTGAAGAGAGGTTCCCGCTCTGGGGGCTGTGGGTAGCGTGTTCCAGAGTTTAGGTGCCAGATAGGGGAATCCTAGACCTCCTGCCTTGGCCCTGGTGATACGTGGCACTGTGAGTTGGTTGGTGTACTCAAGTCTGGTGGGTCTAGTGGATTGTGTTCTGACTAAAGAGTCCGATAAGTAAGAGGGTGCCGTTAGGTTGATGCATTTGTGTGTGGTGGAGAGAATTTTGAAAGAGATTCGGTCTTTAACTGGTAGCCAGTGAGCCTTTATTCTTGCTTGGGAGATGTGCTCTCTTTTAGGAATACTTAGAGCTGCTCTGAGAGAGTTGTTTTGAGTGGTTTGGAGTCTGCCTACGTTTCTTTTTTATGTCCCTGCTAGGAGGGAATTGCAGTAATCCAATTTAGCTCCTATTGTGGCTCTCGCAATGGAGAGGCAATTGTCTTTTGTTAGAAACAGCTTTATGGCATTGATTAGTTTGGTACTCAGAGCGGAGGCTGCTACAATGGCGCTAACTTGTTTATCCATAGATAGAGTAGCATCAACATGGACTCCGAGCGTTTTGACTGACGATAGGACTGGGATGATACAGTTGTCAATGCAGAAGTTTTGATAGAATGGACCCAGTTTGGATAGCGTGGATTTTCGACTGAGAATGAGGATTTCAGTTTTATCCCTGTTGAGGCATAATCCATTGGTGGCCATCCAGGCTTGGATTGTGGAGTACATTTGTTGAAGGGTAGAAGCATCTTTGATATAGCTCCCAGTGAGGGGAAGGAGCAGCTGGGTATCATCAGCATAGTTTGTGTATGTGATCCCAAGTGCATCCAGTTTATCAAAGAGTGGCCTTGTAAATAGATTGTAAAACGTAGGGGCAGTACAGGATCCCTGGGGGACACCACAGTGTATGATAGTGGGTTCAGCGTTTGCTATGTTGGAGAACACTTTCATGGCTCTGACTTGTAGGAAGGACGTGATCTGTGATTGGAGAAATGCGCAGCATGCGTTAGGTGGCTGGTGAGGGTGTTATACATATACATGTTAACATATGCTCCTGCTTGTGAGGTTTTCTGCTAATCCTCCTCCCCCAGAAAGGGCCACATTCATCATAAAATATGGGCGAATAAAGGAAGCCACTTAGGCCAGTGGGCACCACTTCTTTCTAAGTACTTGAATGTTTTCAAAGATATGTATATTTTAAAAACACTTTGTGGTCCTGTAGTTAAATTTCCCTCACTTGCACTGTGAGGTATAGTAATATAGTGAGAATGGTTCCTAGTTTGATATGACCCGGATCATGGAAGGATCACCTGTGAATAGCTCACATAAAGTTCATATATTACAGTTTACATTTCTTTCTTCACGATTTCATTCACAAAAATCCCGAATACGGATCTGTGTTCTTTTGTACAAACTTGTCTGAGTCATCAATGTGGTTTCCATAAAGGAAAAGGTTTTATTTCAAAGATACAGGCTCTTTGTAAAAGTCCAATGCATTTTGGTCAAAGAGACCATCATCAGGCACCAAATTCTACAGGAAAATTACAAAAAAATACAAATTGTCAATGAATCAATTTGGATAATCTATGTTCTCTTCTGTGTTTCAACATACTGAACTCAATTTACCTGCCTGTTGTGTCCTTTTTGTGTGTGTTTCGCTGTATGTTTTAATTTTCAGAAGCTAAAAATAACTTGTCGGCTAAGGACTTGACATTCAGGTCTAGGATCTGCTTTATACACCTATACTGTGAATGTTTCTTTTCTATAAATTAGGTTATTGTTCTTAATGTAAAAAAATTGTTCCAAATAACTTACATTCTTGAAAGAAATGCATACCTCTTGAATTAAGCTGTCTGGTTTAGCAGCAGATCTATTTCTCCTCCCACGTGTCATGTAATGGACACCACCAACATTAGCTTTGGTTCCATATATTTTTAATGTTGTGCTGATTCCCCCTATTCTAAAGCCACTTACCTGAAAAATAACTCCTCTCATGATAGCCGGCACACATGGACTGCTGGAAAGCAGTTCCCTGTTGCCAGCACAGCTTTATTTTTTAAAATGACGATGGCTGGTGCTAACCTGATGACGTCACTGTACCAGCAATATCATTACACGCCTGACACCATTTTTGTTGTGTTTTAATGCCCACACAGGGCTCAGTGACTTTGAAAGTACTCTTCTAATCAAGCTATATTTGATTATGTGTGTGTTGCCTAAATGTATGACATTGGGCCTCATCATAGCCTTGGCGGTATCCCTGTGGTAATTGCGCCAGGATACTGCCAACGGTATTACCGTTACTGCTACTTGGTCCGGTGCTATTAGCGCTGGGTCCACAATAGTGGTAAGGCAGTAATTCGACATTTTTTTGAGAGTCAATAGGCCTCTCTGGGGATTTTCGGCACCATTACCGCTGGCGGTAACAGGGCTGGTGGAAATAGCTCCGAAAATGGGCGGAAAGCTGGAGATTTCCCAAGAACTTAAAGCTGGAGGGAAATTTCCAGCTTTCTGCCCAAACTCAGGATTGGGCAGAGTGGTAATTCGGCAGTAACAGCGTTACCGCTCTATTTTTGCCACTCCGCCCAACCCCTGATGAGGCCTATTATATATTATTATATTCACATCAGTTAGACTTTTTTACAGTTGAATTACCATCTTGCTCAATTGTTAGCACATTTTTCAGTGTTTAATAGACTTTTACATATTAGAATTTGATTTAGCACATACAATTGGTCTAATGTGTCTTGTTATATTGAGACACTTTTTTAGCTTGTAATAATCTACACCTGTTCAGTTGTTAATGTAGCACGTTGTGCCTTACAGTAGAATGGGTTTGTGATCATTTAAAAATGGTTACAATTGCGGTCACAAACTCTTAATTGGCGTGCAGTAAATACTTCACACATGAAGCTCCAACGTCGTGCAGAACACGTCTGTACAAATGAACACAGAACGGAATTTGGAATTTTTGTGTATGAAATTGTAAAGAAATAAATGTAAACTGTAATATATGAACTTTATGTTAGCTATTCACACGAGGTTACATCCATAATCCTGGGTCATATCAACCTAGGACCCATTCTCCCAATAAAGGAAGCCACCAGGTACTCAATGTTGCCTTTCAATGGTTTCACCCATGAATAACCACAAAAGGTTGGTGGACGGTCCCTCATCAGTTGTACTTCATGCACATCACCTGCAAAGGCATGGGTTCTTGCCGTGTTGAGCGGGATCAGCTCAGCTGGTTACATGAAAGAGAAAACTTCACTGAGGGATGCATTGCGGTGGATAACTCTCTGTGTGGCCTCTTCCAAAAGTTGTAACAGAGATACAGCAGCTGTCACTGACGCAGTGTCACAAATGCCCCATCTAGACTTCTGTTGCCAGTGTTTCAGGATTCTGTGACGGCATTGCAAAGCTCACTTAACCTGTGCCATATGTGCAAATAAGAGTTCCAATGGGAGACCACAGAGGTGTTCAGGTGGTGTGGAGGCATCTTGTTGCACACCTGTAATTGGTGCAGTCCATTTATGAATTGCTAACCAATGAAATGTGAGCTGATCTTCCGAACCAGAGCTTTCTTTCACTGGCTGCCTATTGTTGATAAAACATGTGACCACAAGGTGACAGACATGTGCAAAGCAGGAGATGTGCACTGTCTTGCCATTTCGTAAGGCAGTCATGACATTTGATTCAGTGTCGGCTTCAACAAAGTTTACATTCAATTTACTAGGCTTTGGCCACTATGCCTCTACCTTCTCCCAGATGTCAACTCCCTATGGCTTCCACTCTGAAACCCTTGCATGCACAATGTTGCCTGAAACTGAACTGCAGCCTCTGTTACTCTGGTGCCCTATTGGCTGATATAAAAAAAAAGTCCGCCTAGAGTGCTGTGATAGCCATGTAGTCAATACTCTGGCCACTGGTCCACATGTTTATGTGAAGAGGATTCCTGGCCCTTGCAGTCCTACAAGACCCAATCCACCACAACCATACCCTTGTCATACAATTTTGGCACCACGCTCAGGAATACATTTGTTTTCCCCAAAAGCTGCTGAAATCCAGGGTTTTCCAACAAAAGGTTAACAAAAGGAGCCTATTGCTAACATTAAAGCCAGGTTAGCATTGAACAGGCACTCCAAAACCTCCGACACATTGTCCTAGTGCAATCAGGGACCACTGATATGCATCAGTGAGATACTGGAAGTGATACTGGAAGTGGGGCTTAGTGTCCCAAAAAATGACACAGCTGCCTTATTTTCAGGAGTCATTAAGTGGACTGGTGGTGGTATGGTCCTTGTTTGATGGTATGGGGAGGGATGCACTTCAGATCTTTTTACTTCTTCGAATGTCTGGGCCATGTACAGATATAAATTGAAAAAGTTTCTTCTTTGGGATACTCCCCGTTGAAGCCCCTATGTTGGGATACTCCCCTTTCGAGCACCCAGAGACGTAATTGGCATGCTAAGCAGAATTGGGAAGAGAGGCAGGAGTGGCATTTGCGCAGGTCCCAAGCCAACCATAAACTGTAATCCTACACGAATACAGTAAGGGTCATTGTGAGCCAACACTTCTTGAGATGAAAGGAACACCAGAAAACCGATTATGCTTGACAGAAGGTGACTATGGGCCTCATTACGAGTTTGGAGGCAGCCATGCCCTTAATAAGGGCATGGCTGCCTCCAAACTCAGGTCCGGGTTCCCTGAATGGGGAAATACCGGGCCATTCCGACCTTGGAGGGCCTGTATTTCCCCATTCAGGGAACCCAGACCCGGACCACCCGCATTCCCATTTAAGCCTCCATAGGGGGAGGTTGTTCCATTGAAGGAAGCCAGCTGAGGAAAACAATAAACCTCCTGCCCTCTGTTTGGTAAAATGTTTTACACACAAAGAGATGGGAGATATCATATCATTTAAGGAGAATAAGATGGTCTGTAGGTGATATGTCCATTACAAAATACTTGAAAGGATGGGACCTCTCAATTAACTAATTTCTCAACCTGACAGGTGGCAGAAAACAGATGTCTGTCATGTGAATCTCCTAAAGATATGGAGAGCCCCCGGGGCCCAGTTGAGTATAGCACAGTCATGATGGCGACCCTCTTGGTTGAGCAGGAACCTGGTCTCAGCCTGATCCCCACAAATCTAACCCATCGACAAAAGAGGGATCGCCAGGATCTGCTGAAATATATACCTTTGAATATTTCTTTGAAGAGCCGGAGAGGGTCAGAAATGTTTGCCATTACATATAAGCAGAGCTTTAGCATCACACTCTATTGCATCCCTCAGGTGCGTTAGGAGGTTATAGAGGAGGAGGGTGCTAACATGCTAAAGTTGGGAGTGATAAACCCCTCAGAGAGTCCACGGTCCTCCCCAATTGTGCTTGTTGCCAAACCAGATGGTTATTGGTGCTTTTGCATTGATTCTCGAAAACTCAATTCCATCTCAGTCTTTGAAAACTATCCAATGACAGGAATAGATGAAGTGGAGTAAGTTGTGGAGTGTTTTGCGGTGCTGACTGGAGCTGACTGCAGTACATTTTTCCTTGGATATCCTGAGCCATCTCATTTTATCACAGATACTGGCCCTGTGGACCCTATATTACCCAGGAGGCAGCACGAAGCACGTTCTGCGCAGTGAATTGCGAAGTGTTTTTGTGTTTGGTGTCCTGGTTCTCCTGGACACAGTCAAAGCATGGTCACTGGGTTTACATTGGCAAGCACTGAGGTAATCAAAAAAACAAATACACAGCCACGCATATTTCCTGTCCCCCTTGTCTGTGCTCAGCTATATAAACGTGTGTTGGTAAGCTTGGGTCAAATCTGCCTGGGAGTTATAGCTGGTTAAAACTTTTGTGTCCCACATTAGCTCGAAGTAAGCATTGTGAACAATGCCAGGAAAGGTTTCAAACAAACCCAGAAATTGCAATCCCATGAAAGGTAAGCCTTATGGCAAAGCTGTAACACGTGCTGACGCCCGCTGAAAAGAACTTCTTGACCACGAGGTGTTCCTCCTGGGCCAAATGACGGTGTGTCTACTGTTACACATACATCTCCACTAGCCCCTGGGAGAATTACAGACTAATTCCACCCAGATCAAGGGGCTACATCTAAAACATCCGAGAACTGTAAAAAAGCGGTGGTTGAAACTTTAAATGGTACTAACTCAGATTTTGAAGAGATAGATAACAATTCTCTTTTGGGGCTCTGTTATACCATTCAAGGCATAATGAGAACAAGTACTGTGAATGTAGATCCGGCTGAAAATGGGAGTCGACTTCAAAATTACGAAGTAACTTTAACAGCTGATCATGTTTGCCCTTATCCTGTGAAATGAGCATGCGCCTTTCTGCCTTGCCAAACCTGTTTCCCAATTCCATGGATGAAGATGGATGTCAAAACAAAACATGTAGTAGTGGAGAGGCAGACTTAATGGGTACAAATAAAACCTCTACGGATGTAGTGCACTTTGCAGTGAAAATCCTTCTAAAACTTTGTGGGGACGTCTTGGACGAAGTGCAAAAACAGGGCAGAGCCAATGAGTCTTTTGATCCTCGACTGAAACAGCAGGGGAGCCTCAGACTGCCACACAGTATTTCTGCCCCACATGAGATCTGTATTGAAAATATCATCCCAGGACAGAACCAGCCCCCTCCCCTTCCCTGCCCTTCCCCCTCAATCTGACACTAATCCCATGGAAGAAAACCAGCTGGAACCTGGAAAGGAAAGATGGTTCGCGAAGCAAGCAAAGTCCCACAACTTGGCCATCTCCAATGGAGACCCCCTTAAGTTGCCTAAAACACAAACATTAGAGCATATGAATTCTTCAACGATATCCCCTGAGAAGCGCATTAGTAAGAAAGAAAAGAAGAAAGCTGCACGTAAGAGAGAGAGAGAGAGAGAGATAGAGAGAGAGAGAGAGAGAGAGAGAGAGAGAGAAAGAGGGAGAGAGAGAGAAAGAAAGAGAGAGAGAGAGAGAGAGAGAGAAAGAGAGAGAGAGAGAGAGAGAGAGAGAGACAGAGATAGAGAGAGAGACAAAGATCTTCTAGCACTTCAACCAGTTGCCTAATTGGGGATGGGGCTTAATCAATCCAACCTATTGGGAGAAATGAAGTGGTGACAACATCAGTGGCCTCACACCACTTCTTGCTACTTTTGAGGAAAGCTACACATGCCATTTTACATCTTACTCAGTTTCAACCCAGGCCAGTATGCCACCTCCCCCCCTTACTTTAGCATCAACGGTTGAAAGCCATGAAAGTGTGGTTTCCATTTTGGACAAGAAAATCTTTACAATTGGCTGAGGCCCTTTGACTTATGCAGATAAACGCACTAACAGATGAGATTTTTTGGACATATGTAAAAGAGTTATTGCATTGCGTGTGCTATCCTCAACCGATTTCAGTTTTGTGGAACTTGGTGACCTAAATGGGGGCAATGTTGTAGGCGCACATCACACGCACATATGGCGTCTATCTTAGATGTCGGCTAAATGGTGGATTGTCTTCCCATGAGTGCCCTAAAAAACAAGCCAAAGTACCAGTGGCTTTGCAGGCTGCAAAATGTGGTGGAGCTGTCCTAACATCTGGTGCTCCTGGGCCACGGCTGCAAACTGCAACACTGTCAGATGACGCTCAGGGATGGAAATGGTTTGAGAAATTTTTGTTAAGGCAATTAGCAGAATCGAAAGAAACTCTGAAGTTGGCGCCCTAGAATACCTGTGGTCGTAGCCATTTCTTGGACCCTATAAGTTCTCTTCATCTTTTGCATAAATACAACATAATATTCTTGCAAGAAACATGGCTCACTAAACCAATATATATATATAGAGGGGTACGTCCTGTTCCAGGAACTTGGGCGTCCCTTTGGTGGCACAATTACTGGCATAAGGCAAAATGTATTAGTGAAGAGTACCAGAATGATTGTTGGTACTGCAAATTTTATAGCCATTGAGGTGGTGGTGGCTGGGGGTGGGTGAGCCTACTGCAATGTGTTTGATTAATGTATGTGTGTCCCCGTCTGTATCCAATCTGGATGCCATCCACGAGTGTATCGATATCATATGTACAGGCTGGCGGATTACAGCTGGCCACAATTTCATTCTCATAGCGGTGACCTAAACGCATGTTGTAGGGTCCCTGAGAAGGGGAATGCCTACAGATTTGTCAATCCTGTTAGTGTGATGACCAAGAAAAGGGGAAACGGAAAGGGGCTAAATGGGAGGCTTTATTAAAGGAGTGGGGGTTGATAATGCTCAATGGAAGGACATCTGGAGACAGCCCTGTTCAGTGGACCTGCTAAATGGACAAAAAGAACTCCACTCTGGACTATTTCTTCGCAAGTAACACCTGTGCAGAGAAAGTTGAGTCCCTTGTCGTTCGCGGCACGGGCAATAGTGACCAATCGATATTAGCATTGACATTGAGCCTGAGTGACGGGCGTAGAAGACCCGCTGATGGTGGTGGGGTCAAAGTAAAGCACAATGGAAACCAAATAGGTTGGACCCCCAAGAACACTGAAAAGGCCTTTAGGGCAGGCTATTGGCTCTTCAGCTGCAAGTTACCATTGTTTGTGTCATTTAGTGTACAGAAAATGGGAGAAAGGTTAAAGAAGGCATACAAATATACACATACAATTATACACAACTAACAAATCCGAGGGACAAAGAGCCAACTGTGAAGTAATATATGAAAAGCAAAACAGGCTGGGGGTCATCAGTGGGAGGTGGTGGTTAGGATCAAAAAGCTCAGGAGTGAATATAGGAAGTGGTTGAATAGAAGGAGATTCTCATATGAGAACTGTTAGTGGCAACAAATGCTTGTTGCCCTATGCAGTAACGATTCCTGCGCTATTTGGCAATTATGATCAAAAGCCAAAGGGGACAAACAGCAGCAAATAGTCAACCCAGTTTTCTCAGACAAATGGATCGACTTTATAAAGTCAGAATTTGTACTAACAGCAGCCGCAGAGCAATTGCATAGAGGTGGAACACATTGGCAACTGAGTATCAATACTGACAACATCTATATTGCCATTATTCAATTTAAGGGCTCCATAGCAAACAGACCCAATGGCCTTTCGAACTCTGTTTTAAAGGCTAATCCACGAATATGGTCTAGGATACTCAAAGTTTTATACAATAAAGTGTCTAGAGATGGAGTGGCACCTAACACATGGCCGCAGGCCATACTGCTTCCTGTTTACAGAAAAGGGGACCGAGAGCAACGAGAACATTATTGATTGCTCTCTCTCTCCTCGATGTGACAGGGTAGCTGTTCCCTTCTTTTGTGTTGGCCGCCTTGTAGAGCTGGTTCAACAAGTCTAACATACTGAATCCAACACAACTGGTTTTCACCCAGGCTGGTAGACACGTTGATTCAGGATGCTGCCAGAAGGGGTATCCCCATATTATACTTAATTTTTGTTGATTTCAGTGCAGCGTTTGAGTCCGTCAACCACACCACACTGTGTCAGAAGATGAGTCTTTTGGGATGCCCCGAATGACTCCTGACTATTATTATCAGTTTATATACAAATACCGGTGTTCAAGTTTGGCTGGACGATGCAGGATTACTGTCGGCCCTAGTGAACATCAAAGTCAAGCAAGGTTGCATGCTGGCTCCCCTGTTGTTTAATCTCTACCTTTCAGATCTCCCCCATTCTGTATTGTCTGAAAAGGGCTGCCTGGTAAAAATAGGGTCTACCTCGATAACCAGTGCCTTATATGCCGTCTGACCTGGGAATAATTGAATATAAGGAAAGTTATACCTATTTGGGTTTAGAGTTGTCTGCTCATGGTGATTACCACATCATTATAGAAAGCAATAAGTGGAAAGCACACCAATTGACCTATGTTATTAATAGATGTTCTAAACAGACAGCAGGATACTCTGTCGAAGGTATAATTAAACTGCATAGATAGAGTTACGTCCCTGCTATCCTTCATGGGATTGAGGCCCTCGCTATGAGGGATTGAGGGATCTGTCATGGTTGGAAATACTAGAATATACCTTCTGGGGAACATTCTGGACCTCCCACCAGCCACCTCCATGGCCTATTTGAAGCTGGAGTTAGGGCTGCTCTCTTTGAAAGCGCAGGCATGGTTCCGTAGAGGAACATCAACATTAAATGGAGGACTGCACCTAAATGCCCATTATTAGGTATACTGGGAAATAGTTCTGAAGCTGCATCCTAGGGTAAAATGAGACTAAATGATTACCGGAGACTGAATGAAGAGTGTTTCAAAACCATACACTGGTTACCTGAGTTTGAACGAGGTAACTGTTTTATAACCCTTAATCATATTTATAAAAGGAAGATAGAACAACTGGAATGGTTAAATTACGTTGCCCATTTGGAAACACTGCATAATTATAAATATGTGTTTGGCATTACTCATAAATACCTACAGACTCAATTTTATCTAATTAAGTGCCCAGGTCCACTGGCACACAGTTTCATACTAGGTATCCGTGTAAATCAGCTTCTGTTACTTGTGATACAAGGTGCACATGTAAAAACCCCCTCTGGAGCAGATAAGCTGTCGTATCTGTAAAAACCCAGATATGTTGGAAAGCCCAAGACACGTTTTAACCCAGTGTGCTAATTTGTGTACGAGATACATGTGTACCCTGGGTCAGTTTGTGAGTCAGTACCACTCTATTAAATTAGACAAATTTTGGAAATACTGGCCTCATTACGAGGCTTGCGGTAGCCACCAATATTTTATTTTTTCCGGTGCCCAGGAAAGGGAAATTACAGGGTCATTACGGCCTTGCCGGGCCCGGAATTTGCCATTCCTGGGTGCCAGAAAATATTCTTCCCCTGGATGCACCGGCACCATTATAAAGGGGGCCGGTGCATCCAACATGCTCTGCTCGCGTGTTCCGGTACGGCTGCCAGGCCTGTCCTGCGGGCTGCAATGGGACCCACGAGCAAAACTCGTAGTTTGCTGGTCCGGGAACTACTGTACTGCCATGCTCACTGGTACTTTAGTTCCCGGACTGGCTAATTTATAATGATACCCACTGTCTGAAAAATGACTCAGAATCAGTTTGCTTAGTATTATACAGTCTTTGGCACCAAATTAAGATATATTTTGGGAATATTTATGCAATACAAGTGGGTTTTTTACATGTGTACAAGATCAATTGTTTATGTTTTTGCTAAAATTGCTCTTTTAATCAACAACATTTTAATTAATTGCTAAGTGTGTTATGTTTTATATTTAACAATTGATTGCTGTACTTTGTTAATATGATTGTTTTAAATATTTGTAAAAGTTCATTTATAAACTAAAACAAATAAATAAATAAAAAGAATAGATGAACTAATAAAGGGAAAAGCTAAATATGTCAACACCCTAGATCTCACAAAGGGTTATTAGTAGGTCCCCCTGGAATACCTTGTATAAAGGAAATACCACCTTCTCCACACCTCAAGGGGCTGTCCTCCCCTTTGGCGTTCATGGCACCCTGGCTACATTTCAAAGACTAATGGATATAGTGATACATAGAAGTAGTCGGGAGGAGCATCCATTCCACCTCTCTGAGATCACCACGACATTGATAAGGGTAGGACTTTAGGCCAATCCAAAGAAATGCCATTCAGCCCACAATGCCTACTTTGTAGGAAATCGCATCATACAGCCCCCCACAGAGAAAGTAAAGGCAGTGTCATGAGCATCTCCCCCTAAAACCAAAATGGAATCCTGAGAATTTCTCGGTCTAGTGGGCTGTTACCGTTGGTTGGTGGCCAGTGTTATAGTCAACCAAAAAAACTTTGACTTAAAAAAAAAAAGTACAAAATATAGATTTTAGTAGATAAAGAGGATGAAACATTTTGAATTGCAGGATATAAAGTCGAACTGTATATTGTAATTTCTTCGGGGTACAAAAAGGGAAAATTATAAGTTAGTTAAAAATAGTGCAAAAGGTAAGGGCTTGGAGGGGTGGGCATCAGGGGCAGAAGAGGAACAGGTGTTCGGGATATCCCCCATTAAAAGATACTTGTTAGTCAAGTGTAGGTAGAATGTACATTTAGTAAGGGAAATGAGTTAACAACCATAAAACGTTTTTAGGCAAATGTATTCTAATTCACAAAAGAACCACTAGATGGCACTTTAGAACCTGATTTTATGTACATATTACACTCAATGTAAAAGATATCTTGTTATTTTTTGACAGATATTTGAATTAAATAAATTATGGATATCTGTGTTTTCCCACTGTTAAAATCACATACAACACCATTGGTTCATACCGAAATTCTCCTCCATCACAGCACGTCTTACAGATAAGCTGAAATATTCCCACTCAAATGAGCTGACCTGCAATCACCACGAACAAGAGATTTTCAATGGATTAAAACAAATACTCTGTTATGACACTATATTGAAGATGCCTGAGTTTAATCGAGAGTTCATCTTGCAGATGGATGCGTCCAATGTATGCTGGGAGCTGCACGCTCACACTTGCAAGATGGCCAAGAACATCCGGTCCTTCACACCAGTAGCAAGCTGTTCACTTGCAAACAATACCGAGGGCCTATGCAACAGTAGAGTTGGATGCCCTGGGTATTAAATGGACTGTTAAAAGTATGCAGTATGACTTGACAGGGAGAAAATGTCACTGTATTACTGACTATTCACCCCTTACATAGATGTGTCTGAGTAAGGACTCCAACTGCAGAGCAATTAGGTGGTTCCTAGACCTACAGCCTTTTTGCTTCACCGTGGAGCACTAGAAAAGAAAGGAACACGTAAATGTAGACTTTCTTAGTCGATTCCCCATAGGTCAACTAGAGGAGAGTTCCTATCCACCAGAAGTGGTATGTGATGAATCCAGGGAATTCATCCCATCTCCCCAAAGGAGAGCCACCCCCTTGGGACAAGGGTGGTGAGCCTACTATGCAATACACTGCCTAGGGGATAGAGAAAGTGGGATCCCATCAGGATGACCACACCCGTGGGTTCAAGTAATGCACAAGTGAGGTTTTCATGGCACCTCCATTACCTGCAAAGTCCCAATTGAGAGAACTGAACACAGCAATCGTGTAAAGGGCCCCTTTAAAGTGGATAGCTTAGTTTTTGACCTGTACTTGTTGCTGCCTCTTTGTGCAGACCAGAACCAATGTAATCTCACCTTCCATTCCAGGGAAGGTCCCAAATATGCACTTGATGACAACAGAGCAAGAGCAAATGAGCCTGAAAGCAAAAAACACGGACTTGCGCAGCTGTGCAGAGGAGGGAGTCTCTCCCTCCCAGGAGGAGTAGAGCCAGAGAACCACACAGTCCACTTAGTGGGCAGAGACCCAAGGCAGCCTTGGAATTCTGCTGCTCCAATGAAGGTGGAAATCCAGATGAGCCGATGGCTGCTGCCAGAAGAAGCAAAGTCAGACCAAATAGATGTACCAGTGTCTTGTTTCTTTAATGCCACAATCCCAGAAAGGAAGAATCCACATGAGAAAGCCAACTGCGCCGACCTGAGCCAGGTCAAGAACGTCGATCCGTGCTGGCCAGAGAGACTGTTTCCACTACCGAGCACTGCAGCTTGAGAAAATGTATGTGCCATCATATGAGTAGTGGGTGGAGGGTGGGAGGGCCACAATAAAGGCTATGCAGTGCTGAGAATCTGAGTACCCCACAAGAGGGGGAAAGAACTGTCAAGCAAAGCAGAGTTAGTGACACCCTATAGGCCATGCAGATCTAAGAAAATGTATTCCCCATGAGGGAGTGAGATAAGTGAGAACCAAGGGCTGAGCAGGCCTGTATCCCACACATGGCTGATACATCTGAAAACTGTTTGAGGGGGATGAAAAAAGAAGAACCAAAACAGAGCTGAGCAGGCCCGAAGCCCATACCAGCTAATAATCTTAAGACCCCAGGAGTAGGTGAGAGAACCCACAACCAAAGCAGGGTTGAGCATGCCAATAGCCCATGCAGGGCTGATAATCTGAAGACCCTATAGGGTGTAAGAGAACCAATTTCTTCCTTTGTATTATTTGTATTGCACGAAAAAGGAGCCCAGAGGCATAAAGGCTCTGAACAGAACAAACAACAATTAACATAAAAATGATCTGGATACCAATGCAGTAACGAGGTAGTGGATGTTAGCAGAATAGGATGGTTTTCAGCCCACGTTTAATGCTGGTGAATGAAGCACGTGCTCTCAAATCCGGGGGGAGAGCATTCCACAGTCTGTGGTGTGACTAGAAGAAAGGTGTTATTAGAACATAGGGCCTCATTACGAGGCTTGCGCTCCCGTAATGAAGGGTGCCGGTAGGGAACCAGCACTGTTCATTACAGGATGCCTGATTCCGAGGTCCCCCAGCGGGACCCGGAACAGATGTCTGGTAAAACCAGACTTCCTTTCCGGGTCCCGTGAGGGGACCAAGGAGCTAATAACGGGCCTGTTATTAACGGGCCCGTTATTAGCTCCATCCCCATTCCCATTGAGCCCTATGGGCGCTCAAATGGGAATGGGGATTGGTTTTGTGCATGAGGAATTACCGGGTCCTCCAAGGTCGGAATGACCCGGTAATTCCTCATTCACAGAACCCGGTACTGGAACCCGGTATGGAGGCAGCCATGCCCTTTTTAACATGGGGCCTCATTACGAGTTTGGAGGTAGCCAGGGAGCAATCAGCTCCATGGCTGCCTTCAAACCGGGCTCCTTTACCTGGTTCCTGCAATGAGGAATAACTGGGTCATTCCGACATAAGAGGACCCGGTAATTTCTCCTTTCAGGAACCATTCCCCATTCCCATTGAAGCCCCCATAGGGCTCAATGGGAATGGGGAGGGAGGTAATAACGGTCAGATTACATATGGCCCGTTATTACCTCCCTCTTCTCCTCGCGGGACCCGGAAAGGACGCCTGGTTTTACCAGACATCTGATCCGTGTCCTGCAAAGGGAAGCTCGTAATCGGCGCTCCCGTAATGAAGGGGGCCGGTCCCGTACCAGCCCCCTTCATTACGGGAGCGCCACCCTTATAATGAGGCCCATGGTCTCTTTTTTGCAGCCCTTCCGCTATACATATAGCATTATTTTGAATGATTTGAAGCAGGGAGAAATCTCCTTTAGCAATACCGAGCATGAGACTAGCGCAATAGTCCAACTTAACAGCGCGGGTAATAGTGGCACAGTTGGTGTTGATAAGAAAGGGACGATGCTGAACCAGCAATTTCTGGTGATAGGATGTGCTGGAAACCAGGCTGCTTACCTGTGCTTTCATGAAGAGCTCCTGGTCCAGAGTTACTCCTAGAGTATTTACTTTGGACTGAGTGTTGATGCTGCAGCCTGCAATATTAAATTGCAAATATTTCAGACTTAGCTTGCACTGTTGTGGTGTTGTCCCCCACAATCATGAGTTCAGTTCTGGAATCATTAAGCGCAAGCTTATTTACTCGCATCCATGATTGAATCAGACCACATGCGTGATTGACGGTGTCAGAGTCTGACTCATAGTCCCCAGTAAACGGAACAAGGCATTGTCTGTCATCAGCATAATTTGCATACATTTCTCCGGCTGCATCCAATTGATTGAATAATGGGAATATAAAGCTGTTAAAGAGTGTCATTGACACACAAGAGCCAGGTGGAACACCGCAAGTAACCAGGATCTCCTCAGCCCTAGCCTCCTGAAAGAAGACTCTGGCCTTCCGATCTGACAGAAATGGCTTGCAGCTGCAGTAGAGAAGTATGCTGTTTCATACAACCTTTCTGTAAGTATGGAGTGATGGACTAGGTCAAGTGCTTCTGACAAGTCTAATAGCATAAGCACGGACGTGTTACTCTTTCCCCTGATGTTGAAGAGGTTAATTTTCAAGTCGAGGAGGGGAGACTCAGTGCTGTGGGCCGGCCGGAACACTGATTGCTTCTGACCTAAAATATCATAACGCTGCAGGAACTCCTCAATTTGAAGCTGTGCCACCTTATCTAGTATTTTTAACAGGTAACCATAACCAAAGCCGGGTTGAGCTGCCCTGTAGCCCATTCTGGGCTAAGAATCCAAAGAGCCCAGGAGGGGGTGAGAGAAGCCTCAACCAAAGTTGGGCTAAGCAGGCCTATAACCTACACAAGGTTGAAAGTAGAACTATCCAACCAGGCATAAAGAGAATGTTTTGTTTTGTAATATCGACCTATCCAGATCAGAAGGGTCTGTTACTTTATAGAAGGAGAATACATCCCTGAAGAGAGGATAATCCAGAAACTGTTTAGACTGGCTGATAAGGATGTGTTTTACACAAAGAAAGTTGAAAGATTTTTCTTTTTTATTTGTTTGTTGGAGCTACTAGGCCAAAAGCTGGAAAAGACGTTCAGTACAGTTTGGTGGGTGTCAGAAAACCAGCTACCACTGGAGAAGAGTAACCCTATCCTAACTTAAAGCGTAACTGTTGTTTTTTTGTTTTCATAGTCGTGGGCGATGTTAAGATAGTGTGGAAAGTTTGACAGAACATAGAGCTTATTTTGCTATCAGGTAATATCATCCCCACCAAAAATATCGCTGTATATATGGTCGTCGGGAACGTCCATAGGCAATATTTTTAGTGGGGATAATGTTATGTTATTTTTGGGAGCGTGGGTTGCGGGGGTGTCCCCTGCTCCTTTTAAATTAATACAGGGGTTGCGGGGATGTCCCCCGCAGGTTCCATGCCTTAATATAGCTGCAAAAATATGGCAATATTTTTGCAGTGATATTAACACATGGAACCCTTATTTTTTAGACATCCTGACGAGAACTGATTTGTTGATTTTTAGAGTAGGGAACTCATCATAGAGGTTGGATTTGGAGGAGGTCTTATTGTTTTTTAAAAACATTTTGTTCAAATATGTTCTCTTGTCCATCTAGTAGCTCTGAAATGCCACAAGAGGCACTGCTTCATGTGTGATATAGGCATCTAGGAAATATATCTTGGTGTTACTGGAGTGTGAAGTAAAGTTGGTGTTTCAGAAATTAATCCACACATCAAATTGTGCCAGGTACAGAAGCATGCCAGACTGCATAGAGGTTGGCCCCATTTGGTCCATGCTTTTCCTCGACACACCGTTTTCTTGAGGAGTGAGCAAGTGGTCAGATGACTTTGCTGTTCATTCTGTGCAAAGTACTGCTAAACCTTTGACTTTCATTGTGGACTAACAACACACAGGCTCGGCTCATCTCTCATCGGGGCACCATGGTGGGTTGCTGATGTGTTCTAGATGCCAAGCAATGATCGGATGTGCTTTCTGACCTGTGAAATAAAGGCATTTTCTCACAGAGACTGTAAACAGCATCAAAATCTTTTTACTTGATCGTCATCCAAGTCACAGATATCATCAGTATTGCCTAACTTATCAATGGATGGAGGTGGCAGAAGTAGAGACCTGCAATTTTCAATCTTCTCCTACTGTTCAACTAAATTGTGTTTTGATCTTCCTTAATCTTAAATACATAACATGTTCATCACTTCTACTTCTGCTCCTTAGATAGTGGATGGAACTCAAATGCATCCTCCTCGACAGGTCTTTGTCGATGTTCATCATTGTGGTGCAATACCCATGTGAATATTTGTACAGGTGCGTGAATGCCAGAGACGTGTGTGGCAGGTTTGTGGAACAAGAGAGGGATAATACCTTCAATTGACCATTTGCAATTCTGTCAATCCTAATGCCCCCATAAAGTGCTGCCTCAGATGTGAAAGACCACGAACAGACTGTCTCCCTAACCTCTGGCTAGTTTTGGTGCTAACTTGTCTGTCATACACTTACTGAATTGCATCTCTGCTACTTACTTCCACAAAAATGACATAAGCATAGGTCTTGCACAATCTGAATTCAGGGATTCTCTGCTTCTCCTGCTCCTCTCTCAAGTATTGCTGAGGGCATGTGTACAATGTACTCTTCAAGAGATGAACACTGACTTGCATATTTCACCTCTCTGAATCTCTACTGCTTCCTTCCATGACGATCTTACTAGCATGCCCCACAGAAGATTCCACCTGGGATGTTCTGCTCCTACTGCTCCAGCTCCTAAGTGTCACCTGATGGCATGTATCTCCTCAACTCCCTTCACAAGATGGACACTGACTATTATCTGCCACCCCCTGAATATCTTCTAAATTCTACCTCAAGAATCATGAATGCATGAGCCCCACACAAGCTTCCCTGAGGGCTTCTTTACACCTGTCTCTCCCCCCTAGTGTCACCTTATGGCATCTGTCTCATCCACTGATGAGTATTTCCCACCTGCCTTCATCTCTGGTTCTTCCTGCCGCAAAAAGCACATCAGTGTGAGTCTGACACAAGTAGCCTTTAGAGATTCTTTCCTGCTCCTGCTTCACCTCTCAAGTGTCCACCCAATGGCACGCGTCTCATCCACTAATGATTATGTGAGGCTTTGGCTGTTTATGCAGTCAGCCTTATGCAGGGTCCTCTGAAGCATGGCTTGATGACATATCTGGGAATTTCCTAGGGTAGCTCAGGACCTCGGGATGCAACAGTGCTCCGGCAAGAACTTTGCAGAAGCTCTCTTCGGGCCCATTTCCTACCCTCTGGTGCTGGTAACCTTCTTTACTAGGCACATCTTATGCTTTGGCATCTTTGTTTCTGTTGCTTAGTGTTCTATCTGATGAATCCAATAGAGCAAAAGAGGGGCTATGCACTCCATTTTAGAATGGGCACACACAGGAGTGGCTTGCTCCGTGCGGTGCGCCCATTGAAGAGGCATTGCTTCTTTCTATTGAGTTGACCATTTCTTCCACATGTATATCCGAGATTCGTGTACAGAACATGTCTGTTGACTTTGTTGGTTGCTGACACTAAGGTCCTTTATAGAGGAAAGGACCTTCGCGTGTGAAGTGAAGTACAGAGAAGCATTGGAAGTGCAAGTGATAGGAAGAGAGAAAGACATAGAGTGAGAGAGAAAGAGCAGGTGATTGAGAGAGATACGTAACAACTCCTTATGAAACAAGTCAAGGACCACCAGATGTACACTGTCCTCAAATCATCACCTCCAAAACACCGCAGCAAGCTCAGAAATATGGACTCATATGTCCAATGTAGGGTAAAGGAAGCAAGAATGATCACTGCTCAAGCAGTCACCTTCCTACAGCATTGCGGTTCGGCAGAGATTTTGTCAAACAACCCCTCAGCCTTTGATAGAGCAACAATGTTGCAAACAACGTCAGTTGCCAGGCCACCCTATATGCTGCTTCTCAAAACACTTTCTTCGCTTTTTCATGTTACCATTGTTTTGGCCAGAGGTGGCGCAAGTGTTACCATATGTTCCCAAAGCAAAAAACGAATTTGCATAAAGTAGCATTCATTTATTTCCAAATGTATGATATTCATTACACCTACTTCTAATTGGAAGAATCATAATAGTAGTTTATACAGTGCCCACTACAAAATGGAGCAGAATTTAAATAACAACTGTATTTATTACCCAAATGAATGCTCATCATATTTGTCGATCAAAGTCTTAATCATCCTCTCTTGGATTTGAACCGATGGCTTGCAAGTTACACACAGTTCCCAAGAGTAGGCACCTACCAACAGACCTTTAATGGAACATTCTGAAAAGGAATTCCCCGCTTCTGCAGCAGTCTAAAAAGGTATTTTTTAAGGAATCTTGACAGAAGGGTTAGAATATGAGTGTCCGTCACCAGGATGAGGGCAGAAGGGAATCAATGTATCAGAAGGAGGCAGTGGCAGACACGACACGGCTGCTAAAACCTTGCAGTTTACCAATCCCTACAAGGAGAGCTGTGTCCTTGGGTGACTTAGATTAACCTGAGAAATGGGTAGTTTCAGCCAGACTGACTGCTGTATGGTTTCTGCAAAGCTGGTTTGAAACGTGGATATTTTTATTGGGTCCCCACTTTGGGAAGCAACATGGGTCTGGATGGTGAGAAGCTTTGTTGGGTTGCCAGTTTGGGTAGCATGTTTGACCCAGGCATTGGTAACCTTTAGCAGGTCCCCAAAGTGGGCAGCTTCATCAGGTTGGGAAACTGGGACCTTTGATCAGCCACATCTAGTTGTTCAGTTCTGCATCTCAGTCTTTACGGTGGGGTTTAACACAGTTTAGTTAAAGTTGATGCCCCAGATTTGGTAAGTGCAGAGTCAAAGAAACAGAGTAAAAGAAAAGTCCAGGTAACTGTTTACTGTCACAAGAAGCAGATTGAAGGGCATGGTAGTGCATCCAGTAAAACAAGTGTTCATCAGATAATGCTACAATCACACCCAATCATGAGGTGGGAGTATCTAAAATGTCAATGAAACACAGGGAGGTGAGCAACAGGCCTACTAACTCACCACAACTGAGGGAGATACCTGCAGGCCCAACACCTTGCCAGGGTTTAGAGCCAGTGTACAGTGCATAAACTGTGGGTGCACCAGGCTTAGAATCTGACCTGTAACTAGGAAATAGAGCAGCAGACTTCCAATCGTATCTGGGTACAGGGGGGAAGAGAAGTGGGTAGAGCATCTCACCAGGACACAGTGATTTGGGTGGGCTGGGAAAAGCAGCATGCTACAAATGTCACTAATGTTCCTTAAATACATCAGCAGGCTGCTGGTGTCCAGTGGGGGGGACTATTAGTGGGCCTACCAACTCAGAGTACCTCGGGGGAGAGCAGCAGGCTTATAATGTCCATGGTATGCCTGGTGTGCAGTGTGCAGGAGATCCCATCGGAGCCCAGCAAGATAGGTGGGCAATGGGTCATCTAGGCCTAAAGCACCACCTATAAATGGACCTCAATTCTCCCTTACAAAATGCACTCAGACTCACACACACATCTGTCAATTAACTTTTTTTCTGACTAGTAACGTTCCTTGCTTTTCACCCAAACCATCTGACTCATAGCTCTGCCATGTACCTCGATCCAAATCACAGCCACCACCTGCTAATAATGGAACCCACACATGGAGACAGCTCTTTCAATACACTTTGATTCTGACATGAAGCACACTCTGCTTTTCTAATGCATGCACCTCACAGATGTCTATAAATAAAACTGCAGCCTGAGCTTTAACAAGTACTCTCTGCTTTTCCAGATCGGTTATTGGTCCTAACTTCTGAGAATGGACTTGGAATTTGGAATGTGGAATTTTGACATACAACACCCCTATTTCACGCAAGAGATCAGCCAGTGCACTTCCATCATGACTTTTCTAATCCACTGCTGGGGCCTGCATGCAGTGCGGCCATTGACACGCAATGCTGACCCACGGCCCCTCATAATATTCAAGTGCATAGGCGTGAAAGTCTGCTAATGCAATTCAGAAGTGGCTGCCAACTCCTAGTCATATGCCAGTAATGGAAACCGCGATGGACTCTACCAATGCACCTCTGCTCGGAATGGTATAATTCCACCCCCTCTACAAGTACTGTGATCCACTCATGGAGTTGTCAATCAACTTCATTCATGAACAACAGCAGTCAAATCTTTGTCAGAAAAGGTACGCATACACACACATCTATCAATGCACCTCAATCCAGATCTGCATTAACCTATGCCATTCCTGTATTGTGCCTACAGCTCTGCCAATGGGCATCAAGCCTGCTGTGCTGCATCGTCGGATCTACCAGTAAAAGGACACATGCAACGCTCTACCAGTGCTGCACAGTCACATTCCACACCACTCCTGCCAGTGCAGTACTGAGGCCCACACATTGCTTTGCCAGTAAACATTATTTCTGACCTATAGACAGTGGCACAACCCACGCTAACTATGATGTACCTAACCTACAACACATTCCACTTTGGGCTCTTGCTGTGCAATATCCCTGATGCTCCTGTTCTGGCACCCACACACTGCTTTGCCAATGTACCTCAATTTTGATATGCAGCAGCACCCGCTAATCCAGTGTTGTTAAACACAAAGCTCTGCCAATGCACTTTAATCTGGAACAGGCCTATTCCCTACTTTTCCAACAATGGGACAGAGGCAACTTTGCCAATCCACATCAATCCGAACTTTGAGCACTCCCCCTCCATTCCAGTTTTGGCACAGACACACACAGCCCTGCCGTTGCAACTCTATCCTTATCATAGCAACAGATGCTATTCTAGTACAATAAATCACAAAGAGCCACCCTATCATTTCACTTAAATCTGTACATCTACACAATGTGAAGGCATCATGAAATAGACAAAGACAACTCAACTGAAGTTTGGTTTACAAACTTTTATTAAACAGAAAAAAGGGTTGAAAAATGGTCTAGCTTGCCCTATGCTAAGGTGGGATTTCCCTACCTAAAAGAAAACTAAGGATAGTCTACACGAGGAAGTCCAAAGTAAATGTGTGAGTCCAAAAACCTATGCTTGCCCTCACATCTGTTTGTATACAATTTGTAGGGATTTCAATGTCAAAATGATGAGGGTTCAAATAACTGGCCATAGCTTTTTTAAGCTCTTGATTTGCATAGGGGTTCCCTTACCCAAGGTTTGAGATGGTTCACAAGATAGAAGGGTTCCCTTCCCCAAGCTTTAAAGTCTTTCAACTTCTTCAAAACACGATTCTTTGTGATACGTTGTCAAAGGTTTTGACCCATCATGAATTATTAGACGGGGTAGATGTGGGGATGAGCTGTCGCCGCCCATCATTCTATCCCAGAACAAAACTAAATCAATAGACTGGGTGGATGTGGGGATGAGCTGTCGCCGCCCATCATTCCATCCCAGAACTAGGAAAACCGCGCGGTTGTGCGCACACCAAAATGGTTGTCTAACCTGCCACCCACCAGTGCCAGCATGATGGACCGGAAGCGCCAGGGGTGAAAGGTGGTGTCAAAGGAAAAATAACAGTGTTGTTAGACCAAAAGCGCCTTAAAATCTTACAGAACACCAGCAGACATCTGGCAGAATGAAGTGTTGTGTGCATACAAAATCTGGGAAGATGAAGAGCCCAAAACAATGTTTATAACAAAACTGGCTGTGGATGTCAGCAGCTTAATTGAAATTGGATTTAAAACCACTAAAATCGAAATGTTTAAATTAAATGAGTGACCTATTTTTGAGTGTCACATAGTTTGCAA
The DNA here is from genome assembly GCF_040938575.1 of Ambystoma mexicanum. Classification (NCBI taxonomy): domain Eukaryota; kingdom Metazoa; phylum Chordata; class Amphibia; order Caudata; family Ambystomatidae; genus Ambystoma; species Ambystoma mexicanum. Next base: position 589,447,269 of record NC_090924.1, read on the forward strand.
CTGTTAAATGTCATGGTTTTAAACTTAGAATCAGCATTCTAGATGCATGTGTACAAATTGTAAGTTTGATTTAAACTGGGAACAAACAGGACATTTAGCTGAAGCTTGGCTTAAAGAAACTGAATTCTGCCTGACAACTACCCCCGACAGGAGTTGAACTGGCTCAACAACTCTTCCCAGGCCTGGCTGCATCCTGCTGCCCCCACCAAAAGGAGATCACACCTCTCTGATTGAATTAAGGGAGGGGTACCTGCAGACTGCAGGAAATTGAACAAAGCCCTGTCCTGGACTCAGGCAAATGTTATATTGGGGGGGTCGTAAATGGCTTCCTCTTGGGAGAAACTGGGAGGGGAGTGCCTGTGAGAGCAAACTGAGCTTGGGGGAAGTGGATAAACCAGTTATTCCACCATGTGATGTGGGAAGCCACACCCCTTTTTGACCAGGGCATAATTTTAAAAAGATAGATAACTCATAGTGCGGACTGGTCAAAATTATATAAATAATATCATTATTCTTGGGATTTTTCCGTGCATATTTTAAGAGGTGTTAGGACCCTGTGGGATGTTCTTGGGGACAGTAGCGGAAAAAAAGGTTGTTACTCCAAATGTACGCATGTTAAAAATCTGACACTTCATCATCTGAAACCCATATCCCTGGTGCACATGTGTGTAAAATCTGGAAAGGTTTAGAGGTCGTTATCTGGATGAAAAGGGGAGAATTCTGTCATAAGTGGACACGACATCGTATAAAGACAGGGATCGATGGTTTGGTGCTACAGAAAATATGTTAACTGGACCTATAATATTAGAAAAATGGTACATAGATAAACATGTATTTGGATCAGAAATAGATGTGTGTGCACATTGACAAGGGGAGTGTCTTTCTGTAAGCCATAAAGATGACACACAACCAAGCTCCCCAATCAAGGGAGAGAGGAAAGCTTGGCCAATGATAAGTGAGAGGGGCAGGCTTAGCTAGGCCTAGACACACACCCATTTTCAAAACACATAAAAAGAGTCACTGAAACCCAGGTAGAGACATTCACTTTCCACTTTCTTGCGGGACGCTTTCCCGGGAAACTTCAGACTTCACATCCAGAGATCCAGACTTTAACAACAGAATTTGTAGCAGAGGCCTGAATCCACAAGCTGAATCCTCATCAGCAGGCCTCAAAACCAACCAAACTATTCAACAGCCGGGCAAGCTGTTTGAATTATTTGCCAAGAACTTTTGCAAGAACCTGTGGCAGTATCCAGAAAGCAGTGCTGTATCCGGAACCAGAGAGAACCACAAACCAGACCATTGTGAGCAGAACCAGAGAGCAGAGCTGATCCAGATAGCCGGGACTTCAGAACCACCCGCCAGAAGTCCCACCCAACCTGACCAGACCTTGTCGGCTTATTTCAAAAATATAGTGTGAGTACTCACTGTGCAAAACCAATCTCTTAGTTTAAAATAATCTAATCCAAACTATTTTAGCCTATTAGAACTGCCTCCTAGAATCGTGTCATTCTGTCATCTTTAAAACTGAAAACTGTCATCTGTCATTCTGAGCTTTAAAATTTCAAATCCGAAAAACGACCTTTATTAAATCGCCCGTATCTCCGGAACCGTTTGTGCTAGGAGCGAAATTTATCTTAAAGCTAAGATTCTAGGCTTTCCAACGAACCTAGAACCAACTTGCTACTCCTTATAGGGCCTCCGTAATTACGCTCGACGCACACGATTAAATTTGCCGCGATTTGACATTTGCAATCATTCCAGCCACGCGTGAAAATATTTGCCTTTGCTTTCATCCTTGAAATTCGTTTTTAACCTGCTAATTACTCATAGAGCATTGCTAAAGTGAGCCTGAACTAATATAAACTAGATATCACCCACCCTGAACCTCTAGAGGGAAGCAAAAGCATTTTTAGCACATTTCTCACTATATTGTCATCACATTCAAAGCATTTTGGGCCTGTGTTTCAAACTTCTACCTGTTTTCCTCTAAGCTTGCTAGGGGGGAACTGAATTTCGTATTGTATTTGATTGCATTCCTGAGAACTGTGTGCTCTTCTTTCCATCTCCTTATATTGCATAAAGGGGGGGAGTGAATTGTCAAGGAAAAGTGATTACATTGTCTTTTGTTGAAGCCATATCAAGTTATTTTCTGTACTGCATTTCATTCATCATTGCGTTTCCTTGAACCATATAAAGCATTCTTTCCCACCTTATTCTTCTGTTCCTATTCATAAGTAACCAAGAACTGTGCTACTGTAGGATTACCTCTTATAACTTGCCATAAAAATACATAAATAAGGGCTTCCCTTGGGCATCCCAGACTAGGCATTGACTTAGCTGTAGTGCTGAATTGAAGTCGCTTACAAAGTCTCAGCTCTTCTGGTTTGGTTACCTTTCACCAATTTCCTAAATGAGAGTGCCTTCATTTCACTTCACACAAAAGCTCCTTTACATTCAATCATAAGTTTCTTTTCAGGTATTTTAAGTGGCCGTTCCATAGATCATTGTCCCAGGTCTAGGCACAGTTATCCGAACTGCACGATCCAATCATTACAGGCCAAGCAACCAACACACCTTATTTGCCTCTTCTTCCTTATATGCATGTTGCCACTGTTTCAGCTCTACGGTGGTGCCTGGTTTACTCTCATTTTACATCCTCCTGATGCTTTAACATTGCTTGTTTTTCCACTATTCACTTGTTGCAATTTCATTTGTTCCTATGGCTCTTGCCAATGCGTGTTCTCTCAAGTTACACAGTTCCTTTATAGTGTTAGATTCCACAAAACTGCTTTAATTCAGATCGGAATTAAACAGTACTTGCTTTCATTTAGATCGATATTCAAAAGTGCTTGCTTACATTCGGATCGGTATTCAAAAGTATTTGCTGTCAATTAGATTGGTATTCCTTAAAGTTCTCACAGATCTGACATGCTTCCCTGCTGTCCTGGTATTCCCCTGCCTAGGTTCACTCACCGGTTGGTGCTTACAGTGATACAGCAAGGCTTCCGGCCGCCACAAGCTTACTCTCTCTCATGCGGCGCCTCACTCTGTCTCCACAGCGGCTCTCCATGGCTTCGTTCCTGCGACCGATGTGTCTCTCACAGCTCGGGCCCAACTCCGAAGCTTTGCCTGATCATGCCTGCTCCCTTTCCATAGTCCGCCACATCCCTCCAGCTTCCTTCAGCCTTGCTTCCCACTGCAAACGCTCTGCATCTAACTGGGGCTCTCAAGCACTCTGTCTGCCATGCCACCTTCCAGGAGTGGTCTGCGCTCCTCCAGCAGTCCATAGACCAGCTTCCACAGATGACACAATTTTTCCCGTTCTTGCTGCTTTTAAACATTCCGCCAGGTTGATTGGTCCAAAAAGGACTAGACTGCTCACTACTGGCTTGGGAGTTCTGTATTGCTCCTGCTTGACTCCTCCTCATCACAATACCTTACTGGTGTTTGTACATGTGTGAGTCAATAAAAAGACAATGGGCCTCATTACGACCCGGGCGGTAATCATGGCGCTATTTGTGCCAAGATTGCTACCGGTAAACTACCGATTCCGCCATGGAGAATGGTGGAATTACCGCCCCATTCCAAGGTTTGCAGGGGCGGTAATTCCCCATTCACCATGGCCCTTCCCCATTCCCATTGAGCCCCCATAGGGCTCAATGGGAATGGGGAAGGTGGTAATTACGGTACCGCAAATTGCAGTACCGTAATTACCTCCAAAGTCCCTTTGCGGGTCCCGTCTTTAACGGCTGGTAAGACCAGCCGTTAAGGGAGGACCCGCAAAGGGACCTCGGAATTGGGTGATAAGGGATTACCGGTACTGGTGCCCTTACCAGTACCGGTAATCCCTTACCACCCGGGTCATAATGAGGCCCAATGTATTACCTTGGTTTGTCTCTTCCTCATCCCAGTACCTAACTGGTGTCTATTGGGGTATGGTTTACGCTATAAAAGCCTGGGGATGGCAGACTCATTATGAAAGGGAAATGGGGGATACTGCGTCTCACCCAAGGGTGCTACACCTCCTCACTCAAGTCTTCTCCATCCAGATATTCATTGACAGCCTTTCGCTGGACACCTGGGAGGAGGATACCTTGGGGAAAGAAGTGAAGACACCCTCAGAGACCTCACACCACACTGCTCTTCCAATGTTCCTGAAATCTGACCTGCACAATCCACCTATATTCAAAAACAGATTCCACACAAGGAAGTGGCATCACATATCACTGTTCCTCAGAACCCTAAGCATAATATGGTTACAATACAGCTGTAATATGATATGAATTTCATACAAGAGTGGATCACCACATGTAGTGATAATATCAGTGAGTATAGACCCATATTACCAAATTACTGTGAATGTAATCAGACGCCCAACACAACAACCTGGCCTATTGTACATCACTTGGGCTAAACTGTAAAAAGAGCATCTAGAAGAGGACGAACCCCAAAGCGCAGACAGCCAGTGCATGTCAAGTGTTTGCCAAAGACTGGAAACAGCTACTGACCAACACAAGTCCAAACAGAGGGTGTACCACTTCATGCTTTTACCCTTGGACAGTAAGCACAAGGATTTTCTTGTTAATAGTGCACTTTGAACCATGGCACAGTAACCCACTTCCGCCAGTCACCCAGAGCCTGAATATCCCCTAACCATTTGCACCACAGGCCCACCACCATCCACTGCTAAGTGCCCTCCATTAACAGCTTTCAATATCTGGCACCCATTACCATCCTCCAACACCTTCAATGCCTTGCTCCAACACCTTCATGTTTACACAGTGCCACCCTCCAGCTACTTAAGTCCCCAGCATGCTCCAACACCATCAACCTCAAGCAAAGTAGCAACTTAAGTCTCCAGTACTGTAAGCGTTAACCCTTAGCTCCACCTCTTTACCCAAAGTAGGCCCACCTCTAGAATTAGAAAGTGTGCCTTTTGTCCACAAAGCAAGTGTATCGTACAAACGGCCGGGAGGGGGCTTGGATGACATCTAACAGTCACACTAACCCTGGTCTCTCTGAACCACACAAATAACAGATATTATATACAGTTTGCAACAGTGAATACACAACCCCAGATACTATTACAAAGTCATCCCCCCAAACATGATTGCTTGCCCTGTACAGAGAAATCTTAAACCCACACAGCTCATTGGACACAGACACTATAACACAATCCCCTAAATACATATAATTACAGGGTTTACATTTTCAACACACCCCTTCCCAAAAACCTCTCCATATTTGGTGGCAGCGTTGCCTCTTAGTTACAAAATAACAGAATTCCTATTAATGACACACATGGACCTGCCCTAATAATACCTAAGCACATGAAGATGAAAGAAAGACACGTAGATTCCCTTTTGATCTATTTGTGTTTGCTAACCACATTGGCCAAACCTGCCCGGTGTCTGATTTTTATGACTACTGACCTTTCCTCTTCACATGAGTTCCACCAACTCTCTGACAACACAATCGATCAACTGAAATGTATCACTACTGATCTTCATAAGTGCCCTGGGAGAATCCACCTTTTCCAAATACCCCCGCAAGTTCACAAGGTGCCTATCCCTTACAACATTGAGCTCTCCTGTTTACCAGAGATCATATCTTCCCTTCACCCTCCAGCACTTGAGCCGTCTGCGAACTGACCGCAAGCACCCTGGTGACCAATTTACGAAATCTGCTCCCTGACTGCTGATGGACGTTTGCCATGATTGCGAAAACACTCTTCTAATTTATCCATAATACGGAGACCCATGATACACAGAGCAACCACACCTCAAATATTTAATCTCTTTTACTAAATTCAAAAAATACTTCACATACAGGTATACCATTATGCATGAATTTTATACCTATTATGATCTACTCTCATGACCGTCATTCATACAGCTAAACTCCACATGCACATATTGATTGCCTGCTTCACCTGAGTGGGCCCTCCGTGTGACAATATTTCATCGTTATGTTTCTGCGTGCATGCAAATCTACAAATGTATCACCTCTACACAAAATAACACAAAGTAACCTAAATGTAACACTAAATGTAACACTTATCCCATTTACAATAAATATTGCAATATTTGTAGCAATTTGCAAACGTGACAGATGACGATGATGAAGTGTCCATCCCCCAAGTCAGTGGTATGGCCCACGGAGTTCAAACTTTTCCAATTTCCCATCAGTACCCTCTTTCAACATGCCAACAGTGTGAGTCTCAATTACCCTACTCAAATATCTTATATCTCAATTTAATGCATTTCAACTCTCTTACAACACATTACATCTCAAACACTCTTTCCCAACATCTGTAAGTCATTAGTACAATATCTTAAGTCTCTAGTATCAGCCTCCATAACATTAACTAGGAGGGAAGGATGTGCTCCAAGTCACAGTAATTACAGGGTTGTTTTATTTTAAAATGTAAACAGCAGCAGCAGCTCCATGGCATCACCCCTAGAAAAGGCCAATTTCATTATTTTATTTGGTCCTTTATATCTTGCTTAATGGCAGCCTCCTCCAGCTTCTAAGCACTGGAACAGGAACTGGACCCATGTTGCATTGCATCCTCTTGTTTCCAAAGCAAGTGCGTTGCCCCTCAGCTATCCTTCCGAATATATACATTTTTTTGCTTGAAGAAGCACAAGACAGTCTTCTTCAATGGCAGAAGGCAACTTCATGTACATTAATTGTCTCAACATGCGTGTATCTAGAGTGTGCCTGTGATGCAGGTCTGACAGATTTGGGTCCGGTCCAGTGGTTGACGTGGGTGTCAATGGTGTTCCTTGACTTAAAAAAAAAAAAGGGTTTACTGTTCCTATACTTTTATTTTAAAATTAAACCATTCTGGAATGGTTTCATTTTAAAATAAAAATGTAGGAAGAAGTTGAAACTTGCACTTCAGTTGCTACAGTGCTGGATATGAGCTGCATAGATAGCCCCGCCTCTGAACCCAACCATTCAGGCTTTCTTCACTAATGGACTGTCAATTTGTTAGTGATGGCGGCTTCATGTTTTTTTTCCTGCATCCCTGTTATTTCTCTAGCTAACGAGATCAAGATTCCAGCTGAAAAAAACAGTGGCACATTTAGCTTCCTTTAAAACCACCTTTTTCAGGTGCAACACAGATATCTGCACTTGGCGCTGCTTCTTTGTCAAGTGGCCTAGGGGTCATAAGGACATGTAGGGCGTAGTAGAGGGGGAGCCAAGTCAGGAGTAGCAGCTGCTACCCCTGGCAACCCCCAAATAAAGTTCTTGCTGCTATGTAGTACTCCAGCTGCTCCAGTATTGGGACCCACACTCAGCGCTGCCAATGCATCCACCCAGAGGCTCTGTACACAACCAAGCCAATGCACCTCAGCCCTGACCTACAAAACCCCTCATTGCTCCAGTACTGGTAATCAACCCCCTTTCCATCATCCCCTCCTAGCTTCCCTTAAAGCATCTCCCCCTTCATTAGCTCAGAGACGTGCAGCTATGTGTATGTCCTTAAATTCTCAAATTAATTCCCCCTGCTATTAATGTATAACTGCCACGCAGCACTTCAAATGTAGTGCATCTGTTACATGTAGCACCCTCTAGTCCAATACTGGGATGCATGTAAAACTCCCCTAATGCATCCCCACTCCGAGCTGCAGTACCCACTTGTATTTTAGTCTGGGGGAAAGCAAGTCTGCCCTGCTGCACTCTATGCTTTTCCAGTATTGGGAGATATCTATACACTTAGGGTGCCCGGTAGGCCTTAATCATCCAGGCTATAATTACATTTACAAAAAGAATGATCAAGAACTCCATGTCACACGTATTCCACCCAATTTTCTCTTTAAACACTCATTAATTTTCTCAAACAAATGTAATTGCATTCATATATCAAAAGTGAAAACATGTAATGTACATATTTCCACAAACAACCCATAGACATTTCAAGATATTGCATAGCATAGCTGTAAATTGACTCAGTTTACCAGACAGAAACAATCACCTGCCTCTTGTTTGCAGTGTCATGATTGCTTCTTAAAGAGTCAACAGAGTGTGTTTTCGGCCGTCTACAGAACATTAGGTGGTGCTCCTGCCAATCGCGGCCTTCATCTGGACAAAACCAATTCTTTTCACAATCAAATGTATTGCTGTGTCTACAAATAAATGAAATATATATATACATACATTTTATAACGCTGGAGTGTAACATGTAATTTAGATAGGATATATAATTGCATCAGAACTGTTCCAATTATGATTTAATGTAGTGCTGAACTCTCTACTTTAAGGGAGTAATCAGGCAACCCATGGGATCTAATCTGTCCCACTTGTTCATTCAAAGTTCTGCAGCACACACTGATTCCTACAAGTCAATATAATATATGTATACATTAGGGTTGTGTCACCCAGGAACTCATATTTGCCCTGACACTGATATTCCCTGGACTCCTGTCTTTAGAAAGTTTACCTGCAGGACGCAGGACATTCTCACCAAATAAATGGTAGTAGCCGCAATATCCCAGAGGCCTACATAAGATACATACAAACAAGGACAGGTGCCTCAGCGATAACCACTCCTTGTACAGGAGAAGCAATTGTAAAAATTCAAACAATTTGTATCTATTGAACCAGTAGTAGCTTAGTGTGCCACACGAAATGCGTCCTGGGATAAACATCCTGGCCGCTGCTTCCATCCTATAGCGTAGAAATGTATACATATGTAAGTGGCCTATAGTAAAATATCACGCTATCTCTTATTAGCCTATTTTGTATTTGCATATTTTGAATACCACTATTGGGAGTGACACAGCTCTGCTAAAGCACCTCAATCTCTGCCTGGCGAACCCCTGCTGTGTCTGTAGTAGGACACACGGGGACAGCACTACCAATGCTCCCCAATCTGGAACTGACCAACCCCCTACCACACTGACATTGGGACACACACAGCTTTGTCAATCTACCTCAATCTAGACCTGACTCATGTCTCCTATTCCTGCATTGGAATGCATGCACCGTTCTACCAATGCACCTCATGTGTTCACTAGCGCACCATCTAGCATTCCAGTATTAGGACCGATGCAGCTTTGTCAGTACACCCCAGTCCTGACCTGCTGCCCTGTTATTTTCCAAGAACACCTCTGCATCTCACGCATCTTAGTTCTTCCCACATGCTGAATGTTTACCTGTGTTGTAGCAGTCTCCTCGCTCAGTAACTCTGGGGTTTCTGATATCTCTCCTCAACATACCAGTATTATCGCACATGTGGCATGTGCCTTCTGGAGTTGTCTGCTGGAAGCCGATAAGAATGGATGCCCCGAGGGTGCTTGTGCAGCCCTGCGTGCTCTGGGCACAGGCTACGATAATAATGAATGCTTGAGCGGATAAAGGGATTACAATTAACACATTTATTTGTTGTTAAAACAGCAAGTATAGCTCAAAACCACCGAAGGAATCACTGGTCCTACCAACAGCCTTCTGAAACACTGAATGCATAAATGATTGGGTGAGTGGGTGAATTAATACATTAATTGGTGAAGGCATGCATGAAGGATTTAGTAGTGATGGAATGAGTAAATGAATACGGAATAAATGAGCAAACGAACAATGATTGAGCCAGTGAATGGATGGCTGAGTGAATGATGTAGAGCATGCATGAGTAAATGAATGAAACAATTACACACATATAGCACTTTATGACTTAAGTGGAATCCCCAGCAGTGGTTTAAACTATATATGCAAATGGCAAACATGAATGGTGGAAACCTCTGAAAAGGGTAACTGACTGAACGTAGGTGCTTCCCTCTGCTGTCATGTCTGCCTACTGCATTGGGGCATGAAGAGGGTTCATTAGCCTTGACGATAATGTTGTTTACAGCGAGGGCACTGTGGTACATCCTTCCAAATTAAACCTATACATGCGTTTGAGGGAGAGGAGTGATCCTTGGCAGTGCTTGTTCCATGTGTGAAGCAGGGTTGGCTCCAGCAAGTCCAAGGTTAGGTGGAAGAAAGTGTAGGAGGCTTAGCCTCACTCAGGCAAGAGGGAGTTGGGGTATCCCCCCTTTATGATGAGTGTCACAGAGATTTCCAAGTGGGAGACACAAGACAACACCAAGGTCGGATTCCACTAAGGATTCATTTTAGGATTTTCACTAGGAATATCGTGATTTAGACAAAGCCAGTGTAAAGGATATCAATAACAATCTGCTTGCTTGAATGGGAGCCCTTTCTTTGTCCAATTGATGTGTTTCAGCCTCACACCCTCAAATATGAAAGTCCTCTGTTATGAAAAGGAGGTAGGGAAAGTACTACCGCCTTGCTTGGTCAGGGTGATGATCAGGGACTCCATGGTGAATACTTCCAGGGCCTGTTGAACTCTTCCAGGCAGTGATGATCGTGATGGTATCTCTTTGGCTTCAGTTTATTTTTTCTGAGTTTCAGTGCCAGGGAGTGTCCTTTCTGCTGGCCAGCTTACTGGTCTAGGACACTGGTTCACAGGACAACCTTTCTCTGGCCCTGCCTATTGTACACTTACTGACCCAACAATGAGAAGACACACTATCTTACCTCCCCCCGCCAGCTCTAGATTCTGCCCTGGACCAACCTCATCCACTGCAACCTCCCTCAACTTTCTCTGTAGTGGTATTTGTTTTTCTCCCACCTTCTCAGGGATAGTAGTTGCATCTCCACATCTAACTCTTCTCCATCTGCCTCCTCCAGTCTAGGTTGTTATTTTCCTGATGGTTCTTCGCCTCCAACTTCCCCACACTCTATCTAGATGGTATTGATTCTCCTCTGACCTCCTCAGAACTGTCTTCCTCTGGATGGCAACTCCACTTCTGCTTATTCTATTGCTTTCCCCTCCAACAGCCTTAATTATCTTCCTTCACCCTCATATTCTTTCCTTCAGATTGGGCAAACAAAACTTATTTTAAAACTATGCTTGACCTATTAGACTTAAGTGGGAACATCTCGCAGCTTCTAGGTAAAACATTGCACCAATCCACCCAGCAAATTGTAACATGCACACAGTGAAACCTAAACCACTAAAACGCCAGAGTCAAATAGTCGTAAAGAACCAATTAATGCATGCGAAACGAGATACTGGACTACTTTTTTTGAAAAAATGATTTATACATTTTCAATGTGAGCACATAAATCATGAAATCAGCCAGAATAATGATTTAAAGATTTTCAATGTGAGCACATAAATTGTGAAATCAGCCAACACATGTTTCGACATACTGGGGTCTTTTTGAAGGCTGTGATCATCTAGTGCTGTAAAGAATGAAAAGACAATAATGTCATATGACATGCATTGAGAAGAAAGAGAATGAAAAATGTCAGTCCATTAAAAGCAGAGGAGAACAAGTGAAAAGGGAGAAATCCGAGGAGAGCAAACCAAGACAATAGATTCATTATTAGCATAGATCCTGGAGGACTAGAAGCTAAAACAGTGTAACTCCACACCACCCATCCAAGCATCAACTCACAATAGTGATTTTAAAAAAAGCAAAACCCAAACTTTGCAAACTTGATCATTCAAGACGATGGAACAATTAGTAAAAATGAACGAACATAAGAGTGAATAGGATCTTTCCTGCGTCAGTTAACCATGAATAAATAGACCACATTGCATTCACAAATCCAAGCTGGGCTACACAGATATAATGCAATCATTGCAACACTAGGAAGGAACAGGTTGGTCAACATCAACCTTACCTAAGTAACGCAAATCATTAAATATGCAACCAAAGAAGGAGCTGAATGCGGGAGGCTACACAGGCATTATTCTATTGTGTCCTGCTGAAACAAATTGCAAGGAGGAAAACAAGAGATGTTGTGAGTGTTATAGGGCGATTTTACTGTAAAAAAATGGTCGCAATGACCAAAAGTTCAAAAAATGCTACCACTATGCTACCGCTATGGTATACTACCGTTATGGTATAGTGAGCGGGGGCTGCGGGGTACACCCCTGCAGCCTTCCTTTAAAAAAAAAAAGAAAAGAAAAGAAAAGGACCCTGCAACGCCACTTCCCAATCACCAGCGAGAAGATGAAGGTAAGTGGGGGTTGTTTATATTGGGGGTGTGGGTGGGGGTGTGCTGAGAGTGTGGGTGGGGGGGAGTTATGGGTGTGTTGTGTGTGTGTGTGTGGGTATGTATTTGTGTTCGCATGAGAAAGGTGCAAACATTTGGTAGTTCGCACTCATGCAAATGTTTTGCCCTCGGTAGTTTCAGCCGCGGGCAAATCACTTGGATTCGTTGTGAGTAACCCATCTAAGCAGTTGCCAAATTGAATGGGAAAAATTGAAATGAACTAAGTTCCTTAACAGTATATTTCTGAGAAGTTCAAAAGGGTCATAAAGGGCATATTTTACAGCAATGGTTTTCAATTATGGACAAGGTTCCTACAACAACCAAAAATAGTATGAATCGATGCATGACGCGTAACCAAAAAGGATAACATGGAAGCGAATGAATCAAAAAAGCAGACTTGCATAGCTGCAATATGGCCCCTTACTCACTGTAATAATGGGATCTTGTTACCTCAGCCGTGTTCAGCGTACAATACAAGTACTCAAACTTGCCCTCACAAGCGGGTGCCATATTTGCATTATTTATCTTATAGAGATCTTGTGATGTGAACTACGTGCAACGTAATCAATACAACATCACGTGATTGTAAACACTACTGAAGTGCATAATGGATGATGGAGTTCAAACAGAACACATATATGTCAATTAGCAATAATAATTCCTCTAAGCCAAAGGATTCTGCTTCGTGTTCTCAGGAACGAAGTGCCCAGTACACAAAGTGAGAAAATTGAACCTCTGTCCGGGAGAGGATTTCAGAGTGAATTCTTGCCGATCCATTATGAGAAACACCAACTATTCCTCCAACATCTATTCAAACTTAATACCCTCCCAAACAGAACTGGCTGCTTTTTATAGTCGAGGTTCTCCCCCCATGGATGATGTTTACTGATATTGGGAACACTTGTGTACTGAGGGCTGTGCAGTTTTGTGATTGGGTCATAGTCATGTAGTCATGTGGTCTGAAAGGGGCCCGTTCTGAGGATACATGAAGGCCTTCCACCATCTTAGATTGCAAAAGGGCATGATCAGGTATGGAGTCTCCCTCCCACTGCTTTGATATAGGTCAGTTTGCTCTCCTATCATGTGCATCTGAAGTTAGGAAATCAAATCATCAGCCGTGGAAGTGCTCTGCTACATTTAAACTTCCTTCATCATGGAAAATGTTCAAGGTTGTAGTCCCCCCTGCACTGAAAGAATGGCGCTTGCGTGTTCCCATCCTTGATCTGTGCAAATCCCTTTCTCATTGTTCTAGTGCAGGCTTGTTACTGTGCGGCTTCCCTAGGTTGCGTGAGTATGAGTCATAGTGTCAAATGGTTAATTCAGCATCTGTTACAAAGGAAAAGATATATGTTCTCACTCTCCAAGGACTTAGAAACGTCATCATATTGTTCCATTAAAGGGAGAGGCATATTTTCCAAGGCAAGATGGTTGGGTTTAGTTAGTAGTGTCAGGGATGATGGGGGTGTGAGGACCCCCATGACTGTCCACTTTGTGCTGCGGCATATAAGCGTAGGATTGTGAGTTGGAAAGCCCCTGTATATCTCGTGTGGTCCTGCCTATTGGTAGGGGCGGTAGCGAGATGAGCCTGCCTGTTACTACCTCTTTGGGGATCCGGCATATCAGCATGAGTGACGGGGGACAGAATGTCCTTGTGACTAGCCCCTAGTGGTTCCTGCATCTCAGAATGAACATTGGAGGAGTAAAAGCCCTTGTGACTATTCCAGAGGTGACCTGGGGCGTCAGTAGGGATCGGTAGGTTCCAAAATCTCTTGTCAGCACTGCCTAGGCGGTCATAGGTGTCTGTAGGTGTGGAAAGAATACAGATGTTTCTGTGACTCCCCTCGCCTTAGCGTGGTGCTAGTGTTGGGGTGGTCTGGGGAGCCGGTGGATCCAGCATAAACTAGCTTGGAGCAGCCTCCGACCACTGCTGGTCCCGGCATTTTGGCAGGAGACTTGGGTCATCGCCTGTGGCATAAAGTTACAGTCCAGAAGAAGAAACCAATAGCCGAGCGTATCTGTTGCTGTCCACTACAGACTGGTTTCATGAAATCAAAAGCAGGACACATTCACTTGCCAGAGGAAGGGTTGCAGTAAGAAGCCTCCCTGGAAGTATTTCCTGCATAGACTCACCTTCTCCTCATTAGGTATTGGGTCCTCTTCTGGGTTTTCAACTTAAAGCAAAGCAGCACTGGGGATTAAATCAGGACTAGTTGGTCCCATGCTGCAGAGTTATAAGTAAGGGCTCTCATGGTGGACTGAACTCATAGAGAGGCAGAATGTGGGGTACAGAGAGAGGAAGGAGGGATGGGAAGGTTTGTCACTTTCAGTCTTGCTGATTCAGAAGACTAAGAAATTATAAGGAAGTTATGGATGGTTGCTGTTTGCGAGGGTGCCGAAGGGCTCCACACTGAGACAACACTTTGTTACTCTAAATGTATATTAATGGGTCAATAAATGACAAAAGAAATGAATGAATGAATGAGGGTGTTTATACAGCTCATCCCTAGTGAATATATGAAGGATTGAAGCGTATGTACCACATCTCTGTTGTCGGGATCCCCCTCTCCACATCTCTCTGAATAAACAAAGCCATTAGATCAATGTTAGAATAGGGAATTCCTGAGCACCATGTGATAGTGCAGCACTGTGTTGTCTCTATAATTAAATGAACACATAGCTGCATGGCATAACATTTCAGATCTGTGGACTGAAAACTGCTGCTTCTCTTTTCCTGTAAACCTCAATCTCATCCCTCTCTCATCTTCCTTTCACAAATCCACTTCCAGGATCACTCCCCTTTTCTCCTCCGAGACCTCTTCACTCTCATTGCCACAAGAGGAGTGAAACTGATTATTAACAGCCAATAAAGCTATGATTGTGAAGTGTGATAGATTTATGGGAAAATGGGAACACTTAATGTCTACTGATTCCTCCACTCTGTATTAAATGTTTGGTTTATTGAAACCAACACATGACCTTTTTATGGTGCTTCCTATTGAAAGTTCAACCATGGGCTCTGCCTGCTGCACAGAGACAGACCTGCACAGGCCAGTGTGCAGGGAATGTGCTCTCATAGCGTGGGGGAGTAGGGTTCGAGGGCTAGATGAGTAGCAAAAAGAATAGAGACAAAAAAATCAAAAATCAAAAGGGACGTTGATTGTCGACCTAAGGCTTTGCAGTGAGGAGGTTGTTGCGGACTGAGGGGTGATATAAGGCACCAGATGTCACCTTTGTGATGGGGCTTAAATAAAAAGTCAGAACAGTGTGCAGGCCCAGAAATAAAATCCCAGGTACGCACCTAAATTGCATGTTAAGTACAAACTGGCACACGCATAGAAAAAAAACAAGCCCTCATTGGCTGATATGGTCAAAAACATTGTTAATAACAAAGTGTGCCCCAGTAAGTGCATGCCACAAGCAATGTCATTTGCCATGCTGACCAAATAACCAGCTTCTCAGCTCCCCCTCCGTCTTTATCTGTAGCAGTTCGTTGGCCACATTGTGGGGCAAACGCAACCATTTGTGCCAGAGCCATTCAAACAGCTGTGACCATCTCATACACAGACTTTCTCAAAGTGTGCAAGCACCAAAAACACTCTGGTGCAATTTCTTGCAAGACTACCATGTGGGCAAGCTCTGGTATATTTGCACGTGAGGAAAAGCCTAAGTTTTAAAATATATAATCTGGAGAATATGTTCCCTTAAAAATAAGAAAAAGACCTTATCCTCACTAAAAGTCAACCCCATTCTCTAATGAATATTCTCACACCTGCACCCTGGAGTCCCAAAATTGAGAACCGGAGTTATTTATGATGTATTCTTTGCGTTTTTTTCTTCTTTTTTTTACTGTTTACACAGGCTTTTATTCCTCCAGATACAGCATGTCATCTTCAGTCCTCAACAGCAGGGTGCTGTAACGCATCTCCGACCCACTCATTCCCCGCCAAACGGGGGTTCTGAGCAGGCTTTCATTCTCTTGCCACGAGAACGGAGGAAGTTTTTGGAAGCAGATTGGCCTCGTTTCTAGTCATACCATGCGCTCGGCGGCCATTGCACAGCCCAGCAGCCCAAATGACACAGAAATAGGGCCAGAATGACAATGCTCATCACTACTGCAGGTAATCCTGGTGACCATTTGAAACTTGGAGCCCTTCACTGTATGCTATTTAAAAGGTCCATTCGTAATTATAGCAATAATACTGCCCCCTGTGACTTCATGAGTCAGTATATAGGACCAAGTGAAGCGAGGGCCTTGAGCACCATTTATTAGTTCATGAAGCTGGGGGGATATTATTGCTTTTAGCACCCCAGGTTTTTAAACTGGAGTGCTGAACGCAATGTCTTTGTTTGGGAAAACGGGTTGGACGCTCGCCACAACTTGTTTTCTCAAACAAGTACTCACCCAGGATGTCAGCCATGGAAATGGAAGTGGGATTTCATGTGCAGCCCCTCTTCCATTTCCATGGCCGACTCAGGGTCCTGGAGTGGTTGCCGAAATCTGCTGAGTGGGAATGGGGCATGCAGGGAAGGCGAGGCGGAGTCAGAAACCTGAGGAAAGGCGAGGCGGAGTGACGATGGCAGGTGAGTGCGAGCACCTATCAGCTTCATAGGGACACTGGCTTGGATCATGAGATTCAGCCTGCGATCCAAGCAATCTGATTGTCTGCAGCACCCATTCTGTGTGCTAATCAAGAATGCCCACAAACACAAGGCCACAACCCTGCCTTCCTCATATCTAGAGTCCCCAGGGGTTCTCAGGTCCTGAGGGCAGTTACATGGGGCATATGTGTGGGGAACTGGAGACCCATGATACTTGGGACTGCATTAACCATAATTCCACACACTTACACAAGACCCTGGGGTCTGGGAGCAATTTTAGGAGCAATGCCATTTAAGCCAAATCCACCGGCAGACCCGTGCTGAGCATTCTGGCATTCTGGCAGACCTATGGCGCTAACCTCCATGGGCAGTCTGTATACTCTTGAATGGTCTGTGAGGCACAACGGCACACTGAAGAGTTCGACAGTGCCTGTAAATAAGAAAGAAGAAAGAAGAAAGAATACTTCCATTTTTCACACAGTAAGGTACAGGACATTACATTTTGCAAAGATTTACCTGATTAGGCTCCCATTGTTGTCTGCATTCTTGCAGTTCTTCCTCCGCTTTGCTAAAGAGCCTCAATTGAACCCCAAATTGTATTTAGCCAGGGGGATATATTATAACTAATCTCTGTATATATGTAAGAGTTAGTTAGTGAGGCTTAAAGAGTTATGTAGGACACCAAAGTCACGCAGATCAACAATAAACAATATTTTCTGCGAGATGAAAAGGGTTGTACCTTAGTCCAGCCCAACATTTCTTTATAGAGAACAAACAGCAACCTGTGCTTGTCTCCAATCTGACCAAAATAGTCAACAACCGGTACCTAGTACAGCTCCCAAACGTATCGTGGGCTGTACTGACTAAATACAATTTGGGGTTCAATTGAGGACCTTTACTGTCTACGGAATTTATGCACTTTTGAACTAAGTTAGGCACATTGCACTTTTGCTTACATCCTAGGATGTTTAGTAAAATAATATGCACTTTAACTAGATATGTTTAGTATCAATTATATGTTTTTAAGCTGTTTTTAACTGTATGGCAATTGTATATGTGTTTATTAAAGATTGATTGAATATATCTCTATGATTCCTTGACCTGATCTGTCCCCATATCTAGCTCCCTCACAGTGCGCAGCTTATTCCATTGATTGATTCTATGGTTCTATTCCCATGAACTTCCTTTTTCCCCTCCGGTGGGTCTGTCCAACCTGGTAGAGATGGCACAGGATTCACAATGTTCCTGCCAAGCCACACATGTAAAGTGTTACATTGATAAACATGCAAAAATAAAGTCAGGCTTAAAACGTAATGAGAGGGTTCCCTATTCCTCTTCGATTAATATTAGAAAATGTAAACCTTTTGCTCAGTTCACTGTTTTGAGGCTTATGCAGTGCTCATGGTGTGCTTCAGACCTTCATGATTAGTATTTCTTTTAGTAGTTTCTTCAGAAGAAATATTTTGTAATGTAGGAATGTAGCCTCTGTGTTAGGGCAGAATCTTGAGATGTACAAAGAGGCATCATTTTCCAAAAAGGTGTATTTTATCTTCTGATTCAAAAAGACCTACTCCTACCCCTGACAGGCTCCTATGACATTGATGTACTTCGTGTGAATGACATCTACTCAATCATTCAGGCATGGCTGGCCATTCATGTCCTCTGCCTGAATGGCGACAAAACAGAACTCCTACTAGTCGGCTCACCTTTTAACTTAAACAAACTAAGCCCTAACTACACCTCTGTACAATATAGTTGGGAACAACATCCCTATCGCCAAGATGTTAAAACTCTAGGCTTTTATCTAGACGCCACCTTCAACCTTACCAAACAAGTGAGCATGACTGCCTCAGCCACCGCTTACGCAGGCAAGCTGATAAGGGCTTGCAGACCTTTACTAACACCAGAAAGTTGTCTAATATTAGCTAGAGCACTCATACAGTCCAAACTGGAATATTGCAATAGTTTCTGCCTAGGCACCAATAAGACTGTACTCAACAAACTACAGGTGATGCAGAACAGTGCTCTCAGAGCAGCCTTAAATATACTGAGAAGAGAGCATATACTAGCCTCAAGAAAACAATGCAAATGGCTCTCCATTCAAGAAAAGATCAAACTCAAAATGATATGTCTTACTCACAAAGCACTTAACTATACAGCCCCACCATATCTTACAGAAAAGTTCTTGCTGAGATCCTCCACACGAATCACCAGATCATCCAACACCTCCTGCCTAGTGGTCCCGAGATACAATCTTAAGAGAGCAGGCATGTCTAGTTTCCCGGTCCAGGCTGGCCAACTGTGGAACACCCTCTCATCTGACATCAAAACTATCCAAATTTTCTCCAGCTTCAGGAGAAGTGTCATTTTTTGGTTACTTAGCAAGATTGAATTCGGCCTGTGCCTCTGGCATACTGCTCATGCAAATGTCTTACAGCCAGTGACCCCTGATTGTAGTTACTATCTGTTTTATGCTGTGTAACCTGTGTAATGTATGCTCTGTCTGCTCTATCCACTGTATGTTGCAACCACTGTCCTGTATTGCATTCTGTAACCATATTCTTAATTGTCATTAGCCAATCAGGTGGCTTGAACAGTGGGCAAGAATACATATTCTCTGCGTGGTGCCATTCGCATTTTTAATATGAGGAGGCAACATGCAGCCCTTCCCAGTTGCCTCCCCACCTCCCCAAACACCAAAACCTTCTTTACCCCTTCCCCAACCCCTCCCTCTCCACTTACCTGCTTTACTGAAGCTTTGTGCTCCAGTCTCAGCGCTCCTCCCATCTCCTGGAATCCACAATAGAAATGGAAAAGGGACTTTTTCTTTTTTGTTTGCTATTTTTTTCCCTCAGGATTTTGGCAGCGCAAGCAATGGCAATCTCCAGAGGACAAAACAAAAACATTTTCACCCCAGATAAGCACCTGGGAGCGAATGGCCTCACTGAGGACCATGGAGGGCCCGTTAAACGCCATGTTTGTCCCCCCACAGTGGGGGTGAAAGTAATATTCTAACCAACATTCTCTCCCTACTGCTCAAAAGAAAATATAAAGTTATTGTCTCCTAACTCCACATAAATTGTAGATAATAATCTTTAACGCTGAAAATATATTGCTAAATTAAGCAACAATCAGTTTCCTAACAAGACTAAATATCGGGCTAAAACCTGTAACTTGAACGAATGCTCTGATGAACTCTTTGGAAACCATGCCTTTAAAACTACCATCAGAATCGTCGCATTATGGGACCTCACTGTATTACTGATTTGTTATATGATTGAACATGATTGTGTTCTCTATTTGTTTGCACATTTTAATTTTGTGAAAATGTCATGCTCGTGAAAATCACTTTTATACCAAAGAGACTTAGGTATGTATTTGTAAAGTTGCTTGTTCAACTAAAAGAAATAATTACAAAATATATATATATATATTACATGGCCAGAGTAGTGGCCATGTAGTTCTGGTTAAGTTGGTGTTTCCATAGGAAGAGCACTTTTTGGGTGGCTTATAACTTCGCTCCCCCTGGACAAATCCTCACCAAACTTTACAAAAAAAGTATATGGCCCACTCTGAATCCTTTTGCAAAGTTTGGTGAGGATTCGTTCGGGGGGGGGAAAAGTTGTAGGGGGGGTCCCAAAACTTTTTTTTTCCCATAGACTGAATGGGAAAAAAACTTTGCGCACGGCTACAGCCCGAACCGCTGGATGGATTTACACCAAATTTGCGGCAGGAGCGGCGGCCTGGTCCCAAAAGCGTGCTTTTGCAAATTTGGTGTAAATCCGTCCAGTAGTTTTTTAAAAAATGACCAAAATGTAAGGCAAGGAAATTAGTGATATCTGTGTTCGCTTCGCGGACGGACTTCCCTGTTCGCTCCGCGGACAGCACCCCGATTGGCCCATGACCTTGCGTCATGTCCGCGGACATGTGACGTGTTCGCTGATTGGACGGCGAGGGGCGTGGAGCGCGTCAGATTTTCCGTGGTGCCCGCCATCTTGTATTCGCCGTCGACTGCGTACAGCGCGGTGAAACGTGGATAAAAAATTGTATTTAGTGCCCTGTGTTGGTGTGTAAGAGTGTTGTACTCCTGTGCCACTTGACAGGCTACAGTGAAGTTGCACAGCGAGTAGAGCGCTTGACCGCCTATAGACCGGTTAAATTATTTATATTAACCCAACCTGTGTCGTCTGCCTTTTTCAGAGCCCTCTAAACAACAGGGGATCAATTTGGCGGTGATAGTGCGCGGTAGAAAACATTATGCCACTTTCAACGAACAAGTTCAACTTGAGCGGTCTTTAATGCTACGCCATTGTAATTATATTTGGTATAAAATAATCTAAAGGGTTACTTACAGTACAATTGCAATTTCCATTGTCTACTAGTGGTGCAGTCCCAAAATACGACTCCCGCGTGTGCCAACGATCTTTCGCATAGTTATATAATATATAAAAGCAGTTTTGTTTCATAAATTTCATCCTTATCTTCTCTTACGTTTTAGCAACACTCCTTCAAGAGAAGTCTTTCATCACAATCTTTGTCTGTCAAGGTCAAAACACAATACAACATTATCGTCCGGTTTGTGAGCCTCTCCAGGGCCTGAGAAAAAAATGGAAGCAGCTGACCTTCGCTGTGAACGCGCATAAATTCTTACTTTGCAACATTCTGTGTAAAGCCATCTGTGAGAAGTTGGTTTTTGCACGCCATGTTTGTATATTGTTTGCGTGATATTAAAAAAAGTTTGTTTAAGGGACGTTATGGTTCTAAGTACAGACGAAAGACCCATGAAAATCGCAAGTTATGGTAAGCTATGAAAAATAACTCGCGCCACCACAGTGCACTGCTAAGACTAACACCCAGGACATCAAAGATGACATCGCAAATGTCATTGATGAAATCACTGATGACATCACATGTGTATGTACTTTTCATGGAATTTGTGTACTAGGGAATTTTATTATAATGGTCCGAAAAAAGTGTCAAGGGTATTGCAATAAATATCATACCGTTATTAGTGCTTTCATGAAAAGTCTGTACAAGGGATTCTTAGTGTAATGTTAATAAAAAAAGTGTCAAAGATTATTGGAATAAATATCAAGTGCTAATCAGTGCATTAAGCTATGCATTGATATAAATAGCATTCTATTATTAACTTCAATCCAGTATACTAAGGTACTCATGTAGAAACATAGGCATTGTGTGCAGCATATATGATGGAGGTGCAATATTCATAAGCTTGCCATGTTGAATATTGAAATGATAACTGTTTTCATATTAGAGTTTTGCGTACAGTGAAACTTGTGATAAGTAGGTAAAAAAACCCACTTACTACATAATTGCATTATTTTACACAAATCACAAAGAGACAACACCACATACAAATATGAATATATACAAGGGAATTGAAGTAGGAAAAAGAAACAGCAATAGTAGCAGAAAGTGTTCATAACCTAACTGATTACCTTTATGGAGAGAAATGATTGCTCTGTTTCAAAGCTGTTACTTACCCTATGTATATATATCACATGATGTGTCTGGACCCTAGGGAAAATAGTGTGAGTACAACATATAAAAATATGAGCATATACAGGGAAAGTACAGTAATAAAAAAACATCAAAAGTATCAGAAAGTGCTGATAAATCTACTGATAATTTTAATTCACAAAAAGAATTGCTGTCTTTCAAGGTTGTGACTTCTCCTATGTATATGTTTCATATGATATGACTGGACCATAAGGGAATTATTCTAAGAACATACTTGAAGGATAAGTCTACGAATATAGTAATTTACAATTTTTAGTTCCTGACTGTTACTGAAGAAAATCATGTGGCCTAGATATGTCAGGAAAGGAAAAAAAGGGAGAGCCAGCCACGTGATGTCATCAGTGATGTCATCAATGACATTTGTGATGTCATCTTTGATGTCCTGGGTGTTAGTGTTAGCAGTGCACGGTGGCGGCGCGAGTTATGGTTGCTTATCTTACCATAACTGCCGAATTTCAGGGGTTTTCGGTTTTACTTTGAACCATAACGTCCCTTTAACAAAGTTTTTTCACTGAATTTCATAGGTTTTTAGTAGCGCAACTTAACCATAATGTCCCTTTTACAAAGTTTTTTTACTGAATATATATATATATATATATATATATATATATATATATATATATATATATATATATATATATATATATAAAACAAGCAAGGCATACTCTGGGCCTTGCCCAAGGGAAAGGGATGGCTGCTGGCTTCTGACCCCTACCTTTATGCCTTTTTACCATAGCCTCTTGTATATGTTCATGGTCCAAAACAGATAGTTTGTGTACGGCTGGAGATCTGCCATAGGGTTCCAACTGGGTCTATCTGGTTCTCCTTGAAACTTGTGTGTCTCATAGTCCTTCTCCCCTTTTTTAGTATTTCTCTTTCCTGCTGTCTGGGGTACTTTCAGTCTCTTCTTCTTCACTCATGGGGCTTTCTCGTGCTCATTTCCCCCTCTGGGCTGTTCAGTTAATTTACCAACGCTGGGCTTCTCTTTGTCTTGTTTCCCAACTCTGGGGCATCTTGCTGTTTCTCTCACCAGCGTGGGGCTTCTTGACTTTTTTCGACACCAGGGCTTCTTTCATTTTCTCTCCCTACTTTGGGACTTCTCTGTTTCTTCCTCATACCAGCACTGCCTTCGATTCATTTTACCACTCTGGGGATTCTCAGTTAGTTCGCCACACCAAGGCACCCTCCACTCTTGGGCCTTTTTCTGTTTCTCCCACACACTGAGGCTTCTTTCGATTTCTGTCCCCACTCTTGGGTTGTATGTTTCTTCCGCCACACCGAAGAGTTCTTTGTTTCCTCTCCTCACTTTGGGGCTTCTCCATATCTTTCCCACACCGAGACTCTCCCCATTTTGGGACTTCTTGGTTTCTTCCCCACACGGTGGCTTCTTTTGGTTTCTTTCCCCACTCTGGGATATTCTCTGTTTATTTGTCCTCTGGGGCTTTTCCCCTTCTCACTCCCCTTCTCTGGGAAATGTTTCCTATTTCTCCACTATGGGATCTTTTCCCTCTTTCTCTCCAACCTTAGGTACACCCAGTTTCTCTCCACCATGAGGATATTCTCATTCTTTCTGCCCACTCTGGGGCTCCTTCCCCTGGCCTTGCGAACCCTCCCAATCCTCAGAGGTCACTGTGTAGCTGTATCTGACGAGCAGTGCTCCCTGCCTCTCATCTCGCACAAGAGCCGATTACAAGACTCCTCAACTGAACTGCACAGCAGTATGTCTCTTGCTGGTTCCTGCTGGCTCAGTGTGGGAGCTTGTCAACCGACGGTTCCCTCCTCTGGCTCTGTCTCGGCAGACTCAGGTATTCTATTCATGCTCGGGATGCCACATCCCACTGGTCTGGTTTCTCACCTGCCGGGCCACATTGCAATCCCCTGTGTGGACTTTTTGGTGTGATGAATACAGCAAATGGACCAATGAGGTTGAGGATGGCAAGAAACTATTCAAGTTTGTTTATACAAAATATATCACTTTATTTACAAATAGACAAACATTTGGTGGTACTCGTCCAACATAGGCTCAAAATGATCCAAGAATATATATATATATACCCGTACTCCATTCAAATCACTCCATCATACATACTCACTCATACATGTACATAATGTGCTCCACAGTATGTTTTTCAAACGGTCATATAACATATAAGACCTTGAAACAACAATTCACAAAACAATGGGCCTCATTGCGAGGTGGGCGGTAAGTGGTTAACGGCGCCGGTAAAGTTGCCAGAGCCGTTAACCCTTTGCCGCCCTATTACGAGGTCTGCTTGCGGGACCCGCTAAGGACGCCTGGTTTTACCAGACGTCCTTAGCGGGTCCCGCGAGCAGCCCAGCATGCTAACAACAGGCCCGTCATTAACGCGCCCATTTTTAGCATGTTCTCCATTCCCATTGAGCCCTATGGGGCCTTATTAAGGGCATGGCTACCTCCATACTCATAATGAGGCCCAATGTCTGTACCCCTATGTGTACTGGTGTGCCTATTTCTTCTGCAACAAGTGTTGTTGTCAACACATGTTTCAATCGGAATCAGCAGGCTACCGAATATAGCCCTCAACTTAATCCATCCTTCTTCAGAACAGAAGTTGATGGCTTGTTGTGCCACACTTCTAATATGGAGTTGGAAAACATCATCTACAAAAATAAAAAATGAACACCTAGTTACCACCCATGTTCTAACCATCCTCGTTTCTTCTAGACAAAAGCACAGGCACGTATGCATGTAACTACTTCGTTGTTACATAAGTTGTACTCACCTGCAAAGAAATTCTTGGAGGAGGTTCAAAACTATGGATCCAATCCTGAATGCTCAAGCGACCCGATCCTTGCTTGGCAGAGCCTATCAAACAAAAGCAAAGGGTAAGGAGACTACAAGTCCCCTCCTTCCATTCCCAGCCCTGGGGCCATTAGGGCAGTCATAGGCAAGTCTTGTCAAAGAGAGAAGAAAAGTAACCCATACTGACTGTCTCCTAATGAGGACTCTGGTTAGAAGCTGTTCCCCCTTGTTTCCTTGGTGTGTCTACCCGGAATACCTACAAATAGAGTTCCAGATTTTTAGATGTCCACCATACCTCCTTAATTGGTTTGTATCACATATTAGTATTTCAATATATGGCTTACCAGTGGCGTCTTCACTCAAAAACCTGGGGGGAGGTGGGGGTTTCCAAAAGGCAAGAAACCCTCAGACGTCGTGATCCATTGCCTCAGGATTCCCAAAATCGTATTCTCTCTATCAGGCAGATTCATACCTGGAAAAACATACGCGTGCATATACTATAATTAGTTTCCAACCCCTATGAGAATATTCTGTCAAAAGTTTACAAGCTGTGTGCAGTTACCCCAACGGATTCCTTCAAAGCCCCATTGTTATGTGTGTGCCACGGAGCCAGAGTGCCCGCGGTATTACATTAATCCTATATTCTTCGCTTAGTCTGTGTGGACACATGCCAGAGCAGTGTGGCATACGTTTTCCATCAGCAGAAAATGAGTAATGAATAGGTAAGTAAGGCAAACAGTATAGGTGTGGCTTTGTTACAAAGTGTAGGTATTGAAGGCAGTTGTAGAGTGGCTCTCTGTGGGTCCCAGCTCTGGTGCCGTCTCCTGCCTCCCCTTCAAGTGAGCCGCCATCGTGCATTGCCTTATTCCCACTAGTGAGTGGGGGCTCAGGCACGAAGCTGCTGGAGATATTCGCAAAAGATTTCGAAGGCTTTACATGCTGAGGCACATTATTCAATAGAGCCTCATAAGCCTTCTTTTGGCCGCTAAAGAAATGTAGAACTTTTACTCGACAATCAGTGGCAGAACCACAGGGAGGCGGGGGGGGGGGGCAGCTGCCCCCCTTGCTCGCCCCGGGTGCCCAGTGCGTCCCCAGCCTCCCGCTGGCGCCCTATTATCCACCAATCCTGGCACCAAAAGCTGCCTCCGCTGCTGCCGACAGTAAGATTATTATATCTTCTTTTCTTAAAGCGAAAGAAGTTTGGTCCAACAACTTTCTAGGGTCATTATTGCTTCGCAAGAAGGTACTTAGGTGAGCTTTTGTGCATGGAATAGCGACAGATCTGTCACAAAAATATCCGGTCATAGCTGAAATTCAAGAAATCAGTGAACAACTAATTTGCTAACTGACCTTATAAGTCTTAATTGGGTAAAGGCTCGACAGCAATAACGCCTGAATAGGGGCTTCTTGAAATGTAATTGTGCATGAAGAAAGTGTGATATTTAACTACATCTGTGAGCCAAAGAGTCTCCAGCTTCAGCTTCATAACATGTTTTAAATCGACAATGCTTTATTAATATGTTTGCTATGGATGTGAATGATTTTGTCTACGATTGCTTTGTTTTTGCTGGTTCTATGTGACTAGTACAAAATAAATCTAGCCTGGAAAAAAAAAAATGTTTTGTTCTGAAGCTCTTTGCTTTATTTTAATGGAATATGGCGCATCCACCTCACACCTGATAAGAACGCTCTCTTCCTACCTCCTCCAATCAATACCTGGTTTTACTATTTATTTATTTGCATTTTTAAAGCGCTCACACAGTCCACGGACATCGAGGCGCTGTTACATTATTTATGTAATTAACGCGCTTAAATACCCAGAGGTTTCTAAGCACGGACACGGGGATCGAACCTGTGTTGCTTCGTGTTGTTTTGCTTCCAAGGGGAATACGTTGCCATTGAGCTATCCTCCCGGGACAGATATGATTTGATGTTTGCCTTGATGATAAGTCATTTATAACACGCCTGTACACAAGTGTTTCTGGGCGCAACAAGACAAGGAAGGGAAGACAGAAGGAGTACAAAACAACGATCTTACTAGGCCTTGTGTCATTCAGATCGCACAAGTGCAGTGGGGTGGGAGCGGGAGAAGTGCCAGGGGGGAGGGTGGAAGGGAGAGGACAAAGGAACTCGTAAGTGCTGCCCGGGAGTGGCTCATAAGTGTAGAGTGTATGGGGACTGTAGGGTGGCAGATACTGTCAATAGGTGGTTGGGGTGCCCGGATACAGTGCAAGGGTAACTGGTCCTGCAGGAGCCTGGTCCTGTATGTTTAGTGGGTGGCCAGGTAACCAGTATGTGCAGCAGACAGGGACAACAGCAAGGGAGAGGGAGAGAGAAAGCGGAAGCTAAAAGGAAGGTCTTGAGTTGTTTCCAGAACCCTAGGTGGTCCTGCTCAAGTATGAGAGAGGCAGGGAGGCTGTTCCAGAGGGATGCCCCAGCCGCGGACAGGGATCTACCCCCATTCTCTGCCTGGAGAAGCGTCTGACACTCAGAGAGTTGGAGGTGGATGAGTGGAGGACTTGAGAAGGAAGATGCTTAGGAATAGAAAGTTGGATGTAGTGTGGTGCCCGGCCCCAGAAAGCCTTGTGGATGATGCAGAGGGTCTTGAACTTCATCCTTGCAGCCACAGGGAGCCAGTGGAGAGATGTCAGGGCTGGAGAGATACAATCCCTGGGCTTGAGGCCAAGGACAAGTCTTGCAGTCCTGCTCTGGATTAGTTATAAGGGTGAAGAGTAGAGGCAGGCAGATTTAGAAAGAGGCTGTTGAAGTTTTCCAGCCTAGAGGGGACCAGGGCTCTGGAGACAGTGAGCTTCTGGGGGAAAGTGAGAAAAGAAGGAATACCTCTGAGGAGGTGCAGCTGATAGTGTGACTTCTTAGAGACATCAGAGATGTGAGGAGAGAAGGAGAGGGTGGAGTCAAAGATAACACCAAGGTTTTTAGCCTCACGGGAAGGTGCAGTTAGAGGGCCTAGGGTTGGAGGACAGAGTGAGAGAGGGAAGGCAGGAGGAGGTGTCCCAATGAGGAGGATGTCAGTCTTACTGTCATTAAGGAAGAGATTGTTGGAGGCACACCATTACTGAATTGCGGACGGACAGTCAGGTATGAAAGAAGGAGCAGAAGAGTCTGAGGGGAACCTGGAGGAGAGCTGGGTGTCATACACATAGCACTGAAAGTTAGAACAGAAGGTAGAGATGCGGTGGGCCAGAGGTGCCAGGTAGTGGTTAAAGAGCCTGGGAGTGAGGTTAGACTCCTGGAGAACACCACATGTAGAGAGAGAGATAGAAGATAGGAAAGTCCCAAGTTGGACCTGGGAGGGTAGAACTTTGAAAAAGGAGCTCAACCAGGCTAGGGCCTGAGCAGAGATATCCAGGTTGTCACAGAGACGATTGAGCAGGATGGCGTGGAGGACTGTGTCGAAAGCAGATAATAGATCAAGGAGAAAGAGGACAGAAGGAAGGTTAGAGTCTAGATTAGAGAGCAAGTCTTCACGGGTGTTCAGGAGAGAAGTGTCCATGCTTCTGGCTGCTCTGAAGCCAGACTGGTGGTCATGGAGACAACCAAGAGATTCCGTATGTAGATTAAGCTGGGAGAAGGACTAGCTTTTCCAGGGTTTTGCCCAGGAAAGGAGTGATACAGATCAGGTGATAATTTGCCAGAGAGGAAGGATCGTCAGAGGGCTCCTTAAGGAGGGGGTGCACAAGGGAGTGCTTAAGGGGAGAGGGTGTAAGAGGATTCAATTCAACACTACAGCTAAGTCAATGCCTAGTCTGGGATACTGAATGGAAACCCTTATTGATATATCTTTATGTCCAGTTCATGCATTCTGGATGACTACCCCTATATAACACCCCTCTCTTGGAATCCCCCTGACCCCACTGAGCCAAGAAGTAGTTCTGTTTTGCAAGTTTAAAAGGTTTATTTGATAATTTAAACAATAGATATATATATATATCACACTTTATAATAATTTAATAATTGAATATCACACTTAATCTGAGCAGTAATCAATAATGGATAGTCTGGCACTAGCACACTTGTGAATAGGAACAGAAGAATAAGGTGGTAGAGAATGCTTTATATAAGTTAAGATGGATGTAATGTTGAATGAAAAATGCAATACAGAAAATACTCAATATGATTTCAACAAAACAATGTAATCACTTTTCTCTGGCAATCCCCTCCCCCCTTTATGCAATGCAAGGAAATGGAAGGAAAGCACACAGTTCTCAGAAATGCAATCAAATGTAATTCAGTTCACCCCAGCAAGCTTAGACTACAGAAGTTGGAAACACAGGCCCAAAATGCTTTTATATGTGCTGGCAATGAAGTGAAAAATATGCTAAAATGCTTTTAATTCCCTCTAGAGGTTCCGGGTGAGTGGTATCTAGTTAATATTAGTCCCGGCTCACTCTAGCAATGATTCAGGGATGGTTCTTAAGAGGCAAACAAATTTTTAGCAAGGAAACTGCTGTTCCACACGTGGAGAAATTTGCAAATCGCGGTAAATTCGCGAGTGCGTTTTTCGCGATTGCGGCAAAAGTATCGGGGCTAGGAATGCGGTTCTAGGTTCGTAGGAAAGCTAAGATTCTAAACTTTCTGAGGAAAGTTACTGCAAGTCTCTAAGATAAACGGTCACGGAGATATGAGCGATTAAATAAAGGTCGTTTTTCAGATTTGAAATTTTAAAGTTCAAAATGACAAATGACAGCTAGCAACTAGAAATGACAGGTGACAGCTTTACAAATGACAGGTGACAGTTAGGAGGCAGTTCTACTTAGATTAAAATAGATTGAATTATATTATTTTGACTAAGAGATTGGTTCTGCACAGTTCTGCTAGGTACTCACACTATATTCTTGAATTAAATGGGCCTCGCCACGGATCTGGTCAGGTTTTAGACTGGACTCTGGTCTGGTCTCTGCACTTCACAATGATCTGGGTCAGCTCTCTGGTTCTGCTAACAGTGGTCTGGGTCAGCTCTGCTCTCTCTCTAGCCTCTCTGGATTCTGGAGATTGATGGATTTGAAGTCTGGATCTCTGGATGTGGTATGGTCCGGCAGAGCGCGTTGCAGCAAATGGAATTGAATGTCTCTATCTGTCCTAACTGTCTGCTTTTATGTGTTTTGAAAATGGGTGTGTGTGCAGCATCACTAGGCTCTACCCCTCTCCACTTGTCATTGGCCACTTCATCCTCTTCCCCTTGATTGGGGGAATGAAATGAAGTGTCATCATGATGAGGTCTGTTTATGGTACAGAGAATCCACCCCTGTCAAATTACACACAATCTATATTTTGACCCAAAAGACATATTTGCACAGGTACACATTTGTTTAAAATTACATGCACCCATCACATATCACAGGAGGTATACCCTGTCCAAATCTGCTCTTCCTGGGAGCTTGCATTCAGAAATGGCAACATTTTTCACTTTTTAACTGGTTTCGCAATATCGGACATTACCCCAAAGTTATACACATGTGCGCAAGGAGTATGGACATTACTTGATGAAGTGTCAGATTTTTAACATGCATACATTTTAAGTAATACCCTCTTAACTGCTAGTTTGCCCCCAGATCATGCCACCGGTTCTAAAAACCTCTTAAAATGTGGGCAGAAAAATCACAAGAATTATGGTATCATTTAAATAATTAGGACAAGTCCGTACTATGAGTTATTCATCTTTTTCTAAAACCATATTCTGGCTACAGAGGTGTGGTTTCCCCCCAGCACAAGGTTGAATTTCTGGTTTTTCCAGTTCTGCCAAGCCAGCTTGCTCTCACAGGCAGTGCTCCTCCCGTTTCCTTCCAGGAGGAAGCCACTTTTTACGGCCCCATAATAAAACATTTGCCTGAGTCAGGACAGGGCTTTGTTCAATTTCCTGCAGAGCCCAGGTAATTCAATCAGGGAAGTGTCATATCACTTTTGGTGGGAGCAGCAAAAGGGCAGCTAGGTAGGCCTGGGAACACAGCTGTTGTGCAAGTCTCATCTCCTGTCGGGGGTAGCTGGTGGGCAGAATTCAGTTCCTTAAGCCAGGCTTCAGATAAAATGTCACTTTTTGTTACCCAGTTTGAGTCACGACAATGTTTACATATGCAGCTAGAATGCTGATTCTAAGTTCAAAACTATGGCATTTCAACAGTGACAACTTATGTGACACTCAAAAGTAGGTCACTCATTTCTTTTAAACATTTAGATTTTTAGTGTCTTTCAATCCAAATTTACTTAAACTGCTGAAATCCACAGCTCAGCCAGTCTTGTTATAAACCTTCAAGTCACTTCAGAATATAACTTTAGATTGTATCCACCCCTCAGTAAGTCTTTCTTTGGCCTGTTTTGGGTTCATTTATTCATTTTTACCCGAAAAAGAAAAAAAATCTGGTGCTGTTTTAAAACGCCGGCTTTCTGATAGTGGTGAGTACTGGTACTGCACCCATTTTTGGGATTTAAGAAAATGAGTTCCCCACAATTCTAGGTTGCTTTTGGCAATCAGCATTGCCATTCCCAATGGTTTCAGGCTACTGTGTGGGTAGTCCAATGGTGGTTTTAGGCAGTGCCCTTCTGTGCCCATAACATCAGCAAAAATGAGTGGCAGCCTATTCTTCATACATTTCCCTGTGCATTTTCTGGGAAGCTCTGGCCATCATGATGTTTTCCATGTCAGTACTGCACAGTTTTTGAGGTAGGGGTCGGATGTATGGGTAAAAACATCCCACAAGCCCCCCTCTTGCGATGGCCATTCTGTTTCACAGATGGGACTCGCAAGACCTGGGATGTTTCCTCATCTTCTTCCAATAGATGGCACAGTTCAGCATCTTTTCCTCCATCCGGTACTGATTGATCAGTTTTCCTCGCCGGTCCTGATGGGAATATTGGGCGGTACACTGGGCCCCTTGCGTCTCTGCTCCCGGTCTCCGGATCGTCCTCCTTGGCCCGTCTCCAGGTTTTCTTTCTCCTAGGACGACAAAGGAAGAGCGGCAATACCTATTCATAGTCATTTTTCCCCCACCATTGATATAGTGGGGTGGCATATAAATTTATAGTCAAAACATATGACCATGTACATTTCTTTTTGCATTCAAAAACAAAAACACCCACATTGAGAAACTCAGAATTTGATAGGCGATATGTAGGATCTTTTAAGTTAGAACTGAATTAATCTGAGACAGTACCCTCTAGGATTCCAGAAGATTCCTCCAGTTGTTGCAGAGTGTGCCTGGGATGGCAACACTTCAACTGGTTGATGTGGACCCACTTGTCTTCCCCCTCTGCCAAACCGCCTTTGGGGATGCGGATCTTGTAGGCCACAGGGGAGATTTTGTCTATAATCTCATAGGGTCCCTTCCATGTAGGCAAACATTTTCGCTGTTTGGCCTGGTTCCTTTTCGAAATTGTATAGATAGACCCAGTCCCCCACCTGATATTCCTTCCTGGAAGTTTTCAGGTCATAGTGGGTCTTCCTGCTATCAGCTGATCTTTCTAGATTCCGCTGAGCATAGGCAAAAGCATGCTGAAGGTGTTTCCTTAAATTCTCCACATACTCATGAGTTGTAGAGGCATTTATCAGTGTCTGCTCTTGGGTCCTATAGAGCAAATGCTGAGGAAGCACCATCTTGCGCCCAGTCATCAACTCAAATGGTGACATTTTGGTTGCAGAAGAAGGGGTAGATCTGATGGCCATTAGGACCAGAGGTAATCGGATATCCCAACTTGGCCCAGAATCCGCCACAAACTTCTTTAGTATGCTCACAATGGTTTGGTTATATCACTCTACTGCCCCGAGAAGAAGCTGGCCGGTAAGCAATATGCAACTTCCTTTTGACCCCCAGTATCTCCCACATCTTTGTCATCACTTCACTGGTGAAGTGGCTACCTCTGTCTGGCTCAATCCTTTGAGGTAGACCGAAACGGGAAAAGATGTGGTTAATCATCAGGGCAGCTGCAGTTTCTGCCTTGCAATTTGGGGCTGGGAGACATTCCACCCACTTGGTAAACAAGCATGTCACAGTCAAGATGTACTTATTCCCCTTAGCAGAGCGAATCACGGGGCCTACAAAGTCGATTTGTAAATCTGACCATGGCAGTGTCATCCCCCTATTTTGGAGAGGCGCACGGTGCGTGAGGGATGATGGCTGAAATTGTGCGCACACAAGACACCCCTTCAAGTATTGGTCGAGGTCCTGCCCCATGTGTGGCCAGTATGCAACCTCTCTTAAGATTTCCAGTGTTGTGTGAAACCCCCTATGACCGGCGGTGGCCGCATCATGGGCGTGACTTAACATCAGGCTTCGGAATGAGGTAGGAACCACCCACTGATCGTGGCCAGCTTTGGATTTCCTTACCAGCAAACCGTCTTGGATTCGGAACATTTTTGGACATTTCATCAACACTCTTAGGTCCTCTTTCCCAATATAATCGGTATCCGTCAGGGGAAAGTTCTCAGGGTCCTCAAGGTGTTGGTAAAACTTACCAATAATTGGATCCCCCTTCTGAGCTGTAATCAAATCAGCATCAGGGGTCTCCTTGCTCCATTGTGCAATTGAAAGGTCGTTGTGAGCATTTGTCTGGGACCTAGTGATAGCAGTGACCTGGATTTCCCCCAACAGGGACTCAATCTCAATTAGATCCCCTTGGATGGCCCCGGTTTTGGCCAGCTTATCAGCTAAGTCATTTCCAGTTTTGTCTGGTCCCTCTACTTTGGAATGACCCTTGATCTTTTTCCAATAGATGGTCATCTCATTCGAGGTGACCAGATCATCAATGTTTTGGATCAACTTCCCATGTTTCAAGGGTTTGTTGTTAGCACATAACATGCCTCTGGTTTTCCAATTAACCAGGTGCTCCACGAACCCGTTCCGTACATAATCCGAATCTGTGATTATGACCAGTTCGCGGAGTTGATGTTGGACAGCAGTGAGGATGGCCTGATGCACAGCCATCAATTCTGCCACCTGACTACTTCGGGGACCAATTTTGTATCCAGCGGAGGGTTCTGGGGACTCATTCACCCATGCATTCCCTACGCCGGCCACCAGTTCTTTCTCCCCGTTGTTGTCAACATGGTACGAGCATCCATCCATATAGACAGTGGGCATTCCCTCACACTTGTCTTCTTCAAAGACTTTGTGTGGGGAATTAAGGTATGCCTCCATGTTGTCCTTGATTTGTAGACTTTCGTCCTCGAGACAGTTTTCTCTTGCACAATCATGCAAGTCAGCCAGACCTTGCGCGAGGGGACCCTTCTTGTTTTGGCCATATCTGACCTCCACAGGAAAGCCTTGCATTGACAGAATCCAGGAAGTAATTCGGGAATTACTCACATTTCCGGCCCGGATTCTGTCACTTTGGAGATATTGCAGAGGCTGGTGTGGAGTCTCCACTATGATGTGTTCCCCCTGGATAAACGGGCGGTAATTCTTCAATGCCCACACCGTTGCCAGGAGTGCCTTCTCACAATCGTTGAATTTTTCCTCCACAGAGGATAAAGTTTTGCTCGCATAGGAGATTACTTTATTGACCTTGTCATGCTTTTGGTATAATACTGCTGTCAAGCACGTATTAGAGAACCCCGTCTCCAGGAAGAACTCCTTGTTTCTGACAGGGTAAGCTAGGCAAGGCGCTTGTGAGAGGCTTCTTTTGAGTTGTTTTACTGCCTCGGCTTGTTCTGGACCCCATTCCCACTTGACCCCCCCTTCAAGAGATGAATCAGGGGTCTGGTGATCTCTGCGTAGCCCTCAATGAACTTTCTGCTGTAATTAGTCAGTCCAAGGAGGCTCCTTAGTTCCCGCAGAGTTGTGGGGTCTTTCAGTTTCTGAAGTGCTTCCACTTTCTTTTCCTGGGGACAGGGACCCTGAGGAGTAATCTCATGCCCCAAGAAATTAACACGGGTTCTACACCACTGTGCTTTCTGAAAGGAAAGTTTTGCTCCGGCGGCCCTCAACTGCGTCAGAACATAACGGATTTCCGCTATGTGTTCCTCCACAGATGAACTTTTGATGAGGACATCATCTACATAAGCCAGGTTACCCCTCGCACCCAGGTCGGGCATGGCCTTATGCAGGAAAATATTGAACTCATTACCGGAGTTAAGGTATCCGAAGGGAGTCCGGGTCCATGTATACTGCTGGCCCCCAAAGGTAAAAGCCAGCTTGTATTGGTCCTCCCTACTGACCGGCACGGTCCAGTATCCATTGGCAGGTCTATTGCAGTGAATACCTGTGACCCTTGGATCTGGGCCAGCCCTTGGTCAATGTAGGGCAGAGGCCATCAGGAAGTATGGACCCGTTTGTTGAGCTCCCTGAGGTCGGCGCAGAGTCTCCACTGGCCGTTTGGCTTCAATATTCCCAGCACCGGATTATTGAAAGTGCTGTGGACTGGACGGATTATTCCCCGGGACTCAAGGTTCTTAATTATTTCAGTAAGGGACTCCATTGATGCGAGAGGCAAGCGATA
Source organism: Ambystoma mexicanum (assembly GCF_040938575.1). NCBI lineage: Eukaryota > Metazoa > Chordata > Amphibia > Caudata > Ambystomatidae > Ambystoma > Ambystoma mexicanum. The sequence goes on from NC_090924.1 coordinate 589,482,718, forward strand.
TTGCTTCACAAACACTGGAGTCATGCCAGGGTCCGTGGGGATTGTGGTTGTGTGGATGTCGGTGCGGCCACAGTCATATGAGTCTACCGCAAAGAGATCTTGGAAATCCAAGAAAACTTGTTTCAACTTTTGCTTTTGTTCCAGAGTCACACAGGCATCAGCTAGGTTGACTCTCTCTTCCACCATCTGCCTGAAGCCTGGAAAGACTTCTGGTTTGTCTATCTCAGCGGCCTCCTCCAGCTGGGTGGAGAGGTCCCTGGTCAGAGTGCTGATTTGGACTGGAGGCTTCAGGTGGGAAAGGCAGCCCTCATGGACCTGGAAAATCACCTCATCCCTCCTGAAGTCACAAGTCACATCTTCCTTACCATAAGGGCCAGAAGTGTACACCAGGAAGTTCCCCCCATGCCGGGTAAAAATCCTGTCTGGTGTTGTATTGTCATCACTGTCACTGTCAAAGCAGTCCTTGGGGATTGGCCCTAACAGTTCATTACCTAAATCTATGGAAAAATGTTGGTCATCAACCGCCATTCCAATAATGGTGCCTGCGGCTAGAGTAATACTCTTTAAGTCGCTGTTATCCACCTCTATTGGAATGGTGTCATGTTCTATGTTGACTAATGGTGTTGGGTTTACCCCTAACCCTTGCTGTTGGAGAGAAGCATTTAGATGTATGTAAGCATCAGGGTTTTGCAAATATTGTCCTCTTTTAGCTTTCACTTCCAGGGAGAATTGTCGGGTCCTTTCTGGGATGGTGACTTCCTCTTTGATCCGAATTTCAACTGCATAAGGTAGCAATTGAGCTGACCTAAATGCTTTTTCTGGATCATCAAAGCCCATGGGATTATCCGCTAATCGGGACCAAGCTTTGAAGTTTATTAGGTCCAAACTAATGGCAAAGCGATTGAGAATGTCACTGCCTAAGTAAAAGGCGGCAGGGACGTCTCGCACGACCCAACAATTGTGGACTATGCTCTTGTTGCCAATGGGGATTTTGAGCATACACCTGCTTGGCAGGAGATGTTTGGAATTAGGTGCTTCCAGGTCCATTTCCCATTCGTCTATCAGTTTGAAGGTGGGAATGGCTGGATCTTTTGGGAGTTGCCGGAACATGGCTTCGCTGATGAAGCTCTTACCGTTGTTCACACACACTCGAGCGAGAACAGAGTCCTTCCCATCATTTATCTGAACAGGGATGAACAACTGCTCTCCAATTTGCTGAATATCAACCAGGCTCTGAGCTGATTTCACATCTTTCTGGACTATAGGAGTGGGAGTTTCTGATTGTGGATTAGTATAGAATTTCAGAGTGTTTCCTTCCAGCGTGGAATACCACTTTAGGCTGGAAGGAAGGTTGATTTTCAGAAATAGAGAGAACCCTCCATCACCAGTCTGTTGTCCTACTGCTATTACTGTCACGTCTGGAATTTGGCTATTCTGGAAGTGAAATTCTACTTGGTCAGATTTTTGTTCAACCATGTGGCATGTGCCGTTTAAACTAACATGGTTGACACTCTGTTTTAATTTTATTGGTCGGCTAGTCTGGTTCCAGAGGACATTGTTTACGCAATCTATTAAGGGTGACAACCTCCTCAGGAGGTCATTCCCCAGTAAACAAGGGGTGCCCTCTGGAGTCACAACTATGACCGGGTGTTTCAACTTGTGTCGCCCAATTTTAATGTCCAAATCTGCCGTCCCCTCGACGGGAATTTCCTTCCCGTCAAAGTTCTGGAGTTGTCCAGGAAGTGAGGTGAGAGGAATTTGGTAATTCCCTCCCCTTCCTGCATTCAGTTCATCAGGCCTTTCTGGACAGAAGGGTAGCTTGAGATCCCGTGTCCACCAGTGCCAAAATTGTACCCTGCCCCTGTACTTGTACCGGGGCATAGTATCTTCCCTCCTTCTCCTCAAGGGGGCACAGATAATGCACATTTTTGGACAACTGGTGGGCTAACTTTCTGGTTTTGGACATCGCTAGCGAAGAGATTTGGGCAGAATTCTGTGGAGAGCCTTGGGAATCTGAAAGAAAAATTTGGCAACTGGAGATCAGAGCCATTGTGGGTTCCCCTGGTTCCGGTTCTGGGCCGCCCCCCCTTTTTGGAGGCAGTCATCAGGATGGGTTTGAACCAGGGGATTTTTTTGCTGTTGGTTCTGGGATGAGATGGTGGGCGGCGGTAGCTCAGTCTCCACATCTCCCCAGTCTGGATTTGCATCCCTAGGGACCCATTTTTCTTTGGGAGGAGTTCCCCCCTCTCTGAAGGAGAAGATCCTTTTCCCAGGATCCTCTGAGGATCCCTCTCCCTCAAATTGGAAGATCTGTACCTCCTCCTCAAACTGAGTCTGTTTGGGTCTTTTGTTTCTCCTACCCCCCCTCTGCTCCTTAGGAGGCAGACTTTCAGGGGCAAGAGATTTTGTTTCCGGTTCCTGGGTTTCCAGGGGCTGTTTACAAGTGAGGAAGGAAGCTTCCTCCCAGGCTTTACACCCCCCTTCCCTTTGTGCCTCCTCCCTGGGAACCGGTGAGTTATCGGGGTGCTGCCCCCGTCATTGTTCTGGAGCACCAGGTCCAGAGTTGGGTGCGTTCTGCGCTGGCATGCCGATCTGAGGGTTCTGCTGAGCCCTCAGTATGTGACCCAGATCCCGCGCCATGTTTTGAACCTGGCGCTTTAACTGGGAAATCCGCTCAGGCTGATACGGGGCCCTGTTTTCTCCCCTCGGCTGATCCCGGGAAGGGTAGCTATCCCTTCTTTGGTAGTACCCCTGGTTGGGAAGATTTGGATACCCCTCCACCCTTGGCCTCCCCTCTCCCGGATTCCGTTGTCTGGGCTCAGGGAATTGGGGAAAGAAGGGTGGAGGATTTTGGGGCTGGAAATTGGGTGGATACCTGGGGAAAAAGTTCTGCCCAGGATTTGGAGAATTTCTGCCCTCCTGTGGGAAGTTGGGAGGGAGGTTCCCTGGGTTAGGTGCTTGGCTGGATCCCCCCCCTTGGGCTGGAGGAGTCCACACATAACCCAGGATGGGTCGACTTCCCTTGTAACGGGGACTTACATAGTCAGGAGAGCGAGGGACCCCATTTGTGGGACTGCCTACTTGGCTCCCTGTCTGTGACTGGCCCGAGGATCTTCTGGGCCTAGCATTATTAGGTGCAGGTAGGTTTTAGGCCCCCCATCTCCAACTCTAAAACGGGGGTGACCTTTACCTCTGCCACCTTGGCAGCAGCAGGGGTGTTGTTGGCTTTGGGGTTTTTAGGCTGGTTTTTGTTTTCCACCGGTTTCTGCACCTCATAGATCCGGGTCGCCTGTTCAATGACCCAGTCTAAAGATCTTTTCTCGTGAAAATCCCTCACAAGCTGGGTCATTATATATTTGGGCAAGGCATGGAAAAATGTATTGACAAATTCTCTGCTGTCTGTGCGCACCCTTCTGGTGGTCTGCGCAAAGGCCCGTTTCAGTTCTTGCACAAATTCTTGTGGGGCCTGATCCTCCCCACATTGCAAATTGTAGGCTGCCTTGCGAGCCTCTTGAGGATTTCGGTGCACAGAGAAATGTTTCAAGATGGCCGCCTTATAGGTGGACCATCTTAAATGATTTTGGTCCTCCAGCCCCGCAAAGAAACTGGAGTACTCTGGGGAGAATGTCCACTTGACATATTGGATACAGCTTTGGCTGTCCTTCAAATGAAAAGTCTCCATCATTTGCTCATAGAGCTCCAAGTGTTCCCAAACAGAGTACTTGGCGTTCTTATGATATGGCGTGATGACACTCCTGATTGCCTTAATCTGCTTCAATGGGTCCTTAAGCAGGGCCCTTTTTGCCTTATTGGCCTTTTTGGTCCGGGTAACCCTGGTCCATTCATCCTCTGACTCAGAGGCACTGCTCCCAGAGGTTCCTGTCTGATCTTCCAGGTTTTCCCGGATTCTGCGAGCCTGGGAATGGCTGGCAGAATGTGGGGACCTGGTCTCCTGTGTCCTGTACCGTTCAGAGGCGTCTTCAGATTCCTCTTTGCTGCCAGGATTTGATGGGTACCCCCCCCCCCACTGACCTAACTGGGCAGAGGTTTTCAGGATGCCCTTAATGGGCCTACTCTCCTGGGGTTCCCCACTAAATTGCACTGTGCTTGGGTGCCCATACCCGGATGCCCGCCCTTCCATTCCTGGGTGGTACTGGCCTATGAGCCCCATGCTTCTGGCTGGATAGTAATCTGCCATCCCTGTGGCCCTGTGCTCATGTGCACCAGGGGACATGGGGGTGGCAGAGTCCAGGGACTGAGAGAAATAAAGGCCTCTGGTACTAGGGCTCCTGGGGTTATGCTCAGGAGTTTCTCTTTCCCAGCGAACCTCATCTCTGTCCGCCCCTGCTCCCTGTTGCAATGCAAGAGCCTGCGCCTTCAGTTCCTCAGTTAAGGCCTTACTAGACTCTATCATTCTCTCCTGCATCACTACCTGTTGTTGGAGTCTATCATTGTGCTGGCAGAGAGCCTCATTCTCTCTCTGCGTTTCCTGATTGGTCCTGGAGCACTGGGCCAGTCTTTGCTGCAGGAGGGTTACCTCCTGAGCTGTGTCCCTATTGGCCTGCTCCTGTCTTGCCAGAGCCTCCTCCACCCTCCTGGTGTGCTCTAGCAAGTCCTGGTGTTCTTTTTGGAGGTCACCCAGTCCCTGGTGGGCCAGGTGATTTTCTTCCATTTTTCTGCTTAAGTGGCAGACTTCCTGGCCTAAGGTGTCCCTTTCCTGACCAAGAGCTTGAATTTGTGACGCCAGGTCGTCCCTTTGCCTTTGGAAGGTACCAGCTTTCTGGCGCTCCTGATCAAACTCTGCCTGGGTATCCAGGTCTTTCAGGATCAGTTTATTGCTCTCCGCCTTCTCCCTATCTAGGTGGCTTTGCAGGGTGACTACCTGCTCAGCACATGCCCTATTGAAGTCTAACTGTTGCTCCAGCTTTTTCTGGCTCTGCAGTAGGGAGTCCAAACCTTCTTGGTACGCTTTCTGCAAGGCCAGAAATCTGGTATCCTGGTCAGCCTTTTCCTGTTGCAGGATGTCCATATCCCTCTTTATTTTAATGATGTGCTGTCTACTCTCATTTTCTGACTCCTGGCTCCCCTGCAGCCTCTGCTCAGAAGAGACCAGGTCAGATTGGACCTTCTCTAACGCCATCTGTCGCTTATTCACCAGATCTTGGCTTTCAGTACATTTATCCTGCATGTCTTCCATATATAGGTACAGGTATGCCGCTATCCTAACCATCTTGTCTTGTTCATCCTTAGCTTTAGGAGCCATGTATAGTTCACTCAGGGCCACATGTAAGGGACCCTGATCTCTCCATATATCTGACCCTGTTTCAGTGATCTGGGGTGCGATTGCCTGCAACCAGACCGTCTGGTCCTGATGAGTCCACTCACCTCTCACAAATAACTTATGTAAGAAGTGCTCTCTGGCTATTTTCATGTCTACTAAGGTCGTCATTCTGGAATTTGAGTTCCTTCCTGACTTACAGAAGTTTGTGTTTTATTTTTGCAAAACAGACCTTTTCCTTAGAGCGTTCCTTTGAGGAGTGCTTTACAGCGTAACACAGCGTGGTGATCCGACCGGATATGTGTATCTGGTCAGCTGGCACACTGGCCCTCATTACGACCCTGGCGGAATTCGGAAAACGATGGCGGAAATGCAATACCGCCATCGAATAGCGCTCGGTGCGACTATGACCCGTCACCGCAAAGTACGAAGCCATTAGCGACACCGTAGTGAACGCCAACGCTAACTGCACCAAGCACGCGCGCGCGCGCGTTGCCAAACCGCAAACACCACCATGGCGCAAGGGTACGCCAATTCCGACCCTAGCGGACATGTACCTAACGCCATCAAGCATGGCGGAATGTACCATTCCGCCATGGTGAGAAGTACGGCATCGCGAATCAACCGTAAACGGCCCCACTGAGTGCCTGTACACCGCTCCCTGCCCACAAAGTACAACTCCCCGTAGGTGCAATGAAGTCACAATGCAACCATTGAAATGTACAAGTCACCCATGCATGCCAACGAACAAAAGAAACACAACAGGGGCCAATGGGAGCTGCAGGGCACAGATGGCACGAATACAGAAGCCATCCCAATGGACATGACCACAGTCCCCCACCAAGAAACGCACGCAAACACAGGCACCTGTGACCAGCAATATTCCGAGAATCACATCATTCCACCAGTCCACCTGGCTGACCGGCATCTGTCACACAAAACCCAATCCCCCGCCCCTGAGCATGACAACATTCAAACTGTCATATTGGCAGCCCCCATCCCTGACCTCACGGGCTTCGTAGGCAAACGCGCCCAGTACAGTACCACGCAACTAAACTCCGAAGCTGGAACCCAATGCAGATCTCCCCACAATACATCGCCCCCCAAATAGGCATATGCCACATCACTTGCAAAGAAAAACGCTACACGGGCCAAATCAGAATAGAAATTTAATGCACATCAAAATCACCAAGCCCATACAGCCATCAGGCCATGAACTCCAAAACACTTTTCACCATTGTGGGCTGCATCCGCAAGAAATGACCAGCCACTACTTGTGTGACGCCCTGTTCCCTCATGGTACACAGAGCCACATTCACGTACGAAAAGGCAACATGGAAGCGCACAGAACCGCAGGGCCGTCCCAATGGGGAGGCACTAGTCCAGCTGAAAGGCCGAAATGTTGCTCCGAGCCACCAGTACTGCGTAAGGGCATGTGGGCCATTGGCGATCGTCCCATAAGATCGTAATGCTGCTCCACTGATTAACACGAAGCAGCAGGTGTCGGGAGTAAAATCCATCTGCAGGAGTGGCATACAGATGGCAGTGGCAAAAGGGGAGGAGATACCTGTCAACCAAAAGAAAAGAAAAAGAACTGAATGGCCATCAGAACTACATTCCAACAACTCACTTCAATGATCACACAAAATCCACAGCCATATGCATGCTAGCCCACTCCAAAGGATCATCACCACCCCAAAACCACTTGCGACTCATAACCATCTATATCGAGGTGCAAACACCATCACAAACGAGTGTACCTGTGCATGCGTCTGTCAAAACAGAATCCATCAGATGGGAATGTTAACGTGCATGGACACAAGTGTCTGAGGGCGCGTCGAGACAGGGAGGGCTCAACAAGGCCAGATAGACGATGGTCCCACTATGGCAGCCCTGCATCACATAGCGTAGGGGAGGCGGATAGATCCCAAGAAGCCCTGTACATGGCAAACTCTGTATCAAATCACCTGCCCATGCATCCATCCATCATTCCCTCATCCCGGGATCAAAACGCCTGAATAATTACTCACATGACATTAGAAACATCCATTGAGTCTGTGCGTTATGCAGCCTGCAAAATCCACAGTGCCCCAGCCCGTAATTCCAGTGTCGTGAAGTAACATGTATTTGGGAACGGCCGGCCTCATCGGCCACGTAGCTATTGCGCATCCCAAACTATTCATATCAATCATTGCTTCCTCGCCATGGCCCCTGTCTCAAGGACATTGAACAATAGAACGTTATATTTGCAGTCAGACCTGTGGGCATCTCCTCGCCGCTAGCTGGAAACCGAAAGCGCCGCCCTTCGAATTCCTCATTTGCAACATCACGTCGAAAAGGCATCTGTGGCCGTTTGAAATCACTAATTATTCCATCGAGTGCGGCTGTGTGTGAAAATGGCAACTGCCTTCACCCACAAATGGGACGCCCCGCCCGTCGTTGCAACTCGGTACAGTGATGCATGAGGGCCCACCGTTACTCGAGTACTACGTTCCACTGACCCTTCACAAGTCTGTTCGCGACTGCACAGATAGTATGTGAAACAATGGGACCACAGCAGAATGAACATATCAACCAATCTTACACGGCCATCGGGTACAAATACATGATTGCAATAGCAAGATGCCATTCCCCGAATTGCAGCGTTGTGCGCGGGACGTGCCCGGCCAAAGGGGAGAGCAGTTTGCACAGGTGGAATTAATCACCACAGGTGGAGGCCATACAGCCTGAAAACACATAAATTGCACAGCCAGTCTCCTCCCACAACCACACCGAAATGCTACCGGCAGGACTCGCGATGTTGGCCCTGGGGGACCTGATAGCACTGCAAGTACTCCAACTCCAAGAAGAAGACGAACACCAACTACAACCGGCCGCACGGAGGAGACGCAGGAGGAGGAGGAGGCCAAGGCAGGGCCAGCAAGGGCCGCCAGCACAGCCACTACCACCACGCAGGCAGCCCGCAATCCCACGCCTCCGAGCACATCCGTTCAACCTCACTGATGAGCAGATCCACACCCTCTACCGTCTGGACCGGGACACCATAGCCGCCATTGTGGACATGACACAGGCTGACCTTGTCAGCATGATAGATAGCCCAACCGCCATCCCACCCCTACTGAAGGTGGTGTCTGTACTCCACTTCCTGGCCACAGGCACCTACCAGCACACAGTCGGACAGTTGCATGGCATTTCTCAGCCACTGTTCTCACGGACACTATTGCAAGTGCTCGATGCCCTCCTGCAGCACGCAGACGACTACATCTCTCTACCACGCTCGGAGCAGGAAATTACAAACACAAAAGTGGGATTCCATGCACTTGCCGGCATACCGGGTTGCATTGGTGCCATCGACTGCACCCATGTTGAATTGGTCGTCCCACATGCCATGGAGGCCCAGTACCGCAACCGAAAACAATTTCATTCCCTGAATGTACAAATGGTGTGTGACTCCAACAGGATCATTACACATTGTTGTGCCCGATTCCCTGGATCAACCCATGATTCTATGGTCTTGAGGAACTCTACAATACCACGCTACATGGAGCGACACGCAGGGAACAGATCCTGGCTACTCGGTGAGTCTCATTACATGCATGATTATGTGGGGTATGTGATTTGGCAATGACCTGGCAGGAAGGGGGGGGGTGTGCGTACGTAGCAATGGCATTCCACATCATGCGTTTCTCGTCCACATACAGGTGATGCTGGATATCCACTGAAGAAATGGCTCCTCACACCAGTCCGGAACCCACGGGACCAGCATGAGGAGGACTACAACCATGCCCACTCACGTACCCGTGTAGTCATTGAACAGGCATTCGGCCTACTGAAGACTCGTTTCCGCTGCCTCAGCAGGTCTGGCGGGGCACTCCTGTACCGCCATGAGAAGGTTGCAAAGATGGTCATGGCATGTGTCATGCTCCACAACATGTGCGTACGTAGAAATGTGCCCATGCCCCCTGACGCAGAACTGCAAGCACCTGATGATGGTCATGATGAGGGTGGGGATGTGGCAGCACCTCATGGAGTCTGCGAGGCACCGGAGGCCCGTGACATTCGTCAGCATCTCATTGATGCATGCTTCTAGCACTCACGCCTGGTGGCTGATACATGGACACGGGACTCGTGGCACTGTGTGTGTCTGGGACATGCACAATATGGACTGTACGCCTATGATGGCCTAGTACACAAAGATCAATGTCCACACATCTCATTGGTTGATCGTGCACTGTTTATGGCATATGTGATATCATGTTGAACACCCTATCGACCCGCCACCCAAGTGAGCCCAACACACCCCCTCCACCCTCCTACCTCCCCCCCGAACACCAGTGTCCAAAGATGCTCATTGTCAGTGGGCAGTCGCTATTGCAAGCCCCCTCTGCGGGTATCAGGGGCACCCCTGCCTGTGGAGCGCAGGTTCCTCCCAGATCTACGTTGGGGGCTGCCCTGGACGGAACTTGCAACGGATGATGTCTCTGCCTGCTCACGTCCATGCATGTCCCTAAGGGTTTGCGAGAGCTCAGTGAGCACATGGCGCACTGCGGCAAGTTCGGCACATACGTCTTTGGACGTCGCATGCAGTTCCCCCCTCAGGCTCTCGGTGCTTCTCTCCATTTGTGCCCTTAGCGTCTCTGTACCTCTCTCCATTTCTGCCCTAAGTGTCTCAGTTGATGTTTCTATGTCTGCCTTAGTGCCCCCACATTCATCGGCATGGTCCTTGAGGAGCATGGCCATTTGCTGCTGTTGCACGATTAACTGGTCGAGGGACTGTTGCCTCTGCTGGGCCATGGCCATTTGCGGGGGTGTCACAGAGGGGCTGTTGTCCTCATGTTGCCTTGCCACAGGGCTTGTGGGGGATGGCCAGTCGTCGTCTTGTGGGTGCCCCTGCGTGGTATCCTCATGTTGTACGGGATGGGACAGACAGGGGGATTGGGACAGGTCATGGATGGATCTGACTTCGACATCCCCGTCTTCGGTGTCCGAGCATGCTGCCATCAATGGGGTGTCACCTATGGTGCTGCTGCCACCAGAGGCAGTGCCTTCTGTGGCATCCATTGGGGGGACCTGTGGTGGTGGTGGTGTGGGCATGCTGGCTGCTGGGGTGCCTGTTGATGTTCCCTCCTCTGTGCTGCCACCTGATTTGTGCTGCTGCCGTGTCTTGATGCGTGCAGCTGAGGTGGAGGGTCTCTGGCCGTTGGTCTTGGCCCTCTTTGCAGGTGTGCTGGTAGGGGTGTCCTGAAGCTCGTCGTTTGGATCGGACCCTGTGGTGGAGTAAAGGAGGGCGAGGGTTATTGATGGGTCTGTGGGAATTGGAATGGCATTGTATCACATGCATTGGAGTGGTACCTGAGGGTGATTTGGGTCGGGGCCTTGGAGGTGCTTTCATTTGTGTGTGGAGTGAGGGTGCAGTTGTTTGGCAGCCTGCAGTTAGGGTGTGCCTGCTGCACGTGTAGTGCGTGTTTTAGGGGTTTTTAATTATTTATGTATTTATTGTGGGTTTTAACGTGCGCTATCAGGCCGATGTGTGTGGACGTTCTCCTGGACATGTGTTTCTGTAGCACTATGTGGACGCATGGTCGTCACATGGATGGACTGTGTGGATTTGGCATTGTTTTATTTGGCCCACCTACCTGAATCTTCGGATGTCTGCACTCCTTTCTCCATCCCTCCGACTCCCTCTATGCTCTCCATTCCGATGGTGGACGCACAGATTTCTTCCCAGGGGGTCAACTTGATGGGTGATTCAGGACCTCCCCCGGTGGCTGTGGCAATGTTGCTGTTGGCAGAGAGTATGCTGCGGACGCGTATCCGCAGGTCGTCCCATCGCTTGCGGCATTGCTGTGGGGTGCGGGGTTCGGTCCCCACCGCACTTACCCGCTGTGCCACCAGAGCCCATATAGCCTTCTTGTTTGCAAGTGCCGTTCTGGTCATTTGCGTGGAGAAGACGACGGCAGCATTCTCCTGGAGGGTCTCTGTTAGCACGGTGAGTTCCTCACGGGAGAAGTGGACCTGCCGCTTGCGGTCGCACGCTTTCTTCGCTACTTTTCCCATTTTTCTTGGTTTCGCTAGGGTGGATGACGGGTTGGGGTGTGTTTCAGGGTAGTGATTTTAGTGGTTGTGTGGTTTTAGTGGTTTTATAGGTGTACGGCGGGATGTTTCCCGTTCCGGGGATATGTTTTAACTTCCGTTTCCGTATATTTCCGGTCACCGTACTTTCCGGTAGGCGCACACTGCGGTGACCGCTAAGAGGGGTGGCGGTATTGCACCTAGGGCGCCGTACGGCGGCGGTGTGGGCCGTTTTGGGGTCATTTCCGCCATCGCGGACTTTGCACTTCCGCCATGGCGTGGTGCTCGTGCCCGATGGGTCGGAATGGCCCGCACTTTGCTCCTTCGTGCAATGGCGGAAACGCTATTTACGCTGTGGCGGTCCGGTCAGTCACTTTCCGCCAGGGTCGTAATGAGGGCCACTGTATTAATCGCACAAGTGATAGATCTAATCCAAATATCCCGGACGAGACCCCAATTTGTAAGAGGATTCAATTCAACACTACAGCTAAGTCAATGCCTAGTCTGGGATACTGAATGGAAACCCTTATTGATATATCTTTATGTCCAGTTCATGCGTTCTGGATGACTACCCCTATATAACACCCCTCTCTTGGAATCCCCCTGACCCCACTGAGCCAAGAAGTAGTTCTGTTTTGCAAGTTTAAAAGGTTTATTTGATAATTTAAACAATAGATATATATATATCACACTTTATAATAATTTAATAATTGAATATCACACTTAATCTGAGCAGTAATCAATAATGGATAGTCTGGCACTAGCACACTTGTGAATAGGAACAGAAGAATAAGGTGGTAGAGAATGCTTTATATAAGTTCAGATGGATGTAATGTTGAATGAAAAATGCAATACAGAAAATACTCAATATGATTTCAACAAAACAATGTAATCACTTTTCTCTGGCAATCCCCTCCCCCCTTTATGCAATACAAGGAAATGGAAGGGAAGCACACAGTTCTCAGAAATGCAATCAAATGTAATTCAGTTCACCCCAGCAAGCTTAGACTACAGACGTTGGAAACACAGGCCCAAAATGCTTTTATATGTGCTGGCAATGAAGTGAAAAATATGCTAAAATGCTTTTAATTCCCTCTAGAGGTTCCGGGTGAGTGGTATCTAGTTAATATTAGTCCCGGCTCACTCTAGCAATGATTCAGGGATGGTTCTTAAGAGGCAAACAAATTTTTAGCAAGGAAACTGCTGTTTCACACGTGGAGAAATTTGCAAATCTCGGTAAATTCGCGAGTGCGTTTTTCGCGATTGCGGCAAAAGTATCGGGGGTAGAAATGCGGTTCTAGGTTCGTAGGAAAGCTAAGATTCTAAACTTTCTGAGGAAAGTTACTGCAAGTCTCTAAGACAAACGGTCACGGAGATATGAGCGATTAAATAAAGGTCGTTTTTCAGATTTGAAATTTTAAAGTTCAAAATGGCAAATGACAGCTAGCAACTAGAAATGACAGGTGACAGCTTTACAAATGACAGGTGACAGTGAGGAGGCAGTTCTACTTAGATTAAAATAGATTGAATTATATTATTTTAACTAAGAGATTGGTTCTGCACAGTTCTGCTAGGTACTCACACTATATTCTTGAATTAAATGGGCCTCGCCACGGATCTGGTCAGGTTTTAGACTGGACTCTGGTCTGGTCTCTGCACTTCACAATGATCTGGGTCAGCTCTCTGGTTCTGCTAACAGTGGTCTGGGTCAGCTCTGCTCTCTCTATAGCCTCTCTGGATTCTGGAGATTGATGGATTTGAAGTCTGGATCTCTGGATGTGGTATGGTCCGGCAAAGCGCGTTGCAGCAAATGGAATTGAATGTCTCTATCTGTCCTGACTGTCTGCTTTTATGTGTTTTGAAAATGGGTGTGTGTGCAGCATCACTAGGCTCTACCCCTCTCCACTTGTCATTGGCCACTTCATCCTCTTCCCCTTGATTGGGGGAATGAAATGAAGTGTCATCATGATGAGGTCTGTTTATGGTACAGAGAACCCACCCCTGTCAAATTACACACAATCTATATTTTGACCCAAAAGACATATTTGCACAGGTACACATTTGTTTAAAATTACATGCACCCATCACATATCACAGGAGGTATACCCTGTCCAAATCTGCTCTTCCTGGAGCCTTGCATTCAGAAATGGCAACATTTTTCACTTTTTAACTGGTTTCGCAATATCGGACATTACCCCAAATTTATACACATGTGCGCAAGGAGTATGGACATTACTTGATGAAGTGTCAGATTTTTAACATGCATACATTTTAAGTAATACCCTCTTAACTGCTAGTTTGCCCCCAGATCATGCCAGCGGTTCTAAAAACCTCTTAAAATGTGGGCAGAAAAATCACAAGAATTATGGTATCATTTAAATAATTAGGACAAGTCCGTACTATGAGTTATTCATCTTTTTCTAAAACCATATTCTGGCTACAGGGGTGTGGTTTCCCCCCAGCACAAGGTTGAATTTCTGGTTTTTCCAGTTCTGCCAAGCCAGCTTGCTCTCACAGGCAGTGCTCCTCCCGTTTCCTTCCAGGAGGAAGCCACTTTTTACGGCCCCATAATAAAACATTTGCCTGAGTCAGGACAGGGCTTTGTTCAATTTCCTGCAGAGCCCAGGTAATTCAATCAGGGAAGTGTCATATCCCTTTTGGTGGGAGCAGCAAAAGGGCAGCTAGGCCTGGGAACACAGCTGTTGTGCAAGTCTCATCTCCTGTCGGGGGTAGCTGGTGGGCAGAATTCAGTTCCTTAAGCCAAGCTTCAGATAAAATGTCACTTTTTGTTACCCAGTTTAAGTCAAGACAATGTTTACATATGCAGCTAGAATGCTGATTCTAAGTTCAAAAGTATGGCATTTCAACAGTGACAACTTATGTGACACTCAAAAGTAGGTCACTCATTTCTTTTAAACATTTAGATTTTTAGTGTCTTTCAGTCCAAATTTACTAAAACTGCTGAAATCCACAGCTCAGCCAGTCTTGTTATAAACCTTCAAGTCACTTCAGAATATAACTTTAGATTGTATCCACCCCTCAGTAAGTCTTTCTTTGGCCTGTTTTGGGTTCATTTGTTCAGTTTTACCCGAAAAAGAAAAAAAATCTGGTGCTGTTTTAAAACGCTGGCTTTCTGATAGTGGTGAGTACTGGTTCCCCACAATTCTAGGTTGCTTTTGGCAATCAGCATTGCCATTCCCAATGGTTTCAGGCTACAGTGTGGGTAGTCCAATGGTGGTTTTAGGCAGTGCCCTTCTGTGCCCATAACATCGGCAAAAATGAGTGGCAGCCTATTCTTCATGCATTTCCCTGTGCATTTTCTGGGAAGCTCTGGCCATCATGATGTTTTCCATGTCAGTACTGCACAGTTTTTGAGGTAGGGCTCGGATGTATGGGTAAAAACATCCCACAAGGGAAAGGTTCCAGTGGCAAAAGAGTGATTGCCGAAATCAGCCAAGGCTGTTCCAAGGGTGTCAATGTGGTCCTTAATGGTTCTGGAGGAGCAGGGGAGCACCTGCTTTGATGAGACTTTCATAGATAGGACTTGTCTAGAAACATCATTGGGTGTGAACAGGGAGAATGAGGAAAAAGGATGAGGATATCAGGCTGGAGAGGGGCCAGGAATGGCAGATGGAGAGGAAGAGGAATTAGAGGAAGAGGAGAGAGTGAACAGGATGCCCTGAGTGTTAGTGGTGAAATGGGATGCCAGAGCCGTGCAAAGGTCTTGCAAGGGAACAGGAGAGGTGGAGACAGCAGCAGGATTGGCAAGCTCCTTGCAGATTTTCAAAATTTTGGCTGGGTTGTTAGAGGCCGGCAAGATGCTGGCTGCGATGTACGCTCTCTTCTTAAAATGGACAGAGAGTCTGTTTTGCCTTTGGAGCAGGCGGCAGGCCAGTTTGTCAGAGGATGTGCCTGATCCACTCCACTTCCTCTCAACTACCCTACACTTGTGCTTAAGGGTGGCAAGGTTTGAATCGTACCAAGAGTTGCATTTGGATGCAGGCTTCAAACTGATCCTCATGCCAGGGGAAAGGACATCCAGAGTGTTAGAGATTCAGAGATGAAGGTTGTAAAGGGCTATGTCAGAGTGTGACTCAGCCAAAGCTGTAGGAGGAGGAGAGAAAGGACAGTATTGAACAGAGATAATGGCCATACATTAGTTTAATGTTGGAAATATGATAGTAGGTGACTAATTTGTAGTTAGAGATACAAAGATATGATGACATAAAAAACTAAATAAATTAACAAAGAATAATTTTCCCAGGTCTAATCAAGAACTGCTGTCTTTTGACAACGAACAAAGACTTAAAGAAAATACAGTCCCACATCGACCTTTAAAAGTTCCAGGTTAGTAAATGCAAATCAGTTAAAACAACTAAACGTGATCATAGACCAACTTTGATTATAGTTTAGGTTCAAATTAATGGGTGAGCTAAAGGACACCCTTGTGTTAGAGGTAGTCACGAGGCCCCTGTGAAGATCAGACATTAGCAACAGTGTTGGTTAAAAAAGCTCAAGTCCCAACAATTTTGCTTGTTCAGCAGGTCAGTGCATGGAATCAGCACAATATATGTTAGACCATACAGTATCTCCTTGAGTTTTTTAATTGTGTTTTGCTTTTTGTTTTAGTGTGTAAACAGTCATATTACAGAAGGAGTTCTATGATTGAATTGTTGTGTAAGAAATCTAACGTCCTGAATAAGGCCATAAAACATCATAATAGTGTTGCATGGAATAGAAGGGCCGAAACATATGTCGACAATCCATGAGGCGTAAATATTGAGCCTCATTACTGTTTGGTAAACCACAGCTATTTTGTTTCTTTTGATCTATTGGTGATATATCAAAAGAACGGACGAAAAAAAGTTTTTCTTGTTGTTCCCACCAGTGTCCAATATTTATATCTAAAAAAACAGACTTGATTGAGAATATATGGACTTCAGTCTCATACTAACCCCCACTCATGTGAATTGTTTTATTGTGATTTTGATTAGCCGATTTTAGCTTCTGTGTATCAATAAAACTGAAAAGATTTTTGGAAAAAAGTCCTTGTGGAGATGTTGTGTATTACGCAACCAAAATAAAAATGAAAGCAATGCACTGTCCTTCTGAACAATAGAAGGGACAAAGAGAGGAGTAATCAATATTCTGGTACTTGATAGTCCTTGTTCCTATTCTCCCCATTGAAGATTGATCCCCCGGAAACATAAAATAGGGGAGTACCCAATTTTTTTTCCTCTAATGAAATGGACTGACATGGCTTTTGATACATTAGCCATCCATCTTGACTGGCAATACACAAACATGGGATGAATGACAAACAATGTGCAAGACTTAATCTCAAGATCTAGGGTGCCCTTAATTACAGCACAACATTTACGTTACATGCACCCCTACAAACTTCTATTCTCACCATCATGAGACCACTAAACAACCTACTAGGTTGATATCGTAGAGCATCTTAATTTCACTTTAGTACCTTAAAACACTACAACTTTAATTTGAAAGAGGGGCTGCTTACTTGTTAGGTAAATGCCTTAATCACATTTTATATTTCACACATGATTTTAAAAGTACAGGAAAGGGTGATGAGATCTAAAACAATTGGGAAAAGTTAATCTTATGTCTTGTCATGTTATATCCATCCTATTAGAAAGGTTTTCTGCATCTCCATTCATAATTTTTAAATTACGGAACTGAAGCAATTCATAACTTACATGGAAGTGTTACTTTCCACAACCTCCCTTGTATTTGTTACACCGTTTTCATAAGGCACATTGTAAAAAAAAGAGAACACATAAGGAAATATGACTTATTACGTATCCTTAACTTATAATTTAACTTAAATTAAACACTGTGTATATGGTTGTAAAGCAGAAAGGAGGGACACTGACTTTTTCAGCCATCTCTGGCTCCTGCCTAGAGCTTCCAGCACCTTGATGCTCGTCTGAGTCGATTTGTTACGCTTAACAAGATTTCTACCTACCTACCCCACCTGCTTGCTACCCCGAATGCCTCAGCATGATTTTCCTTACCCTTTGTGTTCCTTGCTTAAGAGATATTGGAAAGAGAAAACCTCTACAGTCCCATTGGTTGTCACTAAGACATTTTCTCCCATTGAATTATACCCCTCCAATCCTTTCTATGTGGGTTCCTTTATGGTCCACTGTTTCACAGCACAGCAACTACGCGCACTGTCTGGTGCATCTCACCTAACCTCACTGAATGTGCTTTTACTCTCTAGAGAAGTTTGCTGTCAGGTCCACTCCTAGCACCAGGGACCATCCCTGCATTCATTCTTGCATTCATCTCATTACAAAGTATCAATTTTTCCACTTTTTGGTAGTGGTGTGCTACACCTGATTCGCGTCACCACTCCATGTTACAACCGGGTGGAAGACAATGCAAAACCTACTTCTGTCATTTCTTACACCACTGTCAAGACTCCCTCGAGCCTTTGTTCACTCTCTCAGATGTTCATCTAATTGCATCATATTTTTAATTTGATGAATGAGTAAACTATCATTCTCAATGATGGCAATTGTATTTTAAAACCACTACCTATTTTGTCAAGAGTCCTGGTCCATTACTGTTCCAGGCTGGAGAGAACTTTGTCTAAATATCTGCCTTTCCTGTTTTAATCTGTTTTTATTATTCCCCATCTGTAATTTGTTGTGTGGTGTGTTGCCATATTTTGTGTCCTCTTGCCTGAATCTCTGCTAAATGCTTGTTCATCTCGATAATCAAGATTAGCCAGTCTCAGCAGCACTGATTTACCACATGGCTAAAGTGTGCTGGGAATTCATTATTGTCGATGAAAACTATTTGTAGCTTGTGAAATTATAGGCCCTTACGAATTATGTTACCCTTTGAACATTCCATCATGAAGTTGGTCAAACAACCTAAGAATATTTTTAGTCTGCAAACATGTTATATCTAGAATTCAAAACATAACCAACTGATCATAAAAGTACTATGCGTAATGTTACAAATATGATGTCTTAGATGACATATAATTCTCCAAGTGGTGACAGGGTCCTTACAGTTTTTAAATGTCAGCACACTACCACACATGATTTTCACCTCCTACTATCTAAAATCAAAGCCAGCAAGCAGCCTGGGAGATGACAGAGGCATCCAAAAAATTATAGAGTGCACCAAATAACAATCAGAATTCATAACTAGCCTGGTGGATTTCATGTTCGATCAAGCCATTGTTCAAAATGTCTTCAAACCGTAATGTCAATTTGATTTAAAAAAATGCTTATTTGATCCACCTGTCCCAGAGAGCTATGGCACCACTTTCTTGTATAAAGATCTGAAACATGTTTGAAGCAAGTAACTGCGGAATTGTCTGGAATCCATGGTTATTCTGAGAAAGATAAATGAGGTTCAAATGTAGATTAATTAAGCAATACATCCTGAGCTGGGGGGGGGGAATTACAAGTCAGGTAATGGCCTGGGACGTACGTTAGAAGCCTGAGTGAAGCAAGGTCTTTAACGTTAGGACCAGGGCATTATCTTACAGGTAATAGCCCCCAGTGAGGGGCCTATTGCTATTATCATCCCACACATTGTGAGACAAGGAGTGCATGGTGTTTCACAACTTGAAAAAAAAACTGCAAAACAAGATGGCTGCCATGGCTCAGAGAGAAGGGAACTACATGTAGTCCCTTTCCATGGTGGCCATTGTCGCGAAGGAGGTGGTGCCGGCGATGTATGCAAGAGTGCAAGTTAAGTGGGGAGGTGGTGGGTGGGGTATGTAGAAATTGAGGTTGAGGGTGGGGAAAGTATGGGAAATAGAACACAGGCTTACTTACCAGATTCCTGCTGCAGAAAATAGCTGCCTCCCGCTTCTGTGTATGCTTGGAGTCAGTGTTTTAACATGTGGTAAAGCCCCTGTTCTGAGCCTCGTTGTTGGCTGGGAGGTTGTCACCCCCAGCCTCCGTTTCCTTGTACTAATTGCTGAGAGTGCCATGAGATAATGTAGATGTCATCTGTAGATGAGGAAGCCTTTTGCTGGCTTGAGTTTCCCTTCCTTCATCCCCAATTGGCACATCAAATGTTTTGTAACAGCTATGAGAAGTAATGCATCTGTTTCAAACAAATAGGACAGGGAACACTGTCCTGTGCAGTAAAATGGAAAAGGAGCGGTAGACCAAAGTAATACTAACTTTAGTATAAGGGTGACAATCTGCACTGATTAATGTTGAAAGTGTAGAGTTTATTGAAATCAATGTTAATGTTTTATCATCGTAGTTATCATGTGATGCAAAATGTTGCATGTTCCATAGTTCAAATATGTATGTTTTGGGATGCATAATGGTGCACTATATACATTTGGAGGTATTCTGGTTGCATGGAGGAGTTTCTCCCCTTGGTTGCTCAAAGACCCCTTGATGGCAAATTGACCCCCCGCCCGAAGTTAGATCTCAACTCCCTTGTATCTCTGCTTGCCTCATCATGTCCGTCCACCTATGATTTGTAAAGCACTCTGTTGCTTCCGGAAGCTAGGTCCATGGTCAATACATTCACTAATAATATTAATAATGATAGATATGTAATACAACGTGCATCACGTTAACAAAAAAGATGTAACACTTTGACTCCAAGCATGCAACAAATGTTTTAACTTCTCTCTCATACTCTCTTAGGCTGACATTGTTTCTGAGCATGAACATTTTAATCCAGCTTCTCGCACCATCCTTCTATGCAAAAATCCAAAAAAGATAGCTTCTAATGCCAGCTACTCTAAAAAAAAAAAGGTTGATGGCATCCTTGGCCCCTTCTATTCCTCCTAGATTATGTCAGAAAGAATCACCCACCCCACTCAATAATACAAAGCTATTTTATAATACCTTCTCTAAAAAACACAATTCACATACCGCCTCCAAAATACATTATTAGATGCCCCAGATCTAAACATCTACCAATTTACCTTTAACATTCCATGTCAAAACGCTTCAAGACGATCGCCACCATTCAACTTTCAAATTGCTCAATTTGCTCTATGGCAAATAACCAGGCTTTAGGTCCCCTAGAAGCAATGAAGCCATCTTCTCTACATAAGGAACACATCCTAACGTGCCCTTAGAGCACTACCCCAACATTCCTAATCCCTCTAGAAAATAGAGCAGTCTAAAACACTGCAGATCATTCCCACCTTATCAAGTGACTCCTCCGGAGCATTGAAATCAAGGCTTAAACCTGATCTGCCTTAATGTTTATTTATATATTTATTTTTGCATTTCTAGCAGCGCACCAAACCCTCGGGCATCAGGGCTCTAGTTACAGTAAGTGTGAAGTCACGTCTTCAAAGTGCCAGACCACGCTTAGAGATTACAGCATATAGGTGGGTTTTAAAGAATAATTTGGCAGAGGCACGCCTCATGGTATGGAGGGCTACATCAGGTATACAGATACATGAGCGACACAACTGCACAGTCTGGCAAAGCTGCGCCTCATGGTACGGATGGCTACATCAGGTAAGCGGACAAACATGAACGACAGCGTGAAGAGACAGTGTAAGGTCATAACAGGTATGTCGACTGCAATTGCGATGTAAATGCCAGATTAGGACCATATACTGCAAAATGGAGCATGTTAGTCAGATAAGGAACATCCCAGGTACAATCCTTCTGGAGTGACAAGCTGCAAAAGTCAAAGTGGCTTGCAAGTAGGCTATGTGCACAATATGGAGGAGCCCTCCCTCCTAGAACAGGGGCTGTTTCAGATATGCAGACAAGCAAGACAGGTAGAGCTGAAGGTAATACATCAATTTCACACTATAATTTGGAAAGCAGCTCAAGTATGTCAGGGAAATTGGAGGTGAGGCGCATGGGGGCTATACGCTTGGTTGGAAACAATAAAAGGCGGGGAATAGGTTCAGGAACATGCAGGCAAATGCATGCGATGAAGAGATAGATAGATAAGATGTTGCTACAAGTGCCATGGGCTTGCTTAGATCGCAGTTGGTGATGAAGGGAGGTTGGCAAGTGCAGGGTAATGACAGGTTTGTTAAGAGACAGGAATATAATAAACTTTAAGAACTTAAATAACGAAGCATCAATGGACGCGAGGTGGGCATGCAAATGCAATAGCCGCCTGACACACTTAGCTGGAACGAATATGGTGCTGGTCAGTAGCATTTCGGTAGAAGCATGGCAGTGCCCCCAGAGATAGAGAGCAGACGCATATGTGTAAGTGATTATCAGAACGTGAGGGAGGTGGCCATCACTCTGGCCACAGCCGGACAGGCTAGACAGGAAAGAAACAAAGGCCTTGTGATTGGGCCTTAGGAATGGGCCGCTTTGCCTGGCGAGACCCGAGGATTGGACCAGATAAGGTAGAAGGTGGTAAATCCACAGCGTGGAAGATAGGTACGTGGAGGCAGCATTGGGTAAACAGTAGGTTGGGGAAATGGTGACGACCATTATTGAAATGGCATGGAGCCACTGATCTCAATGCTCCTGTCAAGGAGGGCTTACCTTGACAAAACAGCAGATGATGTTTAGGGCATGCAGGCTCCTGGCGCTGGGCATATTGATAGTGGTAGAGTGCCCAGGGAGCCTACAGCATGCAACCCTCATTCTCCAGCAGGCCAGATGGGAAAGAAATAAAGACCCTGTGAGTGAGCCTTAGGAGGGAGGCGGCTTTGCCTGCCGGCTCCCGGGGATTGGACCCAATAAAGTAGAAGGCGGCCGATCCGCAGCATGGAAGGGAGGTATGTGGGGGCAGCATCGGGAAAGCCGCAGGTTGGGGAAAAAGTGGCGGCCATTATTGAAATGTTTCTCAAAGAGGGTGTAGTGTATGGGTTCAAGTCCTAGTACAGTGTGATATGAGTGGTAAACGTGGTGGCAAGCTGCGCCACTCCTTCCCCAAGGTCCACCTATAAAGTCCCTGATTATATAATGGTGAGCTATGATAGGGATTGCAATGCCTTGCGCTCTGCCTCTTAAGATATAATAAACTGGTTTAATTAGCATAGAAATAAGCTCAGTATGTTCTTGGCAAATTCTTCTAAAAGAAAGTTTTTTTAATTATAAAAACTTTCTTTTAGAAGAATTTGCCAAGAACATACTGAACTTATTTCTGTACTAATTAAACCCGTTTATTATATCTTAAGAGGTAAAGCGTCAGAGATTCCAATCCCCACCATAGCTCACTGTTTCTCAAAGAGGTTCAACCTTCATGAAAACATGTACACATAGATGTAAGACCCAACACTCACAAAGGGGGTCCCCTAAAAGTTCTCCATGTCACTTGGATGATCAACATTTACATCAACCATTAGCTTTCTTAATCAATTCTCACCTAAATCCCATGCTGATAATAGTTAGGTTGCCTTCCCCACAACAGAAACGAATCCTCCCACTGAACCATTTCAAATACCTACAGGATGTACAAAAGTGGTTGACAAATGATAATCTATGTCTCAACTGCAGCAAGAAGGAAGTCCTCCTATATGGCACTCCTGCACCCATGACTCTCATTTAATGTGGCTGGGTTCCATGTGATCGCTCCCACTCCTGTTGAGAACATTAAAAAACATGGCATCATATTTGACACTGACATGCCCTTCGCCATCCAAATCAATAAGATTTCTCACCGTCCCGGTCTACCTCTCACAAAGAATCCACCCTGTCTCCTCCACAAGGCCAACTAGGTCACCATATACCAACATGCTATGTGTGCCACTAGTAAAAAGAGCCAGAGCTGGAGGATCCAGCTTCCCTTATCTTGCACCATCACACTGGAATGCCCTACCTCCCACAATCCGAGCTGAGCCCTCCCTCATTGCCTTCCGGAAAGCTATGAAAACCATCCTCTTCACATAAGGTCTCACGCAGCACCATGTTTGCCAATATACTGTCTGTAATGTAATAACCAAAGATGCATGAGCTGTAATGACTAATCTGTTTATAGCAATCATAATGTGCCAACGACTGCTACCAATCCTGTACCCCCTGTAACTAAGTTCCTGCAAGTAACAGCACCACAATGCCCCTGGGCTGTCTGCGCGCTATATAAATATAAATATAAATATAAATAAATAAATAAATAAATAAGCTTAAAGGGGCATGTTCAACCCCTTATGCTACAAATAAGCACACCTTACTCCGAGGTGGTTGTCATAGAGGCGGCTCCACAGAACACTCAAGATATAAATTATCCGGTGAAAACATTCATTTTCCTCATGGCGAAGTGTACAGGATTAGCGTTTAAGCATAAAGAGGAAGGATCTATAGTGTCGGTGTCAGGAAGTACAAATAAACTAAGCGGGTGCACGGTTCTAGGCAGAGAGGACTAAATGTCCAGCTTCCAATTTTAACAAAAAAAGATGTCCTCCTCCACACCAACTGTAAATGCCAGTGGGATATGAAAATGCCAGCTGGGATTGGGTTTGTTTGGCTGAATGTATTTGCCTGTGGTAGATTTCACAGAGTGTATTTATTTTTTGGTCGTTTTGAGCGCAAATATATGCGGGAGGAGACCACCTGTAGTCCCCCCAAATCCCTTTACATTATTTATGAACCCAAACCCATCTCCCACATATATTTGTGGTAAGAAAAAACACCCTAAATTCGGTCAAATTGACCACAATCAAATCAGCTACGGTCAAGTTGGGTAATATTGCCAGCTGTAGGCCTCTATTTTTCTCCTTGCAGGGACACTTAGCAGTTCCTTCCCTTTTTGGCATAGCATCATGTGGCGGTACAACAATAATTCACTTCTAGGCTTGGAGATGGTTCAAGGATTTGTATTTATTGTTTGAGGACCCTAGGGCTTCCCC
The DNA here is from genome assembly GCF_040938575.1 of Ambystoma mexicanum. NCBI lineage: Eukaryota > Metazoa > Chordata > Amphibia > Caudata > Ambystomatidae > Ambystoma > Ambystoma mexicanum. The sequence goes on from NC_090924.1 coordinate 589,506,861, forward strand.
CCTCTTTCTTGTTTTCATGGGGAATACCCACCCTAGCCCAGGCTTCCGTTGCACCGGATTTATTCTATGGATCGGTGACCCCTACTGTCTTCAGCTGGATATTCTACAATTGGTTCACTAAATGCTGGCTTTCTGAAGTCGCTCTGGGATTTCCTAACTGTCCCTGACCTATCTTTAGGTTTGTTTCTAAGAGTTTGAGAATGTGCCTTCCAGACACTATGTAGGACCTGTGCTAAGTCGGCCACACTGAGGTGTACCTTTCCTTTCTCTAAGCTCACCTGCCCTCTGTCTCCTCCCACTTCCTTCTGTTCCTCTTTCACTTCCATCCTCCTAACCCTCGCCTACATCATTTAATGACATGCCGGCTCCTGCTACTACTACTCTACTCCTTCTTACATTACTCTACCTCTGCTAATAGTACCCTCCTCCCACTACATCTCCTCTCCTCCTACTACTACTCTCCTCCTGCTACTGCTACTCTCTGCCCACTTACACTACTCTCCTCCCAGTACTCTCCTCCTGCTACTGCTACTCTCCTTCTACTACAACTACTCTCCTCCCACTGCCATTACTCTCCACCCACTGCCACTACTCTCCTCCTGTGACTGCTACTCTCCTTCCAATACCACCACTCTCCTCCCACTACCACTACTCTCCCCCAACTACCACTACTATCCTCCCAGTACCACTACTCTCACCCGACTACCACTGATATCCTCCCAGTACTGCTGCTCTCCTTCTACTACTATTACTCTCCTCCCACTGCCATTACTCTCCTCCCACTATCACTACTCTCCTCTGGTTACTGCTACTCTCTTCCTGCTACCACCACTCTCCTCCCACCACCACTACTCTCCTCCCGCTACTGCTACTCTCCTCCCATTACCACTGCTTTCCTCCCACTACTGCTACTCTCCACCCACCACCACTACTCTCCTCCTGCTACTACTACTCTACTCACACTTCCATACTCTACAACATCATTCTCCTTACTCACACATTCCCTTCACAGTCGCTCTCTACTCTACTACACATACTTCAGTTGCTACTCAGACCCAGGCACTCATGCTGCAAAGGCATTGTCTCCTGTTCAATGGTGGCTCTCCAACAACCACTGCCACAAACCGCAGCTGCCTGCTTCCACCTGTTGGTCTTTTCGTCCTCCTCCTCCTCTGTGAATTTAGGATGCTCATTGAAATCCATAGAATGCCCCCTCATTTGAGCAAACGCAGAAAGGGGGTGGGAAAGGGCATTTGACTGTCAACATCAGCAATGTGCATGTTCAGTTGCCCTTTGAGAATAGGGCACATGCTTTGTGCTGCAAGTGATGAAATATGGTTATGCATCTCATCACTTGTGCCAAAAAAAGGTTTTAGAATCTGGCACTATGAGTTTTCAGAAGATAATCCACTGTACTATCTACGCCAAAAAATGTCAGTGCATCCAAGAAGAGGAAGCTAAATTGTTCTGTGTACTCTGAGGGCCGATTCAAAAGCTGGTTTTAATTACCGAAAAGGTTGTTGAAGCCGATAATGACCTTTTCTGTACTTAAGACCTATTCGGAAGGTGGCACATTCTTCCGAAGTCGGTAGGATGGCGCCACATTCGGAATGCATGTAGCGGTTGCTAGGATGGTTTGGAAACCAACCTAGCAACCGCCACATTAATTACCGGCCACTGTAGAATGGTATTCTAGTGGCACTCCTCCAGTTTTATATGTGTGCTAAAGTCGCGCACATATATGGTACCTTTTTTTGCCATTATTGTGGCGGAGTACCACAGGAAGCCGGTCGCAGTGGAGGTGGGTATGCACAGAGATATTGAGACATATCCTAATAGATACATCTCTCTATCTTTGAGCTCTTTTTGGCTTAAGTGTAGAGGTGAAATACAAAGCTATTACTAAATATGGGCATGTGTAGAGGCAAAGGACCATTCCAGTCACTATGATTTTCAAAGTGCCACATATTAAACATTTTCAGCAAGCCCAACCCTTTTTGCTGTGAGAAAGTGATGAAAATAAAATAGGTTGCCACACAAAAGAGGCCCACCAAAGTGCCCACGAACACCCTGTTCTCAGCAGCAGGTTTGTAAAATAACGAATATGTCGTTATTTTACAGAAATGCTGCCAAGATTTCAGGATTGCGCCCGTTGTGCCGATAAACAGGTACAATGTTTTTGTTTTTTTTTTCTTTTGTTTATTAACCTGTTAGGGTTTTTTACAAAACTGCGTTGTGGTAAACTGTGTTTGTACTACTTTTAAAGGTTAGAAATTGACCCAGGACTCACGACACCACTCTCGAGTTTCCTTGAAGGTCTCTTACTGAGGTTGCAGGCAGTGAGCCAGTGTCACTGGCTTTTGCCAGAGCTACTTCAAGAAATTTAGCTGCCGCTCTGGACCATCTAGTGGAGTCGCATGCAATTAAACGGAACCATATTGTCTCTTCGTCGAGTGTGAACGGGCACGTGATGAGTGGTGTCAAATAAGCCCTTCTTTCCTGCGCCAATCCTACACATGAAGTAAGTAGATGACGGACAGATTCTATTTGGTCACCTAGACCGCAGACCCGGCAGTAAGGAGAATTTGCCAGCGCTCTTTTGGCCAAAATTTGTCTTGTGTGCAGAAGATTCAGGCGGGCCCGCAGAAGAATTTTTCTCAACTTTTTTTTGGGAAATTTTTCGCAATATTTCAACGGAACCTTTGGGCGATTGTAAGTGGGTGGCAAGTCTTTTAGGGATGTGTACGTTAGGATTTTCTCGTTAGTACGTATCCAATCTTGTTCTAAAAGTTTTTGCTTCACACGCCCAGGATCTGAGATGAGGAGGTCGTCCGTACAGTGGACTTCTTCTAGTAATTTTTTTCGCCCAGTTAGTGAGTGGTATGCACTTCCCGTTTTCCAGTTCATTTTCTAATATCCGAAAAATCGGCAAAGAGTCAGGGGTCCGTATTTTCCTATAAAGTAAAATCGCACTTTGCATAACAACTGAGGCTAGTGAAGGAAGGCCGAGGTCCCTACTTGGCTGGCATGGGGGCTGAGGTAGGAAGCCCCAAGACCGATTTCCATAGAAAACCTTACAGTCTCAGCCAAAAGTCAGCAGGTAAAGTTAAGTTGGCTGCCATGCCGTACGTTATGGCCGGTACTACCTTTGTTTTGTAGAATTGTAGTACCAGGGTCCAAGAAAACTTGCCGAATTTTCTGTCGACAGCTCGAGATTGGGCTGTCAAGTTCTTGATTTTTGACCATAACGAGGCTTGTAGTGAAATGTCATTCAAAGTGTTGTCTAGTTGGATGCCCAGGTACTTAAACTCGTCTACTACTTCGATTTTTTCTTCATCGAGAAACCATACCGGACATTTCTTTGTCTTTTTTGTGCCTTTTGAGAAAGACAGGATTTTGGTTTTATTTTTATTTATTTGCAAATTGTTTTCTTCCATGTATTTGGCCAAGTTTGTTAGCTGTCTCTGAAGGCCCACTGCCGTCTGGTCAATCAAAAGTAAGTCGTCGGCGTACCACAGTCTTGAGACTTTAGAGACACCCACTCGCGGTGGGAAGGATCTTACTAATTTCTCTGAGTCTTGGAAGTCTCCAATAAACGAAATGAACAGAGCTGGGGCTAAAGGGCAGCCCTGTTTTACTCCGCGTTTTGTAAAGATTTGCTCTGAGAGTGTGCCTTGTTGGTTTAGGCGAACTCTGAGTGAGGTGGTTGCGTGGAGTGCCATTATTGGTGCGAGAATCGGGTCAGGACATTTCCAGGTGGCTAACTTGGTCCACAGTCTTTCTCGATCTACCAGATCAAAGGCCTGGGACAGGTCCACCATTGCCATGTGGACCTTTCCAGTGCCCCTCTTTGTGTTTGCTTTGAGTATGTTCAAAAACAGAAGGTTAATTGACGTTCCTGCTCCCTTCTGGAATCCTGTTTGAAACATATCGGCTGCCGGGGAGGCACTGGCCCAGACTTTGAAGTGGCGTAGGAGTAGTGCAGCAAAAATCTTCCCTATGACGTCCAGTAAGACTATAGGTCTGTAATTGGCGGGGATGTCTCTGTTTCCTTTTTTATAGATGGGCACCAGTACAGCCTCTGTCCAGGTTTTAGGAATTTCTTTGGTTTTCTGAGTTTGAGTGAATATTTCGCCAATTGCTTGCGCCCATAGTAGTGGGTGTGCCTTGAGATCAGTGTTAGTCACGCCATCTGGCCCTGGTGCCCTTGAGGATTTAAGTTTGTTGATCGTTTCTGTGATGTCCTCAACCGATGAAAGAGTGATCCATGGGGAATCTGAGAGGACGGGAGGATATAATGATGAGGTGGTGGGGCAGCGGTACAGCTCCGTAAAGTGCTGAATCCACTTTGACTCTGGAACACAGTTTGCCAGCACGTTTGCCCTCTGTCCGTTAATTGACTTCAATAGCGACCAAAAGTCTCGAGTGTTCCTTGTGGCGCAAGTATGGAGCATTGCTTCAGCGTCGTTTTGGTACATGAGCAACCGGTGCTGTTTTAGCCATGATTTGTAGGACTTTTGTTCCGCTTGGTAATTAAACCATGTTTCCGGCGAGTCAGCTCTTATGGCCGTTTTTTTCAATTTGTTAAGATTCTGTCTTTTTGTCGCCACTTCTGTGTCAAAAGAATGCATGTGCGTAGGTTTCCCTATTTTTGTTCCCGCGAAGTTCGTTTTGTGTGGGGCCAGAAGCGAAACGTATTCTGGTCGTCTGTCGCTTTTGCTCATCGTTATTTGGGTAGTTTTCCTCGCAATGTTGGACGTAACATTTTTTACATTGTCGGGAGTTAAACGGAGCCTGTTTTGTTGTAGGTTAGATTCCACCACTGCTGGGTAGAAGGACCTTGATGGAGCTGTTCCGTTCCATGACATTTTTAGGAGGTTGTAGTCACTTTCCTGCGTTTTCACCACCGTAAAGTCGGTGAAATAAGCTATCAGCCCTTCCGTGATGAATATATAATCCAGCGTGGCGGTCGAGCTCCGTCTTTCCCACGTAGGAATTTGTGTTTCTCAATCTTGAAGTAATGATGCGTTGTGGAAGTTCCTTGATTTCATTAGGAGGGACCAGGCTCGACCTCTTTCGTCCATCGTTGAGTTAGGGCTTTGTTTGTTTTTCACTCTCCCTTCACATTTAGAGTTCAAATCACCGCAGATGATGATGTTGGGTACTTTCCGCTCCACCGTTAGGTCGTCAATTTGGTTTGCGACCATGGTGCAGAGCTCTGCAGTGCTGGTTTTTGCCGGGTTCCAGTAGAGGTTTATTATGCCTAACTCCAAGTTTGTCCAAGCGTCTCTGGTTAAGTCTTGATGGAACCATGTAGACAGCGTCGTTAGCATTCCATAGCCCTCTGCTATTTTCCCTTTTGGAGTGTTCCCTGAACCAATCCGGATAGCTGTTAGTATGCCTCCGGAGGGGCGTCCTAGAATGGATTTGCAGGCGGGCGAGGCCTCTGTTACGTATCCGTCCATGGCTGGTTTGTGAACCAGCCACGTTTCTTGAAGGCAGATCAATTCGAACATACCTAAATTTACGTCACTAGGCGTTGTGAGGTGTCGATGTCCTCTCGTGTTCCACGAAGCCATGTTTAGGGAGAATTTTAGTAGAGGGTTTAAGGGACCGATGCGTTGCTTCTCCATCATTTTGGTCCTTGGTTTTGTTGCTATTTCTTGTGATTTTGCGCAAAGGTTTCCGAAATCCATTTCCATGGGTTGCGTGCTGGTGGTGCGTTCGTTTCTCTTAATGGTCTGCTCTCTTTTGTGAGTTCCGTTCTAGATTGTCTTATTTCTCTTTTCTCGTGATAGCTTTGTGTTTTTGGAGCATCGTAGTTTTTTGTTCGGGTGGTAGTTGGAGGGGTAGTTTGGTTGCTCCGCCACCACCTTTCGTTGCCGTATGTCTCTTTTTGCTTTCTCGGGAGCCTCTGTGCGTTGTTTTCTCTGTGTCGCTCGCTGTCTTGATTTGAACCTTCACTTTTTTCTTTTGTCGCCTTGGCGTTATCCTTCGATTGTTTCTGAAGGCAGTAGATTTTTAGGCCCATTTTTTGGAGGTCCTTATGCACGTCGGGTGTTAACTCCAATGATGTTTTTCTTCTTAAGTGGAGGTAAGCTTTTGCTTTATGTTCCCGATGGTAGGGTTCGACCAGTGTGAAGTCTTCCGATCTTAGGTGGCAGAGTTTTCCTATTTTCCCCAGTCTTTTTAAGACTGTTCTGCGGTTTAGGACCAAATAAGAGTCTTTAGATGATATTTGTTCTAGCTTGAAGAGTTTACCCCCTTCAAAGATTTTGTCTTTGTCTAAGACAGCGTCCTTATTTCCTCTTTGTTCCTTTAATGACCCAGCTCTGGCGGAGTAGTGAGATTTGTAGTGTTTCTGGTCTCGATCTCTATGTGGCTCATGTCCGGCATTTTCATGTGTCTCCTTTAAGTTTTTCAGAGCTTCTAGGGCAGTAGATGGAGAGTTTGAGCGAGATCGTTGTCTGAGTGGCTCCCTAGATGCCACGGGGTGACTTTTTTTCTTAAATTCTCGAGTAGGTTTGTCTTTTTTTGAGGGGATTGTTTGCGTTTGTTTTGGAGCGTCGTCACAATTTGACGTTTGTGGGGAGTCTGGTTCCCTTTCGTCGGAGTACAGTGATATGTTCGACAGATCTGAAGATGAGTTTGAGTCTACACTTATTCTGGTTGTGTCTGTTACGTTCGTCTGCTTCAAGTTTGAGAGTAAGGGGATCATTGTCGCTTCGCCTTGGTTGACTCCCGTCTCCGCCTCCCCAGTACAGTTTCGATTTTGCAGAGTTTTTGGAGGGGATTCCTTTGGGCGCAACAGCACAGAGGTTTTGATGCCGCTTTTGGTCTTTTCTTTGACTTTCCCCCTGGGTGTGGGTTTTGGGGGGGACAGTAGTGCTGGTGTAATCTCGTCGGCTTTATGTTTTGCAGGTATTTTTGCAAAGATTGGGGCGACTTCTTTGTTCTTCTCGGTCTGTCTGGACTGTGTGGTTTTGGTTGGTAATTCCACATTTTTATAAGTACTGCCATCTTTCTTTAGTAATTCTGACAACATAATGTCTATTTTTTCCTCCCACTTTGAATGTATGGAGTTCGAAGTTCTTTCCCTTGCTGTTAGATAGCCTTCCACGAAAATTAGCTTGTCCTTTAGTTCGCTGATCATTGCTGTATTATCTTTCAAGGCCTCGTGTATTGATTCATACAGCTTTGTGAAGGGGTTAAGCACTATTGAGAATGCAGACATCACTGACAGAAGGTCTTTTTTCTTTGTCGAGGGAGAGTCATTTTCTGACATGTTTGAGGTATTTCCAGGGCGTTAGGTACAATGTTGAAGGTGCATTGTCGTGCACTACGAGGACGCCCAGGCCCACTTGAGAATAGTGGTGGAGACTGGGCTTCCTGATTTGGCGCAGTGAATCATGCTCATTAGTACGTTCACTGGGCCAACATAAGAATCAGGCCCTGAGAGTTTGGCTCATTGTGTGACTCTCTTGCTTTGACAAATTTGATCATTAAAACAAAGTAATGATTAGGCAGCTCTAGGATCAATCACCTGGAAACGCACACTTTACCCATTACACTAGATTTTTACAGGTACATTAGTGGGGAAGGGAGAGGCAATACAGACGGGTTACTCTATTCTGTGTATGCAGAAATCAAGTGCCAGTCTTTGTTCATTTCCCCCATCTGTTGCCATTTCTTTCGAGTGCTGTTCCTCGCCGGAGTCATCCTTTTGTTCCAAATATTTTTTTAACATACAGCACACATCACGCTTGAGCCGGCTCCACAGCCATGATCTAACTATCCACTCGTGCATTTCTTCACCGGACGTATTTTCACATACACCCACCATGACTACAACAACATTTGGAGGGCCACACCACGCCCCCATTGCTGGAAGGAGGTTTGGGATGCAATCAATGAAACTGTTGAAACCACAGCCGAGTTTCCCATCATGGCTACCCGTATAGATGTGCATTTACATGGTAAGCCACTTGTCTGCCATTTTGTTCTCTAGCCCCCCACCCAATCCTTTCATTTCCCTTGGAACATAGAGGCTGATTAATGTTCACCTGTGGATTTCAATGTACATCCCAAATTTTACAGAGTAGGAGGAGGAGGACCAAAAGACCAACAGGTGGAAGCAGGGAGCAGCGGTTTGTGGCAGTGGTTGTTGGAGAACAGGAGATGGTGGTTCTGCAGCAGGTGCGCGCAGGGGCTCGGTAGCAACGGAAGTAAGTGTAGTAGAGTGACTGTGTAGCGAATGTGTGAGTGTAAGTAGAATGATGTAGAACAGTGGTAGCGGGAGGAGAGTAGTGGTATTAGGAGCAGAGCAGTGGTAGCTGGTGGAAAGTAGCAATAGCAGGAGGAGTGTAGTGGTAATGGGAGGAGCGTAGCAGTAGCGGGAAGAGAGAAGTAACAGCGGAGGAGAGGATAGGTAGTGGGAGGAGGGTAGTAGTAAAGATCATAGAAAGTGAACAATGGCTTGAGGAAGTCTTGTTAGTGGTACAACATAAGAATGTGGCAAAACCGTATTTAAATTCAGCCAAGATGTTCGTGATTGAACTGACAGAGGTAGGTTTTGCACTACCACCACGCTTGTAACCTTGCGAGGTAACGCAAGGCAGGTAAAGTGCACCACTACCAGAAAGAGGAGAGATTGATACTTTGAGTTGTAATGAGACAAACTCATAGCCACGAAGAACCCAGAGCCTTCCTCCCTAACACAGCAGCAGCAAAGGTCATGGCGTTGCCTGTCGTTCACCCTAGTGCTCTACTAGATATTGGAGCTCAGGATTCTTCCCCGATTCGCAAAATGTTTTGCCTATTCGCCCTACCCTAACAGAGCTATACACTCTCCACGGTTATTGTAAAACAACCTTAACTTTGTCAATGTCCCCATAGCCGATCACATGGATATATAGGGCCTCATTACGACTCAGGCGGTAAGGGTTTTACGGCGGCGTAAACAGCGCCGACCCTTACCGCCTGAGTACGAGGTCCCTTAGCGCCATGGCGGACTTAACACCTGCTTTTAGCAGGTGTTAAAATCCATGGCGCTAAGGGACCATGGAGTTAATTACGCCACTGTAATTTACGGTGGCGTAATTAACGCCTTCCCCACTCCCATTATGCCCTATGGGGCAAAAATGGGAATGGGGAAGCGTAAATGGGGATTGGGGACTTACCGCCCCGCCAACCTCGGAATGGGGCGGTAAGTCACGGCCCAGGCGGTAACTTACCGCCTGGGTCGTAATGAGGCCCATAGTCCTCTGTGCTTTCTATGTATTCTTAAAGGTAATTGATGTTCCTCTATGGCCTGTCCAGTGTCTCAACAATTGAGCGAGTACTGTATGTTGTGCTATGGATAACTTAAGTGTAAATACATATTATGCAGCTGTCATTCCATGTATTTATTACATGTATTTGCTAAGACTCACTCATGCTACCTCTGCAAAACTCTGATGCCTATCAGTGCCGGGTCCGCACTATGTCAAATTGCATGAATAAATATGAATCCAAGAGCACAAGGACATAACCAATGCCCCTCTGGCTGGCTTCCTGTTTTAATAAGGTCAAAGGTCTACAAGTGTTTTAATCTTACCCTTATTTCGTAGAGAGAAGTTTAAATGCATTGCTCCCTGAAAACTATGTATTTAATAGAGCAGTGATAGACCATGCACTGATATGCAGCGTGCTGGTAGCCACTACCTGGGAATGACCTGGGCGATCGGTATTGCATCCTTTTGCCAACACCCGTTTTTCCGACTGGTGTTTTGTTGCTGGAGTGTTGCCGAAAATATCCATTGAAATTTTGTGGGTTGGGGAAGGGTAAATAAAGGGTTGGGGAAAGGTAAATTAAAAAAGAATTAAATCAAGGGGGGGAGGGGCCTGAGGGGGAACCATCAAAAATAATGAAAACACGATTTCAATGACGTTTTTCGGCACAACTCCCGTGGCAAAACACCAGTTGGAAAAAAGTGGGTTGGCGAAATGACATGGAACCACACGATCAGTGTTGGGTAGCCTGTGGCTCTCCTGATATTCTGAGCTACGACTCCCATGATCCCTTGCCATTGACTACACTGGTTAGGGGCGATGGAAGTTGTAGACCAAAAGCCGTAGGTTGACAACCCCTGAGGTTGACCTGGACAAAATACAAAATGTTGCCTGTAGTCTATACGTCTACGGCTTGTTGTGCCTGCGCCCCTACTATAACTGCAATGCCTTTCTGTGGACCAGTGCACGAAATTCAAGAACCTCTGATCAGCAGCCCTTGTGAGGCGAGCAGTGCTGAGAAGAGAGGCAGCAACCCTTTGAGGTGGGTTTATTACACAAAGTATGACAACCCTGCTTCCCCTCACAGGCATAACATTTTATTCGACAGTAAGGACTACTTGACTGATGAGCTCGTGTCGCATAAACAGTTACACAGACAGCATGTGAACCAGAAAGCGACAGTGCGGGGATGGCCGCTGTGAGAGATTCCACGGATTGTTGCAAGTGTGAAGAATGCCGTCTTCTGTGTTTTTCACACATACACACTGCATCATTCACTTAGAAAGCCGCAGGGACATCCACTATATATATAACTCTGGGCCATCTGCAGTACATGGCAGCCTTTCAATATGCAAAGATGTTCTGCCCATTATAGAGGAACTGAAGGAATAGGACTGGGTGATTGGTTACAGTGGCAGCTGTGATTATGGTAATAAGGAAGAGGGATGCTATGCCGCCATGATAGATAAGAACTTTCGAGCAGAGCAAGAAATAGCATTCTATGTATTCTATTGTCGCTCTTAACGTGCGAAGTCATGCCGATGCTGTATGGTATGTTTCAGGTTGCATACTTACTCATGTTAAAATCAGGAGCAGCAATCAGGTTCAGTGTCATTGCAAGCAAGTGATCAGCATTTAACGGGACAATCTCTCCAGATTACCATCGCAAAGAATGCCCCCTCCAATATGATACCATATGTAGCTTTATGGGCTGGGACAGTTCTGGTAAAAGAGTCATGCACCTGCATCAAGAGGGCATCCCTGTCCCCCCACTCCTGTTACCTCTACCCGCCCCATCTACCTCTGCTGCCCCTGGCCCCTACGTTTAACCCACTTGGTGCAAAAAGTCCTCCGTTGGATCTGAGCTATATTGTACTTTATAAATCCCATACATACATAAAAGCCGCCTTATCAGATGTCAATGTAAATTTAGAACACTATGGGGAAAAAAGGCAACACACAAAGAGTACAAGACAAAAAAGATAAAGAAAGACCTTTATGTGATTATAATGAGATTTTAACACTGGAAAGGAATGACTCTACTTACGTTAATAAGGAGGGTTGTTGGCGGTGGCGTGCAGCTGTTCAAAAGTTCCGTAATGGACATTAGTACCCGGTGGGGGAGGGTGGGGGTGGCAGCCTCCCAGCCAAAGAAGAGGCTCAGAATGGGGGTGATTACCACATGGTGATCCCCCTGCTCTGAGCCTCGTCATGGCTGGAGGCCGCCTGTTACACTCACCTGCTCCCTGCGGAGGCGTTGGGGCACGGTTACAGCCCACCCAGGAGTTAGATCACCCCCTTCAGGTTTCTCCCCTGCGGACGAGCTGTGGGCAGTGACAATTGGTGGCACTGCTCCTGCGTGGATATGAGAAAATGTGAGTGTGCTGACTGGTGACTGTTGTACCTCCCAAACCCTTCGACCCAAGGTGCGATTTCTGTGGCCCATAAGGCTCACCTGGTAAGTATTAATGATGAGCTCTCCATACTGCCATACTGCTACTTCTGGCAGCGGTGCTTGTTGATGAGATCTAGTTCCTTCACTGATCCCTGATGAGTAGTAGTCCAGTCCAGCTGCGACTATGCTCCTCCGGTTCAGTGTTGTCTCTCAAAGTCTCTTGCCTTTTCCGCTTTCTGCTTTCTCTCAATGTCTCTTGTCTTTTCCCCTTTCTAGTTTCTGCCTTGATGTTATTGCTCTCAATGTTGTTTTTTTTTCCTGAATAATGTTCCTCTCTGTTTTCTTCCAAATAGATGGAAATGCGACCCAACAGCTGCTGTGGAGGGATGAAACGCAGCCGAGCGGAAGATGGATGAAACCGCAATGTCCGACAACAGGTGAGTGATGGTTTAAGGGAAAGCGTGAGGTTTGATGGTCGCACATCCTTAAACTTAATGTCTGTTAAGTGTCTAACCTTGCCTTTCGCTTTTATTTGCAGGTGCTGCGGTTGCGGTTGGAGTGGTGCCAAGATGATGATGTCTGCGCTCCGAGATGTTTGCAGGTGAGCCGCGGGCCAAGAAGAAGATATCTGCGCTCCGAAATGTTTGCAGGTGAGCGACGGGCCAAGAAGAAGATGTCTGCGCTCCGAGATGTTTGCAGGTGAGCCGCAGTTCCAGGAAGAAGATGTATGCGCTCCGAGGTATTTGCAGGTAAGCCGCGGTGCCAGGAAGAAGCGTACAGGTGAGAGCAGGATCCTCCAGGTGGTAAGTATGGAGGCAGATGACAGGACTTCCCAAGGTAGGTTGAATCCCAGGTGGCAGTGAGCGTTACGCTGCATGGAAGTCCAGAATAACGCAACACGTCTGCCTCAGGGATTGGAGCAGCTTATATAGCTGTGATTGTGGGCACGCCCACTAGGCTTGGCTTCCCTGTCACACCCTGCCACTCCTAGTGAGTCAGCACGTGCCAGGCAACCCAATAGCAGCAGCCCCACCCAAGAGTGCACTTGGGGCTGCTGTGAAGTCTGAAAGTTCCAATGTTCAACACACAGTGCACCAGAAAATGAGGTGCTATGTCCATAATAAAGGTATTTGTTTTACCCAAATCAGTGTCTTGTTGATTGTTCTTTTTGGTCCTGGCAGGTGCCAGGACTGTGTCCATCCGGGCCTGTGTGTGTGATCCTGTAGGGTTTGTGCCCTTGGCCAGATGACCATGACAGTACTCCCCCTCAAGGCCCCTCTCAAGGGTGGTCTTCCTCCTGGTCCTTGTTTAGTGGGATTATTGCGATGGAATTGCTTGATTAAACGTGAAGCATGGATGTGTTCGCTTGGTTCCCATGTTCGGTCTTGAGGTCCGTACCTTTTCCAATCTATAAGGTAATACAATTTGGACCGAACCACCTTGGAATCCAAAATGCATTTTACTTCATACTCTGGTTCCCCATCCAGTAATTCAGGCTCCAGTGGAGGATCAATCCGTGTGCTCGGTTTCATTGGTTTGAGGAGAGAGACATTAAAGACTGGATTAATCTTCATGTGAGATGGTAACTCCAATCTCATGGCAGCAGGATTGATTATTGCTTTGATAGTATAGGGGCCCAAATATCTGGGGCAGAAGGCCTGTGGTCCTTTCAATGGTATGTGTCTGGATTCTAACCAGACTTTATACCCAATCTGGTAATCGGTAGCTTGTTTTCCTGCTGGTCAGCAAACAGTTTTTGTCTTTCTTTGGCCTTGGTCAAGTGTTCCGTTGCTTCCTGAAGAACTTGAGTGATGGATTTATGCAAGGTTTTTATTGCTGGCATTCCCAAAGTATAGGGTGGATCAAACACTGATGTCCGTGGATGTCTTCCGTGTAGAGTATAGAATGGGGTTTGCCCAGTGCTCGTGTGTACCACACTGAGTTGTTGTATGCATACTCGGCTACCCAAAGTATGTTTTTAAAGGAGTCTTCGCAGTGCTGTAGCATACACCTTAAATATTGCTCTATCGTCTGATTAGTTTGTTCGGTTTGTCCTTCGTTTGGAGGCTGATGGCTAGTGGACAACCAGAGGTCAATTTTGGCAATTATACAACACCTTCTCCAAAAGGCGGAAATAAATTGAGTTCCACAATCTGATATCAATATTGATGGAAACCCATGTAACTGGACAATTTGTCTAAGAACACAGTAGCGAGAGCTGATGCAGTTGGAAGTCCTTTCAGAGGGATGAAATGGACCATTTTGGAGAATAAATCCACAATGACTAAGATAGTGTTGTAACCATTGCAGGGAGGAAGATCCGTGATAATGTCCATTGATAGTGTATGCCAAGGTGCTGGCGGAACCTTCAAGGGACGTAGTAACCCAGCAGGGTTTTGCTTCTGAGATTTGTGCTGTGCGCAGACACCACAGGTTGCAACAAATTGGGGAAAGTCTTTTGGCTATTCCAGGATGTCCTTCCTTCCACTAATGAATCATGATAGTTTGTGATGATTTGAGTTTGCAGTTTCTTGTCCTGGATATATAACCGTCCTTGAAAATTTGGTAGATTCTTTTCGATGGTGTACCAGTCTCCCTATAAAATCCATTCCTGTTGTGTTGTCTGTATCATCTGGGACAGCAAACTGGTTTTTAAGTCATCTATACACGTGGTAGCAGTGATCATAGTTTGGATTCGTTCTTCGGGAATGATGGCCACGGGATCGGATGTTGTAAAGGCCTCTTTTTCTTCACTCATACATGATAGTGCGTCTGCTTTTCCATTCTATTCTCCAGGTATATAGGTGATAATAAAGTCGTATTCTGCGAAAAAGAGCGCCCAACGAAGTTGGCGCGAGGATTGTGCTTTGGCAGTCTTCAAATACTGTAAGTTACGGTGATCTGTGATGACGGTGACTGTGTGTCATGCCCCAAGAAGATAGTGGGCCTCATTACACGGTATGCGGTAAGGGTTTACCGGTACCGGTAAGGGCACCAGTACCGGTAAACCCTTAACGCTTTACTACGAGGTCCCTTTGTGGGACCCGACCTTAACGGCTGGAGTAGACCAGCCGTTAAAGTTGGTACCCACAAAGGGACCTTGTTGCTAATTACGGTACTGCAATTTGCGGCACCGTAATTAGCTCCTTCCTCATTCCCATTGAGCCCTATTGGGCAAAATTGGGAATTGGGAAGGGCCATGGAGAAAGGGGGAATTACCGCCCGCCAACCTTGGAATGGGGTGGTAATTCCCCTTTTCTCCATGGTGGTACCGGTATGGTACCGGCGGCAACCATGGTGCTAGTAGCACCATGGTTTACCGCCTACCGTGTAAAGAGGCCCAGTGTCTCCATGCCTTGAATGATACCTTGATTGCCAGTAGTTCTTTATCCGTGATTGCGTAGTTCAATTCGGGGGCAGAAAATCTGCAGGACCAGAATGCAACGGGATGTAACTGTCCTGTTTCCGGGTCCCTTTGGGACAACACCACTCCCATGGCTATGTTTGAGGCGTCTGTTTCCACTACGTATGGTAGGGCTGGGCGAGGGTGCCGAAGAACTGGTGCTGTGGTAAATGCTAGTTTCAGGTTCTGAAAGGCTTCTTCAGCTTCTGTGGACCAATGGAATTTCTTGTTCTTCCTCAGCAAGGACATGATTGGATGAACAATT
Source organism: Ambystoma mexicanum (assembly GCF_040938575.1). Taxonomy (NCBI): domain Eukaryota; kingdom Metazoa; phylum Chordata; class Amphibia; order Caudata; family Ambystomatidae; genus Ambystoma; species Ambystoma mexicanum. Next base: position 589,522,194 of record NC_090924.1, read on the forward strand.
TGTGAGAACCCAGGTATAAATCGACGATAGACATTAGCAAAGCCAAGCACACTTTGTCTTCCTTTCGTGGATGTTGGTGAGGGCCATTGGAGGATTGCGTCCACCTTCCATGGGTCCATATGCATGCCCTGTGGTGTGAGCATGAAACTGAGAAATTCAACTTCGTTCACATGGAAGAAACATTTTTCAAGCTTGGCATATAATTGGTGTTGTCGAAGTTTCTCTAAGACTGCTTGCACATGGCCGACATGTTCTTCTTTGGAATTTGAGTAGATGAGAATGTCATCTATGCAGACAAGAGCACAAACGTCCAACAACTCTCGCAGTACGTCATTCATAAAGAATTGGAATGCCATAGGGGCGTTACATAACCCGAAAGGCATGACCTGGTATTCGAAGAGGTCATACTTTGTGCGAAAGGCTGTCTTCCATTCGTCTCCCTTTTTGACTCTCACAAGATGGTAGGCCCCTCTCAAATCCAATTTGGTGTAAATCTGAGCGTGTTTCACTTGATCCATGAGCTCCGGTATAAGTGGCAAGGGGTATCGTTTTAAAGTAAAATAAGTCCCCCACCTTCTTAGGCACGAAGAAGAGGAGCGAGGAAGCAAGAGACTTTGATGGGCGAATAAAACCGTTTGCCAGATACTGATCCAGTAAGTTTTAAGATGTTGATTTTCTTGCTCCGTAGTTTCCCCCTAACCCACTGTCAATGTATGCCTCCAAGACATGTATCTTTGATGGCTACTTGTGATTCACCAAAAGTACCGGAAGGACTAGATGTGAGGTCTGTATGCATTACTTTTTCTTGCTCAACACGTGGAGCCCTACGCTTGCCGGGCATTGGAGTTTCCCGACTCCTGTGCTTCTTCTTCTTCATTGATTTTGTCCGTTGTCCCAACCATTTTTTTGGGAGGTTTCACCGGCCAATCGCAGAGGAAATGACCTGCTTTATCACAATATAAGCAGAGTTGTTGCTGTCTTCTTTTCTCTCCTTCTGCCTTGGTCAGTGGACTCCATAACCCACCAATTTGCATTGGTTCCGACTGTTCATGTGGTTTGGTGTGGGTCTCACAGGGTCACACACAAACCGTCCTACCTTCTGTTCTGGCTCAATCCATGTTCCTATTATGCAACCTATGATCGAGTTATACTGTTAGGTCTATGTAATCCGCACACCCCTCAGGTGGGTTCACAACTTGAGCCAACACATCCTTAAGTTCCCCACATATTCCTTGATAAGAAAAAGCATAGTCCTTTTCTCTTCTGGCCAGTTGGTTTGTACTACGAGACGATTGAAGGCTGCAATGTAGGTTAATAGATCTTGATTCCCCTGTCTGAGTGATAATAACTCATTGTCCAGAACTTGTCCTTGAGTATGTTGGGAAAACAATTTCTCCATCTCGTGTTGGAAATCCCCAAAGTTCTGAAGCAAAGGATCATCTTGAGTTACTAATGGTATTGACCAGTCTGCTGCATTGCCTCTTAGATATGAGAGTACACATGCAACTTTGGCTTGATCATTAGGAAAGGCTCCTGGTCTGCATATGAAATGCAGGCGACAATGGTTTATGAATATGGCAAACTTGTTTGGATCGCCGTTGAAGCATTTGGGCGGAGTTAAGGGCACTGCCCCTGGAAGGACCACCTGAACCGGTGTGGATTGCTGTGGCGGAGAAGAGTGGGCTATCCCGGGCAAGGGAAACTGTCCTGCTTGTGCCTATAGCATCTGTCTTGCCAAGTCATCAGTTCTTTCTCGAGTTACAATAAGATCCCTCCTTAAAGCACTGGTCTCCTGTCTTGAGGCATGTACTTCAGCACGTAATTTCCCCAGTAGTTGGGCCAACAGATCTGTCTCTGAAGTTTCCATAATGCCCAGGTAGAGAGTTGTAGAGGCTTTGCGTTCTGTTATGCTCACCTGTTCTCTGCGGAGGCATTGGGGCACAGTTGCAGCACTCCCAGGAGTGAGATCACCCCCTTCAGGTTTCTCCCCCTGTGTACAAGCTGCGGGCGGCGACAATTGGTGGCCCTGTTCCTGCGTGGATATGAGAAAACGTGAGTGCGCTGATTGGTGACTGTTGTACCTCCCAAACCCTTCGACCCAAGGTGCGATTTCTTTGGGCGCGTACCGGCCCATAAGGCTCACCTGGTAAGTATGAATGATGAGCTCTCTGTCCTGCTACTTCTGGCAGGGGCATTTGTTGATGGGATCTAGTTCCTTCACTGATCCCTGATGAGTAGTAGTCCAGTCCAGCTGTGGCTGTGCTCCTCCGGTTTGGTGGTAAGTGTCTCTTAATGTCTCTTGCCTTTTCCCCTTTTTGCTTCCTCTCAATGGCCCTCATTACGACCCTGGCGGAAATCGAAAAACGATGGCGGAAATGCAATACCGCCATCGAATACCTCTCGGTGCGATTATGACCCGTCACCGTAAAGTACGATGCCATTAGCGACACCGTAGTGAACGCCAACGCTAACTGCACCAAGTACGCCCACGCGCGCCATGCGAAACCGTAATTACCACCATGGCGCAACGGTACGGGAATTCTGACCCTAGCGGACATGTACCTAACGCCATCAAGCATGGCAGAAAGTACCATTCCGCCATGGTGAGAAGTACGGCATCGCAAACCAACCGTAAAAGGCCCTACTGAGTGCCTGTACACCACTCCCTGGCCACATTGCACAACTCATCGTAGGTGCAATGAAGTAACACAATGCAACCAGTGAAATGTACAATTCACCCATGCATGCCAACGAACAAATTAATGTAGGGGCTCCAAGTGCCTTGTGAGTGGCCATCCATATTAGCCATGGCACCATTGCCGTACTGATGCAGCACAGGCATGTGAAGCTTCAAGTACAGCAACATGAACTGAAAACTGAGACAAACAAAAACAGGCCCCCCATCGCTTGACACCAGTGTAAGGCAACATTCAAAGCAGTATCCTGAGTGAGACTGCATCCAGCCCTGTACTCCTGCCAGTAAACAAACCAACCATCAGCATAAGCATGTACCACACAAGTTGGCAGAGTGACTGAGCAGCCAGGCTCATCTCAAGAGGGGCCAATGAGAGCAGCAGGGCACAGATGGCACGAATACAGAAGCTATTCCAATGGACATGACCTCAGTCTCCCTCCAAGAAACGCACGCAAACACATGCACCTGTGACCAGCCATATTCTGATAATCACATCATTCCACCAATCCACCTGGCTGACCGGCATCTGTTACACAAAAGCTGATCCCCCTCCCATGAGCATGACATCATCAAAACAGACATAATGGCAGCCCCTATCCCTGACCTTACTGGCCTTCGTAGGCAAACGCGCCCAGTACAGTACCACGCAACTATACTCAGAAGCCGGAACCCAAAGCAGATCTCCTCACAATACATCGCTCCACAAATAGGAATATGCTACATTACTTGCAAAGAATAACGCTACACGCTCAATATCATAATCAAAATTTAATGCACAACAAAATCACCAAGCCCATACAGCTATTAGGTCATGAACTCCAAATTATATCTCATAATTGTGGGCTGCATCCGCAATAAATGACCAGCTTCGTCTTGTGTGACGCCCTGTTCCTCCATGGTACACAGGGGCTACATTCACGTTCAAAAAGGCAACATGGAAGCGCCTAGAACCGCAGGGCCGTCCCATTCGGTAGGCACTAGTCCAGCTGAAAGGTCGAAATGTTGCTCCTAGCCACTAGTACTGCGTAAGGGCATGTGGGCCATTGGCGATCGTCCCATAAGATCGTAATGGTGCTCCACTGATTAACACGAAGCAGCAGGTGTCGGGAGTAAAAGCCATCTGCAGGAGTGGCATACAGATGGCAGCGGCAAAAGGGGAGGAGATACCTGTCACCCAAATGAAACGAAAAAGAATAGTATGGCCATCAGAACTCCATTTGAATTACTCACTTCAAAGATCACACTAAATCCACAGCCATATGCATGCTAGCCCACTCAAAAGGATTATTCGCACCCAAAAATCACTTGCGAATCATAACTATATAAATCGAGGTGAAAACACTATTACAAACGAGTGTTGGTGTGCATGCGTCTGTTAAAACAGAATCCATTAGATGGGATTAGTAACGTGCATAGACACAAGTGTTTGAAGGCGCGTCGAGACAGGGAGGGTTCAACAAGGGCAGATAGACGATGGTCCCACTATGGCAGCCCTGCATCACATAGCGCAGGGGAAGTTGATAGATTCCAAAAAGCCATGTACATGGCAGACTCTCTATTAAATCATCTGTCCATGCATCCATACATCATTCCCTCATCCCGGTATAAAAACGCCTGATTATTTACTCACATAACATTTGAAATTTCCATTGAGTCTGTGCGTAATGCAGTCTGCAAAATCCACTGTGCTCCAGGCCGGAATTCTAGTGTTGTGAAGTAACATGTATTTGGGAACGTCCTGCCTTATCCTCCACTACGCTATTGCGCATCCCATGCTATTCATATCAATCATTGCATTCTCGCCATGGCCCCTGTCCTAAGGACATTAAACAATAGAACTTTATATCTGCAGTCAGACCTGTGGGCGTCTCCTCGCCGCTAGCTGGAAACCGTAAGCGCTGTCCTTCGAATTCCTCATTTGCAACATCACGTCGAAAAGGCATCTGTGACCGCTTGAAATCACAAATCCATCCATTTAGTGCGGCAGTGTGTGAAAATGGCAACTGGCTTCACTCACAAATGGGACGCCCCGCCCGTCGGTGAACCGCGGTACAATGCTGCATGAGGGTCCACTGTTAATCGAGTACTACATTCCACTGACCCTTCACAAGTTTGTTCACGACTGCAAAGATAGTATGTGAAACAATGGGACCATAGCAGAATTAACATATGAACCAATATCTCACTGCCATCGGGATGAAATACATGATTGTAATAGCAAGATGCCATGCGTCGAATTGCAGCGTTGTGTGCGGGACGTGCTTGCCCAAAGGGGATTGCAGCTTGCACAGATTGAATGAATCACCACAGGTGGAGGCTATACAAATTGCACACCCAACCCCCTCCCACAACCACACCCACTCCAAAATGCTACCGGCAGGACTAGCGATGTTGGCCCTGGGGGACCTGATAGCACTGCAAGTACTCCAACTTCAAGAAGAAGACGAACACCAACTACTACAACAACCGGCCGCACAGAGGAGGTGCAGGAGGAGGAGGAGGGCAAGGCAGGGCCAGCAAGGCCCACTGGCACAGCCACTACCACCACGCAGGCAGCCCGCAATCCCACGCCTCCGAGCACATCCGTTCAACCTCACTGATGAGCAGATCCACACCCTCTACCGTTTGGACCGGGACACCATAACCGCCATTGTGGACATGACACACGCTGACCTTGTCAGCATGATAGATAGCCCAACCGCCATCCCACCCCTACTGAAGGTGGTGTCTGTACTCCACTTCCTGGCCACAGGCACCTACCAGCACACAGCCGGACAGTTGCATGGCATTTCACAGCCACTGTTGTCACGGACACTATTGCAAGTGCTTGATGCCCTCCTGAAGCACGCAGACAACTACATCTCTCCACCACGCTCGGAGCAGGAAATTACGAACACAAAAGTGGGATTCCATGCACTTGCCGGCATACCGGGTTGCATTGGTGCCATCGACTGCACCCATGTGGAATTGGTTGTCCCACATACCATGGAGGCCCAGTACCGCAACCGAAAACAATATCATTCTCTTAATGTACAAATGGTTTGTGACTCAAACAGGATCATTACACATTGTTGTGCCCGATTTCCTGGATCAACCCATGATTCCATGGTCTTACGGAACTCTACAATACCACGCTACATGGAGCGACACGCAGGGAACAGATCCTGGCTACTCGGTGAGTCTCATGATAATGTGGGGTATGTGATGCGGCAATGACCTGGCAGGAAGGGGGGGGGTGCTTACGTAGCAATGTCATTACTCAAACATCCTTTATTGTCCACATACAGGTGATGCCGGGTATCCACTGAAGAGATGGCTCCTTACACCACTCCGGAACCCACAGAACCAGCATGAGGAGGACTACAACCATGCCCACTCACGTACCCGTGTAGTCATAGAACAGGCATTCGGCCTACTGAAGGGTCGTTTCCGCTGCCTCAGCAGGTCTGGCGGGGCACTCCTATACCGCCATGAGAAGGTTGCAAAGATGGTCATGGCATGTGTCATGCTACACAACATGTGCGTACGTAGAAATGTGCCCATGCCCCCTGACGCAGAACTGCAAGCACCTGAATATGGTCATGATGAGGGTGGGGATGTGGCAGCACCTCAAGGAGTCCGCGAGGCACAGGAGGGCCGTGAAATTCGTCAGATTATCATAGATTCATGCTTCTAGCACTCACGCCTGGTGGCTGATGGTGGCTTATACATGGACACGGGACTTGTGGCACTGTGTGTGTCTGGAACATGCACAATATGGACTGTACGCCTATAATGGCCTCGTACACAAAGATCAATGTCCACACATCTCATTGGATGATTGTGAAATTTTTATAGCATATGTGAAATTATGTTACACACCCCATCGACCCGCCACCCAAGTAAGCCCAACACACCCCCTCCACCCTCCTACCTCCCCCCCGAACACCAGTGTCCAAGGATGCTCATTGTCAGTGGGCAGACACTATTGCAAGCCCCCTCTCCGGGTATCAGGGGCACCCCTGCCTGTGGAGCGCAGGTTCCTCCCAGATCTACGTTGGGGGCTGCCCTGGACGGAACTTGCAACGGATGATGTCTCTGCCTGCTCACGTCCATGCATGTCCCTAAGGGTTTGTGAGAGCTCAGTGAGCGCACAGCGGCAAGTTCAGCACATACGTCTTTGGACGTCGCATGCAGTTCCCCCCTCAGGCTCTCAGTGCTTCTCTCCATTTGTACTCTCAGGCTCTCTGTGCTTCTCTCCATTTGTACTCTCAGGCTCTCGGTGCTTCTCTCCATTTGTGCCCTTAGTGTCTCTGTACATGTTTCTATGGCTGCCTTAGTACCCCCACATTCATCAGCATGGTCCTTGAGGAGCGTGGCCAGTTGCTGCTGTTGCACGATCACCTGGTCGAGGGACTGTTGCCTCTGCTGGGCCATGGCCATTTGCGGTGGTGTCACAGAGGGGCTGATCACCTCATGTTGCCTTGACACAGGGCTTGTGGGGGATGGCCAGTCGTCGTCTTGTGAGGGCCCCTGCGTGGTATCCTCATGGTGTACGGGATGAAACAAACAGGGGGATTGAGACAGGTCATGGATGGATCGTACATCGACATCACCGTTTTCTGTGTCGGAGCATGCTGCCATTAATGCAGTGTCACCTATGGTGCTGCTGCCACCAGAAGCAGTGCCTTCTGTGGCATCCATTGGGGGGGCCTGTGGTGGTGGTGTTGTGGCCATGCTGGCTGCTGGGGTGCCTGTTGAAGTTCCCTCCTGTGTGCTGCCACTTGATTTGTGCTCCTGCCGTGTCTTGATCCGTGCAGCTGAGGTGGAGGGTCTTTGGCCGTTGGTCTTGGCCCTCTTTGCAGGTGTGCTGGTAGGGGTGTCCTGGAGCTCGTCGTTTGAATCGGACCCTGTGGTGGAGTAAAGGAGGGCGAGCGTTATTTATGGGTCTGTGGAAATTGGAATGGCAATGTATCACATGCATTGGGGTGGTACCTGAGGGTGATTTGGGTCAGGGCCTTGGAGGTGGTTTCATTTTTGTGTGGATTGAGGGTGCAGTTGTTTTGCAGCCTGCAGTTAGGGGGTGCCTGCTGCACGTGTAGAGGGTGTTTTTAGGAATTTTAATTATTTATTTATTTAATTTGACTTTTAATGTGCGCTATCAGGCCAATGTATGTGGACGTTCTCCTGGACATGTGTTTCTGTTGCACTATGTGGACACATGGTACTTCACATGATTGGACATTGTGGTTTTAGCATTGTTTTATTTGGGACACCTACCTGATTCTTCGGATGTCTGCACTCCTTTCTCCATCCCTCCGACACCCTCTATGGTCTCCATTCCAATGGTGGAGGCACAGATTTCTTCCCAGGGGGTCAACTTGATGGGTGATTCCGATCCTCCCCCGGTGGCTGTGGCAATGTTACGGTTGGCGGATAGTATGCTCCGTACGCGTATCCGCAAGTCGTCCCATCGCTTTCTGCATTGCTGTGGGTTGCGGGGTGCGGTCCCCACCGCACTTACCCGCTGTGCCACCAGGGCCCATATGGCCTTCTTGTTCGCAAGTGCCGTCCTGGTCATTTGCGTCGAGAAGACGACGGCAGCATTCTCCTGGAGGGTCTCTGTGAGCACCGTGAGTTCCTCACGGGAGAAGTGGACCTGCCGCTTGCGGTCGCACGCTTTTTTCGCTACTTTTCCCATTGTTATTGTTTTCACTAGGGTGGATGACGGGTTGGGATGTCTCTCAGGGTAGTATTTTTAATGGTTGTGTGGAAATTCTGATTTTATAGGTGTACGGCGTGCTGTTTCCAGTTCCGGGACCATGTTTTTGCTTCCGTTTCCGTATATTTACGGTCACCGTATTTTCCGATTGCCGCTCATTACGGTGACCGCTATGATCGGTGGCGGAATTGCACCTAGGTCAACGTACGACGCCGGTGAGGGGCGTTTTGGGGACATTTCCGCCATCGCGGACTTTGCACTTCCGCCAAGGCGTAGTGCTCGTGCCCGATGGGTCAGAATTAGCCGCACTTTACTCCGTCGTGCAATGGCGGAAACGCTATTTACGCTATGGCGGTCAGGTCAGTTGCTTTCCGCCAGGGTCGTAATGAGGGCCAATGTCTCTTGTCTTTTCCCCTTTCTAGTGTCTGCCTTGGTGTTATTGCTCTTAATTTTGTTGTTTTTTCCTGAATAATGTTCCTCTCTGTTTTCTTCCTAATAGATGGAAATGCGGCCAACAGCTGCTGTGGAGGCGCGGAACGCGGCCGAGTGGAAGATGGATGAAACCGCTATGTCCGACAACAGATGAGTGATGGTTTAAGGGAAAGCGTGAGGTTTGATGGTAGCGCAACCTTAAACTTAATGGGCCTCATTACAACCCGGGCAGTATGGGATTACCGGTACTGGTAAGGGCACCGGTACCAGTAATCCCTTACCGCCCTATTACGAGTTCCCTTTGCGGGTCCTCCCTTAACGCCTGGTTTTACCAGGCGTTAAGGATGGGACCCGCAAAGGGACTTTGGTGCTAATAACAGTACCGCAATTTGCAGTACAGTTATTAGCGCCTTCCCCATTCCCATTTGAGCCCTATAGGGGCTCAAATGGGAATGGGGAAAGGCTCTGATGAATGGGGAATTACCGCCCCCGCCAACCTTGGAATGGGGCGGTAATAGCTCCATTCACCAGGGTGGAGTCGGTGAGGTTTTGGAGGCAGCCATGGCGCTATTAGCGCCATGGTTACCTCCAGCCTCGTAATGACCCCCAAGTCTGTTAAGTGTCTAACCTTGCCTTTCGCTTTTATTTGCAGGTGCTCTGGTTGCGGGTGGAGCGCGTCGTGCTGCGGTGCCAAGATGATGATGCCTGCGCTCTGAGATGTTTGCAGGTGAGCCGCGGGCCAAGAATAAGATGTCTGCGTTCCAAGATGTTTGCAGGTGAGCCGCGGTGCCAGGAAGAAGCGTACAGGTGAGAGCAGGATCCTCCACGTGGTAAGTATGGAGGCAGATGACAGGACTTCCCAAGGTAAGTTGAATCCCATGCGGCAGTGAGCGTTACGCTGCATGGAAGTGAAGAATAAAGCGAAGCGTGTGCCTCAGTTTTGGAACAGTTTATATAGCTGTGATCGTGGGCACCCCCACTAGGCTTGGCTTGCCTGTCACACCCTGCCACTCCTAGTGAGTCAGCACGTGCCAGGCAACCCAATAGCAGCAACCCCACCCAAGAGTGCACGTGGGGCGGCTGTGAAGATGAAAATTCCAATGCTAACACACAGTGCACCAGAAAATGAGGTGCTATGTCCATAATAAAGGTATTTTATGACCCAAATGAGTGTCTTGTAAATTGTTCTTTATGAGCCTGGCGCCAAAGGTGCCAGTACTGTGTCCATCCGGGCCCCCTGTGTGTGTGACCTTGTAGGGTCTGTGCCCTATGATCATGACAACGCCATCTTCCCCGTCAAGGAACAAGGTAAGTGGTCTCCTCCATCCCCCCAACCCTCCTCTCCATCCACACATTTCCCTTCCCACCCCTACTTACCTTCTTTTTAGTCCTTTTCAGTTCTGTCCATGGCGCGTCCGCTCCCAAACTGCGAAAGGCCATCATGGAAAGAGCGAAGGGACTACATGTAGTCCCTTCTCCCATTCAATGGTGTTAGTCCCTTTCTCTCTTTCCATGGTGGCCATCTTTATTGTAGACTGTTTTTGCATTTTTTTTAAAGGCCGCCATGGAAAGGGAGAAGGGTAGTTCCTTCTCCCATTCCATGACGTCCATCTTCTTTGTTTACTATGGCTGCTCTGCAAAGGGAGGACAGACTTAATTCCCCAATCCATGGCAGAAATGTTTTTATTTTTTTTCTAGGTCGCAAATGCCAGAGCGTCTTGCACCACAAAAAAAGACACTATTATTACCCCGGTTTAATGAGCCGGGGATGGGGTACTCATAGCAATTTTCCCCAATAATCATTACCGAGTCAAGTAATGCCACAGTGCCTTTGTTAAGGCTCTCACTACGCTTAGGCCTGTAACTATGGGCCCCCGGCCATTACCTGAATTGGTAATGCCCGCAAACTCAGGGATTATTGCTTAAGTACTGAATGCTGCAAATAAGGTACACTGGAGGAGAGTTCCGAAGTGCCCACCTTCTTCCATCTGAGTAATCCCAAACAAGACAAAAGTGTGATTGCGGATGTCTGACTGGAGGGTTGCTGAGGGCAAGGTCCGTGGCAGAGCTGGTACAGATATGGGTGGTCTGTTGGAGCATGCCAGGTAGCCTAAAGATTTCTGTGAAGGCAATTAAAACAGCAAAGAGTGGAGAAGAGGACGACAAACACAATGCTGTGGTGCATCACAGAGAGCATCTGGTCAGCATAAATGAAACCAAGGCATGGGGCAGGGTCTGGAGTGACGTCATGGATGCTTTCAACCAGAAACATTCCATGGCTTTGTGGGCACTGGGTACTTGAGTTGATTTGAACAGGTGACACGCTGCTGTAGAAAAATATTCAAATGAGTGGTGGTCCCATTTTTCAAGAAAATATCCAGCACTCAGTGAGAACCTGGTGGATAGTTGAGAGATTACGCAACAGGGCACACTCAGCCCTCCATTCTTCCGAGGTCCATAAATGGAGTATCTTTAAATTGGGTAATAATAACACCTGCTATCACAATGCTTAGAAGCAGGAGGAATCGGCCACGAAGTGCTACATTAGAAGTTATGTATTTATTTATTTAGGTTGCAAAGTCTTGGAAAAGCGTGGGCCCTTCAAATATTTTGGATTCTCACCAGATTGTGGAAGAAGGGACCTAAGTTCTGCCTACAATGTAATTTTGTATTTGCTTAGTTCTCGTTGATTTATAAGGCACCTTCTGTGAAGAAAGTCACTTTGCTGCACCACAAGAGGAATAGAGGAGGTGGAGGAAACTGCACTTCACAGCCTTGTCCCATTCAGATCAGCGAAGTATAGATGGAAGGGGCATGGGTAAAGTTTAATAGCAGACACAGGTACCCATAATAAATAGAAAAACACTGTGCATTAATGTTCAGTGATCTGGGAATGCCCTGAAAGGCTTTCCCTAAATAATACATAAGGTAAATGCCAAATGGATAAATGACAGACAGCAATCATTCTCCTCAGGAAACATCACTGAGAAAACTTCTGATCCTGGGGCAAAGACAACAGTGTGCAATGCAAGGAAATGCTTTCCAAGCCCTGACTCAGGAAAAACAGTGCAGGACATGATGGTCCCAATTGAACGGAGGAGCCACTAAGTTGGGCTCAGAGGAAAGGGAAAGAAGGCCAAGGGTTAGGCATGAGCAGGAGGGGGATGGAGGCAGGAAGTACACCCACCCAAAGGATCAAATAGTTATTTGTGTGGGAGAGACGTTATGCCTTACTTGATGTTGAAGTGGCTTTCTTCCTCCCTGAGGAGGCTGGAAGAGTGCCCCAGAGATGGGCTCCAACAGATCTGTTAGTCCTGCCTCCATGCCGGTCATCAGACAATTAGAAACCAGGATGAGCATGCTCTCATAGACGTGGACAGACAGTACATCTGGGCACGACTGATAGCACCTTGGCCCCTGCCCCAAATAGGCTCAGTGAAAGGCATAGGGCCTCATTACGACCCTGGCGGTAAGGGGTTAACGCCAGCGTTAGCTGCGCCGACCCCTTACCGCCAATTACGAGTTCCCCTAGCGCCATGGAGGTTTTAACACCCGATTTTAGCGGGTGTTAAAATCCATGGCGCTAAGGGACCATGGAGTTAATTACGCCACCGTAATTTACGGTGGCGTAATTAACGCCTTCCCCACTCCCATTATGCCCTATGGGGCAAAAATGGGAATGGGGAAGGGTAAATGGGGATTGGGGACTTACCGCCCCGCCAAGGTCGGAATGGGGCGGTAAGTCCGCCAACCACCATGGCGTAAACGTACTTTACGCCATGGTGGTAAAGTCACGGCCCAGGCGGTAACTTACCGCCTGGGTCGTAATGAGGCCCATAGAAGGCAATCCAGGCCTCAACTGAAAGCCAATGAAGGGATGTCAGTGCAGGAGTGGTGTGGTCGCGAGGCTTGCGGTCCAGGACAAGCCTAGAAACCTTGTTCTGGCTAACCTGTAGGAGGTGAAGTAACTACTTAGTGAGTCCCAGATATAGCCTACTATAATGGTCAAACCTTGAAAGGATCACATCTCTGGTTACCTCTGTCATATGCGGAAAATTATGGGAATGCAGTATACACTTGAGGAGGTAACATTGCAATACACCATTTTTTAGACAGCTCAAGAATTTAAGGGGAAAGGGAACGGGAGCTATAATTACTGGGTTCTTAGTAGTGGAACCATGCGAGATGGGGGCATAGAAGGGACCAGGGGAATGGGAAAGAAGGAGGCATAGAAGAGCCAAGTAGGTGATTTCAGTCTTAGCCACAGTACATCTAGGCCTAGCTACACATGAGACATGTGTCACAGCCTGGCAGGGGGATGAAGATAGGAAATCATCACGACTGAAAATAATTTGAGTGTCATCAGCACATGACTAAAAGACACAGAGAAGGAGGAGATAACACCTATTTTGCACCTCAGAAAGAAGTACCAGGGAGGCGGTAAAGAGCCAGGCAGAGATGATGGATCTTTGGGGAACCCCACAGTTAGAAAAAATAGGTTGGGAAAGAAAATAGTCAACTCCTGACCTGTCCGTTTCTACCCAGACGAAAGGTGCAAATCCAACTATGGGCACATTCTCAAGCAGGATGAAGACATCAGGATAGTTATTATACAGCAACTGCGGGAGGTCATTTTTTGTAAAGAGGAGGGCTGACCCACTTATCTGCCTAGTGCGGAACTCAGAATGATTGCCATAAAGCAAGCTATTATTGTCAGTAAATGCCAGGATTTGGGAGAAGGAAATCCTTTCTAGTACTTCGCAAATAAACATCGTAATAGCAAAGAGATGGTAGTTGGCGGCGACAGGCGAGTCATCAGAAGATTGAGTCGCTTCTGAATACGGATTGTCTTTAGCTCTGGTGGAAGGCACCAGAGAGTAAAGAGATGGTGCAAGAGAAGCCAACATGGGGGCCAAAGTGTCAATGCTGTTTTTATACTAGAAAGGTAAGGGAAGACCAGTTTCACCGGCACCTTCATGTTCTTTACTGCGGTCAAGCTGTCAGTAGGAGAGACTTGAAGGAGGAAAACCATGATGAAGGCAGAATTAAGATGGACTTAGAGGGAGGAGTGATGGTTTTAGACAAAGTGGCAAAGGAGGCCTGCACATGCCTCGGGGTACTCACACCCCCTGTACATTCGGAACACTTCAGCTGATTTGAGGGATTCCAGGTCAATGTATATGTGAATTAAGGCATTTGTCTGATGGTAGCATAACATCCTTTCATGTCCCACAGACTTGTTTGAATGTTCTCCGACACCATTAGAGTATTTTGTTATTTCTTTCCATGTTGGCAAGGTCGGATTAAAACCAGCGGTTCCATTACTGTTATTTTTTATTTTGATTTTGTGTGATTGGGCCCAGAATATCCAGTGTGTTGGGAAAAACACCATGGAGGCTGTCTAGCAAGGTAGCATGGGCATGGCTTACGGGCTGCAACTCAAGCTTGGAGGGATGACGATGTAAACAAAGGCAATTATAGACATCATCTTCATTGGCCTAATATAGAGGAACTCCACTTGGGCCCAGGCAAGGGGACGCATCACTGTAGGATCAGTGATGTGTACTGGGAGGAGAATGTGGTCAGTCCAGGGCAGGTCTACGGTAAGTATTTTCATGGGGGACCATCGGTTGGAGAGAAAGGCATCACAAGTATGCTCACCGATGTATGTAGGGGCAGACCGACAGAGAGGGGTAAAGCGTAATTGGAATCAGGGGAAAAACTGTTTTTTTAGAAAGGTAATCCAGTCAGGTGAAGGTGAAGACAGATTGGATGTTGGCCAGATTTCAGGTCATCCAAGAGTCTCCTCAAGGTCTGTAGATATGTATGATGGTAATGCCAGTGTTGGCATTTTGAAGACCTTTGCTGGTCAGGCTCCCAAAGGAAGAAAATGTTAAGGTGGAAATCTAGGTGATAGTAAGAAAAGAAGGATAACACAGGGATGCACCACCCTGTTCAACGTATTCTTGAATCTGTCCGGCAGCCAGTATTCATCAGAAGCTGCATAGTTGTTAGAGGGACAGGTCTCAGTAAGGCTACACAAGGCCACAGAAGTCAAGGCCATGCCCCTCAAGCAAGTCATGGGTGTTAGAAGCCTGCTTGTACGTGGACCAAATGTTAAGAGGGACAATCATGAGGTATCTACTAGCCTTGAGAACTTTCCTTTGAGGCGTGCAGTGCACAGGCATGGGTAGGGATATGTGGCGCCTGGTATTGTGACAAAGTGGATCAAGAGGCCCAGCAATCCACAGTGTCAGAAAGAAGGCTGTTGGGAAGGGAACATAGCCTTAGGTGGGAACTATAGAGGAGAACAAGCCATCCCAAGGTAAGAAGGAGCATGCGCTTGAAGTTCAGAAGATTCATGTGGCTACCTTGCTCCCCGATAGATACATGAAGGTAAACATTAATGACCATTTTAGCACTCCTGAAGGCACCCAATCTAATATCCCAGCTAGTGCCACGATTTATCAAGGCAGATCCCTAGACAGCTGAATACTGAAATTACATCCCTGAATGCTGAAAAGGCAAATGGTAGGGACAGTATGCCTACAAATGAGATGAAATGCATTATTGTTTTTTTGGAGCTAGATGGAGCAAAGCGCTAGATTTCTTGAAATTAATTTTAATGCCAGGGCAACTTAAAATTAATTGAATTTAATGACTTATATTGGGCATTACTTGGCCATTACCAAGATAAAGATACCGGGCTCTCTTCACAGCATCTGGGAGCTCCTGAAAATGTATGATAATTGGGACAGAATAGAGAGCAGCGGGAACGTTAATAAAATGGTTAAATGTTCAAGCCTTTCTGGAAATGAAACAGAAAATTGACAATGCAAATTTATGTAAACTATTCCACAAACAGAGTTCAAATACTAGATTTGCAATGAGAGGGAGGAATAACAGGCAAACGTACATGAGTGGAATAAAGCAATCTCTCTGCCAAATAGCACTGAATCTTAGAGGTGAGGTAGTGAGGTGCCATGCCCTTGACACACTTAAAGATCAAGCAGACTACCTTAAAGACATAGCGTCAACAAATGGGCAACCAATGCAATGCCTGCTGAGAAGGAGAACAATGGGTGAAGATCTAGGGAGTAAAATAAGTCGAACTGCATCCTTTTGGAAATGTTGAAGCTGCTTGAAGAGATATTGTGAAAGATCCATATGCAGAGCATTAGCATAATTCATGCTGGAAGTAATGAAGGCACCGAGCGACACGGCATGGTGGTCATGAGTAAGATAAGGAAGGGTTTGGCACTGCTTTCTAAGTCAGAAAAAGGAAGATCTGGTTACTTCATTTATTTGATGTACTAACTTCAACTTGGGGTTCAAAATGAGACTGAACATTTTTTATTTGTTTGCAAAGATGCCGTGCAGCCTGAAGAGTAGAGGTGGAGCGGGGCATTCAAATCCGTACTTCAACTGGCGTTTGGGATCTATAAACATTATTTTTGTCTTTGATGGATTCAACTGACGTTTCTGAAGGACATCCATTGCTTTACTTGATCCAGGCCAAGCTGAACATGAAAATAACTATCACATGGGGCAGAGGCTTTTAGATAAAGATCTGTATCATCAGCATAATAATGAAACTGTACTTTGAAATGTTGTTTTTGAGTCATCAGGGGTTGCATGTAAATATTTTTTAAAAAAGAGGTGACAGCAGTGAGCCCTGGAGCTCTCTAAAAGTCACCAGAGGAAACTCTGAATTAAAAGAACTGACCTTGAATTCCTGAAATGTACCCCAAGAAAGCAATGGAACCAGTCAGAAGAAGTACTTGATAATCCCAAAAAAGTTTCCTAAATGTGACATGTTTCATCCTCCACTCTCCTCAAAGATTGTTGAAATGTTTCCCATCTGTGAGGATGGCTCTGCTCTGAGCCTGGTTACTAGCAACCTAGTTCAGTGATAGATTGCAGTCATATGAACTTTGGAAAAATTCCTCAAGCAGGAATCAAACAACTGGAACACAATGAAAGGACGATAGCAACTGTACAAGATGTTGTTGCTGTAGGGCTCAGGTACGATCAGGTGATCCCTCAGTCTTTGCATCTTCTGGGTGAAGTATGTTAACTGTATGCAGGAACTCTGTCTGAAATGTGTTGTTCTTAAAGCATCATTTGACTCTTTCAATAGAAGTAATCCAATGCAAACTTGGTATTAATTCATCAACTAATAGCGCTAACTGGAGACGTTTAAATCTGTAGGGAAAAATCATTACTCCAGCTCCAGAATCCCTATATATAGATTTGGCCAAGATGGTATTAGAGGGGAAACAACAACCATTGAAGGAATTGACCAGTCATTGTGAAAATGTGTTGACAGAAAGTAATCTGTTGGTTGATGACCAGACAATGGATTTGGATAAAGTTAAATCTACTTCATAACAAAGTGATTGGATTGCCACAATGGATAAATTCCATACATATAAATCACTAGATCATTTAAGTACGGCACATAAAAAATGTGCTATTGTAGCCCCATATTTATCAATCGACCTGAGTCGTAGAGTGAGGAGGCAATTCTTGAAATTCTGCTGGAACTTAGTGCATACTAGGAAAATAACTATTAGATATGGTTGTTGCCCAGCTGAATTTTCCAATTGTAGACACTGTGCTCCCTAAGAGGTGAAGTAGGGCCTTAGTCCTCTGGTGACTGCTTGTCCTGCACTTGTAGGGAGGCGAAAACTATATTTTAGAACATGTAAAAACATTGATACACATTTGGGAAGGGATAGTTTGTGGAATGAATGTCTTGCAACTGAAAATACATCAATGGTTCTTGCAGTGGGAGGCTTTGTGAAAGCTCTGAAATTAAGAGATGACCAGGACATAAGCATTTTTTAACCTCTTGGATTCCGGAATGCTAACATTATTGGTATAGCAGGATGTTTTATGGTGATTTTCTTTTTAGTATAAGAGTACACATTATCGTGATTTAGTGCTGTATTGATGAAATAAGGATATGTGAATTAGTATTGTATTGATGAAAACTTACATGTTTTAAACCGCTTTGTTTGTTATGTATTTTTCATTAAATGTCTTTCATTGAACACTGTCCTGAAATGAATTGTATAATTGTATATCTTTAGAAGTTTTAATCTATTTTAGATTTTTTTCAAATTGTTTTTGTTTTGTTTTAGTTTGGCTTTATTGGGCTTTTTATAGATATATGTAAATATTCCTTTGACTTTCTAGGAAGAAGTTCTTTTAAGAAATTATGTTAAGCGCCATTAAATACTTTTAGAACATGCTTTTTTCAAACTTTTTGTAATTAATGACATGATATGATATGTAAGGGAAAATTATTATGTTTGTAATGTAATGCATTGTAATGAATTTTTCTATTTTCTGTAAGAATAGTGTATAAGGTTTTAATTAACCAATTGCACTTTAAACTAAATTTAAAAAAACATAATTGTATATCTTATTCTCTTGTATTCTATTCATGTTTGTTAAAGGCACATTTTGCCAAGTAACAATAATAAAAAAGAGCCTTTTGTGGGACTGTTGTCTAATAAGGACCAGTATGGCAAAACTGTGTATCATTGGGTCAGGTTTTATGCAGGCACTGTGGGCGACTTAGGTTTAGTTCAAAAGGGAAACTCCTGGAGTCGTTCTCAATCAAACAGTGGTAAACCACAATTCTATAGTAGCCCATACTCAAAGTAACCTCTTTCTGAATGATGCAAATGACTTGTTCCTAAGGGTGGGTCTGATTCCCCCAAGATGGATAACATTAGGGTCACACGTTTGCTTATTTGCAGATAATGTTGTTTTGTTGTCTTGAACTGAAAACTGGTTATTAGCATTGTCATACACTTTCAAGAGTTAATCTGGGGTTAATGGGCTAAAAATACTGATGCAAGAAAGCTAGGACTAGAAAGTCTCTAAGTTAAATTATGTACAATGATATTCCTTTAGAATGTGTCGCTTGGTTTCATTACCTTGGAATCTGATTTGCTGCCTCAGGCCTTCAAAGCCACAGACGATCAAAAGGTTCTCTCTCTTGAGGTAATTTAATGTTAATTTCTGTGCCATTTGCATCAGAGTGGCATTAGCAACTTTCATGGTTGAGGTGGTGACAGCAATATTATAGAACTGTGAGGTTTAGGGATCTTGCAGGTTAGATTTGAAGGTCACTGCTGGAAATGCTTTACTGAAGACTCTGGCATGCCTTCCCCATATAGTGGAAATAATTAATTAATTAATTTGAAGAGTATGGCCAACCATGCGGTAATGGCACTCATCTCTTGTAGATATGCATCTGGTCTTCGCTTGGACCTACTGAGCATAAACCCTGGGAGAACCCACTAGACATTTTATTTTTTGGTTATAATTATTGTTTTGGAGGTTATTTCATTTCAACCAATATATATGGCAGTAATATCATTACTGTTAACTTTACCACAATGCCAACATCCGAATTTGGAGGTGAAGTGGAGGGTTTCCATTTGGAGGTTAGCTGGAGGTATATCCTCCAATTTGGTTCCAAAAATCTTCTGAATTATTGTGTCAGAATTACCATATTGCAAATACTGCTAACTGTAAATCCAGTAAAATCACCATTGAGTCCTATGGAGTCCAAAAATGGATAATTGACACTGCTTTATTGTCACTTGTAATCTTGTGGTAAATCCATAGGATTTAGTTGCAGATAGTAAATTAGTTTGGCAGCAATGCTAATGCAATTAGTGCCAATCTCATAATGAGGACCTGGGGGGGGGGGTTAACAGCCGAATTCAGTTGAAGTGCCTCTTGTGGAAGTTAGTGTTCTCTTGTTTGATTGTACATGATTGACTCTCATAGAGGTTCAGAAGCTTTTGGCACAACATCACAATTCTCTTTTAGGGAGTGTCTTGGCAGCAGCCGCAATCAGGTGGCGCTGGGGAGCTTCCCATAATAGCTTTATCTGATGTTCCATTATTTGTGTCCCGGGTTTTCATGTGAGTGATTGACATGTACATCGACTGGGAGGATTCTCTTCCTTCCCTGTGCCCTGATGCCCAGGCACATAATTTCACCAAAATACATGGGGTAGTGGAAGTGACATCACACGGTCCTTGACCTCTGATTACCTCTCAGGCAGTGATGTCATTTGACCCCACCGCAAGTGACATCACAGGAAGTGATGGCACACAACCTTCAGAAGCATCAAACACCCGTGTTTCCAGGTGCACTCATTTCATCCAGATATAAGAACCGAGGCACAGCGGGAGGCGAGATTTGTCCACAATCAGACATTTGGGGAATGTCATTTACCAGATTCGACATGGAGCCTATGCGTAAAACATACATAATGCAGCACTTGTAACAGGGTATCCAAAATCTGTAACGCAGGCTACTGCTAGTGTATGAAACATCTATAGATCAATCAACACAGAAGTACTTGTTATCTGTGACATAGATGTGTTAAACAAGCCAAAACAACACTGACCTGGGAGGTGTGCACTGTTTGTTTAACCAGGAGAAAAATGCTGCATGAGCAAGGCGTGAACATAAAATCATTGACCAGGATTTAGTACCAATAACATTCCTTGGTTATAAATGTATTGCTGAGTGAGCTACCACTACGATAGAAGAAACCTATTGTGCATGTGTACGCTGAGGCCTTCTATCTCTGTGTGCAGGTTTCATTAAGTTATGTGACAATGACCCATATGTTGTCTCCCACAACCAAGAGCTGCACATAACACTTTAATGTCATAGGCTTTGATACATGACTCTTCTTCAATCTTTTTTAACAGGGTTAGGTGTGGGGAAAGAGGGGGTTGCACTTCCCTCAAGAGTGGGCCTCAATGCAGCTACAATTTCCAGAGCTCTACATGTGAGGTGCGTTATTCAATGATCCCCCACGACCGGCCCATTAACAAAGCTTCCACTAAGCCCTTTCCAACAATGAGTTTGAGTGGGGAGGAATGGGTAACTCCATGGCTCTTTCTCTTCTGAGAATATTTGTCCAAAGCTTATTTTCTTAAACAGTGTTGCATCAGAGCAGGGTCCTGGTTGAGTTTGTGGCTCCTCTCAACCATTCACATCACACTCGACTGCATTCAAGGGGAGCAGAGCCCAATCAGTGGCATAGCACAACATGTGGGCCACCCTAGCGAGCCATGCTGAGGGCCCCCCCCAAGCTCCTTAACAAAGCACAGGGCACACTACACCCGGGGCCGTACCACCACATGTGTGCAGTGGCCTTGATGATTATGCCGCTGCAGGGACATGTACTACTCTAAGTGAAAGAAGTAAATATGTTTTTTAATCAAAGATTAAATGTTTCACCTAGCGTAGAAAGAAGGGGGTGGTGACTTGTCCCAAAATATACCAGCCACCAGTGGTGGTTGGTCAATTGTTTAATTGAAAGGTGTAAATATTTGCCACAAATATGTGATTGTGATCGAGCATAGCGAGGGAGCCCGATCTAAGGAAAACAGATTTGGTGGGTCAGAGGATTCTTTACCCTCCCATGTATAAAAATTTGGATAGAAGGCCAGACAGTTTGCAGTCGGTTTTGTAGGGTGTAGGGTAATTCATGGGAAAAAGTACAATAGATGCAAGTCATCCAAACTGCACAAGAGCATTTCCCAATGCACTGTCATGCCAGTCCATTCAATATATGCCAGTATAAAAAAAAAAAGTTCATGCTGGCTGTGCCCATACATTTCCATGCTGGCTCCACCAACTTTTGCTAGCATTCCCATATGAGAACATGTTGACATATGAACTCATGTTCGCTTTGAGATGTTTTTTATAATGTAATTACTGGCACTAGGCAAAAAGCTGGCTCTGCCAATATATGCCAGTACTCCTATATAAGACAATACTCCTGTTGGTTTGGCCCTTAAAAGTGACATGTCACAATAAGAAAACCTTTCCAAACTGGATCTGATTTAAGGCAGTCTAGACCCATAAGAACACTTATGATCCTTGCTTCATCATAGATGCTCAGTTAATAAAAAGTCATGCTACGGTAAGAAATATACTTGCCGTTACACCAAAACGTCAGTCTAGCAAGGTAATACTCCTCATCATGCGTGCTTTATCAAAGATGCCGAGTAATAAATGTCCTGCCACAGTAAGCAATGGCTAGATTGACAGTACCAAAATGTAAGTCTAGCCAGGTAATGACACACATGGATTTGCCCGAAAATACCAGTAAAACATGCAAAGTCAGTAAAGTACGTGTCAAAAATGCTCTAGTGATCCCCAGTCTCCCAGGGCCTTACACACGCGCACACACACACACACACACACACACACACACACACACACACACACGCACGCACGCACGCACGCACGCACGCACGCACACACACACACACACACACACACACACACACACACACACACACACACACACACACACACACACTCACCCCCTTTCACCCACCCATACATCTCTTCTCACATTCATTCACACTGCATTCACCACACAGGCATGCACCCACCCACCCAGAACATTTACACACACAATCATATTCATACCCATTTACCCACCAGTCACTCACCCATATACCTTCTCTCACATACACTTACACTGGCACCCAGCCAGAACATTCACACACTCACTCACATTCCTACTCACTCACCCACTATTCACTGACTCATAAATCACCCACCAACCAATAACATTTGTATAGGCTCACTCCTCGTCTAGCACGTGCAATACCAATAAATGAGACACACCCCAATGGGGAATGAGACTAAGAGACAGGCTGCGAGAGTTAAGTTTTGTTTATGTAAAATTGGCTTCCAGAGAACTCTGCTGCCCGAGAGCGCTCTGGCATACAACACACTTAAAAAGAATTATAAAGGAAAACAGCATCACAAAGGACACTCCTAACATAGGGTACTACAACAGTGCAGGATTGGCTGGAAGGTGAAGGCACATATGTCGGTGTAGGTGCTGCTTCTTCTGGATTGGTTGCCCAGTTGCCGGAAGGGTGAACATCACGGTGTCCGGCTGCCAGCGTCTAGGAGGGGTGAGGGTCAGGTTGCGGTGTGATAGGGTGAGCCCTAACAATGCTAACATGAGATAGTACTATTTGACATGCACTAAATAATATTCACTACAGTTCCTTTGAGTACATCATCATACATCTATAAATCGTGCATATATAATTACAGCATTAGTCATAGGGACTTATCTGAAGTACCGGGTTTAGGATCCTGGTCAGTAAGATAACATTGGCTGTGGGGTGAGTCCAGATGCATCAAAGAGGCTATAAGCAATTCTGACATGTGTTGGTTCTAGGGAGCAATATACTGCGACAGAGGCTTGGTGTTAGTGGGGGGCACAGTGGGGTGGGATTCACAGTGGGGTCACGCGTCTGGTACATCAAGAGAATACCTTGCAGGGACACAGGGTTGTAGCAACAGTCATTTTCCAACAGCGGGGGTGAGAGGGCACGGGCAGGTTTGTGGAGATGAATGAGCTACAGGGCATGGTTTGAACCGGTTGACACATAGGACAATGATCTCAGAGGAAGAGTGAGATGTTACATTGGTGTATTTTTTGCAATTATCTCTGGCTCAGCCGTGAGAACGGAGCTGCAAAGCATTCGAGCAAAGTGAGAAAAGGTGGGGGCTATGAGCGCAGTGTGCTTCAGAGGGCAGAGAAGCCTTTTCGTATTATCGCAGTGAGGCCTAGTCCAAAGATGGAGATGAGGGTATACAAAATGGAAGCCAAGTGGCTCGCACAATAACCTCGCCTCTGCCACTGCCATGAAATTGCAAGTGTGCAAGCGACCAAATGGAAGCGTCCTCCATTATTGTACGAGCAAGTTGTTCACATTGTGCTGAATGTATGAGGGGGGCCTAAATGACCCCTCACTCCCACACATTCCCCTTTGCGTTTTTTGTTGTTCTCATTCCTATAATATTGTGCCTCTGCTACCGCCTCGTCCCATGCAGGTGTTCCCTTTATTGGCATCCAAGCTCTACATACACCTCTCAGGCTCTGCCCTCTCCTTGAGTACTCGTCAGGTGTACATATCATATATATACCTCCATCCCCATCCATGTCCACCCACACTTCCCTGTACCATTGCAGTTCCCGGGGCTCTTTAATTGCTGTGTGATATAAACTATCCACTCTATCCCCCTCTTGGTGATAGACAGCTGTCATGCAGTATTTTGGTGTATTTTGTTCTCCAGTCTGTATTTGTGCATCTATCATGGTTGCCAACATTGTCTGTTTGCCCATTGTTACCATCATCAATGTTGAACTAGGCATTGATTTTGCACAACATCGGATTCCTAATTGGCACACACAGAAAAATAGTAAAATAAAAACGACAACTGGAACAAAAATCTTCATCATAATGCTGAACCAGCACGGTATCCAATTGAACATGTTATTGAACTAGTTGCTCGGCTCTTTTCCTCCTTCCTTCTGCATTCTCTCCCCCAGGCTGTGTACTGCCGAGATGATGTGGGAAAGAGTTCCATAGTCTGCATCTTCAGAAGGTGCGAATGTACAGCATGCGTTCCCGATTCTTCGGCAAACACCGCTGTCCATTGCTGTGAGAGGGTCCAGGACGTACCGGTTCTGCATAGTCATTAGGCGCAAGGCGCGAAGTTCCACCTTTATCACATTGAACCCTTCTTCAGTGTCATTGGCCAGTTGGATCAGCTCCCAGTCCACTATCTGTAACCATTTGTCGTTCGTCCATGCCTGAAGTCCTGGCGTTAGGAGGGAGGCGAAGAAAGTCTCTGCTGAATTGAATAATTTATATTTTGCAGGAATCTTGGCGAGAAGGTTGGATGACACGCTGGAGATATAGTTTGACCTCTTTTTGCCAGACACTCTGTCTTGTAGCTCATTTTCAGGCAAAATGTCGCATGTGGAAGGCCCTGTGGTTACTGGTGAGAGTGCTGCCGATGTGTCAGCCGGATCTGTTGCTGCCGATTTGTCAGCCGAGTGCCCTGCTGCCGATATGCCATCCAACCTCTCCCCCCTTGGATATGGCTTGCTGGGATTACCATTGACGCTGAGTGCAGGGTGGCCAGGTTGCATGTGCCCTTCCATGATGCTGGTGAATGCAGGTAAGCTTGTTTACCGCACACCCAATGTACGTCGATGAGCGCTGCTGTACCTTTTTTTATATCAGGGATGATTATTGTTTGGTTGCTTTATTTGTTGGACCCCATTCCCCAGTATTTCTCTCTGGATTTTGATGGGTTTCTCGAGAGCAGTGACCCACGTAAGTTTTGCAATGTGCTGGGACCAGACGGGCGTACACGTGTCTTTCACTCATTGAAAGTTTTCTTCAGTTAGTCCTCGTAGTGCCTCAGCTTTGCACGTGATTGTCTTGTCATGCCATTTATTCTCTGTAAACCTTGTCCCTTTGATGACAAAAAATGGTTCTTTGATGCATATCACTCCTTGCGGTTTGCTCGTGAAGGTTTTCTTGTTCTGTAGAATTTCTATTGTGACCGTGTGTGACTGGAAGGTGCTCCGAATTCTACATAGCACAAGATGAATTAAACATTGGGCATCTGACAAGGGCACTTCTTGAGGTACAAGTATTTTAGGTGTGCCTGATGCGTGCGGTATGAGAGAGCAAACATAGCAGCTCTCATTCGTAGCTTGTTTTGCTGTTGCACTTATGTCTGAGTACCATTTGTTTGAATGATCTGGTTGGCGGGGGTCTTCAATTTCATCTAATCCCAGGCCATGGTATATGTCATATCTTTTCCCTCCCGCCCCCCTTTTCCATCTCTTCCTCCCCGCTTACCCGTTATTTATCATTTTCACCCTTCTATACTTTATGGGAAAAACATCTGTCCATGTTGTGTCATTGGGTTCACTAGCAGCTTGCCAGGCCTGTGGTTCTGGAGTTTCTTGTGTGATTATAGTAGCAAGATTAAAGTGCATTATAGTATTTTGTGAGGTAGGTTCTATGGTCGTTTGCACCTCAGTATTTATGAGGTCTGGCTCACCCTCGCAGGGGTAATCCCCATCATACTGATTGGTCTCATTGGCTTTACTTGGTTCAATAGCAGCAAGTGAGAAACGTGAGCCTGTGATAGTACGATTTTTGTGCAAAGTAATAAAATTGCTATTTACATAGTGATTATGTCTCCACATAGTTTTAACTCCAGCCCATATGAGCGTTGAGCCCTTTCGTATAAGGTTTACCCCACTCCGCTCCTCTTTCATATCCTTAATTATGAAAGCTACAACCCAGTACCAGGTTGCAAAAAATAACATCACAGAAAACAATATTGCCGCATATTTAAGGCCACACTCTAAACTATAATATTTAGTTATTCTACTATCTACCATATCACTATCTAAAACTGTGTCGTTGTCAGTAAGTGCCCTCCTTTCTGCCATTTTTCCACCTGAAGGGACAATATAAAATTGTTAAGTGACATGCATACATTTCATTATTACTTCACATTTATTTCTTTATCATGGTTATTACAATCATTTTTCATTTTTGTTCCTATATAATTCATTATACCTTCAATATTCATACCTGTATTCCATACACTATTATTTTATTTTTCATTTTTTATAAATTTTGTCAATATAAACTCAATTTCTTCTCACAGAAAATGTAAATGAAGATTGTCACTTTTTCAGGCATAATGTCGGTAATGGAAATGCGAGAGATAGAGAGAGAGAGCAATATTTCAATTCCTTTACCTTAACAGCTGTGGGTGTGCAATAGACAACCTCATAAGGTCCATGAAATCTTGGAGAGTTCCATCTCTGCACAAAGCTTCGCATGTACACATTTTCGTCTGGCATTAATTGACCCTTTTGGCTGTCCTGTGCTGGCATGGTGGTATCTGTCCAGCATTTTGTGTGAAGGGTGGTGTGATCTCTCACGCTATGCTGCGCACGGCACGTGTCAAGTGGGTGAGGTACTCCTTAAATTCATCCCCCAGCACTGTGGCAGCTCTCTGAGCATCTGATGCTCCCCTCACTGGAGAAAGAGGCGTATGGATGCGCCGTCCCATCACTATTTTGTGCGGGCTCAAATGATGGTCTTTGCTTGGTTGCGTTCTGAGTTGGAACGGTGCTAGGGGCAAGTGATACACCCAGTTTTTCTTAAGAGTGTTGCACAGTTTTGATAGTTTACTTTTGAGCAGGCCATTTATTTTTTCTACCACTCTGTTAGCCATCGGGTGATAAATTGAAAATAATTTGTGTTTAACCCCCAGTAAAGTGGTCAACTCTTTAAATAGATTGTTAACAAAATGAGTGCCATTTTCTGATCTTATTATGTCACATATCTCCCATCTTGAGAACACTTCCCGCACTAGGAATTTTGCAGCACACTTCGCGTCTGGGTGGGGGCATGGTCCAGCTTCAACCCACCTTGAGAATGGACAAACTATTACAATTAAGTATCTTGCGCCATTGCATCTTCCCCCATATCCGCGTAGTCAATATGGAGTGCTCTAAAAGGACCCACTTGACGAAGTAGTGTTACATGCAACGTCCTTAGTGTCATTCCTGAACTGTATGTCTGACACATTGTGCATTCTATTGTGAATTTTGACAAGTGCTCCCGTAGATTTGGAACAAACCCATGTTCCTGTATCTCAGCTGCAATGTGTTGTTTAGCTACATGTGTCGGTAAGTGTAGTTGTTGAAATGCTATTTCTAGTAACTCCACCGGCATTATCACCATCCCTGTTAGATCCTGTCTCCATATTAGATCTTTTGGGGATTGTTTACACCCTCTCTTTCCCCACAACTCTTGTTCTTCAACTGGTGCATGTTTTTGAAGCTCTATTATTTGGGCAATTGGTGTATGGCTGTATCCCTCCTCTTGTGTATTGGTACTGGACGTTTTAACAATGCACTCTATTGCTTGCGGAATATGGAAATGCACAGCGTCTTTCGCTGCAGCATTGGCCTCTGCGTTTCCCAATGAGATCATGTCCGTGTCACTGATATGTGCTTGGCACTTCACTACTGCTACTGCCGATGGTGCTGCTAGTGGTTCTATCAGTTTGTTTAAAAGGGCTGCATGTTGTACTGGTGAACCATCTGCCCTCCGAAACCCTCTTTGTCACCATCGTGAAAACCCAGAATGCACTGTTGTGGTCGCATATGCTGAGTCAGAGTATATTGTTACTGCACATCCTTTTGCTGTGTGGAGTGCTTCAATTAGCGCTGTTAGTTCTGCTGCTTGAGCCGACTAATGAGAGGGGAGGCATTTCTGCACAATAATATCATACTCTTCTTCTTCCATTCTTACAACCACCGCCCCTACATGATTTTCTGCTGTCTCGCTGTCTATTGATGCTGACCCATCTACGAAGTATATTTCCCCCTCCCTTGGGAATATCATCTTCCT
Source organism: Ambystoma mexicanum (assembly GCF_040938575.1). Lineage (NCBI taxonomy): Eukaryota > Metazoa > Chordata > Amphibia > Caudata > Ambystomatidae > Ambystoma > Ambystoma mexicanum. Next base: position 589,550,347 of record NC_090924.1, read on the forward strand.
CTCCCTCATATGTTGCGCAATCATGTGCCTGTATGTCCTCAACTGTGCATGGTTCAGTAATGAATATAGCTGGGTTTACTGTCTTGCATCTTACCACATGAACGTTTGGGCTGGATATTATAAGTTCATAGGCTGTTGCCATCTGTGTTGTTAATGTAGATTTGGACCGCTCTAAGATTGCAAACAGTGAGTGTTCTCCGTATAATGTCACTAAGCATCCCATCACGATGGTGGCACTTTTTTCTATCGCTAAGGCCGCTGCAGCGGGAGCTTGTTCGCATGCGAAGTGGCCCTGCATCACTGAATCTAATGTACCACTATAGTAGGCCAATGGCTTGTGCCCTAATGATGTTTCTGGGTCAATACCGCAGTCATTAAAATGCCATTGCAGTGGGAAAACAGGTAAAACTCCCGATCATAGTCGGGGTTCGCTAGAACTGGTGCGTGTGCAATGAGGTCTTTTAATTTGAAATATTGTGTCATCATCTCGTCTGTCCATTTTAGCGTGACATTATTCTTTTGTGCTTCCTTCAGGGCCTGTAACAGTGGGCGTGTGTATGCTGCATAATCAAGTATAAAGGAGCAATAATTGCAGATGCCAAGACATTTCTGCATGTCTTTCAATGTCTTTGGTATTGTCAGGTGGCATATTGCTGCTGCTGTGTCTGGTAAAATTCTCTTGCGTCTTTTGAAATCAGCTTTCCTAAATAGAGCACTTCTGCTAGGCAATATTGCAGCTTCCCTTGCCCACCTTATATCCTTTTGTAGCTAGTAAATGTTGTAATGTGATCGAATCGGTCCTGCATTGTTCTTCACTTTTACTGCAGACGAGTAGATCGTCAATGTACTGTATTATCGTGCTCTCTACATCAATGTTGCCAAGACCTTCATGCAATATTCTATTGAAAATACTTGGGCTTTCACAATATCCCTGGAGCAACCTACAATGTTCATATCTGTTCCCCCCTAGTGTGAATGCTGTGAGGTACTGACAGCTTGGGTCAAGTGGTATCGAGAAAAAGGCGTTTTTTAAATCCACCACTGTGAAGCAGGTGGCATCTTTGGGTATGCTATACAAAATGGATGCAGGGTTAGGTACTAATGGAAACTCCTTCTGTATGATGTCATTCAGTGGGTGTAGGTCCTGGATCATCCTCCAAGCCCTGCCCCTTGCTTTCTTGATAGGAAAAATCACTGTGTTGCATGGTGAAGTGGATGGCACTATTATCCCTTGCTGTAGTAATGCATTTATTGTTTCTCGTATCCCTTCCTCTGCCTCCCTTGATAGTGGGTAGTGTTTTACTCTAGGTGGTATTGCACCTGGCTTCAGTTTTATTTTGATGGGCATTGCTTCTTTTAAGAGCCCTACATCATGGGGGCCAGTGGTCCACATTTATGGCAGGACCTTTTCCATGTCTTCATCAAATATGGTGGGTGGCACATTTACACTGGCCATGAGGGGGTTATGTATTTCCCTGTGTTGGATCATGATGTCACATGGCACACTTATCTCCATTATTTTTTCCCCATCACTCTCATTGTCAGTGAACATTTCTTCATCAGCTAAATTGTGCAACATTATATTTGGGTCTATGCATAATACTGTTCTCCATTTGCATCCATGTGTGTCCAGTCCTATTACCACGATACTTTTACTTGAAAACTGTATCCCTTCTAGGTCTATAGACAAAACGGCTCCTGGTACAACATCTGTCTTCACGATTGGGTGGAAGACAAAATTTGAGGGCACCTTCCATTCTTTTCTTGTTATCTCTGGTACCACATTGGCGAGTACTCTGATCCCATATATGAACATATCCATGTCTATATGGGCACTCCTCTTACCACAATTTCGTTGGTCATGGTGCTAATCATCAGCATTGCCCGTACTTGGCACACTCCTGGGGTGGAACACACTATCTCTCGCTCAGTAAAAGAAATGGTCATGTTCAATTTGCTCCGGAGGTCTCTTCCCAACAAGTTTATTGGCGAGTCTTTGTGATATAGTAGAGGTGCTCGCACTGTTTTTCCTCCCACCGTTATGTCAAGATCTTTTGTGTAAGAAACTTTTAAAATAGCCCCAGAGAACCCCTTCCTTGAGACACGATTTATCATCTCCCTAGTCCACCATAAAGATGAACTGCTTGTTTCCTATCCCCACCCCCACTAGTGGTTCCTCTTATGCACATTGGGTAGTAGATAGGACTGGACAGGCAAGAGCTCTCTGAGGGCTGTCCTAATCTCCATATGTCTTTGTTCCTGGAAAAGAGAATACATTATCCCCCACTACCGCTGCAGCGTGGAAAGACGCCGGCACGCCATTTGCAGATGTTGCAAAAATGTTAGTGTTGGCATTACCCATAGTGGTCTGTCTTCCCATTTGTTGCTGCATACTTCTCTGCTGTGGTTGTTGTCTTTGTTGCATTTGAGGTTTCATCTGCTTTGGCTCATTATAGTATTGTTCGTTCTGCCCATTTCCTCCCATAGGTAACCCATATAGACTGCCTGGTTGTGGGTGACCGAACTGCGGCTTGTTTCCCATTTGGGGCTGCCCTTGGTAATAGCCCATTGGTCACATTCTGCATTCTCTCAAAAAATGGCCCCACCTCCCGCAATTCCAACATGGCCCTTGCGGTCCCCCCTCATCCATGGGCCACCAAACCCTCTATTTTCCATTGCTCCGAATCCCCCTCTCGATCCTTGTTACCCACCTCATCCTCTTGCAGGTCTTCCTTGCCACTGGGGCTCTCCATACTGCTCCTCTCCGTCCCATTGCTCCTGTCCATTTGCAGCCCATGTTGCGGCCATCCTTGCTGGTGTATTCCCTAGCCGCTCCTCTCCTTCCCCGTCTGTCAGTAGACGTTGATGCGTTGATTGTCGCGACCTTCACTAATTTATTTTGTACTAGCTGTGCTTCGTCTGCCAACCTCCTCTGCGCAATCTCTTTGTTTGATTCTTCTACAATGGTGTACAATTATACTATGAATCTCTGGCCAGCCTATGGCTTCTATCCCAGCTATTATATCCAAGGCCTTCTGCACCTCCTTCGGGAGCCCTTTTTTGATTATGAAATAGAACAGGGCAGTGGATTGATCCCACGCCATACCCGTTTCAGATCTCCACAGGTCTTGCACCCGGAGGATGAATTGCGTAGGCTCCTCCTCCTCTCCCATAGTGCATTGCATCACTAGGTGTAAGTTGGGAGTGTCTGGAAATGTCCTTCACAATGCATCCCACACTTGTGTCCTAACGTTATTGAATGGGGACCCATCATGAGCGGTCACAATTCATTATCACTCCCGGGAACCCCATCTTCACCCACACTGTGTCTGCTTGGTCACCCACTGCGGATACCGGTAAAGTTTTTACATCCCCTATGGCTAAGGGCACTCCTGCTGTGTTTTCCTCAAATGCATGTATCCACTTTCCCACCCCGCCCGAAAGTGGACGGAACTATACAAAGGAAGGTGTTGACAGATATGTGCTAATGGTGTAGTCCATCCCATGATACTGGATTTCCTGTTCTTACTTATGTTCACTTCTTTTATCTCAGGGTATAATTACACAATGTCAATTACCGGGTGACCTCCTTCCTTTAACACCTTTGTTCAATCTTATTTCACCATCAATATCAAACAATATCACAATCTTTTTTGCTTACACTCTTTTGCAAAAATCGCAACGTGTTTACCAATGCAAATCAAAAACTGTTTACCAATATTTCTCATCAGGCGTTGTTTTGGTGCGTGCACAGATACATACATACTTACTGACAAACCAACATGAAAAACTTCAACCCATTGGAGCAAAACATTTAGCGCATTGAACATGTAACATATACTCCCTTTTTCTTTTTACCCTCTCTTCTCAATTACTTTAGTCTATTGTCCCTGACTCTTATTTTCTCAGACACTCCCCACCTCTGAGCCCCGTTAGGCTACCTCTCAAAAAGATTCTGCTCACACGGAAAAAGAATATTCTAAATTACTACTCCGAGTCTACTAAATATATGAGACTCCTACTTTTTTCTCTTTATTTCCACTTGTTCCCTGCACTGGTAGAGACAATGCTATGCAGCACCGCCTTCTACCCCCCCTTCGGAGCTAGGATCCCGTACTCTTTTTACCTCTATTTCCACAACAACCTAATGGCCATTTAAAGGATAGATAAGAAAAAGCCGCAGTTATATCCACACAGACCCTAACTATACCCTCAGTTTCTGTTTTTACATTCCCCTATTTTATCTCTTTTGCTTTGTTATACCATTTTCCCAATTTTATCTTCCTCCCCTAAAAGTCTCGCAAACAGTAATCACGTGTTCAGTCGGGGGGGTTCGAAAAGCCACCGTTCACGGTCTATCCGCAATCTGGTCTGCACCGCAACCAAGCCGTGACCCACCTTGGCAAGCAGTTTTAGTTGGGTATTTGAAAAACGGGAACTTGTGGAACCTCTTTTTTGTGCACACAAACTGGTCAACCACGGAGGCGATGGTTTTGCTGGGGTCGTCCCAATCTCGTTGCAGGGGTTACCAAATGTATAGGTTTACTCCGCGTCTAACACGTGTAATACCAATAAATGAGACACACCCCAATGGGGAATGAGACTAAGAGAACAGGCTGCAAGAGTTAAGTTTTGTTTATGTAAAATTGGCATCCAGAGAACTCTGCTGCCCAAGAGCGCTCTGGCATACAACACACTAGCAAAGAATTATAAAGGAAAACAGCGTTACAAATGACACAACTAACATAGGGTACAACAACAGTGCAGGATTGGCTGGAAGATGAAAGCACATATGTCGGTGTAGGCGCTGCTTCTTCCGGATTGGTTACCCAGTTGGCGGGAGGGTGAACATCACGTGGTCCGGCTACCAGCGTCCAGGAGGTGTGAGGGTCAGGTCTCGGTGTGATAGGGTGAGCCCTAACTATGCTAACATGAGATACTACCATTAGATATGCACTAAATAATAGTCACTATAGGTGCTTTGAGTACATCACCATAAATCTATAAATTATGCATATATAATTACAGCATTATTTATTGGGACTTATCTGAAGTACTGGGTTTAGGATCCTGGTCAGTAAGATAACAGTGGCTGTGGAGTTGGTCCAGATGCATCAAAGAGGCTACAAGACATTCTGACATTTGTTAGTTCTAGGTGCAATATGCTGCGACAGAGGCTTGGTGATTGTAAGAGGCACAATGGGGTGGGATTCACAGTGGGGTCACACATCTGATACATCAAGAGAATACCTTGCAGGGGCACAGGGTTGTAGCAGCAGTAATTTTCCAACAGCAGGGGTGAGAGGGCACAGGCAGGTTTGTGGTGATGGATGAGCTACAGGACATGGTTTGAACCGGTTTACACATAGGGCAATGATCTCAGAGGAAGAGTGAGATGTGACATTGGTGTATTTGTTGAAATTTTCTCCGGCTCACCCATGAGAACGGAGCTGCAAAGCATTCGAGCACAGTGAGAAAAGGTGGGGGTTATGAGCTCAGTGTGCGCGGCGCTGCAGAGGGCAGAGAAGCCTTTTTGTATTATCGCAGTGAGGCGTAGTCCAAAGATGGAATCGAGGGTACACAAAATGGAAGCCAAGTGTCTCACACAATAACCTCGCCTCTGCCACTGCCATGAAATTGCTAGTGTGCATGCAAGCAAATGGAAGGGTCCTCCATTATTGTACGAGCAAGTGGTTCACATCGTGCTGAATGTATGAGGGGGGCCTAAACGACCCCTCACTACCACACACATTCAAACACACACTATCACATTCCTACTCATTCACGAAACACTCACTGATCCGTATACCTTCTCTCACATCCACTCACACTGAATTCTCCACACAGACATGTGCCCATCCAGAACATTGAAACACACTATCACATTCATACTCATTCACCCACCAGTCACTCACTCATACACTCAAACTTGTGTATGAGCGCGATATAAATAAAATATAATATCATACACCGTCTCTTACATCCACTCTCACTGCATTCTCTACACAGGCACACAATCTTTTTTTAAATGTCCCTGCTAATTCGAGCGATGTATAGACATATTCTGCTCCTGCCGAACGTGAGGGTTTTTTCAACGCCCAATGCTCAGGGGGAGCCTGCCACCCCCTGCAGGAGCAGACATTTTATTTTGCAAGTTCAGCTAACCATTTTTTTCTGTATATGAGTACAGCAAAATTCTTTAAAATGTATTAACATATTTAAAAACATATTTTGGGTTGGGCAGTGCATGCTAGGCTGTGCCAGGGTTATTGCTAGATCTGGAAAAGATCGGGGGCTACACTAATATCGGGACTGGGGGCTAGCTAGCCTTTTGGTTTTAGCCCCTAAGCTTCTATCCGGGTCTACAACCAAGAGACCCGGGGCTATATCCCCCTCACCCCCCAGCAACTCCTTCACTAGGCCCCCACTGGGCTCTGCTTAGTTGTATGCCTTTCTTTATGCATTCAATATTGGGTATGTTGAGCTTTGCGTTCCTGGGGCATTTTGCAGATCAGAAGTGCACTACAAAATACGTGGTGTTCTTGATCGGGTCAAAAGTGTAAACACATACTTAACTCAAACGTCAATAACAATGTCCCCCGTTTTGGAATGCCATGTAAAGTCAGAGAAAACACCAACATGAAAACAATTAATCAACATGTGAAAGAGTTCAACTGAAGGAAAAATGCTTTTCATTTCAGTAGAGTAAGATATTTACACAGCTCTTAAATGAAGGCTAAACCTTCAGTAAACCCTTTAATTTTGAGGCAGAAAAGACAGTGCATAGACGCTCCCCCACCCCCTCCCCGCAGTATAGAAGTGATTGGTGGGTAGGTGGCTCAGCGGGGACATAAAAAGGATTGCTTGAACAAAAAGAGAAGGGAGACGGGTTGGTGAACTAAGCTGTGCCTATTAAACGTACCAGCATGTTTCTGCAGGAGGCTGGCAGAGACCTCAGTGAATGCTGATGTGGGTATTGAAGAGCATCCTTCTGTTCCCCTTTGCTTGCCGACTGCTCCTTCACTGCAGGGCCCGCAGTAACGACCATTGTCTGCTGGTCCTTCCTCGTTGCTTGCGTTGCCCAAGCATGTCTCGGCCTCACTAGTAATTAGGAACAGTGGGAGGGTGCACCTGCTATCGAAATGATGTAGATAGGGCATGTGGTCCAGAGCACCCAACTGTGCCAGACTCAAACAAAAACCCATTAAATGTTGGAAAGAGAAAGCCATAGAGAAAGAGTGAAATAGGGCCGGATTCGGAGAGCGAGCGAGAGAAAAAGACAGGCAGACAGCAGAGGGAGGGAAGTTGTGAGAGTAGGAGAATGGGAAGCTAAGAGATTGCCAACGAAGAGCTCAAGGCAGATAATAGGAACAGGAGACAGAGCATGCATGTGACGTAGAGGGAACAGAGGGCAGGCAGGGTACGCAAGAAGGGAGACGCAAACAGAGTCTTGAGAGTCTTTCCTGCATTCCTGGTTTCTTTCTGCTGCCTGAGGAACCCTTCCACTGTTCCTGCCTGGAGGAGGAGCCTATTGCTACCTGCACCATAAGACTCAAGACTCTCCGAGGAGCGGACGTGGAGTCAGCAGAGTCTTGAGAGTCTTTCCTGATTTCCTGGTTTCTTTCTGCTGCCTGATGAACTCTTCTATTGCTTCTGCCTGGAGGCAGAGCTCATTGCTACCTGCACCATAAGACTCAAGACTCTCCGTGGAGCAGACGCAGAGTCAGCAGAGTCTTGAGAGTCTTTCCTGATATCCTGGTTTATTTCTGCTGCCTGAGGAACTCTTCTATTGCTCCTGCCCGGAGGCTGAGCCTATTGCTACCTGCACCATAAGACTCAAGACTCTACGCGGAGCAGACGCAGAGTCAGCAGAATCTTGAGAGTCTTTGGAGGCGTGGTTCACTATAATGGGAGACCCTGAGCCTCTGCCTGGATTAAGAGGGCGAGGGCGTGGGTTGCAACATCCCTGACCCGGCTACAGCTGCGCTGTGGAGCGAACGATGCAGTGCACAGATTGGAAGCAGCCCCTGCTACTCAAGTAAGATTAATTAATGACAATAAACTTAATACTTACATTTGCAGGGGGGCAAGCATGTCCAAAAGTCGTACTTCAATTACTACTATTACGGACTCTTACAGCCCCCAACAAAGTCTAACAAAAGCTGTGTTTATATCTATACCTTTGGTGTCCAATCCAGTACCACTCACCCCCCAGAACCCTTTGTATGCTGGAATCAGGCAGTGTCCGGCCTGCTCATCAACTAACAGTTCCCCTCTAATGACACCGTCTAACACGTCCAGTAAATTACTTACTGCCTCGCGGGACGTGACGTCTTCTATGGGTGCTGCCGAGGGAGTTCTGGATGAGGAGGTTTGCGATGGGTGCGCTCCTAGCAGCGCCAGGCGTACGCTGGCCGACTGTCAGGCTGTCTCTGCCTTGAGCGTCCTCACCACACGTGCGTGGTCAGTTCGCCGATTGCAGCTGCGCAATTCCTCCAGAGAGCTGACAGGGAAACGGATCGCTTGACAAACGCGACTCCTTTCTACTCGGCAACAGACATGCTGGAAGATTCACCAGCCCCTAATCCGGGGAAGATACCCACTGTCACTCTGGGTAGTTTGATCAAACATGCTACACACTTTGTGTTTCCCAATAATGTTTCCTTAATCCCTGCCCACAAGTTGAAACACAAAGATTGCCCACAGGCTCCCTACAATGACGTATTTACTGAATGTGAACCTATTGGAGAGAAAAGCACAGCTCCAAAAGAGAGCACTTCGCATTTAGATTTAACATGTCCAAAGGCCGGGACTCTGCACAGGAAGTTCTACCTGCAAACACCATGCATGTTGATTGTTGTAGTCGGGCCCTTGAGGAAGGCGTCTCAAGTGGGTCAGTGTTAGGACCCAGACAAAAGTCTATCCCAGCCATTGCAGACCTTACAACTCCTGAAGCACGGCAGTGTATAAAAACCTAACTGCTTGTCTCAGAACTTTATCAATGGAACTCCAAGTTTAACTTCACTAGAAGTAGTGAATAAACTCCTACAAGACCTCACGAAAATCAACTTAGCTCGAGTTGCACTAAAACCAGATGAGGCTGCAACAAGTTCCAGTATCCAAACATCAGCCAGAAATGGCGAGCTCTTATCCAAAATGAATCATTCGAACAATATTATGGGTCGATCTGCTCCTTCTAAACATAGAAGGATTGATAACAGTGATTCAACAGGCATTGTTTGTTCACAAGCAAGAGCCCAGAAGCAAGGGAAACAAAATACAACACCCTCAACACAAAGTAATGATGGATTGGTACAGAACACCATAGATGCAATTTCGAGCAAGACCCCACTGACTAATGAAAAGGAGTCTAGCTCAGATGACTATTCTTCCGACTCGTCATTCATAGAACGAGAGTACCCAAAAATCCGAAAACTACAGTACCAAACTAAGACGAGGAGATAAGAAGGATCTTTAAAACAGGAGGAACTATTTGCAAAAATTGTGCGAGACTTGCAACCAATTCTAACATCTACTATGACCCTGTCCCTGTGTCCGTTCATCAAATTGTATGAAAAAATGAAGGATAGTATGAACGACATAACCACATTAATTGTCTTGATGAACTCCAAAGTGGTTAATTTGGAATGTGACAACAACCTATTTAAACAAATGTTCTATAAATTGACGAACAAAATTGACGTCTCTTTGGCAATCCTAGCCGATCAAAAGCAAACTAATAGTGATGACAAAAAGCTTCTAGCGGGGGTATCCAAAGAAGCTCTTGCTATATTACGGAAAGAAAAACATTCCTCACATGATGGAAACAGTCTTCAATGTAGAACATCTCAACTGCCTCACGAAATCGAGACCGTTGGATCTCGAACAACAGATAAAGATTTAATTACAGAGGCAGTGAACAAAGAAGCTCCAATCCAAGTACCCATAGAGGTTCTGACTGGAACTGTTCAACCATCATATAACCTGATATTAGGACAAATGCCCAGGGATGCAACAGGCCTCACAAATGTTACACTGAAAAGCAATTTAAGGAACGAAAACATAGCCCCTGAGGCTTGGCAAGTTCCACCTACCACCTTGAACAGCGAGAAAAAACGTATGGAAACTGCATCTGCACCAATGGCTGAAATCACATCTTTTGCTAGCGCGGTGGAAAGTGCACAAAACACAGAGAATAATGAAATGGTGATCTCCAACTAACTTTGACCTCTGCTGATCTTAGAGGGTGAACCATCGAGTCCTGTGCTACCTGTACATGCCAGCACAAACGCGGAGGATGTGGAAGAAACATTTCCGATCTTCAAAGCACCCCAAAAAGAAGTCGGAAAAACTGCTCAACCAAAACCACTGCAAATCAAAAAATACCAAAGTTTAAAGGGGAATAAAGCCCGGACAGCTAACAACTCGATACAATTTCTCAGAAATATAAAAGCTGTAAGCTTTACCCCAAACTCATATGCAGTGTGCACACTGGCATTACCTGTGGCACCTCATAATTTGAAGCCTAGTGAATTAACGCAAGATGGATCAATAGACGCCCATCCATCCAATAATGGAATTCCAATTAATCTTTTGGATCTATCTGTCTATGAAAGCATTGATTTGGATGAACCAGATCAGAATCAAGAAGCAAAGTGTGCTGATGGCGCAGTAGAAAAAACTGACGCGCCTCCTGCTTTGTCTCAACACACAAATGCCAAACCAACAAGAGTATGCACGATAGTGCCCTCCTCTGGTCACTTACCGTCAATGTTGTAAAATCCCCAGAGTCCGCCACTTGTGACATTATCCCAAAAATGGGATAAACTTACTGCTAATCATGTCAATGAGGAACAAGAGCTGCACATATCAAAAGTATGTTCCTGGTCAATTATTGACAATGAAAAAGGAAAGATCACCCAAAAGAACATTGAAGATAGAAACAGAAACATTAATAAGAACTGTAAATCACAGGAGAGAGTAGCTGTCATGCCGCCGTCCTTTGGTGGCCGCTGGCGGTTATGGAAGGCTTGGCGTTGGCGGCGCCATTAGTTGTTCCGTGTGTTTTTTTCTTTTCACTTCCTGGTTTGGCGGTCTAGTCTTTTTCTTCTGTGTTACTTTTCCTTCCGCTTCCTGGTTTATCGGTCTAGCCTTTTTTCTTGTTTCCGTATTTAACCACGCCCCTCTCTGGGCTCTGTGCGTTGCAACTTGTTTCTTTCGCTTTGTTGCCGTGCTACTGTGTTTCCAGTACTTCCTCTATTACCTAGTTGACTCAGTAACTATAGCAGAGATTCTTTCTTCTGCTTCTTCCCTTCCTTTTTTGCCTGTTTACTCCATTCTATTGATTTCCCGTGCCTTTCGGGGCTCCTCTATTCCTTCCTGTTTTCCGGATCTCGTTCCGGTATCTGGCAGTGGCGTGTTTTCCTCCATCCCGGGTTCCCCGGGCTTCTCATGCTACAACTCCAAAGACTACAGCTTTACAGCTTCGGAAAGACTTTCCTGCCTTTCACCTGCACTCCGGACTCTCCAGTCAACTCCTCCAGCACGCATTTGTTATCAACAACATCCGGCGAGAGGTTTTTTTTAAGCGGCTGCTTTTTTCCTCTCTTCCTGGCATCTTCGGGACGGGGCCGGCTGTTTTCCTGTTTATCAGGGAATCAGGGTGGCTTCTTCCCGCGGACGACCTTATCTCTTCACAAAGAAGAAAAGACCAAGAGGCAAGTCCTACAGACGAGGGAATCTTCTGGAAGAAACAGGTGAGGAGAAAGGGGAGGAGGACATAGACTTATCTGATTTGGTGGAATCTCCGTTATATCCCAGCACTTGTGATAGTTTGCAACGCCCAGAAGAGAACACAATGTCTATCCCGGAACAGGTCCAAGAATTGCTCGCTGCAATGCAGAATGTGACGTTAGAATTACAGGCTGTGAAAGCCGAAAACACTGCTTTGAGGCAGCGTGTCGATCACTTCGAACAGTCCCGGAGTGATTTGCCTCCCATGCCCTTAGCCTGCGGTAAATACGATGGCTCTCCGGCTAGTTTCAAAGAGTTCATGGAGGCATGCATAATCTATTTCACTTTCAGACCACAAGCTTATGCCTCAGACTCAGCCCGTATAGGTTTTCTAATTTCTAACCTTACGGGTAACGCCCTTTCTTGGGCTACCCCTCTGGTGACCGGTGCCAGCCCTTTACTCCAAGATTATGCCGGTTTCACCGCCCAATTCAAAACGGCTTTTGAAAGGTAAGAGTCTGCGGCAGTCGCCAGCGAACAGCTACTGGATATCCGACAAGGAAGTACGGATCTGCTGACATACATCTCCCGTTTTAAACGGGTGGCTGCTGACGCAGGCTGGCAAGAGAACGCTCAGTACACCATCTTTCGGAGAGGATTAAGGGAGGAACTCAAAGATGAATTAGCAAGGGTTAACCGACCAGCTACTTTAACCGATCTGTGGTCTACTGTTATTCAACTGGACTACCGCATCTCTGAACGACGGTCCGAACGTCGTAAACAACGTGGATTTCCTGCTACACTTGATCCTGGATTACCCCCCCCTTCTTCCACCTGTATGTCAAAAGAGGAACCAATGCAGATTGGAACTGCCCGAGGGCCACTCACCCCGGAAGAAAGAAGAAGACGCAGAGATAACAACCTGTGTATGTATTGTGGATCCAATCAACATATACTTAGAGACTGTCCTAACGTACCTCCCAGACGTTCGGGAAACGCCAATCCTCGGAACTAGTTGGGACAAGTTACCGAGGGGGATTACCTGGTCCCTTCGTCTCTTTATCGGTCACACCCACGCCATCCACAGTAGAAGACAACCGTCTGATGGTAGTTGGAGTGGAGTTAAGCCTCTCTCAGCAGTCCTATGAGGTTTTGGCACTGCTGGACTGTGGTGCTGCCGGTTGCTTTATGGATTTGGTTTGGGCGGAAAAGGTTGGCATTCACCGTTTGCAAAAGGACGAGGATCAAAAGGTGGAGGGCGTAGACGGCAGACCACTCAGCTCGGGCCTTATCACTCATACTACACCTCCTATGCAGATGAAAATCCTACATCACAACGAGACCATTCAATTTGACCTCATCCGTGCTGCACATTTCCCATTGATCCTGGGAGTCTCGTGGCTTCGGAAGCATAACCCGACCATAGATTGGACAAAGAATCAACTGTCCTTTACATCAGCCTTTTGTCGTAGTTCATGTTCCTCACAGACCCAACATACTACGGTCATGTTTGTCCGGAATTAGACTCTAGTTCAGAGGCACTTAAGGTAAACAGTATTCCCAGAGAATATCTCCGCTACCAGGAGGTATTTACGGACGATGGTCCTCAGAAGTTACCACCTCATAGACCAGAGGACTGTCAGATCGTTCTCCAGCCCAATGCTGTTGTACCTTTTGGAAGGATGTTTTCTCTTTCTCTTAAGGAAAAGAAAGCACTTAAAGAATACCTGGATGCAAATACACATCATGGCCTGATCCGACCTTCGTTTTCTCCTGCTGGGGCTTCGCTTTTCTTTGTTCCAAAGAAAGGTTCCGATGAACTTCGCCCTTGCATTGACTATAGGGGTCTTAACCAAGTTACTCTCAGAGATAGGTATCCCATGCCACTTATCGGAGACATCCTAGAAGCTGTTCAAGGGGCGAAGATCTTCTCTAAGATCGATTTAAGAAGAGCCTACCACCTTTTGAGGATACGATCCGGTGACGAATGGAAGACGGCTTTTCGCACTCCCTTCGGTCACTATGAATATTGTGTTATGCCGTTTGGTCTTGTCAATGCTCCATCTGTATTTCAGAGATTCATGGATCGCATTTTCTCCGATCTACTTTTCCATTCTGCTGTCGTCTACCTCGACGACATTTTGGTGTATTCTAAAGACGCTCAACTTCATGCTAAACATCTCCACCAAGTCCTTCAAAGATTGCAAGACAATCTACTCAAGGCCAATGCTGACAAGTGCATTTTTCAAGTCTCCGAGGTCAACTATCTTGGCTTTATCCTGTCTTCAGAAGGTATTCGCATGGATTCCGCTAAGACCGACGCCATCTTGCAATGGCCAACACCCCATACCATCAAAGACGTCCAAAGGTTTTTAGGTCTAGCCAATTTTTATCGCAAATTCATCCAAGGATTCTCGGATCGAGTTCTTCCCATTACAAGGTTGTTAAAGAAGTCATCCATGCCCTTCTCCTGGTCTTCTGAGGCAAACCGGGCTTTCCAACTTCTCAAGAAGGAATTCTGCTCTGCCCCGGTACTTCATCAACCAGATCAGAATCTAAGATTCATTGTGGAGACTGACGCCTCTTCTGCAGCAATTGGAGCAGCTCTCCTACAGGAACATGGGGAGCTAGAACATCCCGTTGCCTACATGTCCAAAACACTGAACGACAGTCAAACACATTATTCGGTGATTGAAAAAGAACTTCTGGCCATGAAATCCGCATGCGAAGAATGGCGACATCTCCTACAGGGAGCTACTCATCCTTTTGAGATCAGAACAGATCATAAAAACCTTAAGATCCTGCAGAAGATGGAATGCGTCAACTCGCGTCAAGCTCGCTGGGCACATTTTTTCTCCCAATATGATTTCGTACTGACTTACTTACCAGGTTCCAAGAACATACTTGCTGATGCCCTTTCCAGAAGACCAGTACCAGACAGGGTTCTGAAGGAATTTCCCAGCCTCATGCTACCAGACGTTAAAGTGATCTGTTCTGTGGATTCGTTTCTGGACAGAGTCCGTGAGGTCACACGGTCCACTAACCCTCTTCCGAAGGATCTATCCATGCAAGGTGGTTTATGTTTTCAACAACAACGACTATTTCTACCAGACAGCATCTCCCGTCAGTCGGCATTAAAATGGTGCCATGATGATCCAACAGCGGGACACAGAGGTGTAAAGAACACCTTGGAGTTGCTTCTTCGCAGGTTCTGGTGGCCTGGGATGGCCAAAGAAGTTACAACCTATGTCGAGTCATGCCCTGTATGTTGTCGATCAAAGTACAGCACTCAAAAGGCAATAGGGCTTCTCCAACAACAGGACCTTCCGAAGAGACCCTGGTGCGTTATTTCTACAGATTTCATCGTGGATCTGCCACCTTCAGAAGGTTGTTCATGCATCATGGTAACGGTCGATTGCTTCACCAAGATGGCACATTTCACTCCTTTGGCGGGTCTTCCTACTGCAGCCGAGATGGCGGCAGTGTTTGCCAGGGAAATATTCCGCTTACATGGTACCCCGGACAAGATTATTTCTGACAGGGGATCTCAGTACACCTCGAAGTTCTGGAAGGAACTTTGTGAAAGACTGGGTATGGAACGAGCTTTGTCATCCGGTTTCCACCCACAGACCAATGGACAGACAGAAAGAACGAACGCCACTCTGGAGCAATATCTTCGGTGTTTCGCTAATGCCCAACAGGACAATTGGGTTAGTCTGTTGGTTACTGCAGAATTTGCCTATAACAATGCAGAGCACAGTGCCACTGGTCTCAGTCCTTTCTTTTGTTCCTATGGTTTCCATCCTAGCTTTATTCCTTCTCTCTCTTTTCCTCCTTCTACAACTCCATCTGTTGATGCCCTCCTTACCAGTATCTCGGATGCTCACAAGTCTGCCACGAGTTGCTTGCGAGCTAGCAGTCTCCGGTACCGATCTTACTGCAACCTTAAGCGCCAGCCGGTTCCGGCATGGCATAAGGGCACCAAGGTCTGGTTGTCTACTAGGTTTCTACCTCGTTGGCTTCACCCCTCTAAAATTTCACCCCGCTATCTGGGTCCTTTCCCTATTCTACGCCAGATCAATCCTGTGGCCTTCCGTCTCCAGTTGCCGAAACATATGCACCGTCTCCATCCGGTGTTTCATTCCTCCCTCCTTAGGGAATACAAGAGTGATCCCTACCTTCGCACTTTGCCGCATGATCCGGTTCCCAAAGTGGTTCCTTCTGATGAGTATGAGGTGGCCTCCATCAGGGACTCCCGCTATCATCAGGGTCGCTTGGAGTATCTCATCCACTGGAAAGGATATCCACACTCAGAGGACTCCTGGGAACCGGTGTCTCATGTTCACGCTCCGGCATTGATTCAGCGGTTTCACCGTCTGTTCCCGGGTAAACCGGGGGGGGTGCCGTTTGGGAGGGGGCATACTGTCATGCCGCCGTCCTTTGGTGGCCGCTGGCGGTTATGGAAGGCTTGGCGTTGGCGGCGCCATTAGTTGTTCCGTGTGTTTTTTTCTTTTCACTTCCTGGTTTGGCGGTCTAGTCTTTTTCTTCTGTGTTACTTTTCCTTCCGCTTCCTGGTTTATCGGTCTAGCCTTTTTTCTTGTTTCCGTATTTAACCACGCCCCTCTCTGGGCTCTGTGCGTTGCAACTTGTTTCTTTCGCTTTGTTGCCGTGCTACTGTGTTTCCAGTATTTCCTCTATTACCTAGTTGACTCAGTAACTATAGCAGAGATTCTTTCTTCTGCTTCTTCCCTTCCTTTTTTGCCTGTTTACTCCATTCTATTGATTTCCCGTGCCTTTCGGGGCTCCTCTATTCCTTCCTGTTTTCCGGATCTCGTTCCGGTATCTGGCAGTGGCGTGTTTTCCTCCATCCCGGGTTCCCCGGGCTTCTCATGCTACAACTCCAAAGACTACAGCTTTACAGCTTCGGAAAGACTTTCCTGCCTTTCACCTGCACTCCGGACTCTCCAGTCAACTCCTCCAGCACGCATTTGTTATCAACAACATCCGGCGAGAGGTTTTTTTTAAGCGGCTGCTTTTTTCCTCTCTTCCTGGCATCTTCGGGACGGGGCCGGCTGTTTTCCTGTTTATCAGGGAATCAGGGTGGCTTCTTCCCGCGGACGACCTTATCTCTTCACAAAGAAGAAAAGACCAAGAGGCAAGTCCTACAGACGAGGGAATCTTCTGGAAGAAACAGGTGAGGAGAAAGGGGAGGAGGACATAGACTTATCTGATTTGGAGGAATCTCCGTTATATCCCAGCACTTGTGATAGTAGCCCACGAGAGTGAACGAAACAAAGATCATAAAATTCCTACTATGAAAAGGAAATATGAGAGTCAAAATGTCAACAAACAATTTAATGCGAAGTATTGTCTATTCTTAGAGTGCATAGAGGACATCGAAGATGATCTGTCTCTGAATAGGAACAACGTTCTACAATTGTTGCATTATGTGCCAAGCCTGCGTATGATTAATACGAACAACATAAAAATAGTCTAATTCTTCAAGGAAAATCAAAATTACGGAGTGAAACTTCACATCGACTCTCGAATAATATGCAACATCATACTAGATGCTGCTCCTACCTTAATATTTATGGGTTTTGATATTACAGAGCCACAAACATCTACAGACCCCAAAGCTAAACTAATAGTATCAGATACTAAGTCCAGCAGAGACAGAATACAAATTCAACATCCCATGCAGAAAGACCTGTTAAAGATCCAGCCTGAACTTGATGTGAGTAACCATCAAGTACTTGATGTAAAAAACATGGCTCAACTACAAGAAGTACCAAGACCCCCGCAAGCATTGGAAAATAGGGATCCCATCAAGATAACTTTTGTACATGAGTGATCCACATTTAGAGGAGATGTTTCTGTACCTTGTATAAATCAATCCAGTAGTGATGTTACAGACTGGAGTTGGATCTCAACAGCCATAGCCGTTCAAAATCGAAGCTAATGCTACGAATCGGGTTATCCAAGTTGATTACCATTGGATGTTGGAATACCCATGGATTTGCTCACCTGTTTCAGTCCAAATGGCTGAAATGTGTATATAGCGTGTTTGCAGGAAGCCTGGCTGGTTGAGTGTCCAAGAGTAGACGGCTGTGAAGTCACCCTAAATCCAGCAATTGAAAGGAAAATGGGTCATCCTTCGGCTGGACTTTGGACATTTGTACAAAGGAATTCTGCTAACAAAATTCAGGAAGTCACTAACATCTCATCGTATATCCAGAAAGTAGTACTAGTCATGGATGGGCTGAAAGAGAGTGAGCAAGATTGTCTCTACATCCTCAATGTCTAATGGCAACACACTTTAAAGGTCACAGTTGCCTTTATTGACCAAATTACCCACCTAATAGATCACATTTACGAGCAGAAAGCAGTGCCGAAAATTCTAATTTGTGGAGATTTGAATATCAGTTGCTTAGAGCTATCATATAAAAATGCAATGGAAATGCGGCAAAAATGTCCAAAGCTGCACAATGGTGCGCTGAAATGGACCTGAGAAACATCCATCTTCTTAATGGTAACACCTGAGGTGATATACCAGCTAAACCAACCTGGAAGAGACAGACCCAACAATCAATATTGGAATATTATTTTGCCTCCGAAGCTCTACAAAAGCATGTTAAAGCATTTCATGTAGTTCCCAAACTCGAAAGCGACCAGAATCTAGTATTATTGCACACCTATGGCCGGCAGAACAGAGAGACACAATCATGGAAGCATGATATAGCAGTTGAACTGAGTCGTATTAGACTCAGACTAAACGAACACATTGTGAGATCGCTTAACAATGCTTATCAGAATGAACACGGCCTTGTAGAATACCAACATCTACTTACAAACTTTATTAAGAAACAAGGCTTGAAGAAACATATTATCAATAAACACGCCTTCGACCTTGACATTATGAAACAGAAACGTAATCTGTGGTGCAAAATTAGAGCATACGGGAAACCGTACACTGTTGAAGACTTGGTTAACATCAAAAAGTCAAAACAGTCATACAAAAATTGGCTCAAATCACATCGATCAATTATACTCCAACAGGATGCAGAATTGATGCTCTCTAAAATGCAAAACAAGAACACACGCCAGTTCTGGATCCTAATTAATGAACAAGAGAGCTCCCAGACAGCACTTCAAACAAATATTGTGACTGAAAATGACCGGATAAGCCATTACGAACAGCTCTACAAGAAGAAAGGAAATTCCCTTCACCCTGTACTGCCAGCTCTGGATATGTGGGATTTGCGATTTGAGCGCCCTGATATTCTTGAAACTATCAACAGAATAAGTACATGATGTGCACCAGGCCCTGATGGTTTAACCAACCTAACATTGAAAGAAAATCCAAAGGCCTGGGCCGATTTCTGCTATAATCTACTTAAAACATCATAAGTACATGTGCGACACCGGCATCCTGGAAAACTGCAATAATCATACCAATATTTAAAAAGGGCAATAGAGCGAATCCAAGAGACTACCGCCCAATTGCACTACTGAATGTCCTGAGTAAGATCTACGCTACGCTCCTACAACGTAAGCTTCTAGCCTCGACCTCCGCCAGTAAGCATACTGATCAGAGACAAACAGACTTCGTTAAAGGAGTGGGGTACAGTCTAAATCTGCTAATTGTCAACATATTGAAGATGGATGTGATAAGATCTAGCAAAAAGATCTACCTAGCCATAATCGACCTATCTTATGCATTTGATAGCATAGATCATGAGAGATTATGGTTAAAGATGTCCAACTGGAAATGCCCCCCAAGTTTATTGTTGGCAATAAAGGAAAGGCACATGAATACTGTAATAAGAATTAGATTGGACCGCTCTGGCAAATTATCTGTGCCCATTAAAACCAAGTGTGGAGTTAAGCAGGGCTGTCCCTGGCTGCTATTATTTTCAATTTGTTTATTTCCGATATTGACCAAGCTATTGAAAGCCCCAGATCTTTTTCACCTAAAATAAACAGAGCACCTATAGGTCATCTATTATATGCAGATGACTTGATAATACTAGATTCAATCCCAATTGGCCTCCAAAGAAAGTTGAATGCACTGGGCGAATATGTAAGAACTAATGGGTTGAATATCAATGCTTCTAAATCTGAAATACTTGCTCTGGAAAATCTAAGTGGCGAAGGGAAAAAACATCAGCCAAACTTTTGTTGGCACATGGACAAAACTCCATTGAACATCACAATGAATGTCCGTTATCTGGGTATGCAAATGAATTTCTAACATAAATGGCTTCCCGTGGGTTGAAACAACAAAAATAAAATGCCACATCCTGGCAATTCAGGCTGCCGTCCTAAACCGAAAATATGGGAAATATTCCCTGCTTCCAGTATTGGCATTTTATAAACTAAAAGCGGTCCTTGCATTAATCTTCGGTGCTGAATGCGCATTTGGTTGCCCACAAGATCCATGGAACACCCTTGAGAACATCTTTTGGTCCAGAGTCTTGAGTTCAACCAAGGGAACACCAACTGCATGTATCCGACACAAACTTAGCTTAATATTTAAAAAGGGCAGTAGAGTGAATCCAAGAGACTACCGCCCAATTGCACTACTGAATGCCCTGAGTAAGATCTACGCTACGCTCCTACAATGTAAGCTTCTAGCCTGGACCTCCGCCAGTAAGCATACTGATCAGAGACAAACAGACTTCATCAAAGGAGTGGGGTGCAGTCTAAATATCCTAATTGTCAACATATTGAAGATGGATGTGATAAGATCTAGCAAAAAGATCTACCTAGCCATAATCAACCTATTTTATGTATTTGATAGCATAGATCGTGAGAGATTATGGTTAAAGATGTCCAACTGGAAATGCCCCTAAGTTTATTGTTGGCAATAAAGGAACTGCACACAAATACTGTAATAAGAATTAGATTGGACCGCTCTTGCAAATTATCTGTGCCCATTAAAACCCAGTGTGGAGTTAAACAGGGCTGCCCCCTGGCTACTATTATTTTCAATTTGTTTATTTCCGATATTGACCAAGCTATTGAAAGCCCCAGATCTTTTTCACCTAAAATAAACGGAGCGCCTATAAGTCATCTATTGTATGCAGATGACTTGATACTACTAGATGCAACCCCAATTGGCCTCCAAAGAAAGTTGAATGCGTTGGGCGAATATGTAAGAACTAATGGGTTGAATATCAACGCTTCTAAATCTGAAATACTCGTTCTTGAAAATCTAAGTGGCCAAGGGAAAAAAACATCAGCCAAACCTTCGTTGGCACATGGACAAAACTCCATTAAACATCACAATGACTGTCTGTTATCTGGGTATGCAAATTAATTTCGAACATAAATGTCTCCCTGTGGGTTGAAACAACTAAAAAAAATGCCACATCCTGGCAATTCAGGCTGCCGTCCTAAACCGAAAATATGGGAAATATTCCCTGCTTGCAGTATTGGCATTTTATAAACTAAAAGCGGTCCCTGCATTAATCTTCGGTGCTGAATGTGCATTTGGTTGCCCACAAGATCTTTGGAGCACCCTTGAGAACATCTTTTGGTCCAGAGTCTTGAGTTTAACCAAGGGAACACGAACTGCATGTATCCGACACAAACTTAGCTTAATATTTAAAAATGGCAGTAGAGCGAATCCAAGAGACTACCGCCCAATTGCACTACTGAATGTCCTGAGTGAGATCTACGCTACGCTCCTACAATGTAAGCTTCTAGCCTGGACCTCCGCCAGTAAGCATATTGATCAGAGACAAAGAGACTTCATCAAAGAAGTGGGGTGCAGTCTAAATCTCCTAATTGTCAACATATTGAAGATGGATGTGATAAAATCTAGCAAAAAGATCTACTTAGCCATAATCAACCTATTTTATGCATTTGATAGCATATATCGTGAGAGATAATGGTTAAAGATGTCCAACTGGAAATGCCCCCTAGTTTATTGTTGGCAATAAAGGAACTGCACCCGAATACTGTAATAAGAATTAGATTGGACCGCTCTTGCAAATTATCTGCGCCCATTAAAACCCAGTGTGGAGTTAAACAGGGCTGTCCCCTGGCTGCTATTATTTTCAATTTGTTTATTTCCGATATTGACCAAGCTATTGAAAGCCCCAGATCTTTTTCAGCTAAAATAAATGGAGCGCCTATAAGTCATCTATTGTATGCAGATGACTTGATACTACTAGATTCAACCCCAATTGGCCTCCAAAGAAAGTTGAATGCACTGGGCGAATATGTAAGAACTAATGGGTTGAATATCAACTCTTCTAAATCTGAAATACTCGTTCTTGAAAATCTAAGTGGCCAAGGGAAAAAAACATCAGCCAAACTTTCGTTGGCACATGGAAATTGGAAATCCCATTGAACATCACAATGAATGTCTGTTATCTGGGTATGCAAATTAATTTCGAACATAAATGACTCCCTGTGGGTTGAAACAACTAAAAAAAATGCCACATCCTGGCAATTCAGGCTGCCGTCCTAAACTGAAAATATGGTCCTGAATGTCCTGAGTAAGATTTATGCTACGCTCCTACAATGTAAGCTTCTAGCCTGGACCTCCGCCAGTAAGCATACTCATCAGAGACAGACAGATCTACCTAGCTGCTGTCATCAACCGAAAATATGGGAAATATTCCCTACTTCCAGTATTGGCATGTTATAAACTAAAAGCGGTCCCTGCATTAATCTTTGCTGCTGAATGCACATTTGGTTGCCCACAAGATCTATGCAGCACCCTTGAGAACATCTTTTGGTCCAGATTGTTGAGTTTACCAAAGGGAAGACCAACTGCGTGTATCCGACATGAACTTATTTTAACATCCATCAAAGCCTGAGTTTTTTGGAACATGCTTTCTCTATACAGGAAAATTACGTTCGCGGAAACCCCAATACAGTTTAAGATCTTGCAAACCACAAGCCTTGGCAACGAGAATTCAGTTATTGTTCTTTGGGTGAAACGATGCAAAGACATAATTTTAGAACTTGACATCAAGCTAGACATATTACAAACAAATCCAGACCTTGCAAAAAAATGTATGGAGATGTGATTGGTGCTCAACCTGTGATCAAAAAAGAAACCATTGAATAATGAAATGTGTCCCATACGATAAAAAGAACCCTTAATGAAATCCAAAACTTCTGAAAACTATTTCCCGATTTATATCGAAGAAGAATATATATGAAATTTTGCCTGAACTTGTTTAAAACAAAGGAAAAAACAGGCATCTGGTATGAAACCAACAACACGATTGATCAATGCAGTGTTTGCAATTCCAATGAAGAAACATTGAAACACTTAACGCTGTTTTGTCTGACACTTCGACAAGAAAGGATAAAACACTTGGGAAGATTTATCGAGAAATGCCCAACGCTAAGTGCTGAAGACTGGTAGCAGATAATGTTCGATGAGACCGACATGGCCTTGACCATTGCATTGACTTTCTTTTTGGGAGAAATGTTGTCTCGTTTTCAAAGTTTAAACGAGGAGCTGTAAAACAACACTTCTGTTAACAACCGTTGTAGACCTCAAAGTAATTCTACGTGGATCCACGATGACCAGCTTCCTCCTTCCTGCTTCATTATAGCCTTTTTCTTTCCTATAGCCTTTTTGAAAGTCTAGTCTTAAAAGAACGTTACGACAACTTGAAGAGCTCCCATCTAGTAAAGTTGAATGTAAATGCATAAGAATGTGTTGTATTTTAAAGGTTTGAAATAAACCATATAAAATAAAAAAAATAAAAAAAAACAATGTGACAGAATCCAGAAGGTGAATCGGTAGGTCACCAAATGCTCACATAGGGGTGCCTGCTGTTACAAGTGGGTTACTCCTGATCCCACGGTGGCTTGGGGACCACGCCTCACTCACTGCGCATCCTGTCCATTCCCTGCTGCATCTCACATGCACAGCCCGCAGAGTGCCCTCTTCCTGACTCAACACACGCCACGGCAACACTGCCATGTCTCACCGGCACCATTCTCAAGAGATCCGTGGCATAGCTAACTGTCAACAATAGGACCACGTTGAATTAGAGTGGGTGTCATGGATAGAAAGGCGTTCATGGCCGTACAAAAAAGATCATTATGCATACATATATTAAGAAATAAGCCTTTGTCTTTTTCTAACAGAGTGGGGCAAATCAGGAAAAAGCCCTATTTCTAATGGAGCCCAGGCCACTCTTTTTTTTTTAGAAAAGGCCATCACTGCTGTTGACACAGAGCCTCAACAGCAGGACCATTTATATAATTGTATAAGTATTACTAAACTTTTTTTTTTTACCTCTGCAATCAGGCTACATCTAGAAGCACCATTGAAGGATTGGGGAATCTTCTTATCAGATACTTAAAAAAAAAAAGAATAAGTGGCCACCAACCAATTCGTGAGTGAGGCCAAGCATTAATTATGATAAAGGTGGCCACTATCACAGCAGATAAACATTTCCTTTCACGATCTGTTGATAGACGAATTTTAAAATAAGTGAATGACAAGTTTCTTAAGAAATACCAATGTGGATCATGATCTACCATTGAAATAAGGCAGTAATTCGGACATGTCCTATCCGGGATCTATCATTTGATCGACTGATTCCAATACATTGGGAAAACACCACAAATCACAACGGTAATTAGTAGAATAGATTGTTTATATAGGAGGATTATGGATTAAGATGAATTACAAGACAAATGTGAACCATTCGGTTTGATTTATTTGTGTGATGAATGTAGGATCCAATCAAAGGGATTAGTGTTTGTGTTTTCTTGCACGGATATTGTGGTTTGTGAACAGTATACCAATTCAGTATTTTCGATACAATTTAGAATCTTAAATTGAATTTACCTGGATGAAGCCTTCTTGGGGACGAAACATTAGCACGTGCTCTAAGGAGTTAATGTTGGTATGTGATTTAGATTCTGTGATAATGCAAGACGTCAATCAACTAAAAGGTTGCACCACATGAGCAAATAAATATGATTTGTACCAACTCTAATTAAATGGTCAATTCATAGTGTTAAACTATTGCGCATTTTCAGTCTGGCAATTGTCTTATTACTTATTCAAATCGGTTGCTTTAGGGTGTTACAGCCGCCAGGCTAATTGATGCTGCAGGACAGGGGTTAAACAGATCTCATATTTAAATGCAGACTCAATGAATGTTAACTCTATATACTCATTTAGGAGAGTGCAGCGTCCCATTAATTAACACTATTCTTCTACTATTCAGACTTCTATATCTGCATACCGGAACAATTGCAGTTTTTGGAGTTCCCAAGTAAGTGATTCCACCATTTGAGGACCCGGCATTGAATGCCAGCGTTTCCTTTTCTGCATTTGTAAAAATTGCACTGGGAACTACTACCTTTCTTGCTGAAGAGAAAAGCCGCTGGAGGTAATGCTTCTGTGGGGACAATGTACCCCCAATGAGTTCACCTGAGGCATTTGTTTCCAATACAACAGTGTTGAGCGCAACAGGGTTTACCAAAATTAGATCTGCTGTAAATGTCTCTTACTGAACCTGGGAAGCCTTTTCAAGTTCTTCTTGATCTATTTTTAAAGGCATTCCATTGCTGAGGCACTGCAAGATGTGTCTAATGTTGTTTTTTTTTCTTTCTGAACTGCTTTTGATACATCCGTTGCCTTCATTTTCTTTCCCATGCTCAAGCATCTTCGTGCAAAACGGATTCATGAAAACCAAGTTGACATCATTCCATTGTTTTAAAACAGCAAACAGAGACTTGTTCCCGAAAGGCATTTCACGACCACTGGGCAACTTGTATTATTTATGCATAATGTAGTTTACTACACTGATCAATAATTTGTGTTTCAGTGTCCTTAAGAGGTTAAGCCATGTGGCTTGAGTGGTTCTGTCCAACCAGGCTTCTTGGACAGCTGGCATTCCCCAATAAATTCCTTTTAACATTCTTTCTTGCTTTGCGATTTTTTTTAGACATGTGGGGGCTAGCATGCAAAGCTTTCTTCTAGTGTTTGTGCATGCAAACCGGTCAACCACGGAGGCAATGGTTTTGCTGGGGGCGTCCTGGATCTCGCCGCACGGCACAGGGCCTCGGGGCACCTGTCCCAATCACATTGTGAGGGTTACCAAATGTATAGGTTCACTCCACGTCTAACATCTGTAATACCAATAAATGAGACACAACCCAATGGGGAATGATACTAAGAGAACAGGCTGTGGGAGTTAAGTTTTGTTTATGTAAAATTGGCATCCAGAGAACTCTGCTGTCCGAGAGCGCTCTGGCATACAACACACTAACAAAGAATTATAAAGGAAAACAGCGTTACAAATGACACAACTAACATAGGGTACAACAACAGTGCAGGATTGGCTGGAAGGTGAAAGCACATATGTCGGTGTAGGAGCTGCTTCTTCCGGATTGGTTACCCAATTGGCGGGAGGGTGAACATCACATGGTCCGGCTGCCAGTGTCCAGGAGGGGTGAGGGTCAGGTCGCGGTGTGATAGGATGAGCCCTAACTATGCTAACATGAGATACTACCATTAGACATGCACTAAATAATAGTCACTACAGGTCCTTTGAGTACATCATCATAAATCTATAAATTGTGCATATATAATTACAGCATTATTTATTGGGACTTATCTGAAGTACTGGGTTTAGGATCCTGGTCCGTAAGATAACATTGGCTGTGGAGTGGGTCCAGATACATCAAAGAGGCTACAAGACATTGTGACATTTGTAAGTTCTAGGTGCAATATGCTGCGACAGAGGTTTGGTGTTAGTGGGAGGCACACTGGGGTGGGATTCACAGTGGGGTCACACGTCTGGTACATCAAGAGAACACCTTACAGGGACACAGGGTTGTATCAGCAGTAATTTTCCAACAGCGGGGGTGAGAGGGCACAGGCAGGTTTGTGGTGATGGATGAGCTACAGGGCATGGTTTGAAACGGTTCACACATAGGACAATGATCTCAGAGGAAGAGTGAGATGTTACATTGGTGTATTCGTTGAAATGATCTCCGGCTCACCCATGAGAACGGAGCTGCAAAGCATTCGAGCACAGTGAGAAAAGGTGAGGGTTATCAGCACAGTGTGGCAGAGGGCAGAGAAGCCTTTTCGTATTATCGCAGTGAGGCCTAGTCCAAAGATGGAGTCGAGGGTCCACAAAATGGAAGCCAAGTGTCTCACACAATAACCTCGCCTCTGCCACTGCCATGAAATTGCTAGTGTGCATGTGAGCAAATGGAAGCGTCCCCCATTATTGTACGAGCAAGTGGTTCACATCGTGCTGAATGTATGATGGGCGCCTAAACGACCCCTCACTACCACACACATTCAAACACACACTATCACATTCCTACTCATTCACCCACCAGTCACTCACTCATACACTGAAACTTGTGTATGAGCGCGATATAAATAAAATATCATATCATACATCCACTCTCACTGCATTCTCTACACAGGCACACAATCTCCCTCCCACCAAGAAAATTCAAACACACATTACCACTGTCATACTCCTTCACCCACCACTCACTGAACCATATCACAGAGATTCATCTGACACACACTTCACACATGCAAAATACACATCGCGTTTTTTAAAAAAAGAGCCTTCCGGCCTGTTTTTCCAGCTTCGGTCTGTCATTCCAGAGCACGCCCTGCTCCTCAGTGCTGTCCACAAACAGCAACCAGGGAGCTGGGAGAGCTTCCTGGTTCCTGTACATGAGCTGTGAGGAAGTCATAGGGTCAGAAGGTAGCCTGGAGTGACAGACCGAAGCTGGAAAAACAGATAAGGGTTGGAGCTGAACGTGGCATGTGACATGTTCCACATGTCACGGTCAGCTGCAATCCTTACTAATCGCTTCCTTCACACGCTGCAATCTCTGGCCCAGCCTTCACCCTCATGGGTGAAGACTGCGCTGGGGCAACCCCACACCTGGTGTGACGGGACCCCGCAACACCAGGAGGTTAGGTTTTTTTGTTGTTGCAGGGGTAGCAAGGGAGAACACAGGGGTTGTGGCTGCAACCCATGACAACCCCAAATGATGTTCCTGCTGATGTCCCACACTCACCAACACTATGACAGCTGGAAAGGCACTCAAAACAAGCATTGGGAAAGTCCATAGGGCTGGCATTTTCAATGTACATTTTAACAAACAGTAAAACTATTTTGAAACTATAAAGCTTTATAACAATTTTTGACATTTGGCCTGGTCCCATGGAATTACACTATTTCTAGGGGTTGCAGCTAAATCTTAAAAAAATGTATTATTTACATTTCTAAAATTGTAGTTGTCCTAAATGGGCGAATGCAGGACCCTACATGGATGTACGTGGCATGTATTAAAAGTTTTATTATTATTATTATTATTATTATTATTATTATTATTATTATTATTATTATTATTATTATTTTTAAATGTCCCTGCTAATTTGAGTGATGTATAGCCATATTCTGCTCCTGCCAAACGTGAGGGTCTTTTCAACGCCCAATGCTCCGGGGGAGCCTGCCACCCCCTGCAGGAGCAGACATTTTATTTTGCAAGTTCAGCTAACCATTTTTTTCTGCATATGAGTACAGCAAAATGTATTAACATATTTAAAAACATATATATATTTTTTTTTTATTAGATATACATATAGCACATGGCTTTGTATAACTTTGGATTTACAGACATCTTTAAAACACCATTATCAATAATTATTACAAAACATTCAGGATAAGCATTTAAAAATCTCAACGATCTGAATATAAAATCTAACAATAAAATAGATCAAGTTGATATCATCACCTTGTAAGAATTCATTCCACAGTTGCGGAAAATCCAACATATTAACAGCATTGTTATATGATTTAAAACATTGCAAACGCAAGTAATTCAAACTTTCACATGCAATTAAAAGATGAAACAATGTTTCTTCCAATAGATTGCCACATAATCTATAGTATTTGTGATTATATTCAATATTATTCAACCAGCTCTTGGGGGATAGAGCCATAGATCTATTACATTTCAGGAGAAGATACACTCGAAATGTCCGTGGGCTCGGATATGCTAACAAATATTTCGGGGTAGTTTACGAACTCTTCTATATTGGCAGTAATCTGTAGCAGATGTCAACAAATCAAGATGATTCATGTTTTGGTGAAAAGCAGATACAGCAAGTTTCTTTTTGAGACACAGTTTGATGTTTACGGCTACGCATGGATTGTCATCTTCATATAGCCACTGCTTATAGAAACCTTTTAAGATACCAATGATTCCGATTGGATTAGAGGCATCTAAAGATAAAAAAGCGTGTATGTAAGGAACAATTATTGTGTCGGTAGAAGCTGTGGTCAAACGATGGTATAGCATCACACATTGAGTGAGATAAACATTCCATATGCCCTTGATGTCAAATTCAAGGTAAATATATTCGACACTTATAGTTTTAGGAAGTCGAAACAAGCGCCTCAATAGTTTGGCTTCAAAGCGAATGAGTGCAATTTTAAATTTGTGACCCCAAATCGCTATTGCATATGATAATATTGAAGTGACTTTCGATTTGTATATTGATTTGACTACAGCTGCACTGTAACCATTGTTCCTACTAATAAATGCCCTTATAACATTAGTAGAAGACTCACATTTCATTTTGACCTCCGCCAATTGCAAGTCCCACTTCAACTTGTCATCAATGACAATCCCTAGATATTTATAAGAAGATACTTGTTCCAATCGAGCATTGAATATGGACCAATGTAGTTGCTTCGGCTTCAACTTTTTTGTAAAGACCATCATCTTATTTTTTTGGTTGTTAATAATAAGACCATTGTTGGTCGCATATGTAGCCTACGCATTCAGCATAAGTTGAAGCCCCACTGGAGTGTAGTCCAAAAGTAAAAGATCATCTACATACGCAAGCCAACCCACTGTCACGTTCTTAATTTTGATAGAGTTGGCAGCATAGATATTAAAGGAGACAATCATATCGACGAGATAAAGATTGAAAACTGTTGCAGCAATCATACAACCCCGTTTTACACCTCGTCTGGAAGGTATAGATTATGATAATTTGCCCAGGGCATTAAGACGAACACTGACTGATGTATCTGCATGTAGCAGCATCAACATGCGAAGCAAACCACTAGGTATCCCCCATGCAGTCAATTTGCACCATAGCTGATTTCTACAGATCGTATCAAAAGCAGCGTAGAAATCTATAAAGGCACAATAAACATAGAGATTCCTCCGCTCCCAAGAACGATTAATTGCTGAACTAAGAATTGTAAGATTGTGAAGGGTGCTAAATTCGGGTCGAAAACCAATCTGATTTAGAGGAAGGATCTTATTAGTGTCAATCCAAGAATTTAGTTCATGGAGTAATATTGTGGGTTGGGTAGTGCATGCTAGGCTGTGTCAGGGTTATTGCTAGGTCTGGAAAAGATCTGGGGCTACACTAATATCGGGACTGGGGGCTAGCTAGCCTTTTGGTTGTAGCCCCTAAGCTTCTATCCGGGTCTACAACCAAGAGACCCGGGGCTATATCCCCCTGACCCCTCAGCAACTCCTCTACTAGGCCCCCACTGCGCTCTGCTTAGTTGTATGCCTTTCTTTATGCATTCAATGTTGAGCTTTGCGTTCCTGGGGCATTTTGCAGATCAGAAGTGCAGTGCAAAATAGGTGGTGTTCTTGATCGGGTCAAAAGTGTAAACACATGCTTAACTCAAACGTCAATAACAATGTCCCCCGTTTTGGAATGTCATGTAAAGTCAGAGAAAACACCAACATGAAAACAATTAATCAACATGTGAAAAAAATGAAAAGAGTTCAACTGAAGGAAAAATGCTTTTCATTTCAGTAAAGATATTTATACAGCTCTTAAATGAAGGCTAAACCTTCAGTAAACCCTTTAATTTTGAGGCAGAAAAGGCAGTGCATAGATGCCCCCCCCCCCGCAGTATAGAAGTGATTGGTGGGTAGGTGTCTCAGCGGGGACATAAAAAGGATTGCTTGAACAAAAAGAGAAGGGAAGCGGGTTGGTGAACTAAGCTGTGCCTATTAAACGTGCCAGCATGTTTCTGCAGGAGGCTGGGAGAGACCTCAGTGAATGCTGATGTGGGTATTGAAGAGCATCCTTCTGTTCCCCTTTGCTTGCCGACTGCTCCTTCACTGCAGGGCCCGCAGTAACGACCATTGTCTGCTGGTCCTTCCTCGTTGCTTGCGCTGCCCCAAGCATGTCTTGGCCTCACTAGTAATTAGGAACAGTGGGAGGCTGCACCTGCTATCGAAATGATGTAGATAGGGCATGTGCTCCAGAGCACCCAACTGTGCCAGACTCAAACAAAGACCCATTAAATGTTGGAAAGAGAAAGCCATAGAGAAAGTGTGAAATAGGCCCGGATTCGGAGAGCGAGCGAGAGAAAAAGACAGGCAGACAGCAGAGGGAGGGAAGTTGTGAGAGTAGGAGAATGGGAAGCTAAGAGATTGCCAACGAAGAGCTCAAGGCAGATAATAGGAACAGGAGACAGAGCATGCATGTGACGTAGAGGGAACAGAGGGCAGGCAGGGTACGCAAGAAGGGAGACGCAAACAGAGTCTTGAGAGTCTTTCCTGCATTCCTGGTTTCTTTCTGCTGCCTGAGGAACCCTTCCATTGCTCCTGCCTGGAGGAGGAGCCTATTGCTACCTGCACCATAAGACTCAAGACTCTCCGCGGAGCGGACGTGGAGTCAGCAGAGTCTTGAGAGTCTTTCCTGATTTCCTGGTTTCTTTCTGCTGCCTGATGAACTCTTCTATTGCTTCTGCCTGGAGGCAGAGCTCATTGCTACCTGCACCATAAGACTCAAGACTCTCCATGGAGCAGACGCAGAGTCAGCAGAGTCTTGAGAGTCTTTCCTGATATCCTGTTTTTTTTCTGCTGCCTGAGGAACTCTTCTATTGCTCCTGCCCGGAGGCTGAGCCTATTGCTACCTGCACCATAAGACTCAAGACTCTCCGCGGAGCAGACGCAGAGTCAGCAGAGTCTTGAGAGTCTTTGGAGGCGTGATTCACTATAATGGGAGACCCTGAGCCTCTGCCTGGATTAAGAGGGCAAGGACGTGGGTTGCAACATCCCTGACCCGGCTACAGCTGCGCTGTGGAGCGAACGATGCAGTGCACAGATTGGAAGCAGCCCCTGCTACTCAAGTAAGATTAATTCATGACAATAAACTTAATACTTACATTTGCAGGGGGGCAAGCATGTCCAAAAGTCGTACTTCAATTACTACTATTACGGACTCTTACAGCCCCCAACAAAGTCTAACAAAAGCTGTGTTTATATCTATACCTTCGGTGTCCAATCCAGTACCACTCACCCCCCAGAACCCTTTGTATGCTGGAATCAGGCAGTGTCCATCCTGCTCATCAACTAACAGTTCCCCTCTAATGACACCATCTAACACGTCCAGTAAATTACTTACTGCCCCGCGGGACGTGACGTCTTCTATGGGTGCTGCCGAGGGAGTTCTGGATGAGGAGGTTTGCGATGGGTGCGCTCCTAGCAGCGCCAGGCGTACGCTGGCCGACTGTCAGGCTGTCTCTGCCTTGAGCGTCCCCACCACACGTTAGTGGTCAGTTCGCCGATTGCAGCTGCGCAATTCCTCCAGAGAGCTGACAAACGGCAGGGAAACGGATCGCTTGACAAACGCGACTCCTTTCTACTCGGCAACAGACATGCTGGAAGATTCACCAGCCCCTAATCCTGAGAAAGATACCCACTGTCAATCTGGGTAGTTTGATCAAACATGCTGCACACTTTGTGTTTCCCAATAATGTTTCCTTAATCCCTGCCCACGAGTTGAAACACAAAGATTGCCCACAGGCTCCCTACAATGACGTATTTACTGAATGTGAACCTATTGGAGAGAAAAGCACAGCTCCAAAAGAGAGCACTTCGCATTTAGATTTAACATGTCCAAAGGCCGGGACTCTGCACAGGAAGTTCTACCTGCAAACACCACGCATGTTGATTGCTGTAGTCGGGCCCTTGAGGAAGGCGTCTCAAGTGGGTCAGTGTTAGGACCCAGACAAAAGTCTATCCCAGCCATTGCAGACCTTACAACTCCTGAAGCACGGCAGTGTATAAAAACCTAACTGCTTGTCTCAGAACTTTATCAATGGAACTCCAAGTTTAACTTCACTAGAAGTAGTGAATAAACTCCTACAAGACCTCACGAAAATCAACTTAGCTCGAGTTGCACTAAAACCAGATGAGGCTGCAACAAGTTCCAGTATCCAAACATCAGTCAGAAATGGCGAGCTCTTATCCAAAATGAATCATTCGAACAATATTATGGGTCGATCTGCTCCTTCTAAACGTAGAAGGATTGATAACAGTGATTCAACAGGCATTGTTTGTTCACAAGCAGGAGCCCAGAAGCAAGGGAAACAAAATACAACACCCTCAACACAAAGTAATGATGGATTGGTACAGAACACCATAGATGCAATTTCGAGCAAGACCCCACTGACTAATGAAAAGGAGTCTAGCTCAGATGACTCTTCTTCCGACTCGTCATTCATAGAACCAGAGTACCCAAAAATCCGAAAACTACAGTACCAAACTAAGACGAGGAGATTAGAAGGATCTTTAAAACAGGAGGAACTATTTGCAAAAATTGTGCGACACTTGCAACCAATTCTAACATCTACTATGACCCTGTCCCTGTGTCCGTTCATCAAATTGTATGAAAAAATGAAGGATAGTATGAACGACATAACCACATTAATTGCCTTGATGAACTCCAAAGTGGTTCATTTGGAATGTGACAACAACCTATTTAAACAAATGTTCTATAAATTGACAAACAAAATTGACGTCTCTTTGGCAATCCGAGCCGATCAAAAGCAAACTAATAGTGATGACAAAAAGCTTCTAGCGGGAGTGTCCAAAGAAGCTCTTGCTATATTACGGAAACAAAAACATTCCTCACATGATGGAAACAGTCTTCAATGTAGAACATCTCAACTGCCTCACGAAATCGAGACCGTTGGATCTCGAACAACAGATAAAGATTTAATTACAGAGGCAGTGAACAAAGAAGCTCCAATCCAAGTACCCATAGAGGTTCTGACTGGAACTGTTCAACCATCATATAACTTGATATTAGGACAAATGCCCAGGGATGCAACAGGCCTCACAAATGTTACACTGAAAAGCAATTTAAGGAACGAAAACATAGCCCCTGAGGCTTGGCAAGTTCCACCTACCACCTTGAACAGCGACAAAAAACTTATGGAAACTGCATCTGCACCAATGGCTGAAATCACATCTTTTGCTAGCGCGGTGGAAAGTGCACAAAACACAGAGAATAATGAAATGGTGATCTCCAACTAACTTTGACCTCTGCTGATCTTAGAGGGCGAACCATCGAGTCCTGTGCTACCTGTACATGCCAGCACAAACGCTGAGGATGTGGAAGAAACATTTCCGATCTTCAAAGCACCCCAAAAAGAAGTCGGAAAAACTGCTCAATCAAAACCACTGCAAATCAAAAAATACCAAAGTTTAAAGGGGAATAAAGCCCGGACAGCTAACAACTCGATACAATTTCTCAGAAATATAAAAGCTGTAAGCTTTACCCCAAACTCAAATGCAGTGTGCACACTGGCATTACCTGTGGCACCTTATAATTTGAAGTCTAGTGAATTGACGCAAGATGGATCAATAGACGCCCATCCATCCAATAATGGAATTCCAATAAATCTTTTGGATCTATCTGTCTATGAAAGCATTGATGTGGATGAACCAGATCAGAATCAAGAAGCAAAGTGTGCTGATGGCGCAGTAGAAAAAACTGACGCGCCTCCTGCTTTGTCTCAACACACAAAGGCCAAACCAACAAGAGTATGCACGATAGTGCCCTCCTCTAGTCACTTACCGTCAATGTTGGAAAATCCCCAGAGTCCGCCACTTGTGACATTATCCCAAAAATGGGATAAACTTACTGCTAAGCATGTCAATGAGGAACAAGAGCTGCACATATCAAAAGTATGTTCCCGGTCAATTATTGACAATGAAAAAGGAAAGATCACCCAAAAGAATGTTGAAGATAGAAACAGAAACATTAATAAGAACTGTAAATCACAGGAGAGAGTAGCCCACGAGAGTGAACAAAACAAAGATCATAAAATTCCTACTATGAAAAGGAAATATGAGAGTCAAAATGTCAACAAACAATTTAATGCAAAGTATTGTCTATTCTTAGAGTGCACAGAGGACATCGAAGATGATCTGTCTCTGAATAGGAACAACGTTCTACAATTGTTGCATTATGTGCCAAGCCTGCGTATGATTAATACGAACAACATAAAAATAGTCGAATTCTTCAAGGAAAATCAAAATTACGGAGTCAAACTTCACATCGACTCTCGAATAATATGCAACATCATACTAGATGCTGCTCCTACCTTAATATTTATGGGTTTTGATATTACAGAGCCACAACCATCTACAGACCCTGAACCTAAACTAATAGTATCAGATACTAAGTCCAGCAGAGACAGAATACAAATTCAACATCCCATGCAGAAAGACCTGTTAAAGATCCAGCCTGAACTTGATGTGAGTAACCATCAAGTACTTGATGTAAAAAACATGGCTCAACTACAAGAAGTACCAAGACCCCCGCAAGCATTGGAAAATAGGGATCCCATCAAGATAACTTTTGTACATGAGGGATCCACATTTAGAGGAGATGTTTCTGTACCTTGTATAAATCAATCCAGTAGTCATGTTACAGACTGGAGTTGGATCTCAACACCCATAGCCGTTCAAAATCGAAGCTAATGCTACGAATCGGGTTATCCAAGTTGATTACCATTGGATGTTGGAATACCCATGGATTTGCTCACCTGTTTCAGTCCAAATGGCTGAAATGTGTGTATAGCGTGTTTGCAGGAAGCCTGGCTGGTTTAGTGTCCAACAGTAGACGGCTATGAAGTCACCCTAAATCCAGCAATTGAAAGGAAAATGGGTCATCCGTCGGCTGGACTTTGGACATTTGTACAAAGGAATTCTGCTAACAAAATTCAGGAAGTCACTAACATCTCATCGTATATCCAGAAAGTAGTACTAGTCATGGATGGGCGGAAAGAGAGTGAGCAAGATTGTCTCTACATCCTCAATGTCTAATGGCAACACAGTTCAAAGGACACAGTTGCCTTTATTGACCAAATTACCCACCTAATAGATCAAATTTACGAGCAGGAAGCAGTGCCGAAAATTCTAATTTGTGGAGATTTGAATATCAGTTGCTTAGAGCTATCGTATAAAAATGCAATGGAAATGCGGCAAAAATGTCCAAAGCTGCACAATGGTGCGCTGAAATGGACCTGAGAAACATCCATCTTCTTAATGGGAACACCTGAGGTGATATACCAGCTAAACCAACCTGGAAGAGACAGACCCAACAATCAATATTGGAATATTATTTTGCCTCCGAAGCTCTACAAAAGCATGTTAAAGCATTTCATGTAGTTCCCAAACTCGAAAGCAACCACAATCTAGTATTATTGAACACCTATGGCCGGCAGAACAGAGAGACACAATCATGGAAGCATGATATAGCAGTTGAACTGAGTCGTATTAGACTCAGACTAAACAAACACATTGTGAGATCGCTTAACAATGCTTATCAGAATGAACACGGCCTTGTAGAATACCAACATCTACTTACAAACTTTATTAAGAAACAAGGCTTGAAGAAACATATTTATCAATAAACACGCCTTCGACCTTGACATTATGAAACAGAAACGGAATCTGCGGTGCAAAATTAGAGCATACGGGAAACCGTACACTGTTGAAGACTTGGTTAACATCAAAAAGTCAAAACAGTCATACAAAAATTGGCTCAAATCACATCGATCAATTATACTCCAAGAGGATGCAGAATTGATGCTCTCTAAAATGCAAAACAAGAACACACGCCAGTTCTGGATCCTAATTAATGAACAAGGGAGCTCCCAGACAGCACTTCAAACAAATATGGTGACTGAAAATGACCGGATAAGCCATTACGAACAGCTCTACAAGAAGAAAGGAAATTCCCTTCACCCTGTACTGCCAGCTCTGGATATGTGGGATTTGCGATTTTAGCGCCCTGATATTCTTGAAACTATCAACAGAATAAGTACATGATGTGCACCAGGCCCTGATGGTTTAACCAACCTAACATTGAAAGAAAATCCAAAGGCCTGGGCCGATTTCTGCTATAATCTACTTAAAAACATCATAAGTACATGTGCAACACCGGCATCCTGGAAAACTGCAATAATCATACCAATATTTAAAAAGGGCAATAGAGCGAATCCAAGAGACTACCACCCAATTGCACTACTGAATGTCCTGAGTAAGATCTACGCTACGCTCCTACAACGTAAGCTTCTAGCCTGGACCTCCGCCAGTAAGCATACTGATCAGAGACAAACAGACTTCGTTAAAGGAGTGGGGTACAGTCTAAATCTCCTAATTGTCAACATATTGAAGATGGATGTGATAAGATCTAGCAAAAAGATCTACCTAGCCATAATCAACCTATCTTATGCATTTGATAGCATAGATCATGAGAGATTATGGTTAAAGATGTCCAACTGGAAATGCCCCCTAAGTTTATTGTTGGCAATAAAGGAAAGGCACATGAATACTGTAATAAGAATAAGATTGGACCGCTCTGGCAAATTATCTGTGCCCATTAAAACCAAGTGTGGAGTTAAGCAGGGCTGTCCCTGGCTGCTATTATTTTCAATTTGTTTATTTCCGATATTGACCAAGCTATTGAAAGCCCCAAATCTTTTTCACCTAAAATAAACAGAGCACCTATAAGTGATCTATTATATGCAGATGACTTGATACTAATAGATTCAACCCGAATTGGCCTCCAAAGAAAGTTGAATGCACTGGGCGAATATGTAAGGACTAATGGGTTGAATATCAACGCTTCTAAATCTGAAATACTCGCTCTTGAAAATCTAAGTGGCCAAGGGAAAAAACATCAGCCAAACTTTTGTTGGCACATGAACAAAACTCCATTGAACATCACAATGAATGTCTGTTATCTGGGTATGCAAATGAATTTCGAACATCAATGGCTCCCCGTGGGTTGAAACAACTAAAAAAAATGCCACATCCTGGCAATTCAGGCTGCCGTCCTAAACCGAAAATATGGGAAATATTCCCTGCTTCCAGTATTGCCATTTTATAAACTAAAAGCGGTCCTTGCATTAATCTTCGGTGCTGAATGCGCATTTGGTTGCCAACAAGATCTATGGAGCACCCTTGAGACCATCTTTTGGTCCAGAGTCTTGAGTTCAACCAAGGGAACACCAACTGCATGTATCCGACACAAACTTAGCTTAATATTTAAAAAGGGCAGTAGAGAGAATCCAAGAGACTACCGCCCAATTGCACTACTGAATGCCCTGAGTAAGATCTACGCTACGCTCCTACAATGTAAGCTTCTAGCCTGGACCTCCGCCAGTAAGCATAGTGATCAGAGACAAACAGACTTCATCAAAGGAGTGGGGTGCAGTCTAAATATCCTAATTCTCAACATATTGAAGATGGATGTGATAAGATCTAGCAAAAAGATCTACCTAGCCATAATCAACCTATTTTATGCATTTGATAGCATAGATCGTGAGAGATTATGGTTAAAGGTGTCCAACTGGAAATGCCCCCCAAGTTTATTGTTGGCAAATAAGGAAAGGCACATGAATACTGTAATAAGAATTAGATTGGACCGCTCTGGCAAATTATCTGTGCCCATTAAAACCAAGTGTGGAGTTAAGCAGGGCTGTCCCCTGGCTGCTATAATTTTAATTTGTTTATTTCCGATACTGACCAAGCTATTGAAAGCCCCAGATCTTTTTCACCTAAATAACCTAAAATAAACAGAGCACCTATAAGTCATCTATTATATGCAGATGACTTGATAATACTAGATTCAATCCCAATTGGCCTCCAAAGAAAGTTGAATGCACTGGGCGAATATGTAAGAACTAATGGGTTGAATATCAATGCTTCTAAATCTGAAATACTCGCTCTGGAAAATCTAAGTGGCCAAGGGAAAAAAACATCAGCCAAACTTTTGTTGGCACATGGACAAAACTCCATTGAACATCACAATGAATGTCCGTTATCTGGGTATGCAAATTAATTTCGAACATAAATGGCTCCCCGTGGGTTGAAACAACTAAAAAAAAATGCCACATCCTGGCAATTCAGGCTGCCGTCCTAAACTGAAAATATGGTCCTGAATGTCCTGAGTAAGATTTATGCTACGCTCCTACAATGTAAGCTTCTAGCCTGGACCTCCGCCAGTAAGCATACTCATCAGAGTCCCTGCATTAATCTTTGCTGCTGAATGCCCATTTGGTTGCCCACAAGATCTATGGAGCACCCTTGAGAACATCTTTTGGTCCAGATTCTTGAGTTTACCCAAGGGAAGACCAACTGCGTGTATCCGACATGAACTTAGCTTAACATCCATCAAAGCCTGAGTGTTTTGGAACATGCTTTCTCTATACAGGAAAATTACGTTCACGCAAACCCCAATACAGTTTAAGATCTTGCAAACCACAAGCCTTGGCAACGAGAATTCAGTTATTGTTCTTTGGGTGAAACGATGCAAAGACATAATTTTAGAACTTGACATCAAGCTAGACATATTACAAACAAATCCAGACCTTGCAAAAAAATGTATGGAGATGTGATTGGTGCTCAACCTGTGATCAAAAAAGAAACCATTGAATAATGAAATGTGTCCCATACGATAAAAGAGCCCTTAATGAAATCCAAAACTTCTGAAAACTATTTCCCGATTTATATCGAAGAAGAATATATATGAAATTTCGCCTGAACTTGTTTAAAACAAAGGAAAAAACAGGCATTTGTCTGAAACCAACAACACGATTGATCAATGCAGTGTTTGCAATTCCAATGAAGAAACATTGAAACACTTAACGCTGTTTTGTCTGACACTTCGACAAGAAAGGATAAAACACTTGGGAAGATTCATCGAGAAATGCCCAACGCTAAGTGCTGAAGACTGGTAGCAGATAATGTTCGATGAGACCGACAGGGCCTTGACCATTGCATTGACTTTCTTTTTGGGAGAAATGTTGTCTCGTTTTCAAAGTTTAAACAAGGAGCTGTAAAACAACACTTCTGTTAACAACCGTTGTAGACCTCAAAGTAATTCTACGTGGATCCACGATGACCAGCTTCCTCCTTACTGCTTCATTATAGCCTTTTTCTTTCCTATAGCCTTTTTGAAAGTCTAGTCTTAAAAGAACGTTACGACAACTTGAAGAGCTCCCATCTAGTAAAGTTGAATGTAAATGCATAAGAATGTGTTGTATTTTAAAGGTTTGAAATAAACCATATAAAATAAAAAAAAACAATGTGACAGAATCCAGAAGGTGAATCGGTAGGTCACCAAATGCTCACATAGGGGTGCCTGCTGTTACAAGTGGGTTACTCCTGATCCCACGGTGGCTTGGGGACCACACCTCACTCACTGCGCATCCTGTCCATTCCCTGCTGCATCTCACATGCACAGCCCGCAGAGTGCCCTCTTCCTGACTCAACACACGCCACGGCAACACTGCCAGATCTCACCGGCACCATTCTCAAGAGATCCGTGGCATAGCTAACTGTCAACAATGGGACCACTTTGAATTAGAGCGGGTGTCATGGATAGAAAGGCGTTCATGGCCGTACAAAAAAGATCATTATGCATACATATATTAAGAAATAAGCCTATGTCTTTTTCTAACAGAGTGGGGCAAATCAGGAAAAAGCCCTATTTCTAATAGAGCCCAGGCCACTCTTTTTTTTTTTAGAAAAGGCCATCACTGCTGTTGACACAGAGCCTCAACAGCAGGACCATTTATATAATTGTATAAGTATTACTAAACTTTTTTTTTTTACCTCTGCAATCAGGCTACATCTAGAGGCACCATTGAAGGATTGGGGAATCTTCTCATCAGATACTTAAAAAAAAAGAATAAGTGGCCACCAACCAATTCGTGAGTGAGGCCAAGCATTACTTATGATAAAGGTGGCCACTATCACAGCAGATAAACATCTCCTTTCACGATCTGTTGATAGACGAATTTTAAAATAAGTGAATGACAAGTTTCTTAAGAAATACGAATGTGGAACATGATCTACCATTGAAATAAGGCAGTAATTCGGACATGTCCTATCCGGGATCTATCATTTGATCGACTGATTCCAATACATTGGGAAAACACCACAAATCACAACGGTAATTAGTAGAATAGATTGTTTATATAGGAGGATTATGGATTAAGAGGAATTACAAGACAAATGTGGACCATTCGGTTTGATTTATTTGTGTGATGAATGTAGGATCCAATCAAAGGGATTAGTGTTTGTGTTTTCTTGCACGGATATTGTGGTTTGTGAAAAGTATACCAATTCAGTATTTTCGGTACAATTTAGAATCTTAAATTGAATTTACCTGGATGAAGCCTTCTTAGGGACGAAACATTAGCACGTGCTATAAGGAGTTAATGTTGGTATGTGATTTAGATTCTGTGATAATGCAAGATGTCAATCAACTAAAAGGTTGCACCACATGAGCAAATAAATATGATTTGTACCAACTCTAATTGAATGGTCAATTCATAGTGTTAAACTATTGCGCATTTTCAGTCTGGCAATTGTCTTATTACTTATTCAAATCGGTTGCTGTATGGTGTTACAGCCGCCAGGCTAATTGATGCTGCAGGACAGGGGTTAAACAGATCTCATATTTAAATGCAGACTCAATGAATGTTAACTCTATATACTCATTTAGGAGAGTGCAGCGTCCCATTAATTAACACTATTCTTCTACTATTCAGACTTCTATATCTGTATACCGGAACAATTGCAGTTTTTGGAGTTCCCAAGTAAGTGATTCCACCATTTGAGGACCCGGCATTGAATGCCAGCGTTTCCTTTTCTGCATTTGTAAAAATTGCACTGGGAACTACTACCTTTCTTGCTGAAGAGAAAAGCCGCTGGAGGTAATGCTTCTGTGGGGACAATGTACCCCCAATGAGTTCACCTGAGGCATTTGTTTCCAATACAACAGTGTTGAGCACAACAGGGTTTACCAAAATTAGATCTGCTGTAAATGTCTCTTACTGAACCTGGGAAGCCTTTTCAAGTTCTTCTTGATCTATTTTCAAAGGCATTCCATTGCTGAGGCACTGCAAGATGTGTCTAATGTTGTTTTTTTTTCTTTCTGAACTGCTTTTGATACATCCGTTGCCTTCATTTTCTTTCTCATGCTCAAGCATCTTCGTGCAAAATGGATTCATGAAAACCAAGTTGACATCATTCCATTGTTTTAAAACAGCAAACAGAGACTTGTTCCCGAATGGCATTTCACGACCACTGGGCAACTTGTATTATTTAAGCATAATGTAGTTTACTACACTGATGAATAATTTGTGTTTCAGTGTCCTTAAGAGGTTAAGCCATGTGGCTTGAGCGGTTCTGTCCAACCAGGCTTCTTGGACAGCTGGCGTTCCCCAATAAATTCCTTTTAACATGCTTTCTTGCTTTGCGATTTTTTTAGACATGTGGGGGCTAGCAGGCAAAGCTTTCTTCTAGTGTTTGTGCACGCAAACCGGTCAACCACGGAGGCAATGGTTTTGCTGGGGGCGTCCTGGATCTCGCCGCACGGCACAGGGCCTCGGGGCACCTGTCCCAATCACGTTGTGAGGGTTACCAAATGTATAGGTTCACTCCGCGTCTAACACGTGTAATACCAATAAATGAGACACAACCCAATGGGGAATGATACTAAGAGAACAGGCTGCGAGAGTTAAGTTTTGTTTATGTAAAATTGGCATCCAGAGAACTCTGCTGTCCGAGAGCGCTCTGGCATACAACACACTAACAAAGAATTATAAAGGAAAACAGCGTTACAAATGACACAACTAACATAGGGTACAACAACAGTGCAGGATTGGCTGGAAGGTGAAAGCACATATGTCGGTGTAGGCGCTGCTTCTTCCGGATTGGTTACCCAGTTGGCGGGAGGGTGACAATCACATGGTCCGGCTGCCAGCGTCCAGGAGGGGTGAGGGTCAGGTCGCGGTGTGATAGGATGAGCCCTAACTATGCTTACATGAGATACTACCATTAGACATGCACTAACTAATAGTCACTACAGGTCCTTTGAGTACATCTTCATAAATCTATAAATTGTGCATATATAATTACAGCATTATTTATTGGGACTTATCTGAAGTACCGGGTTTAGGATCCTGGTCCGTAAGATAACATTGGCTGTAGAGTGGGTCCAGATACATCAAAGAGGCTACAAGACATTCTGACATTTGTAAGTTCTAGGTGCAATATGCTGCGACAGAGGTTTGGTGTTAGTGGGAGGCACATTGGGGTGGGATTCACAGTGGGGTCACACGTCTGGTACATCAAGAGAATACCTTACAGGGACACAGGGTTGTAGCAGCAGTAATTTTCCAACAGCGGGGGTGAGAGGGCACAGGCAGGTTTGTGGTGATGGATGAGCTACAGGGCATGGTTTGAACCGGTTCACACATAGGACAATGATCTCAGAGGAAGAGTGAGATGTTACATTGGTGTATTTGTTGAAATTATCTCCGGCTCACCCATGAGAACGGAGCTGCAAAGCATTCGAGCACAGTGAGAAAAGGTGAGGGTTATCAGCGCAGTGTGGCAGAGGGCAGAGAAGCCTTTTCGTATTATCGCAGTGAGGCCTAGTCCAAAGATGGAGTCGAGGGTCCACAAAATGGAAGCCAAGTGTCTCACACAATAACCTCGCCTCTGCCACTGCCATGAAATTGCTAGTGTGCATGTGAGCAAATGGAAGCGTCCCCCATTATTGTACGAGCAAGTGGTTCACATCGTGCTGAATGTATGATGGGGGCCTAAACGACCCCTCACTACCACACACATTCAAACACACACTATCACATTCCTACTCATTCACCCACCAGTTACTCACTCATACACTGAAACTTGTGTATGAGCGCGATATAAATAAAA
Organism: Ambystoma mexicanum; assembly: GCF_040938575.1. Taxonomy (NCBI): domain Eukaryota; kingdom Metazoa; phylum Chordata; class Amphibia; order Caudata; family Ambystomatidae; genus Ambystoma; species Ambystoma mexicanum. The sequence continues at coordinate 589,594,138 of NC_090924.1, forward strand.
TATCATATCATACATCCACTCTCACTGCATTCTCTACACAGGCACACAATCTCCCTCCCACCAAGAAAATTCAAACACACACTACCACTGTCATACTCCTTCACCCACCACTCACTGAACCATATCACAGGGATTCATCTGACACACACTTCACACATGCAAAATACACATCGCGTTTTTAAAAAAAAGAGCCTTCCGGCCTGTTTTTCCAGCTTCTGTCTGTCATTCCAGGGCACGCCCTGCTCCTCAGTGCTGCCCACAAACAGCAACCAGGAAGCTGGGAGAGCTTCCTGGTTCCTGTACATGAGCTGTGAGGAAGTCATAGGATCAGAAGGTAGCCTGGAGTGACAGACCAAAGCTGGAAAAACAGATAAGGGTTGGAGCTGAACGTGGCATGTGACATTTTCCACATGTCACGGTCAGCTGCAATCCCTACTAATCGCTTCCTTCTCACGCTGCAATCCCCGGCCCAGCCTTCACCCTCATGGGTGAAGACTGCGCTGGGGCAACCCCACGCCTGGTCTGACGGGACCCCGCAACACCAGGAGGTTAGGTTTTTTGTTGTTGCAGGGGTAGCAAGGGAGAACACAGGGGTTGTGGCTGCAACCCATGACAACCCCAAATGATGTTCCTGCTGATGTCCCACACTCACCAACACTATGACAGCTGGAAAGGCACTCTAAACAAGCATTGGGAAAGTCCATAGGGCTGGCATTTTCAATGTACATTTTAACAAACAGTAAAACTATTTTGAAACTATAAAGCTTTATAACAATTTTTGACATTTGGCCTGGTCCCATGGAATTACACTATTTCTAGGGGTTGCAGCTAAATCTTAAAAAAATGTATTATTTACATTTCTAAAATTGTAGTTGTCCTAAATGGGCGAATGCAGGACCCTACATGGATGTACGTGGCATGCATTAAAAGTTGTATTATTATTATTATTATTATTATTATTATTATTATTATTATTATTATTATTATTATTATTATTATTTTTAAATGTCCCTGCTAATTTGAGTGATGTATAGCCATATTCTGCTCCTGCCAAACGTGAGGGTCTTTTCAACGCCCAATGCTCCGGGGGAGCCTGCCACCCCCTGCAGGAGCAGACATTTTATTTTGCAAGTTCAGCTAACCATTTTTTTCTGTATATGAGTACAGCAAGATGTGTTAACATATTTAAAAACATATATATATATATTTTTTTTTTATTAGATATACGTATAGCACATGGCTTTGTATAACTTTGGATTTACAGACATCTTTAAAACACCATTATCAATAATTATTACAAAACATTCAGGATAAGCATTTAAAAATCTCAACGATCTGAATGTAAACTCTAACAATAAAATAGAGCAAGTTGATATCATCACCTTGTAAGAATTCATTCCACAGTTGCGGAAAATCCAACATATTAACAGCATTGTTATATGATTTAAAACATTGCAAACGCAAGTAATTCAAACTTTCACATGCAATTAAAAGATGAAACAATGTTTCTTCCAATAGATTGCCACATAATCTACAGTATTTGTGATTATATTCAATATTATTCAACCAGCTCTTGGGGGATAGAGCCATAGATCTATTAAATTTCAGGAGAAGATACACTCCAAATGTCCGTGGGCTCGGATATGCTAACAAATATTTCGGGGTAGTTTTACGAACTCTTCTATATTGGCAGTAATCTGTAGCAGATGTCAACAAATCAAGATGGTTCATGTTTTGGTGAAAAGCAGATACAGCAAGTTTCTTTTTGAGACACAGTTTGATGTTTACGGCTACGCATGGATTGTCATCTTCATATAGCCACTGCTTATAGAAACCTTTTAAGATACCAATGATTCCGATTGGATTAGAGGCATCTAAAGATAAAAAAGCGTGTATGTAAGGAACAATTATTGTGTCGGTAGAAGCTGTGGTCAAACGATGGTATAGCATCACGCATTGAGTGAGATAAACATTCCATATGCCCTTGATGTCAAATTCAAGGTAAATATATTCGACACTTATAGTTTTAGGAAGTCGAAACAAGTGCCTCAATAGTTTGGCTTCAAAGCGAATGAGTGCAATTTTTAATTTGTGACCCCAAATCGCTATTGCATATGATAATATTGAAGTGACTTTCGATTTGTATATTGTTTTGACTACAGCTGCACTGTAACCATTGTTCCTACTAATAAATGCCCTTATAACATTAGTAGAAGACTCACATTTCATTTTGACCTCCGCCAATTGCAAGTCCCACTTCAACTTGTCATCAATGACAATCCCTAGATATTTATAAGAAGATACTTGTTCCAATCGAGCATTGAATATGGACCAATGTAGTTGCTTCGGCTTTAACTTTTTTGTAAAGACCATCATCTTACTTTTTTGGTTGTTAATAATAAGACCATTGTTGGTCGCATATGTAGCCTACGCATTCAGCATAAGTTGAAGCCCCACTGGAGTGCAGTCCAAAAGTAAAAGATCATCTACATACGCAAGCCAACCCACTGTCACGTTCTTAATTTTGATAGAGTTGGCAGCATAGATATTAAAGGAGACAATCATATCGGCGAGATAAAGATTGAAAACTGTTGCAGCAATCATACAACCCCGTTTTACACCTCGTCTGGAAGGCATAGATTTTGATAATTTGCCCAGGGCATTAAGACGAACACTGACTGATGTATCTGCATGTAGCAGCATCAACATGCGAAGCAAACCACTAGGTATCCCCCATGCAGTCAATTTGCACCATAGCTGATTTCTACAGATCGTATCAAAAGCAGCGGAGAAATCTATAAAGGCACAATAAACATAGAGATTCCTCCGCTCCCAAGAACGATTAATTGCTGAACTAAGAATTGTAAGATTGTGAAGGGTGCAAAATTTGGGTCGAAAACCAATCTGATTTAGAGGAAGGATCTTATTAGTGTCAATCCAAGAATTTAGTTCATGGAGTAATATTGTGGGTTGGGTAGTGCATGCTAGGCTGTGTCAGGGTTATTGCTAGGTCTGGAAAAGATCTGGGGCTACACTAATATCGGGACTGGGGGCTAGCTAGCCTTTTGGTTGTAGCCCCTAAGCTTCTATCCGGGTCTACAACCAAGAGACCCGGGGCTATATCCCCCTGACCCCTCAGCAACTCCTCTACTAGGCCCCCACTGCGCTCTGCTTAGTTGTATGCCTTTCTTTATGCATTCAATGTTGAGCTTTGCGTTCCTGGGGCCTTTTGCAGATCAGAAGTGCAGTGCAAAATAGGTGGTGTTCTTGATCGGGTCAAAAGTGTAAACACATGCTTAACTCAAACGTCAATAACAATGTCCCCCGTTTTGGTATGTCATGTAAAGTCAGAGAAAACACCAACATGAAAACAATTAATCAACATGTGAAAAAAATGAAAAGAGTTCAACTGAAGGAAAAATGCTTTTCATTTCAGTAAAGATATTTATACAGCTCTTAAATGAAGGCTAAACCTTCAGTAAACCCTTTAATTTTGAGGCAGAAAAGGCAGTGCATAGATGCCCCCCCACCCCCGCAGTATAGAAGTGATTGGTGGGTAGGTGTCTCAGCGGGGACATAAAAAGGATTGCTTGAACAAAAAGAGAAGGTAAGCGGGTTGGTGAACTAAGCTGTGCCTATTAAACGTGCCAGCATGTTTCTGCAGGAGGCTGGGAGAGACCTCAGTGAATGCTGATGTGGGTATTGAAGAGCATCCTTCTATTCCCCTTTGCTTGCCGACCGCTCCTTCACTGCAGGGCCTGCAGTGACGACCATTGTCTGCTGGTCCTTCCTCGTTGCTTGCGCTGCCCCAAGCATGTCTTGGCCTCACTAATAATTAGGAACAGTGGGAGGCTGCACCTGCTATCGAAATGATGTAGATAGGGCATGTGGCCCAGAGCACCCAACTGTGCCAGACTCAAACACAGCCCCATTAAATGTTGGAAAGAGAAAGCCATAGAGAAAGAGTGAAATAGGGCCGGATTCGGAGAGCGAGCGAGAGACAAAGACAGGCAGGCAGCAGAGGGAGGGAAGTTGTGAGAGTAGGAGAATGGGAAGCTAAGAGATTGCCAATGAAGAGCTCAAGGCAGATAATAGGAGCAGGAGACAGAGCATGCATGTGAGGTAGAGGGAACAGAGGGCAGGCAGGGTACGCAAGAAGGGAGACGCAAACAATGTGAGTCAACAGAGTCTTGAGAGTCTTTCCTGATTTCCTGGTTTCTTTCTGCTGCCTGAGGAACTCTTCTATTGATCCTGCCTGGAGGCGGAGCCTATTGCTACCTGCACGATAAGACTCAAGACTCTTTGCGGAGCGGACGCGGAGTCAGCAGAGTCTTGAGAGTCTTTCCTGATTTCCTGGTTTCTTTCTGCTGCCTGAGGAACTCTTCTATTGCTCCTGCCTGGAGGCGGAACTTATTGCTACCTGCACCATAAGACTCAAGACTCTCTGTGGAGTGGATGCAGGGTTAGCAGAGTCTTGAGAGTCTTTCCTGATTTCCTGGTTTCTTTCTGCTGCCTGAGGAACTCTTCTATTGCTCCTGCCCGGAGGCTGAGCCTATTGCTACCTGCACCATAAGACTCAAGACTCTCTGCGGAACAGATGCAGAGTCAGCAGAGTCTTGAGAGTCTTTGGAGGCGTGGTTGCGTGGTTCGCTGTAATGGGAGACCCTGAGCCTCTGCCTGGATTAAGAGGGCAAGGGCGTGGGTTGCAACATCCCTGACCCGGCTACAGCTGCGCCGTGGAGCGAGCGATGCAGTGCACAGATTGGAAGCAGCCCTTGCTACTCAAGTAAGATTAATTAATGACAATAACCTTAATACTAACATTTGCAGGGGGCAAGCATGTCCAAACGTCGTACTTCAATTACTACTATTACGAACTCTTACAGCCCCCAACAAAGTCTAACAAAAGCGGTGTTTATATCTATACCTTCGGCGTCCAATCCAGTACCACTCACCCCCCAGAACCCTTTGTATGCTCGAATCAGGCAGTGTCTGGCCTTCTCATCAACTAACAGTTCCCCTCTAATGACACCGTCTAACACATCCAGTAAATTACTTACTGCACCGCGGGACATGGCATCTTCTATGGGAGTTGCCGAGGGAGTTCTGGATGAGGAGGTTTGCAATGGGTGCGCTCCTAGCGGCGCTAGGCATACGCTGTCCGACTGTCAGGCTGTCTCTGCCTTAAGCATCCTCACCACATGTGCGTGGGCATTTCGCCGGCGGCAGCTGCGCGATTCCTCCAGAGAGCTGACAAACGGCAGGGAAACGGATCACTTGACAAACGCGACTCCTTTCTACTTGGCAACAGACATGCAGAAGATTCACCACCCCCTAATTCGGGGAAGATACCCACTGTCACTCTGGGTAGTTTGATCAAACATGCTACACACTTTGTGTTTCCCAATAATGTTTCCTTAATCCCTGCCCACGAGTTGAAACACAGAGATTGCCCACAGGCTCCCTACAATGACGTATTTACTGAATGTGAACCTATTGGAGAGAAAAGCACAGCTCCAAAAGAGAGCACTTCGCATTTAGATTTAACATGTCCCAAAGGCCGGGACTCTGCACAGGAAGTTCTATCTGCAAACACTGCGCATGTTGATTGTTGTAGTCGGGCCCTTGAGGAAGGCATCTCGAGTGGGTCAGTGTTAGGACCCAGACAAAAGTCTACCCCCGCCATTGCAGACCTTACAACTCCTGAAGCACGGCATTGTATTGATGTAACCACTGCCTAAAAACTTAACTGCTTGTCTCAGAACTGTATCAATGGAACTCCAAGTTTAAATTCACTTGAAGTAGTGAATAAACTCTTACAAGACCTCACGAAAATCAACTTAGCTCGAGTTGCACTAAAACCAGATGAGGCTGCAACAAGTTCCAGTATCCAAACATCAGCCAGAAATGGCGAGCTCTTACCCAAAATGAATCATTTGAACGATATTATGGGTCGATCTGCTCCTTCTAAACGTAGAAGGATTGAAGACAGTGATTCAACAGGCATCGTTTGTTCACAAGCAAGAGCCCAGAAGCAAGGGAAACAAAATACAACACCCTCAACACAAGGTAATTATGGATTGGTACAGAACACCATAGATGCAATTTCGAACAAGACCCCACTGACTAATGAAAAGGAGTCTAGCTCAGATGACTCCTCTTCTGACTCGTCATTCATAGAACCAGAGTACCCAAAAATCCGAAGACTACAGTACCAAACTAAGACAAGGAAATTAGAAGGATCTTTAAAACAGGAGGAACTATTTGCAAAAATTGTGCGCGACTTGCAACCAATTCTAACATCTACTATGACCCTGTCCCTGTGTCCGTTCATCAAATTGTATGAAAAATTAAGGGTAGTATGAACGACATAACCACATTAGTTGCATTAATCAACTCCAAAGTGGTTCATTTGGAATGTGACAACAACCTATTTAAACAAATGTTCTATGAATTGACAAACAAAATTGATGTCTCTTTTGCAATCCTAGCCGATCAAAAGCAAACTAATAGTGATGACAAAAAGCTTCTAGCGGGAGTGTCCAAAGAAGCTCTTGGTTTATTACGGCAACAAAAACATTCCTCACATGATGGAAACAGTCTTCAATGTAGAACATCTCAACTGCCTCACAAAATCGATACAGTTGGATCTCGAACAGCAGATAAAGATTTAATTACAGAGGCAGTGAACAAAGAAGCTCCAATACAAGTACCCATAGAGGCTCTGACTGGAACTGTTCAACCGGCACATAACTTGATATTAGGACAAATGTCCAGGGATGCAACATGCCTCACGAATGTTACACTAAAAAGCAACTTAAGGAACGAAAACATAGCCCCTGAGGCTTGGCAAGTTCCACCTACCACCTTGAACGGCGACAAAAAACTTAAGGAAACTGCGTCTGCACCAATAGCTGAAATCACATCTTTTGCCAGTGCGGTGGAAAGTGCACAAAACACGGAGAATAATGAAATGGTGATCTCCAACTAAATTCGACCTCTGCTGATCTTAGAGGGCGAACCATCGACCTGCTGAGTCCTGTGCTACCTGTACATGCAAGCACAAATGCTGTGGATGTGGAAGAAGTATTTCCGATCTTCTAAGCACCCCAAAAAAAGTCGGAAAAACTCCTCAGCCAAAACCACTGCAAATCAAAAAATCCTGAAATTTAAAGGGGAATAACGCCCGGACAACCAACAACTCGATACAATTTCTCACAAATATAAAAGCTGTAAACTTTACCCCAAACTCAAATGCAGTGTGCACACAGGCATTACCTGTGGCACCTCATAATTTGAAGTCTAGTGAATTGACGCAAGATGGATCAATAGACGCTCCCATCCATCCAATAATGGAATTCCAATTGATCTTTTGGATCTGTCTGTCTATGAAAGCATTGATTTGGATGAACCAGATCAGAATCAAGAAGCAAAGTGTGCTGATGGCAGTAGAAAAAACGGACATGCCTCCTGCTTTGTCTCAACACACAAAGGCCAAACCAACAAGAGTATGCACGATAGTGCCCTCCTCTGGTCATTTACCATTAATGTTTGAAAATCCCCAGAGTCCACCACTCGTGACGTTATCCCAAAAATGGGATAAACTCACTGCTAATCATGTCAATGAGGAACAAGAGCTGCACATATCAAAAGTAGGTTCCCGGTCAATTATTGACAATGAAAAAGGAAAGATCACCCAAAAGAACGTTGAAGATAGAAACAGAAACATTAATAAGAACTGTAAATCACCGGAGAGAGGAGCCCACGAGAGTGAACGAAACAAAGATCATAAAATTCCTACTATGAAAAGGAAATATGAGAGTCAAAATGTCAACAAACAATTAAACGTGAAGTATTGTCTATGCTTGGAACGCATAGAGGACATCGAAGATGATCTGTCTCTGAATCGGAACAACGTTCTACAATTGTTGCATTATGTGCCAAGCCTGCGTATGATTAATACGAACAACATAAAAATAGTCGAATGATACAAGGAAAATCAAAATGACGCAGTGAAACTTCACATCGACTCTCGAATAATATGAAACATCATACTAGATGCTGCTCCTACCTTAATATCTATGGGTTTTGATATTACAGAGCCACAACCATCTCAAGACCCCAAAGCTAAACATATTATCAGATACTAAGTCCAACAGAGACAGAATACAAATTCAACATCCCGTGCAGAAAGACCTGTTAAAGATCCAGCCCAAACTTGAAGTGAGTAACCATCAAGCACTTGATGTAAAAAACATGGCTCAACTACAAGAAGTACCAAGACCCCTGCAAGCATTAGAAAATAGGGATCCCATCAAGATAACTTTTGTACATGAGGGATCCACATTCAGAGGAGATGTTTCTGTACCTTGTATAAATCAAGCCAGTAGTGATATTACAGACTGGAGTTGGATCTCGACAGCCCTAGCCATTCAAAATTGAAGCTAATGCTACGAATCGGGTTTATCCAAGTTGATTACCATTGGATGTTGGAATACCTGTGGATTTGCTCACCTGTTTCAGTCCAAATGGCTGAAATTTGGATATAGCGTGTTTGCAGTAAACCTGGCTGGTTGAGTGTCCTACAGTAGACGGCTATGAAGTCACCCTAAATCCAGCAATTGAAAAGAAAATGGGTCATCCTTCGGCTGGACTTTGGACATTTGTACAAAGGAATTCTGCTCACAAAATTCAGGAAGTCACTAACATCTCATTGTATATCCAGAAAGTAGTACTAGTCATGGATGGGCGGAAAGAGAGTGAGCAAGATTGTCTCTACATCCTCAATGTCTAATGGCAACACAGTTCAAAGGATACAGTTGCCTTTATTGACCAAATTAACCACCTAATAGTTCAAATTTACGAGCAGGAAGCAGTGCCGAAAATTCTAATTTGTGGAGATTTGAATATCATTTGCTTAGAGCTATCGAATAAAAAATGCAAGGGAAACACGGCAAGAATATCCAAAGCTGAACAATGGTGCGCTGAAATGGACCTGAGAAAACATACATCTTCTTAATGGTAACACCCGAGATGATATACCAGCTAAACCAACCTGGAAGAGACAGACCCAACAATCAATATTGGACTATTAATTTGCCTCCGAAGCTCTACAAAACCATGTTAAAGCATTTCATGTAGTTCCCAAACTCGAAAGCGACCACAATCTAGTATTATTGAACACCTATGGCCGGCAGAACAGACAGACACAATCATGGAAGCATGGAAATAGCAGTTGAACCAAGTCGTATTAGACTCAGACTAAACGAACACATTGTGAGATCGCTTAACAATGCTTATCAGAATGAACACGGCCTTGTAGAATACCAACATCTACTTACAAACTTTGTTAAGAAACAAGGCTTGAAGAAGCATATTTGTCAATAAACACGACTTCGACCTTGACATTATGAAACAGAAACGGAATCTGCGGTGCAAAATTAGAGCATACGGGAAACCGTACACTGTTGAAGACTTGGTTAACATCAAAAAGTCAAAACAGTCATACAAAAATTGGCTCAAATCACATCGAACAATTATATCCTAACAGGATGCAGAATTGATGCTCTCTAAAATGCAAAACAAGAACACACACCAGTTCTGGATCCTAATTAATGAACAAGAGAGCTCCCAGACAGCACTTCAAACAAATATGGTGACTGAAAATGACCGGATAAGCCATTACGAACAGCTGTACAAGAAGAAAGGAAATTCCCTTCACCCTGTACTGCCAGCTCTGGATATGGGGAATTTGCGATTTGAGCACCCTGATATTCTTGAAACTACCGTAAGTGCATGGAAGTGCTTCAGGCTGTTTGGCTGTGGATCCTGCCGGACTGAACTCGGACCTTTTGACTGCATGAATGAGCGAGAGCCGTCGGCAAGAGGAAGTGCCAGCTTCTCGGAACGTGCTGCTACTTGGACTACTTGGACTACCTGAACCACAATTCAAAGTGTTGCAGGTAGCTCCGCCCCCGAGCAGCGGGATTGGTGTGCACCATTTGAAAACGTCTGTGCACGCGCACCGCACGCGCACCGTAAGTGCATGGAAGTGCTTCAGGCTGTTTGGCTGTGGATCCTGCCGGACTGAACTCGGACCTTTTGACTGCATGCATGAGCGAGAGCCGTCGGCAAGAGGAAGTGCCAGCTTCTCGCAACGTGCTGCTACTTGGACTACTTGGACTATCTGAAGTAAATAGTTTGTTCGAATCTTGTTATAGCGTTTCTTCAGGGATTTAGGTTTAGCATTTGTGTTTGTGCTCCTGTTGTAGTGTTAGTGTCTCTACAACGTTAGTTACTACCCTCCTCTTTCTTACAGCCACAATTCAAAGTGTTGCAGGTAGCTCCGCCCCCGAGCAGCGGGATTGGTGTGCACCATTTGAAAACGTCTGTGCACGCGCACCGCGCGCGCACCGTAAGTGCATGGAAGTGCTTCAGGCTGTTTGGCTGTGGATCCTGCCGGACTGAACTCGGACCTTTTGACTGCATGCATGAGCGAGAGCCGTCGGCAAGAAGAAGTGCCAGCTTCTCGCAACGTGCTGCTACTTGGACTACCTGAAGTAAATAGTTTGTTCGAATCTTGTTATAGCGTTTCTTCGGGGATTTAGGTTTAGCATTTGTGTTTGTGCTCCTGTTGTAGTGTTAGTGTCTCTACAACGTTAGTTACTACCCTCCTCTTTCTTACAGCCACAATTCAAAGTGTTGCAGGTAGCTCCGCCCCCGAGCAGCGGGATTGGTGCGCACCATTTGAAAACGTCTGTGCACGCGCACCGCGCGCGCACCGTAAGTGCATGGAAGTGCTTCAGGCTGTTTGGCTGTGGATCCTGCCTGACTGAACTCGGACCTTTTGACTGCATGCATGAGCGAGAGCCGTCGGCAAGAGGAAGTGCCAGCTTCTCGCAACGTGCTGCTACTTGGACTACTTGGACTACCTGAGGTAAATAGTTTGTTCGAATCTTGTTATAGCGTTTCTTCGGGGATTTAGGTTTAGCATTTGTGTTTGTGCTCCTGTTGTAGTGTTAGTGTCTCTACAACGTTAGTTACTACCCTCCTCTTTCTTACAGCCACAATTCAAAGTGTTGCAGGTAGCTCCGCCCCCGAGCAGCGGGATTGGTGTGCACCATTTGAAAACGTCTGTGCACGCGCACCGCACGCGCACCCTAAGTGCATGGAAGTGCTTCAGGCTGTTTGGCTGTGGATCCTGCCGGACTGAACTCGGACCTTTTGACTGCATGCATGAGCAAGAGCCGTCGGCAAGAGGAAGTGCCAGCTTCTCGCAACGTGCTGCTACTTGGACTACTTGGACTACCTGAAGTAAATAGTTTGTTCGAATCTTGTTATAGCGTTTCTTCAGGGATTTAGGTTTAGCATTTGTGTTTGTGCTCCTGTTGTAGTGTTAGTGTCTCTACAACGTTAGTTACTACCCTCCTCTTTCTTACAGCCACAATTCAAAGTGTTGCAGGTAGCTCCGCCCCCGAGCAGCGGGATTAGTGTGCACCATTTGAAAACGTCTGTGCACGCACACCGCGCGCGCACCGTAAGTGCATGGAAGTGCTTCAGGCTGTTTGGCTGTGGATCCTGCCGGACTGAACTCGGACCTTTTGACTGCATGCATGAGCGAGAGCAGTCGGCAAGAAGAAGTGCCAGCTTCTCGCAACGTGCTGCTACTTGGACTACTTGGACTACCTGAAGTAAATAGTTTGTTCGAATCTTGTTATAGCGTTTCTTCGGGGATTTAGGTTTAGCATTTGTGTTTGTGCTCCTGTTGTAGTGTTAGTGTCTCTACAACGTTAGTTACTACCCTCCTCTTTCTTACAGCCACAATTCAAAGTGTTGCAGGTAGCTCCGCCCCCGAGCAGCGGGATTGGTGCGCACCATTTGAAAACGTCTGTGCACGCGCACCGTAAGTGCATGGAAGTGCTTCAGGCTGTTTGGCTGTGGATCCTGCCTGACTGAACTCGGACCTTTTGACTGCATGCATGAGCGAGAGCCGTCGGCAAGAGGAAGTGCCAGCTTCTCGCAACGTGCTGCTACTTGGACTACTTGGACTACCTGAAGTAAATAGTTTGTTCGAATCTTGTTATAGCGTTTCTTCGGGGATTTAGGTCTAGCATTTGTGTTTGTGCTCCTGTTGTAGTGTTAGTGTCTCTACAAGGTTAGTTACTACCCTCCTCTTTCTTACAGCCACAATTCAAAGTGTTGCAGGTAGCTCCGCCCCCGAGCAGCGGGATTGGTGTGCACCATTTGAAAATTTCTGTGCACGCGCATCGCGCATGCACCGCAAGTGCATGGAAGTGCTTCAGGCTGTTTGGCTGTTCGGGTGAGCGGGTGAGCGGGTGGGCGTTCTTGAATAAGCATGGATTAAGTATAGGTCTTTTTCCCTTTTGTGTTGGTGCAAGTACTCACTCGCAGAGTCCTCTACTGTTTTCTAAGGTAGGATTTTGCTAATAAAAATCTTTAGTTATTTTGGGAACTTCAAAAAAAAAAAAAGAAAAAAAAGAAAGCGTGAGTCATTTTATTGGGCATTTATTTAGTTATCATAGATGATGGCCAGTGGTCTGATGAGTAGAAAGTGCTCTGAAATGGCGGTTCCCCTTAATCCTACCGACCAAATTAATAATGGGGCATCTTCTATAAGTATTGTTGATATGGATATTACAAGACATCCGGTTGACTTGAACATAGAATCAAAAGAGCCTGATGACTTGTATCCAGGCTCTAATAATGAATTGCAGCCTCATAATAGCAATTTAGATCTTGAAATCCTGGCTGATTTGGACTCCCGCATTAGGTTATCCATCGGTTTACTGACTCCACTAATACCTAGAAATCGTGATTCGCATACGAATGCAGATAATTCTGATGTATATTTACCATCAAATTTACATCTGCCATTGTCACCTGCTAATGTTATAGCTTTAGATAATGCCTCTCACTCGGAACTTCCTATAAGCCCTGATCTCCATGTTCCATATTCACAAAATATTGGGAGTGAACCTAATTCATCCCCTACTTCTAAAGAGCAAGAACCATTCACTTTCCCAGTGATAATACGGATATTGGACTTGCTGGACAAAGGTCATGATGTCACTCACTTAGAATTAAGGGATATAAAATACTCTATGAGTGAGATTATGTCCAAAGTCACTAGGATGGAAGGATTTATTCTTGCATTGGAAGGGCTCAATATAGGGGTAAAAAATCCCAATGAGGCCAAAGCTAACATTCGTCATGAACAAAGTACACAAACTGAAGTCACTGACTCTTTCGACCAACAAGGTTTTGCTAATCAACCTTCTAAAGGATTTGACTTGCTCCTATGCGAATTAGGTACTATCAGCTCTACAATAGTTGAACTCAAAAATAAACTTGAACCTTCAACCCCTAATATATTACCAGAGTTAAGTGGGAATACTGCGGATAGCCCATCAGCCTTAATTAAACTCATAGAGGAACAAAAACAAAATGCAGGTACTGCCGATAGTGAAATTGACTATGTAGGCTATTCTTCTAGAAGATTTAGTAAAAAACAAAAACGGTGTGTTAAACGTGCCGAAAAAAACCGGAGATCTGCAAATGAAAAAATGAAAAAATCAAAAAAAGAAATCTCTGTGATCTCCGAAAGTGGTGGTGAAGATGTGATTGATGTGGAACAGCTTTCTGTAGAATGCCAATCACACCTTGGAGCAAAGATTAGAAAGGAGAAAGAGTCAATAGATACAACACTGCCATCAATTTCGAACAATCATGTTAAAATGGTTAGTGTTGAAGTACACTCAACTTGTGCAAACTCGTTAACTATAACTGATATTCCAATTGATCCCGTTAAAACAATTGAAGATGAAGTAGAAGTACAGACAATTCAAAAAATACTGCCGACCTACTTTAAAAGTGTAGGTAGGAAACAGACCTCAAACAGATCTGGACTATCTCACAATCCTCCTATTGTATTGAACAAAGGCATTATATCATCTTCTGTTGTATTACCAAAAATGGCTCCGTCTTTGTACTCTGAAATTTTAAAAAAACCTGTCATTGATCCACCTACTACGATAGGTAATGTACCAGTTATCCAAAACGGTGGAGGAAAGCTTACCACTATTCATAATCAGTTGCATATTGGGAATTTTCCTCATCAGAATTTGGGTGACAGTGCCATTTATGATATGCATGAAAAAGATAATCAACTAATGCCAGGCATAAATAACGATGTAATGAAAGTATATGATTCTATGATAAATATTCAAAAAGGTGGAACATCTGAGATGACTGGTGATATCAATGAAAAAGTTATGCAAATTTTGCCTTGTATAAATAATGATGTAATGAATGCGCATGATTTTATGCTTAATGCTTTAGAAGCTGGTATTCCACCACTTGAAATAATTAATCAGTTTTTAAAAGCGAAAAAATGTGGTGATGAAAACATTGCCCAGCCTAAGCTGACTTGTCAATCACTTGTAAGCATCCCCATATGCAGAGAACTTAACTCATCTGAACTTGCAGATAGGCATCATAACAAAACCCTAAACAATTTGAAAAGTGTGTTGAATTTAGATGAACATATGGTAAGGTCAAATGGTTTAGCAAATGCTAATGTGGATAACTTGCAATTTGAACAAGGTAAAAATACCGGACATCTGCCCTGTCACACTACGGTAAATAGTAAGAAATGCATTAATATGTTGGGCCTGGAAGGTAAGCAAGAAATTCTAGGTGATGCACGTATTAATAGAAGATTTTTTTTGGATCTTCTATATACAATTCCATCATTGAGAATAATTGCGTCTAGTGATATTGATTGTATTTCTTTGGCTCCAACTAATAATTACCGTATGACATGTCATTTATTTTCTGAACATGTGTTGAAACTTATTTGGTCCTTTAGAAGGGAATTACATGAAATGGGTTTCTCGTTATTCACATTCAATGATGAAAAGTTGGCAGGAGAATTTTTATTTGATAATCAAAAATCCGTATCCTCTGAGCAAAATACAAATGGAGACTCGACGACTAGCGTAGGACATCAAAAAATGTGTATTTCCCAACTATTAACGACTGCTCGCACTAATAGTGAAATGGCGTGGATTGAACCACTATTAAAAACGATATTTGCGGCAAGTCCTAACTTAGTCACTTCATAAGTAAAAGATAGGACAGTACTTACAGTACTGTCATGGAACTCATGTGGCTTTAAAAATATCGAGACTTGGCTTTCCACTCTTGTTAAATTGCCATCAATTTTCATGTTCCAAGAAACAATGAAAATTGAACCACTTGTTATCCCTGACTATCGATCATATTGTTCTCCTGCCAGTAAAGGGGTTGAAGGAAGACATTTTGGTGGGCTAACAATTTCTGTCGACAATTCCATTGCCTGTACTATAACTCTGGTATATTCATCTATACATGTTCTAGCGGTCTTCTTGAATTTAAACAAATTTGACACAAGGATTATTCTAGTCATGAATGTATATTGCAATCATTTGAAATACAAGTTATTGGATATACTTGATGACATAGATTGTTGCTTTGACTAAGCGTCAACATTTTACTCCAAATACGACACTATTATCGGTGGTGATTTTAATTCACAATGTATTGGAACACCAGTGTATTATAAAGGCCATAAACAGGGAAATTCAAATAGCCTTAAGAGAGGAACTGTATTTCGGGATTATTTTGATGACTGGGGTATGTCATTTGTGAAGTTTGACATGGATTCCAATAAATATACTTGGAAAAGGGGCAATACTACTTCAATGATTGATTTTTTTTGTGTCTCTGATTTGTTGCTACCATGCATTGATGCTGTTACAATTGGGGACATTATTTATAGCGATCATGCTCCCATTACCCTTAACACTTCTATTGTTACGAATCAATGGCATGTTAATCAGTGTATGCATGCCATTGAGATTAAAAGAGAAAATATATCTCTTAGATGGAATCCTACCTTATGCAAGAGACTAGTAGAGAATGTATTAAATCATCTAAAACATGTGGTCAATTTTCTAATGCCGGAATTATATTCTATAGAATATTTACATCAGATGATCAATGATTGTATCAAAGAAGCTCTTAATAAATTTGGAATAAAACAAGCTTCTTTTGTGACAAATCACAAACATAGATTTATTTATAAGATTAAAATACTGAAAAGAACTAGAAACCGCGATATACGAAAGCTTGAATTAGCGAAACTTCCTGATAAACTTTATTCACTAAAAAAGAAGAGTATAGTCCTAGAATACAAATTTAAAGTAAAGGGAGTACACATAGAGCAATATAACAAAGAAAACTGTGATATGATCAAAGCTATTTGTAGTAGAAATTCCTGCGATATTTGGGCTGCCCTTAAAAAAGGGGATACGGCGGATATCCGTAATGGATCTATAATTAACGCTGAAACTTGGGCAGCTTATGTTAAGCAAAAATATGAATTACCAGATCGCTTTGTTAAAAACCAAGATGATGTAGAGCTATCAATCACTGACATAAAATTTGTATGGACTACCTCTGATATTATGTGGGCTATCAAAAAATTATCTAATTCTCGTGCCCCTGGCCCCGATGGGATCCCATTGTGCGTATATCGGTCCGATCCGATTTTTTGGAGTATGATCTTAAAAATTAAGTTTGACAGTATTTTAGTGCCAAGTGGGATTTAGACGTCAAATGGGAACAACACTAAATGCCACTATAATGAAACATCTGATTGCCGGAGTGAATAATAACGGATTGAGCACAATTTACATTGGGCCTCATTACGACTCAGGCGGTAAGGGTTTTACGGTGGCGTAAACAGCGCCGACCCTTACCGCCTGAGTACGAGGTCCCTTAGCGCCATGGCGGACTTAACACCTGCTTTTAGCAGGTGTTAAAATCCATGGCGCTAAGGGACCATGGAGTTAATTACGCCACCGTAATTTACGGTGGCGTAATTAAGGCCTTCCCCACTCCCATTATGCCCTATGGGGCAAAAATGGGAATGGGGAAGGGTAAATGGGGATTGGGGGCTTACCGCCCCGCCAAGGTTGGAATGGGGCGGTAAGTCCGCCAACCACCATGGCGTAAACGTAGTTTACGCCATGGTGGTAAAGTCACGGCCCAGGCGGTAACTTACCACCTGGGTCATAATGAGGCCCATTGTATCCATTGACATGTCTTCTGCGTTTGACACTGTCGTGCGCAATGTATTATGGATCAAAATGCGTAAGTTGGGAATTCCGGAATATTTGATTAATTGGATCAAGACATTTCATACCAATACATCTTGTAGAATTCGTCTGACTCAGGGTGGTTCTCTAACTGAACCTGTGCAACTTCATCTTGGTTTAAAACAGGGCTGCAATTTTGCTGCCCTGCTGTTCAACCTTTATCTCTCTGACATAGATAAACTTTGGGAATCCACTCTGACGTTACCAGCAAGGCTATGCTCACTAAGAATACATTGGCTAGCCTTTGCAGATGACCTTATCTTTTTTGATTTAACTCCTGCTGGTCTTCAGGCTAAGATAAATATATTCACAAATTTTGCGTATGAACATAATCTTCGACCTAATTCATCCAAGACATGCATAATGATTTTTAAATCAAATAAGAAACTTAAGAAGTTCAACTGGAATATGGGGGGACTCGTCTGTGCGAATTACAAGAATCCATTTACCTAGGATATCGTTTGAGCAATGCGAATAGTATAAAGTCATGGGTGGAATATCTAAAGTTGAAAGCCAGACCACTCTTAAGTCAGATGAAATTTATCTTTTATAAGTTGTGTAAGTTTTCAATGACTCCGTTATTAGAGTTTCTTACATTGAAGGTTGAGCCTATTCTTTTATATGCTATGGATATTTGTGTTGGTAATTTGCATAAGCAACTTGATCCCATACAGGGTACTTTAGTGAAGAGAGCTTTAGGTTTATCCATATCAATCCCGAACTGTGTTATTAGACATGAGTTGGGATTGATTTCTTTATCTACTAGGTTTACCTGGCAGGCTCTCTCAAACTATTCCAAAATTCTTAACTATCCTGATAATTCTTTATATCAGGATCTTTTTGAATTTACTAAGGGTTGCTCTTCCAGTTCGTTCACTAGCTACCTTGAAACCATGGCTAAAATTTTGAATAATTTGGGTACTGATCGTGATGATTTGCTTATACGTCCTAACTATGTTAAACATAAATTATTTGCGTACGACTGGTGTAAAACTCTAGATGAAATTTCAAATTTGAGTACCTATAAGGAATATGCAAAATTCCTACACAAAAGAGATGGCTGTTGTGATTATATAGCGTTATTTCCGTGTAATAAAACCAGAATGTATTACATGAGATTTAGATTAAATCAATATCATACTCTCGAACGAACAAAATTCTGGGGAACTGCAGGAACTAATCTAGGCGCCACAAAGTGTCGCTTTTCGAGGTGTAGTGAACAGAATGAAACGTTAAAACATTTGATTTTAGAATGCCCACATTTTAGAGATGTACGGACTAAGCTTTTTCTACGATTCATAAATGTGAACTACGCAGATTGTATGATATCTCTTTGGACTCGACTGATGCAAGGAAATGAGAGAGCATTAATCTTTGCCTTAGTAGAGTTTTTGAAAGTAATTGAGAAAGAGATTTTGTTATTTCAATTTCAGTGTTAAATTTGTTTGTTATTGGGTTGTTCTCTTTTGGAAATTGTGTTAAAGCTTTGTTCTACTTTTATCAGTTTTATTGAGATGTTTTGTATTTTGTCTGGTTATTTGATTTTTTTTTGTTTGTAATAATGTCCTATTTTGTAAAGGTTCATTGAACTATATACAAATAAAAATAAAAAAAAAGAAACTATCAACAGAATAAGTACATCGCGTGCACCAGGCCCTGATGGTTTAACCAACCTAACATTGAAAGAAAATCCGAAGGCCTGGGCCGATTCTGCTATAATCTACTTAAAAACATCATAAGTACGTGTGCGAAACCGGCCTCCTGGAAAACTTCAATAATCATACCAATATTTAAAAAGGGCAATAGAGTGAATCCAAGAGACTACCGCCCAATTGCACTACTGAATGTCCTGAGTAAGATCTACCCCTCGCTGCTACAACGTAAACTTCTAATATGGACCTCCGCCAGTAAGCATACTGATCAGAGACAAAAATACTTCGATAAAGAAGTGGGGTACAGTCTAAATCTCCTAATTGTCAACATTTTGAAGATGGATGTGATAAGATCTAGCAAAAAGATCTACCTAGCCATAATCGACCTATCTTATGCATTTGATAGCATAGATCGTGAGAGGTTATGGTTAAAGAAGTCCAACTGGAAATGCCCCCCAAGTTTATTGTTGGCAGTAAAGGAACTGCACACGAATACTGTAATAAGAATTAGATTGGACCGCTCTGGCAAATTATCTGTGCCCATTAAAACCCAGTGTGGAGTTAAACAGGGCTGTCCCCTGGCTGCTATAATTTTAATTTGTTTATTTCCGATACTGACCAAGCTATTGAAAGCCCCAGATCTTTTTCACCTAAAATAAACAGAGCGCCTTTAAGTCATCTATTGTATGCAGATGACTTGATACTAATAGATTCAACCCGAATTGGCCTCCAAAGAAAGTTGTATGCACTGGGCGAATATGTAAGAACTAATGGGTTGAATATCAACGCTTCTAAATCTGAAATACTCGCTCTTGAAAATCTAAGTGGCCAAGGGAAAAAAACATCAGCCAAACCCTTGTTGGCACATGGACAAAATTCCATTGAACATCACAATGAATGTCTGTTATCTGGGTATGGAAATTAATTTGAACATAAATGACTCCCCGTGGGTTGAAACAACAAAAATAAAATGCCACATCCTGGCAATTCAGGCTGCTTGTCCGAAACAGAAAATATGGGAAATATTCCCTGCTCCCAGTATTGGCATTTTATAAACTAAAAGCGGTCCCTCCATTAATCTTTGGTGCTGAATGCGCATTTGGTTGCCCACAAGATCTATGGAGCACCCTTGAGAACATCTGTTGGTCCAGAGTCTTGAGTTTAACCAAGGGAACACCAACTGCATGTATCCGACACAAATTTAGCTTAATATTTAAAAAGGGCAATAGAGCGAATCCAAGAGACTACCGCCCAATCGCACTACTGAATGCCCTGAGTAAGATCTATGCTACGCTCCTACAATGTAAGCTTCTAGCCTGGACCTCCGCCAGTAAGCATACTGATCAGAGACAAACAGACTTCATCAAAAGAGTGGGTGCAGTCTAAATCTCCTAATTGTCAACATATTGAAGATGGATGTTATAAGATCTAGCAAAAAGATCTACCTAGCTGCCGTCTTAAACCGAAAATATGGGAAATATTCCCTGCTTCCAGTATTGGCATTTTATAAACTAAAAGCGGTCCCTGCATTAATCTTTAGTGCTGAATGCACATTTGGTTGCCCACAAGATCTATGGAGCACCCTTGAGAATTCTTTTGGTCCATAGTCTTGAGTTTACCCAAGAGAAGACCAGCTGCGTGTATCCAACATGAACTTAGCTTAACATCCATCAAAGCCTGAGTGTGTTGGAACATGCTTTCTCTATACAGGAAAATTACGTTGACGGAAACCCCAATATAGTTTAAGGTCTTGCAAACCACAAGCCTTGGCAACGAGAATTCAGTTATTGCTCTTTGGGTGAAACGGTGCAAAGACATAGGGCCTCATTACACAGATGGCGTTAGGGATTTACCGATAACGGTAAAATACTAGTACCGGTAAATCCCTACCGCCTTACTACGAGGTCCCTTTGCGGGTTGGGGGATTTAACGCCTACTTTTTGCAGGCGTTAAAATCCAACCCGCTAAGGGACCTCGGAGCTAATTACGGCACCGCAAAATTGCGGTGCCGTAATTAGCGCCTTCCCCATTCCCATAGAGCCCTATGGGGCAGAAATGGGAAGGGGGATTTACCGCCCCTCCAACCTTGGAATGGGGCAGTAAATCCCCTTTCAGCCAAGGCGGTGGCGGTATTTTACCGGCATGAGCCATGGCGCTAATAGCACCATGGCTCACCGCCTACCGTGTAATGAGGCCCATAATGTTAGAACTTGACATCAAGCTAGACATATTACAAACAAATCCAGACCATGCAAAAAAAATGTATGGAGACGTGATTGGTGCTCAACGTGTGATCAAAAAAGAAACCATCAAAAAATGAAATGCGTCCCATACGATAAAAGAGCCCTTAATGAAATCCAAAACTTCTGGGAACTATTTCCCGATTTATATCGAAGAAGAATATATATCAAATTTCGCCTAAACTTGTTTAAAACAAGGAAAAAAACAAGCATCTGGGCTGAAACCAACAACACGATTGATCAATGCAGACTTTGCAATTCCAATGAAGAAACATTGAAACACTTAACGCTGTTTTGTCCGACACTTCAACAAGAAAGGACAAAACACTTGGGAAGATTCACAGAGAAATGCCCAACGCTAAGTGCTGAAGACTGGTGGCAGATAATGTTCAATGAGACCGACAGGGCCTTGACCATTGCATTGACTTTCTTTTTGGGAGAAATGTTATCTCGTTTTCAAACTTTAAACGAGGAGCTGTAAAACATCACTTCTGTTTACAACCATTGTAGACCTCAAAGTAATTTTACGTGGATCCACGATAACCAGCTTCCTCCTTCCTGCTTCATTATAGCCTTTTTCTTTCCTATAGCCTTTTTGAAAGTCTAGTCTTAATAGAACGTTACGACAACTTGAAGAGCTCCCATCTAGTAAAGTTGAATGTAAATGCATAAGAATGTGTTGTATTTTAAAGTTTTGCAATAAACCATATAAAATAAAAAAAAAATAAAAAAAACAATGTGACAGAATCCAGAAGGTGTGTCGGTAGGTCGCAAATGCTCACATAGGGGTGCCTGCTGTTACAAGTGGGTTACTCCTGATCCCACGGTGGCTTGGGGACCACGCCTCACTCACAGCGCATCCTGTCCATTCCCTGCTGCATCTCACATGCACAGCCCGCAGAGTGCCCTCTTCCTGACTCAACACACGCCACGGCCACACTGCCAGGTCTCACTGGCACCATTCTCAAGAGATCTGTGGCATAGCTAACTGTTAACAATAGGACCACGTTGAATTAGAGCAGGAGTCATGGATAGAAAGGCGTTCATGGTCGTACAAAAAAGCTCATTATGCATACATTTATTAAGAAATAACCCTTTGTCTTTTTCTAACAGAGTGGGGCAAAGCATTAAAAAGACCTATTTGTAATAGAGCCCAGGCCACTCTTTTTTTTATAAAAAGGCCATCACTGCTGTTGACACAGAGCCTCAACAGCAGGACCATTTATATAATTTTATAAGTATTACTAAACTTTTTTTTTTTACCTCTGCAATCAGGCTACATCTAGAGGCACCATTGAAGGATTGGGGAATCTTCTTATCAGATACTTAAAAAAAAAGAATAAGTGGCCACCAACCAATTTGTGAGTGAGGCCAAGCATTACTTATGATAAAGGTGGCCACTATCACAGCAGATAAACATCTCCGTTCACGATCTGTTGATAGACGAATTTTAAAAGACGTGAATGACAAGTTTCTTAAGAAATAGGAATGTGGAACATGATCTACCATTGAAATAAGGCAGTAATTCGGACATGTCCTATCCGGGATCTATCATTTGATCGACTAATTCCAATACATTGAGAAAACACCACAAATCACAACAGTAATTAGTAGAATAGATTGTTTATATAGGAGGATTATGGATTAAGAGGAATTACAAGACAAATGTGGACCATTCGGTTTGATTTATTTGTGTGATGAATGTAGGATCCAATCAAAGGGATTAGTGTTTGTGTTTTCTTGCACGGATATTGTGGTTTGTGAACAGTATACCAATTCAGTATTTTCGGTACAATTTAGAATCTTAAATTGAATTTACCCGGATGAAGCCTTCTTAGGGACGAAACATTAGCACGTGCTATAAGGAGTTAATGTTGGTATGTGATTTAGATTCTGTGATAATGCAAGATGTCAATCAACTAAAAGGTTGCACCACATGAGCAAATAAATATGATTTGTACCAACTCTAATTGAATGGTCAATTCATAGTGTTAAACTATTGCGCATTTTCAGTCTGGCAATTGTCTTATTACTTATTCAAATCGGTTGCTTTATGGTGTTACAGCCGCCAGGCTAATTGATGCTGCAGGACAGGGGTTAAACAGATCTCATATTTAAATGCAGACTCAATGAATGTTAACTCTATATACTCATTTAGGAGAGTGCAGCGTCCCATTAATTAACACTATTCTTCTACTATTCAGACTTCTATATCTGTATACCGGAACAATTGCAGTTTTTGGAGTTCCCAAGTAAGTGATTCCACCATTTGAGGACCCGGCATTGAATGCCAGCGTTTCCTTTTCTGCATTTGTAAAAATTGCACTGGGAACTACTACCTTTCTTGCTGAAGAGAAAAGCCGCTGGAGGTAATGCTTCTGTGGGGACAATGTACCCCCAATGAGTTCACCTGAGGCATTTGTTTCCAATACAACAGTGTTGAGCGCAACAGGGTTTACCAAAATTAGATCTGCTGTAAATGTCTCTTACTGAACCTGGGAAGCCTTTTCAAGTTCTTCTTGATCTATTTTCAAAGGCATTCCATTGCTGAGGCACTGCAAGATGTGTCTAATGTTGTTTTTTTTTCTTTCTGAACTGCTTTTGATACATCCGTTGCCTTCATTTTCTTTCTCATGCTCAAGCATCTTCGTGCAAAATGGATTCATGAAAACCAAGTTGACATCATTCCATTGTTTTAAAACAGCAAACAGAGACTTGTTCCCGAATGGCATTTCACGACCACTGGGCAACTTGTATTATTTAAGCATAATGTAGTTTACTACACTGATCAATAATTTGTGTTTCAGTGTCCTTAAGAGGTTAAGCCATGTGGCTTGAGCGGTTCTGTCCAACCAGGCTTCTTGGACAGCTGGCATTTCCCAATAAATTCCTTTTAACATGCTTTCTTGCTTTGCGATGTTTTTAGACATGTAGGGGCTAGCATGCAAAGCTTTCTTCTAACTGCAAATTGTGTCCAGTCACAAATTGTGCTAGGTCAAAGTGGCCTGATATGCAAAAAGAAAAGCCAGCTAGTTGCCTCCGTGCATACAGGAAATCCATGTGCTCAGATTGCCACAGTAGAGCAGTTTGGGCACTCAGACTGCAACCGTGGCTGGAAAAAGTCTGAATAATCTTGGAGAGTACATGCATGCATGTGCAAAAGGGGCACCCTCCGGTTTTGTTAACATGGATGTATGAGCTGGAATTGAACAGTGGGAACATAGCTGTGAAGCTATGGAGCATTTAACAACAAGTGGATGCTTTGATAGGGCTGTGACAACATATGATGTGACAAAGTACCATGTCATTGCCTGGGATTGGGAATAAAGTAATCAACAGCTGATTCAGCTTTTGTTGGGGGGAGGGGGCAGATAATAGGGCACCTGCAGGAGGCTGGGGGACACACTGGGCACCCTGGGGCATCTGCCCCCCTGCCCCTCACCTGGATATGCCACTGGAAGTCATCACGGGGTTGGGTGGGATCACCTGCCCTTTGATGCTGGGCCCTGACAGAGGGCCTTTTGGGTGCAATGAGGCTCCAGAAAAGAGGCAGGGTAACATCACTGGCAGTACACACTTAATTTTCCCTACTCTTTAGGGCTCCTCAAGGGCGGCAAGCAAGTGGATTGCCTGAGAGACCAAATATGTTATGACACTTAAAGGAAGAAGAAGAATTGCTGAGTGAGTGAGTGCCGTCAAGTGTTAGATGTAGAATGGCAGCTGAGCCTGAAAAAGGCTTGGTCTGTATTGCTGCACAGAGCAACAGAGACACATTACCAGAATGTGAAATCCATGTTACAAAATCACTGACCCAATCCCGTAGCAGGTCTTACAAGATAACATAGGTGTCAATATTGGCCAATAGGGGGGTGCCAGTGGGAGGGTCTTAGCACATACAAGAGAATCTGAAAGGGTTGCAGGAGCAAGGAGTCGGTGAGCAAGGAGAGGCGAGGTGTAGGGAGGAGCATGGAGAGAGGGGCAGGAGAGAGGAGGAAGGAGAGAATATTAAAAAAGTTGAGAAGGCACTTCGTAGAGAAGTCGAGAGAGCTGGAAAAGGCAGTTGTCAAAGAGGTAGTTGGAGGACTGAGAAGAGAGGAAGAAGAGCACTATCTAGAAGAGGTTGGAAGTAAAGATAAAGACAAGGAGGAGGTTAGAAGGAGACATCAGGAGGAGATTAAAATAGATGCTCAAGAACGGGACGAGAGGAAGAGAATATCAGGGAAAAGACGAGAAGAGATGAGAAGTTGTAGGAGACACTCAGGAGGGAGAAGAATAACCATCAGGGTGGAGCAGAAGAGAGACAAGGAGAAGTGTGGAGGATACACTCAGAAAGACGGGTGAAATAACATCAGACGGAGAGGTGAGGAAGAGGATGGGGAAGGGAAAGCCACTAAGGAGTGAGAACAGGAGACACACACAGAGAAGGACAGGAGATAGAAAGAACAGGACGAGGAAACCCATTGGGCCTCATTACGAGTTTGGAGGCAGCCATGGTGCTGCTAGCACCATGCCTGCCTCCAAACCCGTGTCTGGGTAGTCGGAATGAGGACTTACTGGGTCATTCCATCCTTGGAGGCAGGGGCTTTGCTAGGGGGGGGCTAAGGGGGCTATAGCCCCTGATCTTTTGGTTGTAGCCCCTGATAGAATCTCAGGAGCTACAGCCAAAAGACTAGCTAGCCCCCAGTCCCAACAGTTCCAACATCAGCTTAGCCCCGGGTCTTTTCCAGACCTAGCAACTCCCCTGCTTGAAGGACCCGGTAAGTCCCCATTCTGAAAACAATTGCCCATTCTCATTTGAGCCCCCATAGGGCTCAATGGGAATGGGGAAGGAGATAATAAAGGGCTCGCAAGTAGCGGGCCCGTTATTAGCTCCCCGGTCCCTTAGCGGGTCCCACTAGGGGCGGCTGGTAAAACCAGCTGGCCCTAGTGGGACCGGCTAAGGGACCTCGAAATGCGGCAGTAGGGGGTTAACGGCACCGGCATCCTTACCGGTGCCGTTAACCCCCTACCACCATACTCATAATGAGGCCCATTGTCTTACAAGAGTGTCCCAAGGCAGAGGTGAGTTCTGTCCCCTAACCATCCTCAGGGACCATTGGAGTGAACTATGCTGCTGGACCAAGACCTGCATTTCTGCCAGACACCCTTTTGCCTAGCACCTCGCCATGTTGCAGGATCCCAGAAGGTGTGTGCCAGCCTCCCTTGAGTTTGGGAGCCAGAAAAAAGGACTAGCCTTGGCCCTTCAGGCATTGAATTGGGATTCATAGCTCCTGAAAGCCCAAACAGCTTAGATCCCTGTGTTTTTTCAACGCCACCCGACTGATTGATATCTGCCCCCCTGTCCATCTTGGGTCCCTATAGACTGGCTAGATCATTTTCTGCAATATATTCCAGCAACCTCAATAAATCATCATTTTTTAACAGTGTGGTCTTTAGTTGCCTTTTCTGCCTAGTCTCATTACTCAGAGTGCTGAAGCTGTTTTATCTTTACATATTCATTGTTACTTCTACAGTGGTGGGTTTTTACACTGTTTCTAGTTAGTAATTATTGTACATGGTGTATTTTTCTGAAATATACATATTTTGATAGAACCTTGATTGGACATTCCATTATTTTTGACTATTGTACTTTGCTGTTTGGGTTGGTACTGAACCACATTCACGCCCCCTTGAGAGCATAGCCTCCACTCGGCCCACGTTACCACATAAGGGGAAGGGGTATATGTCTTAACTGTGCCTGCTTTACATTTATGATTGTGGTGGCTTTTGTTTTGTAAATGTGTGAGGGCTGAGTAGTAGCCCTTTCAAGCCGGGCCCCCTTTGTGCCACGGGCTATTGTAAAATAATTAGCAAAATAAGCTTCAGACAGTTTTGATGATCAGGAGATAGTGGGGACAGAATATGGTCAAAAAGCTTGGATAGATATCAAGGGTGAGGAGAAAGAGATAAAGATCAGAGAAATGTATTAGGTTTTGGAAGCAAATGGAGAAGTGTTGTATGAAGTATGTAAGGGTTTAAGGAGGCCAGGGACAGTGGGAATGTGTTTGTTTCAAAAGCCATTCTGTGTGAGGAAGGGGAGCATGTAGAGCAAGAGGAGTGGGAGTAAACGAAGGCTAACTGGGTGTACAGGAGGGAGGGTAGGGTTGAAGCGGATAGTGTAACTCAAGCACAGAATTTAAAAAATAAAGAGATTAGGCCCTCATTATGACCCTGGCGGTAAGTATCGGTCATTACCGGCAAGGCGCAATTAGCGTGTCCGTGCTGGCAATAGACTGCTAAAAGCGGCCCATTACGAGTTTGCGGGCACAAGCTTTGCGCCATGCCGGTAATGAAATCACTGCCATGCCGCTAAAGGCCGAAAAATCCCACGTACCTGCATCGTATGCAGTGCAAATAGCACCTCCAGCATCCTAGCTATCGGCATTAGCGGTCACCGCTAATAGCGGTTACCGCAAATAGCGGGAACCGCTATTAGCGGTGACCGTAAATAGGCGGATTCAGAAGTAGCGTCATCGCACAGGAACGGGAAAGAGCACGGCGGCCATCTTTAAAAACACAATCCATTGCCATCCACCACAACCAGGAGACATCTGACCCCCAGAACTCCCACACACCTCAACCACCACATGTCTGACATCAGGATGACAAAAGCTGTGAAGAAAAGTGGAGATAGGCTGCGCCAGGAGCGCTTCTCAAGAGAGGAGCTGACCATGTTGGCTGAAACCCTTCAGGAGCATGCAGACGTCGTGTTTGCAACAGAGATGACCCGACCGGCGCTGCTGCAGAAAAAGCAGATATGGGGAATGGTCGCCCACAGGGTCAGTGCTTTCGGCACAACACCCCGCACCCCAAAACAATGCCGCAAGCGATGGGACGACCTACGTATCCGCGTGATGAGCATACTGGCAGCAAACAGGAATCTTGGGATGGCGACAGGTGGAGGTGCTGAGTCGCTCCTAAAACTCCAGCCATGGGAGGAGATATGTGCCTCCACCATAGGCACGGAGTCAATAGAGGAAGTGGGGACATGGAGAGAGGAGCCCCGTCATCAGCCAATGCAGGTAGGTGTCTCAAATCTAACTATGCCAATACCACCACGATGATGTCCAGATGAATGGGAAATGCAATGATGAATACCAGATTCCACCAGACACATAAGCACAAGACTGCCCACAGGCAGTGCAGAGCATCACCTTGTCCACATGCATAATGCACCCCATTTCTGTTGCTACCCACATGCCTCCATGCATCACCCACCCAAGAGTGAGACAACCTGTATGTCACTCCCTCCAATGTGACTCATCCATCGATCCATATCAATGCACAATGCATGCTCAATACCCGTAGACTCATCACTAACCCTCTCCCTCCTTTGGTCCCCCACAGGCACACAATCAGACAGCGGCCGAAGGAACTGCATTGGCTGCAAGCAGCACCGTTGGGGAAACAGCTGCCACAGCAGCAATCTCGGATGATGAGGAAGGGGATGTGCTGCATGTTGAAACTCCCCCCACTGGCCCCCTGCATTCCCCCCACCTGTCCCCATGCAGCCTGCCCGACACCAGCATACACGGGCTATCTCTGGCAAACTCATGGCCGGCAACTCCGAGCCCAACCACACCTGTACAGGAGGAACACAGTATTTTGCCCACCCCTCAACCAACCACCCCAACCCCAAACACCCAAGAGGGGATGCAGGACTTTATAAGGCACCAGCAGCAGCTCACTGGCCTCTTGACACAGCACATTACAGAATGTGGTAGTGCAAGGGAGGACATGCGTGAATGTGCTGCTTCCCTGAGGTCAGCAATTGAGTCCAGCTCAAAGGACATATGCGCAGAACTGGCCACAGTGCGGCACGTACTGTCCGAGATGGTGCAAGCAATGCGGGACAGGCGTCCATCCGAGCAACCGAGTACATTCTCGGCTGCCAGTTCCACCAGGACCAGCCCCGTGCGCAGGTCGGGCAGGAACCTGCAGCGATCAGACAGGGGTGCACCTGGTGCCGGAAGAGGGGGATGCCAGTAGGCACAGCCTTGTGTACTGGTGCCACGTGGTCCACTGGTGCACAGTACTGCACACCATGTGTAGGGGAGTTGAGGGGGGAGGAGGGAGTGGGTGTGTTGGGGAGTTGAGGGGGGAGGGGGGAGTGGGTGTGTTGGGGAGTTGAGGGGGGAGGGTGGTGTGGGTGTGTTGGGGAGTAAAGGGGGAGGGTGGAGTGGGTGTGTTGGGGAGTTGAGGGGGGAGGGGGGAGTGAGTGTGTTGGGGAGTAGAGGGGGGAGGGGAGAGTGGGTGTGTTGGGGAGTTGAGGGGGAGGAGGGAGTGGGTGTGTTGGGGAGTAGAGGGGAGAGGGGGGGAGTGGGTGTGTGGGGTGGAGGGCCTGTTCACTTAGTTTTGCTTATTCAATACACTTTTTGGTTAATCAGAATTCACATGTGTGGACATTGCTTATTGCGTACGTGTGCTTAATTGGTTAACAGTCTACCGTGTCCATGTCCCGGACACACCCTGTGCCCGAGTGCCATCTCCATGTAACCCCCCCGTCCATGTCTGCTCGAAACATTGGTTGATCAGAGTCTGATGCATGGCACGTCCCTCCTGTGCATCGTTACGTCACTGAGGTGCTGCCCCATCCCCAACCTCCTCATCCTCATTGGCAGGTGATTGCAGTTCAGCGTCAGGGGGCAGGGGCACATTCCATCTGATGCACATATTGTGTAGCATGACACATGCCATGACGATCTTGCCCACCTCCTGATGCCCGTACAGGAGTGCCCCACCACACCTGCTGTGGCAGTGTAAACGTGCCTTCAAAAGGCCAAATGTCTGCTCAATCACCACACGGTACGTGTATGTGCACAATTGTAGTCCTCTTCGTGCCTGTTCTGCGGGTTCCGGACTGTGGTAAGGAGCCACCTCTTCAAGAGATAGCCTGCATCATCTGCATGTGGCCAACAATGTATGTGTAAGTTACCACATCATATTTGACCTTATTGAGTGACAACATGACATGCATGTATTTCTTATTTTCAAGCCCATTTCCATGCATGGATGGAGACACATGATACGACTGCTATGTGTGTATTCCTCTTATGGACTGGTTTGCATGCCATCTACTAGTGGGCGCAGGGGGGTCTAGTTCCTTGTGAGTGCCCATGCACTGTGTTAGTCCACAGTGGTTGTTTCTGTGATGTTGCAGATGTCCGGTGATTTGTATGCTTTCATCCTGGCACCGTTGATGTCAGCCTCATGATGATCACACTATGCACAACAAAAGGTGTTGTTCAATTCAGTTGGGCTTCTGTGTCAGTGTAATGGTGTATTGATGTTTTAGACCCTCATGTGACTCCTTTGTACGCAGTAATGGGGGACTGTCCTTTCAGTTGATGGTGTTTGCTGCTGTGTATTGGCCATAGTTATTGCTTGTAGCTGCATTTTGCTGAGGGGGATGCAAACTGATTTTGTACACTGCACATGCAGATGGCTGTGGAATGGTTGTGACAGTGCTTCATTTACATGGTAGGGCTACTTACATCTTGCATTATGTGGTCATGTGTCAGGTCCAGTCTGGGCTGCTTTGGGGCATGAGCATGCTCCATAACCTCTGGCACTCGCAGCCAGGTGAAGTATGCATGTAAATGTCAATCACCTACCCACATCACATTACCATGTGGACATGCAACTCGATAATAAGCCAGGATCTCTGCCCTGCATGTTGCTCCATGTAGCGTGGTACCATCGATTTCCGCAGGATCATTGAATCATGGATAGATCCGGGGAATCGGCCACAACAATGTGTGCTGATCCTGTTTGAGTCACATACCATTTGCACATTGATTGAGTGGTATAGCTTACGGTTGCTGTACACTACCTCCATGGCATGTGGGACCACCAATTGCACATGTATGCAGTCGATGGCGCCAATGCAACTAGGTATGCCAGCCAGTGAATGGGAACCTACTTTGGTGTTTGAGATATCCTGGGCAGACCGTGGTAAGGAAATGTGGTCATCTGTGTG
Organism: Ambystoma mexicanum; assembly: GCF_040938575.1. Classification (NCBI taxonomy): domain Eukaryota; kingdom Metazoa; phylum Chordata; class Amphibia; order Caudata; family Ambystomatidae; genus Ambystoma; species Ambystoma mexicanum. The sequence continues at coordinate 589,625,267 of NC_090924.1, forward strand.
CTTGAGGAGGGCATCAAGCACTTGGTTCAGCCTATGTGACAATAATGGTTGTGAAATGCCATGCAAGTGCCCCACTATGTGCTGGTAGGTGCCTGTGGCCAGGAAGTGGAGCACAGCAACTACCTTCGTACGGGTGGGATGGAGGTGCGTGTTTCATTCAGGCTGACAATGTCGTCATTTATCATGTCGCCAATGATGGTGATGGTGTCCCGGTCCAGACGGTACAGGGTGTGGATCTGCTCAGCGGTTAGGTTGAATGGACTGGCTCTGATGCGTGGGATTGGGGGCTGCCTGCGTGGTGCCACTGGCTGTGCTGGTAGGGCATGCTGGCCCTGCCTTGCCCTCCTTCTCCTCCTGCGTCTCTTGTGTGCTGCCTGTTGTTGTTGTTCTTGTTGTTGTTGTAGCACCTCCACTGCAATCAGGTCCTCCAGCCCCAGCATTGCTAGTAGTATTGGGATCATTGTGGAGTGTGACTGGGTGTGGGAAGGGGTGGGGTGTGCTCCTTTTGTGCTTTCCCAGTCTGTATAGCCTCCACCTGTGCTGATTGTGTGCACTTGTGGCAGTTGGGAACACTGCACATGGCCGTTTACGGTTGGTCCGCGGTGGCGGTATTAGCACCATGGCGATAAGGTACTTTACGCCCTTCACAATTGCGTTAATTGCATGTCCGCCCGACTCGTGATGTTCCCCACTTTGCACCATGCTGGTATTTACGGCATTTGGAGGTCGCGTGCCCGCGCCCTTGGTGGTTTTAGCGGCAACGTTAATTACAGTGCCGTTAATAGCGCATTGTCAAGTCATAATCGGCCAGAGCGGTAAACGATGCCGGTAATTACCGGCATCGTTTGCCACTTACCGCCAGGGTCGTAATGAGGGTAGTCAGCTTTTAGAAATGAAGTGAAAATTCAGCAGCTGAAGGGAGAGTAGTGAACAATAAGTAACAAACAGGCCGATTCATGGAATAATTAGCGCGGCGCAAGTGGGCAAAAACGTGCGAATCGCAGTGGAATAGCAAAAATCGCAGTGCAAGTGCGAAAATCGCACGAAAAGCAGCGCACGTCGATTCATGGAAGGCCGTGCGCGAGAAAACCAGCGGATGTGCGATAAAAAAGTGCGCGGCGCACGTTGGCGCACAGGCCATCTAACAGCGTGCGCCAGGTCACAGCGAAAATCGCACAGGTCACAGCGAAATTCGCACATAGCGCGGCGCACGCAACAAAAGTAGGCGGAACACGGGCGTAACACTCGGAATGGGGAACAACTTGCCAAAACGTGGGCGTCACGGGGGAAGTACAGTGCACAAGTGCGCGGAACGCCCACACGCTCGCCTGCAACACGTATTCATGGAATAGAATAGGGGAAAAAAGCGCACGCTCAAACCAGCGCACAGACACAAACACGACCGCCACAAGAAAGCAGGCGGTAGCGTCTCTGCGGCTGTAAGAAATGTGCGCCAAAAGGTGCGCCAACAAATAGCACCTATATACTGCCATGATGAATGTCCCATACTGTGGCCCTCCAGGAAAAATGACGTGCAAAGGGGTACCCACAAACACGGACACCCGCTGACAAAAAATACGTGTGCGTGTATACCGGGGTGCGCGGGAAGTCTCACACGCGATTTCAGCAGGGTACGTGCATCACAGGGGTTCACGTGAAGTCATTCACGCGATCGGGCCTGGGGGAGCGGGCTACGTGTATTTCAGGGGTTCGCGTGAAGTTTCACACGCGACTGGGCCTGGGGGAGCGGGCTACGTGTATTACAGGGGTTCGCGTGAAGTTCCTCACGCGATCGGGCCTGGGGGAGCGGGCTACGTGTATTCCAGGGGTGCGTGAGAAGTTCCACACGCGAATAGCCTGGGCGCGTGTATTTCAGGGGTGCGCGGGAAGTTCCACACGCGAATAGCCTGGGCGCCTGTATTTGAGGGGTGCGCGGGAAGTTCCACACGCAAATAGTCTGGGCGCGTGTATTTCAGGGGTGCGCGGGAAGTTCCACACGCGAATAGCCTGGGCGCCTGTATTTGAGGGGTGCGCGGGAAGTTCCACACGCAAATAGCCTGGGCGCGTGTATTTGAGGGGTGCGCGGGAAGTTCCACACACGAATAGCCTGGGCGCGTGTATTTCAGGGGTGCGCGTGAAGTCATTCACGCGATCGGGCCTGGGGGAGCGGGCTACGTGTATTTCAGGGGTTCGCGTGAAGTTTCTCACGCGATCGGGCCTGGGTGAGCGTGCTACGTGTATTTCAGGGGTTCGCGTGAAGTTTCACACGCGATCGGGCCTGGGGGAGCGGGCTACGTGTATTTCAGGGGTGCGCCGGAAGTTCCACACGCGAATAGCCTGTGCGCGTGTATTTCAGGGGTGCGCGGGAAGTTTTACACGCGAATAGCCTGGGCGCGTGTATTTCAGGGGTGCGCGGGAAGTTCCACATGCGAATAGCCTGTGCGCGTGTATTTCAGGGGTGCGCGGGAAGTTTTACACGCGATTTCTGCACGGTACGTGTATTTCAGGGGTGCCGGGGAATCCCACATGTGATTTGACAGTGTGGGTCCTCCCAGGTGTACCCTGTACACCCTCCACGGCCCCTGCAGGCAGCCCACACCGCAGGGGACTACCCTGCATCCCTGGTCATGTCCCGCAGGCAGCCCACCCAACATGGGCATGGCCCCCAGCAAAGGCACATGTCTCCTTGAACTAATGAACACCAACTCATGTCCCCTTGCACCCCCACCCCCCAGCACTGTGGGGCACCTGCCAGCAGGCCCCCACCCATGTCCAACTCATGTCCCCCACCACCCCCACCCCCCAGCACTGTGGGGCACCTGCCAGCAGGCCCCCACCCATGTCCAACTCATGTCTCCCACCACCCCCACCCCCCAGCCACCAGGGTCACCCTCCACCAGGCCCCCACCCATGTCACCCACCACCCCCACACCCCAGCCACCAGGGTCACCCTCCACCAGGCCCCCACTCATGTCTCCCACCACCCCCACACCCCAGCAGTGCAGGGGCACCCTCCACCAGGCCCCCACCCATGTCTCCCACCACCCCCGCACCCCAGCAGTGCAGGGGCACCCTCCACCAGGCACCCACCCATGTCTCCCACCACCCCCCTGCCACCATGGGCAGCCCCCACCAGGCCCCCACTCATGTCTCCCACCACCCCCACCCCCCTGCCACCATGGGCAGCCCCCACCAGGCCCCCACTCATGTCTCCCACCACCCCCACCCCCCTGCCACCATGGGCAGCCCCCACCAGGCCCCCACTCATGTCTCCCACCACCCCCACACCCCAGCAGTGCAGGGGCAGCCTCCACCAGGCCCCCACTCATGTCACCCACCACCCCCACACCCCAGCAGTGCAGGGGCAGCCTCCACCAGGCCCCCACTCATGTCACCCACCACCCCCACCCCCCAGCCACCAGGGTCACCCTCCACCGGCCCCCACTCATGTCACCCACCACCCCCACACCCCAGCAGTGCAGGGGCACCCTCCACCAGGCCCCCACTCATGTCTCCCACCACCCCCACACCCCAGCAGTGCAGGGGCAGCCTTCACCAGGCCCCCACTCATGTCTCCCACCACCCCCACACCCCAGCAGTGCAGGGGCAGCCTCCACCAGGCCCCAACTCATGTCACCCACCACCCCCACCCCCCAGCCACCAGGGTCACCCTCCACCAGGCCCCCACTCATGTCACCCACCACCCCCACACCCCAGCAGTGCAGGGGCACCCTCCACCAGGCACCCACCCATGTCTCCCACCACCCCCACACCCCAGCAGTGCAGTGGCACCCTCCACCAGGCCCCACTCATGTCTCCCACCACCCCCACCCCCCTGCCACCATGGGCAGCCCCCACCAGGCCCCCACTCATGTCACCCACCACCCCCACACCCCAGCAGTGCAGGGGCAGCCTCCACCAGGCCCCCACTCATGTCACCCACCACCCCCACCCCCCAGCCACCAGGGTCACCCTCCACCAGGCCCCCACTCATGTCACCCACCACCCCCACACCCCAGCAGTGCAGGGGCACCCTCCACCAGGCCCCCACTCATGTCTCCCACCACCCCCACACCCCAGCAGTGCAGGGGCAGCCTCCACCAGGCCCCCACTCATGCCTCCCACCACCCCCACAACCCAGCAGTGCAGGGGCAGCCTCCACCAGGCCCCCACTCATGTCACCCACCACCCCCACCCCCCAGCCACCAGGGTCACCCTCCACCAGGCCCCCACTCATGTCACCCACCACCCCCACCCCCCAGCCACCAGGGTCACCCTCCACCAGGCCCCCACTCATGTCACTCACCACCCCCACCCCCCAGCCACCAGGGTCACCCTCCACCAGGCCCCCACTCATGTCTCCCACCACCCCCACACCCCAGCAGTGCAGGGGCAGCCTCCACCAGGCACCCACCCATGTCTCCCACCACCCCCACACCCCAGCAGTGCAGGGGCACCCTCCACCAGGCACCCACCCATGTCTCCCACCACCCCCACCCCCCTGCCACCATGGGCAGCCCCCACCAGGCCCCCACTCATGTCACCCACCACCCCCACACCCCAGCAGTGCAGGGGCAGCCTCCACCAGGCCCCCACTCATGTCACCCACCACCCCCACCCCCCAGCCACCAGGGTCACCCTCCACCAGGCCCCCACTCATGTCTCCCACCACCCCCACACCCCAGCAGTGCAGGGGCACCCTCCACCAGGCCCCCACTCATGTCTCCCACCACCCCCACACCCCCGCAGTGCAGGGGCAGCCTCCACCAGGCCCCCACTCATGTCTCCCACCACCCCCACACCCCAGCAGTGCAGGGCAGCCCCCACCAGGCCCCCACTCATGTCACCCACCACCCCCACACCCCAGCAGTGCAGGGGCAGCCTCCACCAGGCCCCCACTCATGTCACCCGCCACCCCCACCCCCCAGCCACCAGGGTCACCCTCCACCAGGCCCCCACTCATGTCACCCACCACCCCCACACCCCAGCAGTGCAGGGGCACCCTCCACCAGGCCCCCACTCATGTCTCCCACCACCCCCACACCCCAGCAGTGCAGGGGCAGCCTCCACCAGGCCCCCACTCATGTCACCCACCACCCCCACCCCCCAGCCACCAGGGTCACCCTCCACCGGCCCCCACTCATGTCACCCACCACCCCCACACCCCAGCAGTGCAGGGGCACCCTCCACCAGGCCCCCACTCATGTCTCCCACCACCCCCACACCCCAGCAGTGCAAGGGCAGCCTCCACCAGGCCCCCACTCATGTCTCCCACCACCCCCACACCCCAGCAGTGCAGGGGCAGCCTCCACCAGGCCCCCACTCATGTCACCCACCACCCCCACCCCCCAGCCACCAGGGTCACCCTCCACCAGGCCCCCACTCATGTCACCCACCACCCCCACACCCCAGCAGTGCAGGGGCACCCTCCACCAGGCACCCACCCATGTCTCCCACCACCCCCACACCCCAGCAGTGCAGTGGCACCCTCCACCAGGCACCCACCCATGTCTCCCAACACCCCCACCCCCCTGCCACCATGGGCAGCCCCCACCAGGCCCCCACTCATGTCTCCCACCACCCCCACCCCCCTGCCACCATGGGCAGCCCCCACCAGGCCCCCACTCATGTCACCCACCACCCCCACACCCCAGCAGTGCAGGGGCAGCCTCCACCAGGCCCCCACTCATGTCACCCACCACCCCCACCCCCCAGCCACCAGGGTCACCCTCCACCAGGCCCCCACTCACGTCACCCACCACCCCCACACCCCAGCAGTGCAGGGGCACCCTCCACCAGGCCCCCACTCATGTCTCCCACCACCCCCACACCCCAGCAGTGCAGGGGCAGCCTCCACCAGGCCCCCACTCATGCCTCCCACCACCCCCACAACCCAGCAGTGCAGGGGCAGCCTCCACCAGGCCCCCACTCATGTCACCCACCACCCCCACCCCCCAGCCACCAGGGTCACCCTCCACCAGGCCCCCACTCATGTCACCCACCACCCCCACCCCCCAGCCACCAGGGTCACCCTCCACCAGGCCCCCACTCATGTCACCCACCACCCCCACCCCCCAGCCACCAGGGTCACCCTCCACCAGGCCCCCACTCATGTCTCCCACCACCCCCACACCCCAGCAGTGCAGGGGCAGCCTCCACCAGGCACACACCCATGTCTCCCACCACCCCCACACCCCAGCAGTGCAGGGGCACCCTCCACCAGGCACCCACCCATGTCTCCCACCACCCCCACCCCCCTGCCACCATGGGCAGCCCCCACCAGGCCCCCACTCATGTCTCCCACCACCCCCACCCCCCTGCCACCATGGGCAGCCCCCACCAGGCCCCCACTCATGTCACCCACCACCCCCACACCCCAGCAGTGCAGGGGCAGCCTCCACCAGGCCCCCACTCATGTCACCCACCACCCCCACCCCCCAGCCACCAGGGTCACCCTCCACCAGGCCCCCACTCATGTCTCCCACCACCCCCACACCCCAGCAGTGCAGGGGCACCCTCCACCAGGCCCCCACTCATGTCTCCCACCACCCCCACACCCCAGCAGTGCAGGGGCAGCCTCCACCAGGCCCCCACTCATGTCTCCCACCACCCCCACGCCCCAGCAGTGCAGGGCAGCCCCCACCAGGCCCCCACTCATGTCACCCACCACCCCCACACCCCAGCAGTGCAGGGGCAGCCTCCACCAGGCCCCCACTCATGTCACCCGCCACCCCCACCCCCCAGCCACCAGGGTCACCCTCCACCAGGCCCCCACTCATGTCACCCACCACCCCCACACCCCAGCAGTGCAGGGGCACCCTCCACCAGGCCCCCACTCATGTCTCCCACCACCCCCACACCCCAGCAGTGCAGGGGCAGCCTCCACCAGGCCCCCACTCATGTCTCCCACCACCCCCACACCCCAGCAGTGCAGGGGCAGCCCCCACCAGGCCCCCACTCATGTCACCCACCACCCCCACACCCCAGCAGTGCAGGGGCAGCCTCCACCAGGCCCCCACTCATGTCACCCACCACCCCCACCCCCCAGCCACCAGGGTCACCCTCCACCAGGCCCCCACTCATGTCACCCACCACCCCCACACCCCAGCACTGCAGGGGCACCCTCCACCAGGCCCCCACTCATGTCACCCACCACCCCCACCCCCCAGCCACCAGGGTCACCCTCCACCAGGCCCCCACTCATGTCTCCCACCACCCCCACACCCCAGCAGTGCAGGGGCAGCCTCCACCAGGCCCCCACTCATGTCTCCCACCACCCCCACACCCCAGCAGTGCAGGGGCAGCCTCCACCAGGCCCCCACTCATGTCACCCACCACCCCCACCCCCCAGCCACCAGGGTCACCCTCCACCAGGCCCCCACTCATGTCTCCCACCACCCCCCACACCCCAGCAGTGCAGGGGCACCCTCCACCAGGCACCCACACATGTCCCCCTGCTCCTAGGTCCTGACGATACTCAATCATGGCCGTAATGGCCAGCATACCCAGCACAAACACCCAGGCAAGGATTGCATCCACCCACATAGTGAATGCAATTACATGATACAACCCCAATGGCAAGTCTGTAAATGAACACATGTCCGTCACACACACATACACAATGGGTGCAAGTGAATGTCAAAACCCATATCATGACATGTATGAAACCAATGAGAAAATACCACAAGTGAAAGTTAAAAAAACATGTATTAAAGATGAAAAATAAGTAAAAAAATCAAACATACAACAATGGGGATAACAAAATAAATGGTCCATGTCCGAGAACAAATGTAAAAAAAAATAAAAACAAAGTAATCCAAAAACAAATTTTGTCCAAAGCAAAATCATGTGGAAGTAAAATAATGAAAAACCATTTCCTCATGGTGAACACAATAATTAATAAAAAAAATGTTTCTTCAATAAGCAAACTATATACACGAAAGTTCCAGGGTCCATGAGCCCAACACCATAAATGAAACCTACTACTACCTAATGAAAATAATATATACAAAGAAGTGGCCATTGTCCGAGCGGTCCAAAAATAAAAAAATTAATAAAGGAAACCTAACACTAACTAACTAAATAACTATATACAAAGGCAGCGGGCAAGTCCTGCGGCTCACTCGGTGATGTTGCTGGCCAGGGCATCATCGAACTCCATGTCGATGTCCTGGAGGCGGGACTCTGTCCTGGCCCCGAGGTCTCGCAGGGATAACCCCATGTCCAGCTCAAACTCCCTGCGAGCTTCCTCGAGGCACTCAGCCCGCCTCAACGCCCGACGCATGGAGAACTCCGCCCTGACCATGGTGAGCCGCTCCTCTTCCGCCCGCTGCCGCACCGCACCTATCCGCTGGACCAACTGCTCCCACACGGAAGACACCACCATCCCAGGGTTGCCCTGCCCTCCGGCCGATGCCTGCCCCTCTGATCTTGAAGGCCCCGAGCCATGATGCCTCCCACGTTGAGCCTGCTGCTGCCTCCGACGCCACTGCCTCTGCCAGCACGACGGCATCCAGGCTGATGGAAACCACCGACGCCATCGTGCACGTGCCCTGCCCGATGATGCTGTCACATCTTCCATCTGCTGGGGTCCAGTTGCTGTGTTGTCCACCCCTGCTGGACCTCCGACTCCCAACTGTGGCAGGGATGGGATCCCCACCGAGCTGGCTGCATTGGTCGGGGCAGGTCCACAGGGGGCCCTGGTGGCATCTGGGCCGGAAGACGGCAAGGAGAACGACTGGTGTATAGCCTGCACAGAGGAGGAGAGGGCCGCCAGATTGGACAACACATGCAGGAAACCCCCGAACATGGCCGATCCCAATTGGGCCACGTCAGCACGGTGCACTTCGTGATGACGTGCGTCCTCCTCCCGGGAAGCACGCACGGCATCACGAATCACAGCCGTGCGCATCGCGACCCCAATCAGGACCTTCTCCACACGGCCAGGGGTTCCCATGTCCGCAGGTGGAGTGGAGTCAGGTGACATGGACATCCCCTCTACCTGCGGACGGGCCTGGGACGGGGCATCCCTGCTGGTGCATGGTGGTGCACTCACAGGGTCAGGGACAGCGACATGCACAGGCCCCTCCACGGTGACCTGTGCTGCCTCCTGCCCCTGGCCCTGGACTGCACCACTTGCACCAGCAGGGATGCCCCCACCAGGCCCCATGTGTGCCCCAGTGGCGGCCTCCTCCTCCTCTGTGCAAACCACCAACCTGGATGGCTCCTCACCGTCTCCCACCGTAGCAGGCCCCTGTGGGGGCTCACCCACCCCTTCCGCTGCAGCCGTGGGGGCATCCCCACCGCCTTGCTCCACAGCGCCGTCTCCGCCCTCTTCTTCACTAGCCGCTGCGTAGAGGGAGACAAAGAACACAAGCATCAGGGCACTGTACAATGGTCCCCTAGACAGGAAGCAATAGCAGATGAGCACCACTGTCAAAGTACACGTCCATCATGTCCCTCCACAACACATGGGTCAGTCCTGGCAAAACACACACAGTAACAGGCATGGTGCATGCCATGGACATTTCCATGCATGTCCAATGGACTCTTGAAACATTCAATGATATGTAACTCACATGCATCATGGCTCATGCCTATCACATGCACACACTTCACCTCAGTCACATCCATCTGGCCCCAAACACACCAAACACAGCGGATACAAGGGTAATTTGGCTGCTTCACTGAATCTGTGCATTGTCACACACATGTGTCATGCATCCATGGCATGCACAAGTCACAGACACGCAGGTCAGGCACACAGACATGGCTACCATATATGTACCTGGCATCAGCACCCATCCCTCACCCCCACCCATGTCCAGGTACAGAGACTGGCATGCTCTCATGTTCAAAATCTGCATAGGGCTCCCCATGCGGCATTTGAACACATGCAACAACCATGTGGGTCACACATCACTGGTCGCACATGCATTACCATGATGTCCCTGCACACATACATGCATACATGGCCTATGGCACACATACAGGCAAGTATCATAGAACCAGCACACCGCAACATGCCCTGTCTCACACAGTAATGCTTGGACACTTACCGCTCAACTCCAGACGGGCCTCCCTCTCAAGGATCTGGGCGTGGAGCGCTGGGCGTACGCGTTCCAGGACCCTCATCTGGATGGAACTCATGCGGCCCCGGCCCCCCTCCACGAGGCGCCGGCCCTTCACAAGGGTCCTGGACCTCAAGTCCTCCCAGCGCTTCTTGATCTTCAGGACGTTGCGGGTTGCCACCCCCTCCGCGTTGATGGCAACCACACAGTCGGCCCAGATCCTCTCCCGTCCTTCCTTGCAGGCGTGGGACGATCCAAAGAGGGCATCATACTGCCCCAGGACATGCTCCACCAGGACACCAACTTCGTTGTCAGTGAAGCTGGTGCCCCTCTGCCCCTCTGGCCTGGGGTTGCCACTGGTGCCAGATGTGGAAGTGCCCGACATGGCAACCCCAGAGGCAGGTGTGGGTGGGCAACTGGGTCCTGGGGCCGGACTGTGTAGCCGTGTCTGGGGCATCAGCCAGTGCCGGACGAGCACTCTTCCTCTTCCGCTTGGAAGGTGGTGGTGATCCTGAGTGTCCTGCGCCGCTCTGGACACTAGGGGCAGGAGCCCTGGTGGACTCTGTATCAGGAGTGTGGGATTGCACACTCAGCATGGGAGTTGGTGCAGGCATTGGCTCTAGTGTGATGGTGTCAGGGGGAATGTCAGCAGCATGGACTAGGACCAACACTGTCCTGGCTGGGTGTGTGAGGGCTGGGGTGGATGGAGCCGCAGCTGCCCCTGCAGCCTCTCCGCCCTGCCTCCTTGGTGCAGCAGATGACCTTGCTGGCCCAGATGCACGTGGCATGGTGACATCAACGTGCACCAGCGCACGTGTCATAGGCCTGCTGACCTGGAAGTCAGCCATGGAGTCAGCCAGATCTGGTGCCACAATGGGCTGGTCCAACAAGGGCTGAGCATGGATGGTGTCAGCCACATCAGCCTCAACGGGAGGGGGGGGGGTTATGGGTGCCCTTGACTGGTCCTCCACACATGGGGGGACAGGCTCACCCTGCAAGTAACGACCACGTCCCCTACCGGATCCACCACGGCCACCACTTGTGGCTCTTCCACCTTTGCCACCCTTACGGAATCCTCACCTCCCAGCCATGGCACTGATGTAAATGTGTGTATGGGAGTGGCTGGAAACTATTGTCCAGGGCAATAGGGGGTCAAAGGGGTTGGGTACCAGATGGTAATTGTACCCTAGTGCTCTTGCAAGGCTGATTGTCACCCCTGGGGAAAGATGACGGGTCACGCTAGGCACAGGAGCCCCAAAAAAGGGAGATGACGTGCACGCAACCCCTCCTAGACCACGTGTGCAGAAAGTAAAACCTGCACTACGCTGTGGCACCCAGTAACACAAGAATGAACGTATGCGTGTCACACGCAGCCTAGAATGACCTCTGAAGGGGTAGGCTACACACGGGGCAAGCACAGATGTTAGATACGTGCGTGACTCACCGTCTGCCTGGTAAACGAGCGTGTAAAAGGAGCATGTTTGGTTGGCAACACCCCCGCCAAAAGAAGATTTGTACGCTGTCTGAGGAGACAGGACAACAGTAGAAGGGAACACTGTTTGAGGGAACAGGCCCAGGTAAACCAGTAAAAGCGAAAAAAGAGAAAAAGCTGTCAGAGGTAACAGGGAATACGAACTTGAAACGCCGTGAAGTAAATCGCGTGTGAAACGACAAGAAGTACAGAATTCACCCACTCGCTCTCCACGAAAAGCACGTACAAGGAAAACGTGTTCTACACATACCTTTTATACAGGGCCACACGTCCAGCGTCACTTACGCGGCGTGTACGCGCTAGGGCCATTTCCACCAATTACACGCTTTGTCACTTCTGCGTGTAGGGACATTTCCACCAATTACACGCTTTGTCACTTCTGCGTGTAGGGCCATTTCCACCAATTACAAGCTTTGTCACTTCTGCGTGTAGGGCCATTTCCACCAATCACACGCGATGAGACTCTGACGTGCAGTCTTTCCACGTGTGCTCTGTCATCACGTGCTGTGTGGGAAACACCTGTGCGGGTCACGTCACAGATGCGCTTATGCGCTGAGGGCCTTTGGTCCAATAGAATCGCGTATACGTGCTGACGCGCTTACGCGCTAAGGGCCTTTCCTCGATTTTCACGCTGACGTGCAGGATTTTCACGTGCCAAATCACTCCGTACCAAGCTGGCCATGCGTAAACACACGGAAGACCACGCTCCTGCCCAGAAGGCCGAACTACTGCCCCCCAGAGCCCCGAGCACGCTCCCACCTACCATCTGCTGCTGCCTGACTGCCTGCTGCCCACGTGCACTGCCATTTGCTGCCTGCACATCAGCCAGGGGTGCTGTTGCTGTGACCACCCCTGCTGGAACCGAAGACTCCCGACTGGGATTCCATCGCTCCGCAGCCCAGCCCCAGGACCCAGTTGCCGACCCACTCCTGCCTCTGGGGTTGTCATGTCGGGGCAAACACCATCTGGGACCACTGACAACCCCCGGCCAGAGAGGCAGAGGGGCACCAGCTTCAGTGCCACCGAAGTTGGTGTCCTGGTGGAGCAAGTCCTGGGGCAGTATGATGCCCTCTTCGGAAGTTCCCGCGCCGACAAGGAAGGACGGACTCGGATCTGGACTGACATCGTGACTGCCATCAACGCGGAGGGGGTGGCAGTCCGGGACTTACAACATGTCAGGAAGCGCTGGGAGGACTTCAGGTCCAGGACCCTGAACAAGGCCCGGCGCCTCTTGAAGGCAGCGGATGCCAAGGGGCGCCGGGGCCACTTGTCGGAAGAACAGATGGGGGTCCTGGAACGCATATCCCCAGCGCTCCACGTCCAGGTCCTGGAGAAGCAGACCCGTCTGGAGTCGAGCGGTGAGTGTACATGCATCCTGATTGTGAGCAGTGCGTGTGGTGATTATTCGGTATTGTGCAGGTTGCACATCTGTTTGTATGGGGTCGAGTATGGGTGGGGGTGTACATGGCCGTGGGGCTGACACATGCGAGGGCTGTAATGTGTGAGACATGGATGGTGCTTGTGTGTGTAGGCTTGCATGGCAAATGCAGTTGTGCGTGCACACATGTTTGTATGTATGTGTATGTAAGTAGACATGTCCGTGATGTCACGCATGTATGTTGTTTTGGGCTGCATGTATGAGCACTGTGTACATGTGCATGTGTGTGTATTTGACAAGGGTGCAACAGTGATGCAACATGGATGCATGTGACTGCGGTAGTGTAAGCCTGATTGGCAGATGTGACATGGATGCCCGTCTGAACAGTGCGACACTTGGCAGAGGTGTACACATGCATGCAAGTGTGGTGGTGTGTGTACATGTGTGGTGCACTTCCTGTGTTGCATGTGATGTCTGGGTCACCTTTGGCTGCTCATGCTGTTGTATGTGTATGGATGGTGGTGGCAGTTGCGATATGGCTGTGGTATGGCTCATGTGTGCGAGTTGCAATGACATGTGTGTTGGGGATTGTGATGACATGTCTGAGGTTTGCCAATGCCACTCATGTGCAACTGTCATGTGTGTATGTGTCCATTGTACAGTGCCCTGATGCCTGTGTTTTGTTTCTCCCTGTCTGCAGCGTCAACTGATGAAGAGGGCGGAGAAGGTGCTGTGGAGCACAGCGGCGGGGATCCGACCGCCAGCCGGAGACGCAAGGCCCGGCTCCCCTCCCGTGTTGTCATCTCGTCGGGGAGTGAGGAGTCTGGTGCCGCGTCCCAGGCCGCAGCTGCCGGGGGGAGGTCCAAGAGGCGGAGGTTGGAGTTGGACTCCGCGGCAGCAGAAGGGGCAGCTGGGACCCCACAGGGCCCAACAGGGGAAGATGGCACGGAGTCATCCAGGTTGGTGGGGGGTCTGGTGGAGGAGGAGGCCGTGCAAGCACCAGAGACGGGGTCTGGAGGTGGGGATCCCACTGGTGCTAGTGGTGCAGTCCAGGACCAGGGACAGGAGGCAGCACAGGCCGCCGCGGAGGTGCCTGTGTGCAATCCTGTCCCCGATCCTGTCCCTGCATCATCTTGCACCAGCAGGGATGCCTACGTCCAGACCCGTTTCCAGGCAGGGGATGAGCTGACGTCAACTGGCCTTCCTATGCCTGCGGACGTGGCTATCCAGGTCCGGGTTGAGCCTGTCCTGGCTGGTGTGGCGTTGCGTCAACGGGCCATGCGAGGTGACCTGCAGTCTTTTCATGGAGAGACTGCACGTCATCTCGAATGGCTCGTTGACCACGTCAGCCTGCTGGGACAGGTCACCCAGACCGGATTCCTCCGTCTGATGGGGCTTGTTCCGACCCCCTCCTCAACTGGACCCCCTACGCGCCAGTCGTCCTCTGTGCCATCTTCCCACCCATCAGTCACCTAGGTGCCCTGTGGAGCTGCCTCTGACAGTGCGGCCAGGCTGGTGGAGGAGGCATCCCTGCCACAGTCGGGAGTCGGACTTCCAGCAGGGGTGGCCACATCAACAACTGCACCCCAGCCGGCGGAGGATGTGCAGGCAGCAGGAGGCAATGCACGGGCAGAGGCAGAGCAGCAGCAGCAACATGGTGGGAGCCATGAAGGCTCGGGGCCTTCGACATCGGAGGGGCAGGCATCGGCCGGAGGGCAGGAGGACCCAGGACAGAGAGTGTCTTCCGTGTGGCAGCGGTTGGGCCACGCCATAGGTGCGGAGCGGCGGCGGGCGCAAGAGGCGCGGCTCACAATGGTCAGGGCGGAGAACTCCATGCGGAGGGCCCTGAGGCGGGCCGAGTGCCTCGAGGCAATCCGCAGGGGGTTGGAGGAGGACACGGCGTCGTCCCTGCGGACCCTCGGGGCCATGGAACTGGACCGCCTCCGGGACATCGAACAGGAGTTCGATGATGCCCTGGCCCGGAACACCACGGAGTGAGCCGCTGGACTTGCCCGCCGCCTTTGTATATAGTTCTTTAGTTTTAGGTTTCCTTTGTTTTTTCTTATGATTTGGAGTCGACGGACACTGCTCCACTTTTTGTATATAGTTGATATTTAGGTAGGTTTTTTAGGAGGTTTCCTTAGTTCAGTTGTGATGATGGACCCTTGTTATTTTTGTACATAGTTCTTTGTTGCATGGAGAGTTTTTACATTTCACTTTGGACAACATTTTTTGGATTTGATTTTCTACTTTTGTGTTTTTATGCGGACATGCAGCTTATTTTTTCACATTTACATTGTAGTTAGTTTTCTTTCTTTAGCATTCGTATTTTTGTCCAATACATTTTTTTTCCATTGTTCACTGTGTGGTTTCATCTCATTGGTTTCATGCATGTCATGTTGTGTGTTTTCCCATTCAATTGGAAAATATGTGTGTGACGGACATGGGTTCATTTGCTTCATGAACATTGGGGGTGTAACATGTGTTTTCATTTCCATGTGGGTGAATGGGTTACTTGGTAGGGCTTTTTGCCTGTGGAGGCTGACCATTACGCACATGATTGGGGATTGTGAGGACCTGGTGGGGGCTGCACATGGTGGCAGGGGGGTGGGGGTGGTGGGAGACATGAGTGTGGGCCTGGTGGAGGGTGCCCCTGCACTGCTGGGGGGTGGGGGTGGTGGGAGACATGGGTGGGTGCCTGGTGGAGGGTGCCCCTGCACTGCTGGGGTGTGGGGGTAGTGGGAGACATGAGTGGGGGCCTGGTGGAGGGTGCCCCTGCACTGCTGGGGTGTGGGGGTGGTGGGAGACATGAGTGGGGGCCTGGTGGAGGGTGCCCCTGCACTGCTGGGGGGTGGGGGTGGTGGGAGACATGGATGGGGGCCTGGTGGAGGGTGCCCCTGGTGGCGGGGGGGTGGGGGTGATAGGGGACATGAGTGGGGGCCTGGTAGAGGCTGCCCCTGCACTGCTGGGGGGTGGGGGTGGTGGGAGACATGGGTGGGGGCCTGGTGGAGGCTGCCCCTGCACTGCTGGGGGGTGGGGGTGATAGGGGACATGAGTGGGGGCCTGGTGGAGGGTGCCCCTGCACTGCTGGGGGGTGGGGGTGGTGGGAGACATGGATGGGGGCCTGGTGGAGGGTGCCCCTGGTGGCGGGGGGGTGGGGGTGATAGGGGACATGAGTGGGGGCCTGGTGGAGGCTGCCCCTGCACTGCTGGGGGGTGGGGGTGGTGGGAGACATGGGTGGGGGCCTGGTGGAGGCTGCCCCTGCACTGCTGGGGGGTGGGGGTGGTGGGAGACATGGGTGGGGGCCTGGTGGGGGCTGCACATGGTGGCAGGGGGGTGGGGGTGGTGGGAGACATGAGTGGGGGCCTGGTGGAGGGTGACCCTGCACTGCTGGGGGGTGGGGGTGGTGGGAGACATGAGTGGGGGCCTGGTGGGGGCTGCCCATGGTGGCAGGGGGGTGGGGGTGGTGGGAGACATGAGTGGGGGCCTGGTGGAGGCTGCCCCTGCACTGCTGGGGGTTGGGGGTGGTGGGAGACATGGGTGGGGGCCTGGTGGAGGCTGCCCCTGCACTGCTGGGGGGTGGGGGTGGTGGGAGACATGGGTGGGTGCCTGGTGGAGGGTGCCCCTGCACTGCTGGGGTGTGGGGGTGGTGGGAGACATGAGTGGGGGCCTGGTGGAGGGTGCCCCTGCACTGCTGGGGTGTGGGGGTGGTGGGAGACATGAGTGGGGGCCTGGTGGAGGGTGCCCCTGCACTGCTGGGGGGTGGGGGTGGTGGGAGACATGGATGGGGGCCTGGTGGAGGGTGCCCCTGGTGGCGGGGGGGTGGGGGTGATAGGGGACATGAGTGGGGGCCTGGTGGAGGCTGCCCCTGCACTGCTGGGGGGTGGGGGTGGTGGGAGACATGGGTGGGGGCCTGGTGGAGGCTGCCCCTGCACTGCTGGGGGGTGGGGGTGATAGGGGACATGAGTGGGGGCCTGGTGGAGGCTGCCCCTGCACTGCTGGGGGGTGGGGGTGGTGGGAGACATGGGTGGGGGCCTGGTGGAGGCTGCCCCTGCACTGCTGGGGGGTGGGGGTGGTGGGAGACATGGATGGGGGCCTGGTGGAGGGTGCCCCTGGTGGCGGGGGGTGGGGGTGATAGGGGACATGAGTGGGGGCCTGGTGGAGGCTGCCCCTGCACTGCTGGGGGGTGGGGGTGGTGGGAGACATGGGTGGGGGCCTGGTGGAGGCTGCCCCTGCACTGCTGGGGGGTGGGGGTGGTGGGAGACATGAGTGGGGGCCTGGTGGAGGGTGCCCCTGGTGGCAGGGGGGTGGGGGTGGTACGGGACATGAGTGGGGGCCTGGTGGAGGGTGCCCCTGCACTGCTGGGGGGTGGGGGTGGTGGGAGACATGAGTGGGGGCCTGGTGGAGGGTGCCCCTGGTGGCGGGGGGTGAGGGTGGTGGGAGACATGAGTGGGGGCCTGGTGGAGGCTGCCCCTGCACTGCTGGGGGGTGGGGGTGGTGGGAGACATGAGTGGGGGCCTGGTGGAGGGTGCCCCTGGTGGCGGGGGGGTGGGGGTGATAGGGGACATGAGTGGGGGCCTGGTGGAGGCTGCCCCTGCACTGCTGGGGGTTGGGGGTGGTGGGAGACATGAGTGGGGGCCTGGTGGAGGGTGCCCCTGGTGGCGGGGGGGGGGGGTGATAGGGGACATGAGTGGGGGCCTGGTGGAGGCTGCCCCTGCACTGCTGGGGGGTGGGGGTGGTGGGAGACATGGGTGGGGGCCTGGTGGAGGCTGCCCCTGCACTGCTGGGGGGTGGGGGTGGTGGGAGACATGGATGGGGGCCTGGTGGAGGGTGCCCCTGGTGGCGGGGGGGGTGGGGGTGATAGGGGACATGAGTGGGGGCCTGGTGGAGGCTGCCCCTGCACTGCTGGGGGGTGAGGGTGGTGGGAGACATGAGTGGGGGCCTGGTGGGGGCTGCCCATGGTGGCAGGGGGTTGGGGGTGGTGGGAGACATGAGTGGGGGCCTGGTGTGGGCTGCCCATGGTGGCAGGGGGGTGAGGGTGGTGGGAGACATGAGTGGGGGCCTGGTGGAGGGTGACCCTGCACTGCTGGGGGGTGGGGGTGGTGGGAGACATGAGTGGGGGCCTGGTGGGGGCTGCCCATGGTGGCAGGGGGTTGGGGGTGGTGGGAGACATGAGTGGGGGCCTGGTGGAGGGTGCCCCTGGTGGCGGGGGGGTGGGGGTGATAGGGGACCTGAGTGGGGGCCTGGTGGAGGCTGCCCCTGCACTGCTGGGGGGTGGGGGTGGTGGGAGACATGAGTGGGGGCCTGGTGGAGGGTGCCCCTGGTGGCGGGGGGGTCGGGGTGGTGGGAGACATGAGTGGGGGCCTGGTGGAGGCTGGCCCTGCACTGCTGGGGGGTGGGGGTGGTGGGAGACATGAGTGGGGGCCTGGTGGAGGGTGCCCCTGGTGGCGGGGGGGTGGGGGTGATAGGGGACATGAGTGGGGGCCTGGTGGAGGCTGGCCCTGCACTGCTGGGGGGTGGGGGTGGTGGGAGACATGAGTGGGGGCCTGGTGGAGGGTGCCCCTGGTGGCGGGGGGGTGGGGGTGATAGGGGACATGAGTGGGGGCCTGGTGGAGGCTGCCCCTGCACTGCTGGGGGGTGGGGGTGGTGGGAGACATGGGTGGGGGCCTGGTGGAGGCTGCCCCTGCACTGCTGGGGGGTGGGGGTGGTGGGAGACATGGATGGGGGCCTGGTGGAGGGTGCCCCTGGTGGCGGGGGGGTGGGGGTGATAGGGGGCATGAGTGGGGGCCTGGTGGAGGCTGCCCCTGCACTGCTGGGGGGTGGGGGTGGTGGGAGACATGGGTGGGGGCCTGGTGGAGGGTGCCCCTGCACTGCTGGGGGGTGGGGGTGGTGGGAGACATGGGTGGGTGCCTGGTGGAGGGTGCCCCTGCACTGCTGGGGGGTGGGGGTGGTGGGAGACATGAGTGGGGGCCTGGTGGAGGCTGCCCCTGCACTGCTGGGGGGTGGGGGTGGTGGGAGACATGAGTGGGGGCCTGGTGGAGGGTGCCCCTGGTGGCGGGGGGGTGGGGGTGATAGGGGACATGAGTGGGGGCCTGGTGGAGGCTGCCCCTGGACTGCTGGGGGGTGGGGGTGGTGGGAGACATGAGTGGGGGCCTGGTGGAGGGTGCCCCTGGTGGCGGGGGGGTGGGGGTGATAGGGGACATGGGTGGGTGCCTGGTGGAGGGTGCCCCTGCACTGCTGGGGGGTAGGGGTGGTGGGAGACATGAGTGGGGGCCTGGTGGAGGCTGCCCCTGCACTGCTGGGGGGTGGGGGTGGTGGGAGACATGGGTGGGGGCCTGGTGGAGGCTGCCCCTGCACTGCTGGGTGGTGGGGGTGGTGGGAGACATGGATGGGGGCCTGGTGGAGGGTGCCCCTGGTGGCGGGGGGGTGGGGGTGATAGGGGACATGAGTGGGGGCCTGGTGGAGGGTGCCCCTGCACTGCTGGGGGGTGGGGGTGGTGGGAGACATGGGTGGGGGCCTGGTGGAGGCTGCCCCTGCACTGCTGGGGGGTGGGGGTGCAGGGGGACATGAGCAGGTGTGCAGGGTAGTCCCCTGTTTTGTGGGCTGCCTGCAGGGGCCGTGGAGGGTGTACAGGGAACACCTGTGAGGACCCACCCAGCCTAATTGCGTGTGATAATTCCCGCACACCCCTGTAATACACGTACCTGGCCAAATCGCATGTGAGAATTCCCGCACATCCCTGTAATACACGTACCCAGCCGAATCGCGTGTAGAACTTCCCGTGTACCCCTGTAATACACCTACCCAGCCAAATCGCGTGTGATAATTCCTGCGCACCCCTGTAATACACGTACCCAGCCAAATCGCGTGTGATAATTCCTGCGTACCCCTGTGATACACGTGCCCTGGCTAATCGCGTGTAAAACTTCACGCGTACCCCTGTAATACACGTACCCTGGCTAATCGCATGTATAACTTCACGCGTACCCCTGATATGCACGTTACCCGCTTTGCGTTCCTTGTTTGGCAGCCCTGTGGACTGGTCCAGGGTTAGCGCTGCCCTTTGCGATGATTTAGCGATTTTGATGGCTTTTCCTTGCGCGAGGGCGTTCTTGGGGGCGTTACTGGCGCTGCTGCAGGTTCGCTGCGATACTCTGCGCCACGGCTGGTTTGGGAGCCTAAAATCCATGAATACGCTGTGCGCGGAAATCGGTTTTAGCACACGTGTCTGGCGCAGACAATCGCACGCGGACACTCTGCGCCAGCCGCTTGCGACACTTTTCTGCGAAATTCTATGAATTACCCTGAAAATGTTGAAGAAGTAAAAGGATGCAAGTCACGGCAGAAAAAAAGAGGAAAAAGAAAGATGAGTATATGGTATATGGAAGGAAGTGAGTATAAAAGATAAGGAAAGCAGACAACTATCAAAGAAATGCATTGGAAGGGAAGTAAAAAGTGAATCAGATGGAAAAGAAAAGAAAACTGTCAAGCGATGAATTCTAGACATGGGAAGGGGAACTAATTTGAAAAATATAGTAAGAAAGAAGAAGACAAAGAAAGGTGAAGAAGAAGAGCTTGTAGATTGTTTTGAAGAATAACAGCTCTATGAAGAAAGCATGCAATGTCAAATGGGAGGACGAAGGAGAGGATGGGATCTAATTAATCACAAAAAGTAAGCAAGACCCAGGGAAGCTATAGAAGTTAAGAAAAGCCAGTGAATAGGCTTTAGAGAGGAGAAGTGATATTCACAAGTTGGAACAGAAGGAGGCAGAGACCAACAAAATACCAAAGGAAAAGGACTCAGGAAGGAAAATGCACTTACCAGACACATTAAGAAAGGCAAACGATCACTTCACTGGCATTCTGAAAGATGGAAGCAACATAATCAGGCCAATCAGCCCCAAACAGGAACAAACAGGAAGGGATAATGTCTTTGGAATAGTAGTTGGCATCCCTGAGGATGGCTAATAAAAGAAGTCCACGTGGTCACATGAGAGATCACGCCATAACTGCAGTCAGGATTGGATGGGATCAGAGGGTGGAACAACCAGCAGCTGAAGAGGGTGAAAGAAATGCAGATGGATGGGTCACACAGCTGAAACAAGCTCTTGCAGCACTAGGGGTGGTAAGGTCACAAAGTACAATACCTCAAGCTCCACACATCCTTGAAATCCAGAAGGTATTGTGGCAGCTGCAGTCTGGGATGGGGGAGGGGGAGACCAGGAGGGACCATGGGCCACAGTTGGTGAGAGAATGGAATTGAACATACAGCTGGTTCAGTCCCATTAATCTATGAAAGCCTCTTCAAAACAGGTGCATCCCTGTTCCTCTAAAACCATCAAGGACCACATTGACACCCTCGCTTCGGCCCTTGCTGATTTTTGCAACCACTTCTTTGCCTCTGGATCCTTCCCCTCCCCTCTGAAGCACTCCTTTGTGCATCCTCTTCTCAAGAAACCCACAGCTGATCCTTCTTGTCTAGCTAAGTATCGCCCAATTTCCATTACTACCTTTCTTGGCAAACTCATGGAAAAGTTGGCCATCTCTCAGCTTAACCTTCATTCCAATTCTGTTGGCTGCTTCCATGACCACCAGAGCTGCCAGAAGCACAGAAACTGCTCTCCAAAACATCCGTGAAGATCTGCTCACCAACCTTGACTCTAACATTCCATCTGTCCTCATCCTCCTCAATCTCTCTTCTGCCTTCGACACGGTCAACCATACTATCCTGCTCAACCGTCTCTGTGAAAACCTGGGTATCACTGATCAGGCTCTGGCCTGGCTGACCTCTTTCCTCTCAGATCGACCCTCCCAGGTCCAACGTGGGTCCTTCCTTTCATCTGTCTTCCTCTCTACCTGTGGTGTTCCCCAGGGGTCTAACCTCTCGCCCTGGCTTTTCAACCAATACCTGGCAACTCTCGCCCACTGCATTGCCATTTTCTGCTCAAATTTCCAGTGCTACGCTGACGACACTCAACTCATTTTCAAGCTGCCCTCTGCCACCTCCTCTCCCTCTCTCATCTCTGATTGCCAAAGTGCCATTCAAGATTGGTGTGCCGCCAATGATCTTTGTCTGAATGTCAGCAAGACAGAGATCCTCCTCATCAGCACACCTTCACCATTCTTTCCCCTCACTCTATGGCCGGCCTCCCTTGGCCCTCCTCCTACCCCCACCTGCGAGGCTAAGAACCTCAGGGTTATCTTTGACTCCACCCTTTCCTTCTCCACCCATATCTCTGAGGTCTCTAAAAAGTCAAATTTCCGACTGAACGTCCTCAGAGGTACTCTGCCTTTCCTCTCCTTCCCCCAGAAGCTCATGGTATCTCAAGCTCTGGTTCTCTCTAGCTTGGACTATTGTAACAGCCTCTTTCTAAATCTACCTGCCTCTACCGTCCGCGCTCTGCAACTAATCCAGAACATGACTGCAAGACTTGTCCTTGGCCTCAAGCCCTGGGATCATATCTCTCCAGCTCTGAAATCTCTCCACTGGCTCCCAGTGGATGCAAGGATTAAATTCAAAACCCTCTGCATTGTCCACAAGGCTTTCTGGGGCCTGGGTACAAAATACCTTTAGCTATCCCTCTGCAAATACCTCCCCTCTCGAGCTCTTCGCTCCTCTACCTCCAACTCACTCAGGGTCAGTCATTTTTCTAAGAAACGAGCTGGGGGTAGATCTCCGTCTTCGGCTGGGGCCTCCCTCTGGAACAGCCTCCTGCCACTCTAAAACTTTAGGAGAACCATCTCTGGTTCCGGAACCACCTCAAGACCTTCCTCTTTTCTTCTGCCTTTGCTCCCCCTCTCCCCTGCTGATCTGTACTCTCTTGGCACCGTGCACCTGGCCACCCTCTGTCTTTTGGGCCCAGGTACCTGCTCATCCTGCCACCCTCCCACACTGCCTCCGGGCCACCCCTTGCACTGGGGTCTGTATCTGTACTCATATAGCCCCCCCTTTTTCTTCCTGCACTTATCAGACCTACCCTGCGGCTGCCTTAAACCTAGCACTTGCAAATTGCTGGCTGCATTACCACTGTTTGTTGCCTTTATTATTTATTTATTGTTATTTATCTGTTTCTCCTCTGCTTCGCACTTTCCACCTCTCCCCCCTTCCATGCACTTTACCCCTCCCCCCTCTCCCATGCACTTGCGCGTTCTCAATGTCACTGGGCCTAGTAAGATCACTGTTTTGTTCTCCCCTGTTCCCCTCCCTTGCCTTGTCGCGCTCTGAAACACTTGTTTACAAGCGCGATAGAAATAAAATATCAATCAATCAATCAATTAACCACCACAGACGGTAAGGCCGGCCCTGTTCCACACAACACCAGAGGCGGTAAGGTCACACAGTACAACGCCTAAAGCTCTGCAATTCTTAAGTTAGAATCCAGGTGGTCACATGACAGATGATACGATGGCTGCAGTACAGGATGTGTGGAGGGGAAGTGGTACCAACCAGTGGCCAGAGAAGGTAAGAACATGCAAAATGGAATAGGTCACACAGACTGCACAGCCTCAAAGAGAATGAGAGGTTGAAAAACCACACAGCACAACTCTGCAAGCTGTCCACCACCCCATCCAAAATCCACCTGGCCATGTGACTCACCACGGGACAGCTGCAGCCCAGGGGGGTGGAAGCTGAGGTACAGCAACCAGAGGCCACAGGTGATGAGAGAAGGCCAGAAGGAACTAGCCACACAGCCAGCCGAGCCCCACACAGTGCCAAAAGTGGCAAGGTCACACAGTGCAAAACCAAACGGTCAGGTGTACATGCGGTTTTACATGTGGTTGACGTTTTATTGCCATTTAATGCTGTGGGTCTGTATACATTGCTGAAGCATCGAGTAGTGTCAATGAGTGGGGCAGAAAGAGGTATGGGGAAAGGATGCAAAGAAAGAAATGAGGAAAGCGTTGAAGGAGAAGTAGTACGAGAAAGGTAGGGAGGAGAAGGAGAGAAGGAAGAAGTGAAAAGAGAGGAAATGGATGCAAGAAAAAGAAAGTTTAGCAGAAGTGGGAAACAGGCAGAGGTGAAGGAAACGTTTGAAGGGAAGAGGTGGAGGAGTGTGAAATATGGAGGATAGGACAGGCAGTGACGTGTCTATTTAGGAACCACTAGATGAAGTTAATGAAAACACTGCCATTGATTGCATCCTTGTTGATGTTCACCAATGGCGTTATTGGCTATATTTTGAACCCTTGAGATGGATTCCCTTAAGGAATCCCTTACCGCCCAATTCCGAGGTCCCTAAGCAGGAACCTCAAAGGACGTGTGGTCAGACCATACGTTCTTTACGGGTCCCCCTAAGAGACCAGGGCACTAATATGGGCCTGCTATTAGCAGGCCCGTAATTAGCGCCTTCCCCATTCCCATTGAGCCCTTTGGGGGCTCAAATGGGAATGGCGAATGGTCGTGTGAATGGGGACTTACCGGGTCCGCACAGGTCGGAATGTCCCGGTAAATCCTCATTCACTCAGACCGGACACAAACCCGGGTTTGGAGGCAGCCATGGCGCAAATAGCGCCATGGCTACCTCCAAACTCGGAATGAGGGCCACTGTCCCCAGTGTTCATATCTAATCTCTCTTGACCCCTGCCCCTGTGGTGACGTAGAACCCTTCTAAGCCCATGGCTTTTTCTTGTTGTCATTATTAAACCAGTTTGCCCTGTTTCATTTCATCATGCCATTCTCTTTTTTAGTTCAGATCATCTATGCGTCTTTTGGGATCTCAGCATGGGTGTCAAGTCACTAGTGGTGTCATGAATGCATATAATGATGTCAATGGTTCACATGGGCATATATGGATAATGGGTCATGGAGGTTAAGTTGGACATCAGACACATCCATAAAGGGTGTGATGTGTAGTTGTCATCTCCTAAACTCTACGGGCCTCATTACGACCCAGGCGGTAAGTTACCGCCTGGGTCGTACCCTTACCACCATGGTGTAAACTATGTTTACACCATGGTGGATGGCGGATTTACCGCCCCATTCGAAGGTGAATGGGGCGGTAAATCCCCATTTCCCATTTTACCCTTCCCCATTCCCATTTATGCTCCATAGGGCATAATGTGAGTGGGGAAGGCGCTAATTACGCCACTGTAAATTACGAAGGCGTAATTAGCACCATGGTCCCTTAGCGCCATGGATTTTAACACCTGCAAAAAGCAGGTGTTAATATCACCATGGCGCTAACGGACCTTGTAATCAGGCGTTAAGGGTCGGCGCCGTTTACGGTGCCGTTAACCCCTTAACGCCTGATTCGTAATGAGGCCCTACAAGTATTAATATGACTTAATCGGATTTTTCCATTAACAAGTTAAAAACATTGCAACACAAAAATTAAATTACAAAATGCCTTAGTGGTCAAGGTTAACTAAATTGCAATAAAAGCACATCTTTAATTAATTCATGCATGCTACAAATAAAAGCACCATCAAAACAATGAAATATAAAAAAAAAACATGGCCTCGGCACAAGTCCTGATGTTGTTCAAACAAGAAAAAGGTCTTAACAAGTGTTCGGCCAGCTCAGTAAAACATTAACAAATTAGCAGAAAATGTTCAAGAACTTCATCGGTTCTAATTTTGCAGAAACCTTTGTTACTGTCCCCTCCAAACTTCCTCATGCATTGAGTGTTAGCACACTTAAACAGAGAATCAAAAACAACCTTCGACAGTTTGCTGATTAGATTTCAAAGATTTCCCCTCCCTGCAATACATGGACTCGTAAAGCAGCATACAGGTCCAGTGAGGATAAATGATATCCATTTTGAGTATCCAAATCCCGTTCCCCCTAAATAGATCCTTCTTTGAATGCAGCCTTAAGCTGGTTAAAGGAATCAAACTGGAGGGTGCCCACCCTCATAATCCCCAACTTGCTACACGTGTGCAGCCCTTATAATGCCAAACAAATCTGCCTTTTGAAAGGCGAATCCGAAATCTCTCTTACAGCATAATGCATATTAGGAATTTACACCATAGCCCAAATGAGCCTTCGAAAAATCCATTCCAAATCTCAATTGAGCCAGCACTTCAAGATTGTAGACCATCAGTTCCAATCAAAAATACTGCCGGCAGTGCCTGGTGGAATCCCTGTTATCCGCCTCCGAAAATGTTCTTGAGCCACAAAAAAGGGGAGGCAGTTTAAATAAGCTCATATCTCGCTACCTTAAAGGATCCTGGAGCGGACATTTACCCTCAATACATCAAGATACGTATCCAGTCTGTGAGCCCCATACATATAACACAATCTTAAAAGATATCCAAATCACAGGGAGGCACAGTCAGCAGTTTTCGTTATGTTTTCCCAGTTGCCATTCTTAGAGAAAAGCAGCCCCAAATATAGCTACGAATTCACCAGCTGAATTCTGAAATTATTCAAATGCCAAGAGTGGTGGCTACCACCTTTCCAGAAGCCCATCCTTTGCATAGAAAAGACATAGTTGGAGCCCAGTTGGAGTTGCATCTAATAGTGCTATATCATCTGCATATTAGAATAGTGCTATACTGGATACTGTTCAGCAACAGCGGTCAACTTTAAGTAAGGATGTTATTGCTCTGAAATCTGAAAGAGACAGAATAAACAGTAGAGGTGCTAAGGACCAACCTTCCTTAACCCTTCTGTTAGTGGTGAAAACAAGCGGGAAACTTCCTAAGCATGCACAGTGAACTGCCACAGTGGTATCTGCGGAACATACGTGTTACGCTCACCTGGCTCCCACAGGGGCGTCGATCTGAACTGGACAGCTGTGGTCTCCACCAATGTGACGCGTAGTGCCAAGATGACGGACTGGACTGACCCACCTAGCTTTGTTTGCTTGGCCCGTAGAAATATTCTTCTGCAAATGGAGAAAGGGAATTAACCACCCGTGGAGTTGAGCGTTAACCCCCCCCACTCCCGCTGATCTCCCCACTGATCACGTTTGATGTCCCCTCTCATAGTCTCACCTGATGGTTTGAAAAGATGAGCTCTCCATCCTGCATTGAGCACAGGGGCGCGTAGATAACCAGTTGCTTCACTGGCTCGAAGGAATTGGTGAGTTCCAGAACAATATTGACTCTGAGATTCCTGGCAAGACGCCGTAAGTATGTAGTTCGTAAGAGTTCAATTGTCTGACTTTCCCTCTGTCCGATTTCTTGCAGGTTGCAGCTTGACCCTAGCGAAGAGTTCCTCGTGGCAACCGGTAATATTCAGGTAAGGATTTGTATTATCCAACACATTTAGATAAAATAATGTCAATATGTAACCTGTTGCTTTCTCCCTTATTCAGGCGCTGAGAGAAAGTATGAAGTCTTGAAGAATAACGCCACCGGCGGTAAAATCAGGTAAGTCTATTGTGGTGATGAGGTTTCCCCTTGTTTGTCCTTTTGTTTCACCTTGCTGTCCTTTTGTTTCCCCTTAGGGGCCGGGGTTCGGCGAGAATGCTGTGGAAGCTGCGCCGACCCGTGAAGAGAAATAGTACCCCCGGTGGTAAAATCAGGTAAGTCTATGGGGGGTAACTAATATTGCCTCTGTGTATTCCCTTGGCTCACCTTGCTGTTCTTGTCTTCCACTTAGGTGCCGGAGTGCGGCGGGAACATGCAGAAGGATGCGGTGGAATGTGAAGATGCTGCGAAGGCCGGTGAGTTCAGCGCGGTGCTGCAGCAGGTGAGGCGACGCGCATAAAATAACTTCTTTCTTCCAGCTCGAAGGTGCGATGGATCGGGAATTCAGGTAAAGGATCAAAGGTATTGCTCTTGTTCAAACCTTTTCTCCTTCTTTCTCCCTTTTTCTAGGCGCTCCGGGCTCGAGGCGGGCGTGGCAGAAGACTGGATGCAGACTTGCAGGCACGGTGAGCGTTATGCTGCTGGATGCAGAATAACGCGAAGCGTGTGCTGCTCTTCGGGCGTGGTTTAAATAGCCTTCAAAGTAGTCCCAGGTAAGTATTCCTTCCCAGCCCCACCCGAGTAACAAAATAGTCCCTAAGTAAAGTAGTCCCTCCCAATCCTCTTTTGGCTTGGAGCTCTTGCAGCATGGTCTGCATCAGGTAAGTTTGCAGCATGGTCTGCATCAGGTAAGTTTTAATCTATGAGCCTGGCACCTATGGCACCAGGACTGCATCCAAATAGCCCCTAGCAGGGGTTGTTGGGCTTGCTTGGAATTACTTGATGCCTGCATCCGGGGTTGCTGGACTTGCTCCGGGTCCCAGGGGGTAGGCATCATGACAGCACTCCCCCCCAAGGCCCCTCCTAAAGTCGTGCTTCCCTGTGGTTTCGGTTTGTCTGGGAAATTTCGGTGGAATTTTTTCACCAATCGTGGTGCATGAACTAGGTTCCCATGACCTTTCCTGTGGTCTGTAACCCTTCTAGTCGATTAAATAAAAAAGTTTTGACTTTATCAGCTTGGAGTCCAGGATGTTCTTAACTTCAAGTTCGGGTTCGCCGTCTACAAGGATGGGGTCTGGTGGTTTGGTTAGTATTGTCCCTGGTTGCACTGGCTTCAAAAGTGACACATGAAAGACGGGGTGAATTCTCATATTAGCAGGTAAGTCCAACTTGACAGCCACCGGGTTGATAATGGCCTTAGTAGAGTAAGGTCCCAAATATCTGGGGTTAAAGGTCTGTGTTCCCTTTAGACGTATATGTTTTGTGGCTAACCATACTTGGTCCCCTATCTGGTATTGTGGAGTATCACTTCTATGCCGATCAGCATCTTTCTTGTATTTTTCTTTCACCTGTTTTAAATGTGCAGTTGCTTCCTTAAAGGCTTGTTTAATTGTAGCGTGCAGATGGTCCACTGCGGGCATTTCTAAGTGTTGGGGTGAGTCAAGGTCTGAGGTTCGAGGATGGTGCCCATATAAGGTATAAAAGGGGCTTTGTCGAGTTCCAGAATGTACTGAATTATTGTATGCATATTCGGCGATCCAAAGAATGTCTTTCCAATTACTCTCAGTCTGATGTAACATACAACGCAGGTATTGTTCGAGAGTCTGGTTAGTCCTCTCCATTTCACCATCGGTTTGGGGGTGGTGTCTGGTCGATAACCTCAAATCGATTTGTGTCAATTGACAACATTTTTTCCAAAAATGTGAAATGAATTGACTGCCCCGGTCAGAGACCAATACGCACGTAAATCCATGTATGCGAACAATGTTTTCGAGGAACTCCTTGGCCAGGATTGAAGCTGAAGGTAATCCCTTTAAAGGAATAAAGTGGGCCATCTTGGAAAAAAGATCCACAATAACTAGAATGGTGTTAAATCCATTGTATGGGGGTAGATCAGTAATAAAGTCTAACGATAGGTGTGCCATGGTGTCGGCGGAAGGTTGTAAGAGTCCAGCTGGTTTTTTCTTTTGACTTTTGATTTGGGCGAAAATTCCACAAGACATCACAAATGATTTAATATCCTTTTGCCAGGTGGGCCACCAGAATTGTCTCTTAATTTTAGCTTCAGTTTTTGCAATACCTGGGTGCCCCTCCATTAGGGTATCATGATAACGGGAAATTACTAGCTCTTGTAGTTCCTTGTGTGGCAGAAATAGCCGCCCTTGGTAATAAGGCAGGTTATTGGTGACAGAGTAGTCCGGGCCTTTCTTTACCCAGTCCTGCAGGGCTGTAGGATCAAAGAGTTGCTGGATCTTTACCTGAATGTCCTCTAGTGTCTGTAGAGAAGTAATGCCCAGGATCCTTTGTTCGGAAATTATAAGTACTGGTTCTGGGTCCACTTCTGCCTCTCCCATCCCTATTCGGGATAAGGTGTCTGCTTTACCATTCTTACAACCTGGTCGATAGGTTATCACGAAATCGAACTCAGCAAAGAACAATGCCCATCGGAGTTGGCGTGACGATTGGGCCTTGGCTGTCTTTAAATACTGTAAGCTCCGGTGATCGGTGATCACAGTAATGGTATGCCTGGCACCAAGAAGATAGTGCTGCCAAGCCTTGAAGGCAGATTTAATGGCTAATAACTCCTTGTCGGTAACCGCATAGTTTAACTCGGGTTCCGAGAACTTTCTGGACCAAAATGCTATTGGGTGAAGCTGGCCAGTTTCAGGGTCCTTTTGAGACAGGTCAGCTCCCATGGCTAGACTGGATGCATCAGTTTCCACTGTGTATGGAAGTTCAGGGCGCGGGTGCTTTAATACAGGTACAGACGTGAATTTCGCTTTCAGTTCTTGGAAGGCATTTTCAGCTTCTTCAGTCCACATAAAGCGCTTATTTTTTCGCAAGAGTGCTGTGATGGGATGTACAACATGTGAAAAATCTGGGATGAATCTGCGGTAGAAATTGGCAAAGCCGAACATGCTTTGTACTCCTTTAACTGAACTTGGTGATGGCCACTTAAGGATTGCGTCCACCTTTCGTGAGTCCATTCGGACTCCTCTTGGGGTCAGGATAAACCCAAGGAATTCAACTTCTGTGGCATGAAAAACGCATTTTTCCAGTTTTGCAAATAGTTTGTGCTGGCGCAATTTCTCAAGGACTGCTCGGACGTGCTTCACATGGTCAGATTCTGAAGAGGAGTATACTAGAATATCATCGTTATATACGACAACACAAACGTCAATGAGTTCACAAAGGACATCGTTCATGAAGTATCGGAAGGCTGCTGGTGCATTGCACAACCCGAAAGGCATCACCTGGTATTCGAATAACCCATACCTAGTGCGAAAAGCAGTCTTCCATTCGTCGCCCTCTTTTACACGTACAAGATGGTATGCCCCCGGAGATCTAACTTAGTGTATATGCAAGCGTCCTTCACTTGGTCTAGTAGTTCAGGGATCAGAGGCAATGGGTATCGGTTCTTAACGGTTATCTGGTTCAATGCGCGGTAGTCTATGCACGTTCTGAGGTCACCTTCCTTTTTGGGCATGAAGAACAAAGCTGAAGATGCAGGGGACTTGGATGGGTGAATGAAGCCATTAGCAAGGTACTGATCTAAGTATTGTCGTAGGTGAAGGTTCTCAGGTTTCCGTAAGGGCGTAAATCCTGCTACAAGGGGGTTGTGCACCGGGTATGAGATCGATTTGACAATCGTACGACCTGTGAGGTGGTAAGGTGTTTGCCTGTTCTTTTTGGAAGACATCCTGGAATTCTTGGTATTCTGGGGGTAGTTGCATGACTGCTGTGGTTACCGTGGCCAGGCCTGCGTTCAGATTTTTCTTTGGGTAACAGGTTTGTGCACAATCTGGGAAGGTTATTCTCTTCTCTCGCCAATAAATACAAGGATTATGTGTTTCCAACCAAGGTATCCCCAGTATTATTTCGAACTGTGGGGCTTTGATTAGATCAAACACAATAGTCTCTCGATGCCCATCCTGACCCAATAGTGTCATCTCTGCGGTGGAATAAGTTACAGGCCCAGAGGCAATTTCAGTTCCATCGACTGTGGTGATGGCATTTGAGGTGGTTTTTCGGCAGAGAGGTAGATTCATCCTGGAAGCCAATTCCTAGTGCACATAGTTTCCTATGGCCCGCTATGAATGTAGGCCCTTACTGCGTGCATACGCAATGGCTGCCTTGGATCTACGAGGACCATGCGTATGATGAAATGCAAGGTCTGAGTATCCTTCTTCAAGCTCGGCAAGCGGACCTCTACGCTTGTCGGGCGTGGTCGTTTCCCGAGTCTGACTCCATATGGCTTTTATCAGCAGCTCCTACCACCTTCTTGGGTGGTTTTACAGGGCAATTCCTTAGAAAATGCCCAGAAGTTCCACAATATAGACACAATTGCATTTGCCATCTCCTTTCTCTTTCCTTCTGGGTTAAGGGTCCTTTAACCCCTCCGATTTGCATGGGTTCTGAAGCATCTGCTCCTTTGGGGTTAGCGTGGGTTTTGACCAACACCCGATTCTCAAACTTGGCTCGATCAGCCTTTCTTTTCTGAAGTCTGTGATCTAACTGGACCACTAAGTCTATATATTCACCGCAGTCTTGAGGTGGGTTCACGACTTGAGCCAAGACATCCTTGAGTTCTCCTCGAAGCCCTCGATGAAATAACGTGATTCGTTTTACCTCAGGCCATCCAGTTTCCACTATCAACCTATTAAAGGTCGCGATGTAGGATAGAAGGTCCTGGTTACCCTGTCGTAGGGACAAAAGTTCATTATCCAGGGCCTGTCCTTCGGAGTGCCGGGCAAATAGTCTTTCCATGCTCATTTGAAAGCCCTGAAAATCCTGAAGAATTGGGTCATCCTGAGTAACTAGTGAATTGACCAATCAGCTGCACTGCTGCTGAGATATGACAATACGAAGGCTACCTTGGCTTGATCGTTTGGGATAAAATAAAAAGTGCAAGCAGCATTGGTTCATAAACACGGCACAACTTTTGGGATCTCCGGCAAAGCGTTCGGGCGGAGCTAATGGAATATTTCCTGGTAGGTTTATTTGCACAAGGTTACTTGATGACACAAGAGCTGGATTTCCCCCGGGACCTGGTAGGGGTGCTTTTCCAGCCTGGCTTTGCAGTAGTTGCCTAGCAAGGTCATCAGTTCACTCCTTTGACAAAATCAGTTCTCTCCTAAGAGCATTGGTTTCTTGACGGGCGGAATGCACTTCAGCCCTCAGTTCCCCTAGTAATTGGGCGAATTGGTCAGTTTCTGAGGTATCCATAACGCCCGGGTGGGAATTTGTGGGTAGGCTTCACGTTCTGTTACGCTCACCTGGCTCCCACAGGGGCGTCGATTTGAACTGGACAGCTGCGGTCTCCACCAATGTGATGCGTAGTGCCGAGATGACGGACTGTACTGGCCCACCTAGCTTTGTTTGCTTGGCCCGTAGAAATATTCTTCTGCAAATGGAGAAAGGAAATTAACCACCCGTGGAGTTGAGCGTTAGTCCCCCCCACTCACGCTGATCTCCCCACTGATCACCTTTGATGTCCCCTCTTATAGTCTCACCTGATTGTTTGAAAAGATGAGCTCTCCATCCTGCATTGAGTGCAGGGGCGCGTAGATAACTAGTTGCTTCACTGGCTCGAAGGAATTTGTGAGTTCCAGAACAATATTGACTCTGAGATTCCCGGCAAGACGCTGTAAGTATGTAGTTCGTAAGAGTTCAAATGTCTGACTTTCCCTCTGTCCGATTCCTTGCAGGTTGCAGCTTGACCCTAGCGAAGAGTTCCTCGTGGCAACCGGTAATATTCAGGTAAGGATTTGTATTATCCAACACATTTAGATAAAATAATGTCAATATGTAACCTGTTGCTTTCTCCCTTATTCAGGCGCTGAGAGAAAGTATGAAGTCTCGAAGAATAACGCCTCCGGCGGTAAAATCAGGTAAGTCTATTGTGGTGATGAGGTTTCCCCTTGTTTGTCCTTTTGTTTCACCTTGCTGTCCTTTTGTTTCCCCTTAGGGGCCGGGGTTCGGCGAGAATACAGTGGAAGCTGCGCCGACCCGTGAAGAGAAATAGTACCCCCGGTGGTAAAATCAGGTAAGTCTATGGGGGGTAACTAATATTGCCTCTGTGTATTCCCTTGGCTCACCTTGCTGTTCTTGTCTTCCCCTTAGGTGCCGGAGTGCGGCGGGAACATGCAGAAGGATGCGGTGGAATGTGAAGATGCTGCAAAGGCCGGCGAGTTCAGCGCGGCGCTGCAGCAGGCGAGGCGACGCGCATAAAATAACTTCTTTCTTCCAGCTCGAAGGCGCGATGGATCGGGAATTCAGGTAAGGATCAAAGGTATTGCTCTTGTTCTAACCTTTTCTCCTTCTTTCTCCCTTTTCCTAGGAGCTCCAGACTCGAGGTGGGCGTGGCAGAAGACTGGATGCAGACTTGCAGGCACGGTGAGCGTTACGCTACTGGATGCAGAATAACGCGAAGCGTGTGCTGCTCTTCGGGCGTGGTTTAAATAGCCTCCAAAGTATTCCCAGGTAAGTATTCCTCCCCAGCCCCACCCGAGTAAAAAAATAGTCCCTAAGTAAAGTAGTCCCTCCCAAGCCTCTTTTGGCTTGGAGCTCTTGCAGCATGGTCTGCGTCAGGTAAGTTTGCAGCATGGTCTGCATCAGGTAAGTTTTAATCTATGAGCCTGGAGCCTTTGGCGCCAGGACTGACGCTCCATATGAGCCTGGCGCCATAGACGCCAGGACTGCACCCAAATAGCCCCTAGCAGGGGTTGTTGGGCTTGCTTGGAATGACTTGATGCCTGCTTCCGGGGTTGCTGGACTTGGTCCGGTTCCCCGGGGTAGGCATCATGACAATACGTTAATGAGTTGTAGTAACCACTTGTGGACCCAGAGAGCATCTAGCTTTTGGCACAGTATCTTCCTAATCCAGGAATGCCACATGGAGCATACCCCCCTGCCCAGGTTCCATGTAATAATGTCCCGGCAAAAATGTCTCCTGACAAATATTACGCAGTTTATTTGCGGAGACATTATTACATTGAACATGCGGGGGACACCCCTGCAACCCCCAAATGTGTTTTTTGTTTTTTTACAAAAAGCAGGGGACATCCCCAAAACCCGTCCCTATACATAATGTTACCATATATAATGTCGCCAATGGCTTTGCACAGCAACATTATGTATTGGGACATTATTACCTGATACCCCTGGCCATACAGTATTTCTCGAATATAGTGCTCAGAGTAAAGCAATGATCTCTAGTGTTAAATCCTCTCATAAAGCCAGGTTCTGAACATTGCTAAATATTTTTAGTATAAGCCCACTCCTCCAATTTAAACATCAAGCATTTAGTGAAGATGTTGCTCTATATATCCAGAAGTGAAATTAGTCCATAACAATGGGGGTCAGAGGATAACCCTTTTTTGAACAATTGAACGATAAAAGTACATTTCCAAGAAGCAGGCATGAAAGCTAACTTGCTAATCCCAAAAAAACACATTCTCCCGAGCATAGGCATGATTACACGATCAAATGAAGATACTTCCTGGTACACATATGAGTAATGGTGTACCTACACATCACGTCATTAGTACGTGGATCACACAACAAACCAGAGAACCTTTTCCTGAGGGAAACTAAACCAACGACCTAGACAAATTCACCATAAACAAGAAACATGTATTGCATAATTACAAAACATGTTTTATATACAAGATCTACACATTCATTAAAATGATTGCAGTTTAAATCCATCAAAACAAAAAACATGAAATGTTACACAAACAAAATAAAACCAATCCCTTAACATGTGCAGATGAACACATATCACATATAGGACAAACATTTTCATGTATGCAGGCAGTACACAATAGAAAACATGTGTTGGTAAAAAAAGGTCTAGTGTGAGAGTTATGTCCCACACCTCGAATATTGTGAACACATATATTGCGGCCAACTAGATGCCCCAAAGGTGCAAACATAAATGTCTCTTACCCAATGTGGGCTATTTTTTTTAACATTTATACTTGGTTTAATTGCAAAACAGGAGACAATTTTTACAAGTTTTGGGACATCAAAAAATAAAAACTAGTACCAGAACCAGAAGGGGAAAGAACCAGAAAAGAAAGTAAAGTAAAAGGAATCATCCCTTATCCCGATTTGGGGCTGTTGATTATGCGAGTTGCCACCAAGTTATGTCGTTCTTGGAGACTGTATAATGTGTTTCCTGAAGAAGATTGTGCAGGGCCTTTGGCTGCTTGTCCCTTGAGTGATCTAATTAAGCCCAATTCTTCAAAGAAATTGACAACAGCTATCACCCAACTGTTGTATTCCCCACTCATAACTCTGTTCCACCATTCCTCTTCCTCATAGTGTCTTAGGTTTTTAAAGAAATGGCCTAGGTGCCTGTCGCGCATATCGTTGGTTACAGTGCATGCTAAAAGCAAGTGTCTTATAGATTCTTCCTTGTCTGGGCATTTGCAAAAGTGACAGTTATTTGTCTTGGATTCTTTTCTTTGTGCCAAGGTTTCATGTGTGTTTATTAGATTGAGCCGAATTATGAGGATATTTTGTCGTTTTTTTTTTATTCAGACACTTGGCCAGGTCACTCTTGTTCGGATAATTTTCACCAAGTTGACAGGATAGTTTTTGATCATTTTCGAGGTTGATGCTTCTTCCAATGTTTGAGTCCAATCGCTCTCTAGTATAAGATTTTTAACTTTTGTGGGGTTACTTTTCAATTCCTCTTCCGAGCTCCCTGC
Organism: Ambystoma mexicanum; assembly: GCF_040938575.1. NCBI lineage: Eukaryota > Metazoa > Chordata > Amphibia > Caudata > Ambystomatidae > Ambystoma > Ambystoma mexicanum. The sequence continues at coordinate 589,661,279 of NC_090924.1, forward strand.
CCAATCTAGCAGGCAGATGTTATTGCAGGCCCAGGATTCGAGTGTCTTACCAGTTCCTGTGTCCAGTTCTTTTTTGATGATCTTCATTATCAAAGGTGGAGATGGGAGGATTGCCTTTCTATTTAGCATCAACCCATTCCAGGCTACTATAGTCTTCATTGACTGTAGGTTCAGTTCTCATTTTATTAGTTTCATAGGTAGCACCTGTGGGAGAGATAGAACCTTCCGCCAATACATTCCCTCTAATTATTGCCAGATGGTTTCTGGGATTTTAGGCATACCTTCGGTGCCATGTTAAGCTTGGAACTACCTTTCTTTTATAAAAGTTTAGAACCGTTCTTAGCGAAAAGCGTCCATATTTTCTGCCAATTACTTTTTATTGTGCTGACAGATATTTTATTTTTTCAAACAGGCTGTCTTGCATTGCTGTGTCCCCGCAGGTTGTTGTTTAAGAAATCAAGGAAATGAAATCAAGTGAAGAGACGAAACAAAAGAATTTTGATAAAATGTATGACATTTTACAAATATACCAAGATGAGGTAAAAATCAGAAAATTGAGAAAAAGTTATCGAGATGATCGGGATTACAAGGAGGACAGGGTTTATACTTTTCAAACAAATATGATAGTTATACCAAATCATCATCAAAGAGTTTGACGCCTAATACATCATCTGCAAGCTCAGAAGCGGATTCAGAACCGGATACTGCTGATGCAGAAGTATTACAAAGCAACAAGGACAAGGGTTACATGAATCAGATTAAGAGATACAAAAAGGTAATAGGAACTTACCACAAAAAATGGTCCGTTTTCAGTTATCACCAATGCCGAATATACCCATACCACAGTCAGGAGGAGAGGAAGGAGGGGGGGATGTGGGCATCGCAGGACAAGAGAACAGAGCAGAAAACAAAAGACAGACAAGGGCCAGTTCGAGGGAATTCAACAAAAACAAATGAACAAAGATCTAGTATTGAATCTCTCCACAAGAAATATTTCAGACGTTGAAAGGAGGTTACTGAATAAAGGATTGTCTTTTGCACCAACGAATAAACTTAATGAGATTGACATACATATTGACTTGTTTAAATTTGTACGTAAGCTTAGGTTAAAAAAATGTTTTGCTACAAAGGTATCAACCAACTATGAACCTAAAGAAATACAGATCCCCATCAGTGAACTCACCATCAAGGACATAGAGGACACTTTTTTGTTAAGATCGTTAATTGAGGATGAAGATTTTGAAATGCATAACCTCCTTCATGAATTAAGCATCAAACCAGATCTCTTAAGTACCAAGGAGTTGAAAACAAAGTCTAAATTTAACCCACAGTTGTCATCAGATAGTGTTATAGATACCTTCTATAAAGTGGTTACCCACGACCTGTATGATATTTCAAGACACTCAAATCAGTCAGGTAGAACAAGACATGCAGAAGACAATCTTACGAGAGGAGAAAGACGAGCCCTTAAATCATTATCAGAGGATACATTGATAGTCATCAAAGAGGCCGATAAAGGTGGCAATATCGTGATCATGGATAGAAATGACTATTTGCGGATGGCAGAAAATCACCTAATGACGCCTGGATGTTACAGACAATTACAACCAACAGATCGGCAGTCGATACTGAAGCATATTGAGGAATCTATCATCCATTGGCATAGAAAGGGCCTCATCACAGATTGTCATGTCACGCGGGAGACTGGGGTCTGCCGCTCCCATTTCCTCCTGGCGAGTCTACCCGCGCGTTCGCGTCTGGGGACTCGCCGGGAGGGGAGCAACGGATTACAGGGCCGGCGGCCTTCGGCGCATGCGCGGAGGTCCTCTCTCTCGGTTCCGCGCATGCGCCGTGGGGGCTTGCCTTCCAAGCCTCGTTCTGGGTTCGCCGGCGCCCGGAAACGGAACGGTTTGCGTTCCAGGCCTCTCGGGCGCCGGCGGCCCATAAAAGAGGCCGCTAGTCAAAGCTGCCCGCGTCTCAACGCGGTTTGCTTCGCTTTCCTCGTTGTTCCTGCCCAGCCTTACCTGTGGCCTGTCCTGGGCCTACCTGCCTCCAGCCTTACCTGTGGCCTGTCCTGGGCCTACCTGCCTCCAGCCTTACCTGTGGCCTGTCCTGGGCCTACCTGCCTCCAGCCTTACCTGTGGCCTGTCCTGGGCCTACCTGCTTGCCTCCAGCCTTACCTGTGGCCTGTCCTGGGCCTGCCTGCCTCCAGCCTTACCTGTGGCCTGTCCTGGGCCTGCCTGCCTCCAGCCTTACCTGTGGCCTGTCCTGGGCCTGCCTGCCTCCAGTCCTTACCTGTGGCCTGCCCTGGGCCAGCCTGACTCCAGTTCTTATCCGGGTCCTGTCCTGGGCCTGCCTGCCTTCAATCCTCACCTGGGTTCGGCCCTGGGCCAGCCAGCCTCCAGCTACTACCTAGGTTTTGCCCTGGGTCAGTCTTCCCTCAGCCCATTCCGGAGTTCTGTCCTGAGTCATCATTGTGTAGAGGGGACTTATCCCACACTAGCCTGCATTCCCCCTGTTCCATCTTGGGCACGTTCCTACAGTTCTCTAATTGGCCAGACAACTAGTTCCAACTGTCCTCACTCTTTCCTGTCTTGCCTGACTCCGAATCTCATCCTGTGTACCATTGGAACTATCTGCACCAGCCAAGCTCCTTTGCCTACTACGAATACCTTTCTGCTACACTGGTCTATCTATCAACTGTCGCTGCACTGAGGTTCTTGGAAGATTCATGGTCTGGACAACAAGCTCTACCTGGACTATGGTTCCCTCCATCTGAGCCTACATCCTCTTGTCACGCTTACCTGGGAGAGTGCCTTTGTGACATTGGGGGTTGGTCCATCCTTCACCCAGTTCCTCATTTGGGTGGTGGAGAGGCTGATTCCTCGTGCCGCTATCTCATCAGTTCCTGGACTCCAGACTGGCGACCTCTGCGAGACCAACCACCAAGACTACAGGTACGCGGTCCTCTCGGGCCAATCAGCTTGACAGATTGAGACGCCTTCCTCCTGATTCAGAGATGGATGAATCGCAGGACATGAGGAACGAGTTGCTAGCGCTCAGGGCCGAGATGACCGCCCTGCGTCAGGAGAATCAAACATTACGACAAATGATAACGCAAGGAGCACCTAGTACCTCTCAAGGAGAGGGATCATTGGCTCATACAACACCCATCAAATTCGACGGAGACCCTAGACGGGTGGCGGAGTTTTGTAACCACTGCAGAATACACTTTCTCTTCAGGTCTACCTACTTCAACACTGATAGGGCCAAGATTGGTTACATCTTGGGGAACCTAACTGGGAACGCATTAGCTTGGGCAACTCCGTTTGTGGTTACGAACAGTCCTATTTTGAATGACTTTGCTGCCTTTGAAAAGGCCTTTCTTGAGGTATTTCAGACGCCGAACCTGGCCTCCGTTGCACAGAATCAATTGATGGACTACAAACAGGGAAGCAATGACGTCATCACCTACATCAGCCGTTTCCGACTTTTGGCTACTGACTCCCAGTGGCCCGAAATTACACAGAAGACACTGTTTCGTCGAGGCCTGAGAGAGGAGTACAAGGATGAGTTACTTCACATCCCTGAACCAGAGAGCCTTCAACTCTTGATCGATCAAGTACTCCGTATTGACCAAAGGCTAGCCGAACGAAAGGCTGAGAGACGTCGGCTTGACAGAAGCGGTCCCCGGACAACCAACACACCTGCTGGTTCGTTTGGGTCGACCGAGTCCGGACCTGAGCCCATGCAAGTAGGAGCCATGAGGGGACCTTTGACGGAAGAAGAGAAGAAACGAAGGAGGTCTTTGCGTTTGTGTCTTTACTGTGGAGCAGCTGGACATTATTTGGGTACGTGTCCTTTGCGTCCGCAGAAGAAGAAGTCGGGAAACTAGGAGACCTGTCGTATACAGGAAGGGCAACGACAGGTCCCATTCCTTCCTCAGACCCTTCTGTTATTTGTTCTATACGTCTGCCCATGCAACCAGCGGTACTACAGACCCTGAAGGTCCGAATTAAACTACCAGACAAGAACCTGGAAGTATCCGGTCTACTGGACTGTGGGGCTTCCGGCAATTACATCGACGAAACGTTCGTCACCAGACATAAGATACCACTCGTTTCCAGACACACGCCTCTGTCGGTGGAGCTTATTGATGGTACTCCCTTGTCTTCTGGACCCGTTAGTCAGTTCACAGTTGGACTGGCCCTTCTGATTGCTGATCATTACGAGGAACTAGCCTTTGATGTTATCAAGTCACCGAACTACAAGATGGTTTTGGGATTACCTTGGTTGCAACACCACAATCCTTTGATAGACTGGAGAACCCAGACCTTGACCTTTTCATCCGAACGGTGTGCTCAAGAATGCAAGCTACCCGTTCCCACCAGGACCGTCTCGACTTCTCTAATAACGGACAGCAATGGGGTTCATCTATGTTCCACGTCTCTGGTCCCACAGGAATATTCCGAATTCAAACATGTGTTTTCTGAACCTGGCAACATACCCCTTCCTCCACACCGTTCTTTTGATTGCTCCATTGACCTGCTACCGGACCACGTTATTCCCCATGGGAAACTATATGCTTTGACACGTGACGAGAAGCTAGTTCTTCAGGAGTATTTGTCGGAGAGTCTAGAAAAGGGGTACATTGTGCCATCGAAATCGCCTGCAGGATTCCCCCTGTTTTTTGTAAAGAAAAAAGAAGGTACATTGAGACCCTGTGTCGACTACCGGCAGTTGAATGACATAACAGCCAAGGACCGGTATCCTTTACCCTTAATTCGCAGCATCCTTGAAACCCTGCATACTGCGCGAATCTTCTCCAAATTGGACCTCCGCGGAGCTTATCATTTGGTGCGCATCAGGAGTGGGGACGAGTGGAAGACAGCTTTCAAGACATCTTTTGGGCATTTTGAATACAGGGTTATGCCTTTCGGCCTATGTAATGCTCCCGCTGTTTTTCAGCGATTCATGGACTACATCTTTGGTGACCTGTTAGGGTTATCCGTTTGGGTTTATCTGGACGACATATTGATATTCTCTAAATCCTTAGACGAGCATGTGGAACATGTTCGTGAGGTCCTTCATCGGCTGTCCGTCAATAACCTGTTCGCCAAAGCGGAGAAATGTAGCTTTCACCAACCCAGCATTGAATTCTTGGGATTTGTTATCAATCAAGAAGGCATTGGGATGGATCCCAAGAAGGTGCGAGCCATACAAGAATGGAGACATCCACACGATATCAAGGCTCTCCAACGCTTCCTGGGATTCGCAAACTTTTACAGGCGCTTTATCCCACAGTTCTCACAGATCTCGGCGCCCCTCACCAGGCTAACCAGCAGCAAGATCACGTTCGAATGGGATCTCGTGGCTTCCCGGGCTTTCGACGTATTGAAGTCGGCCTTTATGGCTGCCCCGATCCTGCGCCATCCCCAGGAAGAGTTGCCTTACATAGTGGAGGCCGATGCTTCCAGCTTTGCTGTAGGGGCAGTCCTTCTTCAGAAAGATCCTATCACGTTGGTAGAACATCCAGTAGCCTATTATTCTCGCAAGTTGAGTCCCAGCGAACGAAACTACGCGGTGATTGAAAGGGAACTGTTAGCCATCAAGACCGCATTCGAGGAATGGAGACATTTTCTCCTCGGAGCACGCTTTTCTGTGGAGGTGCGGACAGACCATCGCAATCTGCAATATCTTCGCTCTCTGCAATGTCGGACTCCTCGTCAAGCCCGGTGGGCCTTCTTCTTCTCTCCGTTTGAGTTCCATGTTACTTATATCCCGGGAACCTCCAATACGAAAGCGGATGCGCTTTCCAGGTCCCTGGAAAACGTAGATGGGACGCCCTGTCCAGAACAGCCACTGATTTCTCCACGCCATTTTCTGCTGGCCTTGTCCTCTCACCTTAAGTCCATCGCGGAAGCCACTCGGTCGGATCCAGAAAGAACGTCCCTTCTTAGTCGGCAACTAGTATCAGAACGAGACGGACTGTTGTTTTTTCAAAGAAGACTCTACATACCCAGAGGAGCCATTAGAAGGGGCATTCTACACGGATTCCATGATTCACCCATAGGAGGACATCGCGGGGTCAGAGCCACTCGAGAGTTGATATCCCGACAGTTCTGGTGGCCTGGTTGGGCGACCGAGGTCCAGAAGTACATTGACAGCTGTCCAATATGTGCCCAGTGCAAGGTTCCCAGAAGACGACCATTGGGTTTGTTAATGCCCACCGAAGTGGCTCCCTATCCATGGCATACCATCGCCACCGATTTCATTGTGGATTTGCCTCCATCTGAAGGGTACACCTGTATAATGGTGGTTGTGGACAGCTTCACCAAACTGGCCCATTTCATCCCATTCCGGAAAATCCCTACAGCTACTCAAATGGCTTCAGCGTTTCTGCACGACATCTACCGGTTGCACGGCCTACCGGAGAAAATCATATCGGATAGAGGTACCCAGTTCCTTTCATCATTTTGGAGACAGGTGTGTGGTCATCTGGGAATACATAGAGCTCTAAGCTCAGGCTATCACCCACAGACAAATGGGCTAACCGAAAGGACCAATCAGACTTTGGAGGGGTACCTCCGCTGTTTTGCCAATGCCACACAGTCTAATTGGAAAGGTGGGCTAGATCTGGCCGAAGTATCCTACAACAACACTGTTCATGCCTCCATTGGAGTCAGCCCATTCTTCTGTTCCACTGGTCTACATCCTCGGTTAATGCCTTTTCAACCAGTTCCGTCTAGTACTGTTCCCTCTGCTGATGGTCTGGTCTTACACATCCGGGAACAGCAAGAACTTGCACACAAGATCTTAAGTGAAGCCAAGGATCGGATGAAGAGACAGGCAGACAGGAAGAGGAGTGCAGAACCTAATTTCCAGGAGGGCGACAAGGTGTGGTTGTCCTCAAAGAACCTGCCTCTCCGCAATCTGCCCGTCAAACTGGCCCCTCGATATTTGGGACCCTTTGTTATCACCAAACGGTTGTCCTCTGTAGCCTTCCGTCTTCACCTACCCTCTTCCTGGCGTGTACATCCCGTTTTTCACGTGTCCCTGTTAAAACCCTATGTGGTCGATGATTATGGCCGCACCTCTCCTCGTCCGGCCTCTGTTTTGGTACAGGGGGGCCCTGAGTTTGAGGTACACGAGATCTGTGATGCCCGGTACCGTAGAGGGGTGCTCCACTATTTGGTTGACTGGAAGGGGTACCCGGCCTGTGATCGTACCTGGGAACCGCGCCAGCACGTGCATGCTCCCCGGCTGATACGTGAGTTCTACGTACGGTTTCCCTGGAAGCCTGGGGCCCCGGGTCTTCCTGGGAGGGGGCATAGTGTCATGTCACGCGGGAGACTGGGGTCTGCCGCTCCCATTTCCTCCTGGCGAGTCTACCCGCGCGTTCGCGTCTGGGGACTCGCCGGGAGGGGAGCAACGGATTACAGGGCCGGCGGCCTTCGGCGCATGCGCGGAGGTCCTCTCTCTCGGTTCCGCGCATGCGCCGTGGGGGCTTGCCTTCCAAGCCTCGTTCTGGGTTCGCCGGCGCCCGGAAACGGAACGGTTTGCGTTCCAGGCCTCTCGGGCGCCGGCGGCCCATAAAAGAGGCCGCTAGTCAAAGCTGCCCGCGTCTCAACGCGGTTTGCTTCGCTTTCCTCGTTGTTCCTGCCCAGCCTTACCTGTGGCCTGTCCTGGGCCTACCTGCCTCCAGCCTTACCTGTGGCCTGTCCTGGGCCTACCTGCCTCCAGCCTTACCTGTGGCCTGTCCTGGGCCTACCTGCCTCCAGCCTTACCTGTGGCCTGTCCTGGGCCTACCTGCTTGCCTCCAGCCTTACCTGTGGCCTGTCCTGGGCCTGCCTGCCTCCAGCCTTACCTGTGGCCTGTCCTGGGCCTGCCTGCCTCCAGCCTTACCTGTGGCCTGTCCTGGGCCTGCCTGCCTCCAGTCCTTACCTGTGGCCTGCCCTGGGCCAGCCTGACTCCAGTTCTTATCCGGGTCCTGTCCTGGGCCTGCCTGCCTTCAATCCTCACCTGGGTTCGGCCCTGGGCCAGCCAGCCTCCAGCTACTACCTAGGTTTTGCCCTGGGTCAGTCTTCCCTCAGCCCATTCCGGAGTTCTGTCCTGAGTCATCATTGTGTAGAGGGGACTTATCCCACACTAGCCTGCATTCCCCCTGTTCCATCTTGGGCACGTTCCTACAGTTCTCTAATTGGCCAGACAACTAGTTCCAACTGTCCTCACTCTTTCCTGTCTTGCCTGACTCCGAATCTCATCCTGTGTACCATTGGAACTATCTGCACCAGCCAAGCTCCTTTGCCTACTACGAATACCTTTCTGCTACACTGGTCTATCTATCAACTGTCGCTGCACTGAGGTTCTTGGAAGATTCATGGTCTGGACAACAAGCTCTACCTGGACTATGGTTCCCTCCATCTGAGCCTACATCCTCTTGTCACGCTTACCTGGGAGAGTGCCTTTGTGACATTGGGGGTTGGTCCATCCTTCACCCAGTTCCTCATTTGGGTGGTGGAGAGGCTGATTCCTCGTGCCGCTATCTCATCAGTTCCTGGACTCCAGACTGGCGACCTCTGCGAGACCAACCACCAAGACTACAGGTACGCGGTCCTCTCGGGCCAATCAGCTTGACACAGATGAAGAACGTTCCTATATTCTCATACCTAATCCAGTAACACCAACAATGTATTTTTTGCCTAAAATACATACGGACTATCAAACTATACCAGAAGGACGACCAATTCTAAGTGGTATTGGCTGGGTTTCAGAAACTTATCTGAATATCTAGATGCGATCCTCAAACCACGTGCTACTCAAGTTAAATCTTACCTACGGGATTCTTCCAGTCTGATACAAACGCTACAATCATTTGTTTGGCATGATTCCTTCATACTGGCTACCTTAGATGTCAAAGCATTGTATACGTCTATACAACACAAATGGGCCTTGGCAGCAATTGATCACACCTTTAAAGATGATTCTGCATCGTATTACTGTCAAATTGAGATGCTAAAAGAAATGCTGCAATCAACTTTGGACTCAAACCTATTCATTTTCAACAATTGTATATTCCAACAACTTAAGGGAGTAGCGATGGGTACCAAGTATGTCCCGTCACTAGCTAATATCTTTATGGGGATGTTAGAGGAGCATACTGTGTACCAAGATCCGCCATTCACAAATCAAGTAATCCATTGGACCAGGTATATAGATGACATATTTCTGGTCTGGGATGGGTCAGTTACAGAATTCCAGTATTTTGTCGAGAGATTGAATCATAATCCCTTTGAGATTGAATTCACGGAAGAACATCATTCCCAATCAATCAATTTTTTGGACTTACTATTCATGTCTGAGATGATCATTTAGAGACATGGACATTCAGGAAGCCAACAGAAGTTAATTCAGTGCTACATGCACAAAGCTGTCATCAACGAGCCACCATACATAATATACCGTATGGAGAATATATAAGAGCAAGGAGAAATTGTAAAGATGATATAAAATTCCATCAAGAATGTACTTTTTTGAGAACTCGATTTAAACAAAGAGGATACCCCAATAAACCATTGCCACAAGCTTTCGCTAAAACTAAAAACTTACTACAATTAGAAACACTAATTCCTAAACAACATAGTGAAGCTAAACAGATGAAACTTATGTTTATAACCAAATTCAACCGGGATCACCAACTCATCAGACACACTTTACAGAAACATTGGCACTTATTGAAATTGGATGAACATTTAAGTAAATTTGTTGATGATAGACCAACAATCATTTTCAAAAAAGCTAATACCATCAAGACAATCATTAGCCCATCCCTGTTACCAGATGTAACCAACAAGAGAGTAACTACTTGGCTCAATCCAATTGAGCCAGTTTTTAGAAAGTGTGGCTTTTGCACAATGTGTAAATTTGCGGCTGATAAAACAAAAAAACTTGAGGGCCGCAATGGAAAAGCTTTCACAATTACACAGGCAATCAACTGCAGAACCAAGTATGTGGTGTATGCTATAAGATGCACCTGCAGAAAACTGTACATAGGCAGCACCAAAAGAGAACTCCGGACCAGGATCCGTGAACATTTGGCTAAAATTGGTAGTCAGGACCCAAATCTACCCTTAGCAGTACATTGGCAGAAGAACCATCAATTGGACGATAAGGCCAGGATCCAATTTATAGGCCTACAACATGTTATAATGAATAAGAGGGGTGGAGACAGAGTACAAACCCTAAGAGAAGCCGAAGCCAGAATAATTTGTCTTTTCAACACAACCATGCTTGGGTTGAACTTGGACACTGAGATGGTATCATTTCTATAGTAATCAAGATTTTTTGTCATATGTATTCATGTCGCATAATAGCAATTTATTGACTTCATGATTTAAAGGAGAATCAATGTAATTTCTGTTTGCATTCTACATCTAATTCCCATTCACACTCCCCAACGTTTATGGAATTACATTCATTTATATATATATTTTTCTCTTTATATTAACTGCTTATCAGTGCAACTGAATGGGATGTATTTATCTTCACATCCTAGATCTGACACCCATATGTGAATCCAGAATATGATTTATATCGATATTTGCGTTCGAATAAGTGCAGCACATTTAAAATGTATTGGAACACATTATTTGGGACTTTTCACAGGTTAATGATTTGTAATCTACAGGCACAATGAATTGTGCCTCCTATTGGTATTTGAGCAGAGACATGCGTTTAATTTTCATTCTTTTTCTTACACGCATTCACTCATATTTGTGGTAAATGGTGGTAATTCCAAATCGACCCAAATGTAGGGGTTGCTAAGCAACAGAGACCAAGCAGGCACTTCAGGTTCCCATGGGAACTATTTAAACACTCTCAAGATGGCGCCGGGCTTCCCAGTACGAAGCCGACGCGTGTGATTCAAGGTCGTTTTAGTGAAGGTAAGCAGATTACTTGGCCCACGGGCAGCATTGCTTTGGGACATCGTTTGAAGTATGCATGCGTATGCGGTTGGAACCTAAGAGCTCATCTGCAATTTGATTTATTTTCTATTTTAGTCTAAAACTTGCCGTGTTAATGTAGCATCAAAAACAATCCTGTTTTGTAAACATCGTGCTAATGCGCGTTAGAATTTCCTTTTTCTTTTCACTGCAAACAATGCAGTTTCATTCGGTGAACACAACTATATGACTTGTATGCTGTATAGCCTCTAGTTACTAGTAATTTTTGCTGTGCTTTTGCACCACAAATTCGTAATTGTTGTTGTAACCTGGCATTAATGTGTTTTCACTGCAAACGATGCAGTTTCATCCGGTAAACACAACCATATGACTTGTATGCTAGATAGTTTCTAGTTAATAGTAATTTTTGCTGTGTTTTTGCATCACAAAATCGTAATTGTTGTTGTAATCTGGCACTAATGTGTTTCATAACTTTTTCTCTATGTGAACAATGCTTTTTTTCGTTTGCTTAACACAAACAAAACATTTTTTGGTCGAGCTAAATGGGTGCTTTTCCAGCTAACTTGGACATGTCATAACTAAAGACGCCATATAGTAAAGGAATAAGAGTGTTTGGTCACCCGAAATACTGTACCGCGCCTTTGTGTTTGTGTAAACGCTTACTAACAGGTGTCAGATGGCGTTGTTTGGGATTTTTACATCCCCAGTTATTTGCATTGGGTATCTCACCCTAATTAAGCATTGCACAGTAACAATGACTTCATTTCAGATAATACTTAGGGATTTAGCATGGGACGATACCCATATGGTAATGTATAAATCATAATTCCTTTCTGATATTAGATACATTTAATGGGATCTGACCCTACACAACATCAAGAAAAGAGGAGCTACTAACCCCAGGCGTGGGTAAGCCAACACAGTTATTAGTCATAAGGTTTTGGTTAAATATGTAACACCAAAAATAACTTTTTGAGATTAAATGGAACTAATGGATCAATCTTCTCTTGTTTTTACATGTCTCTCCCCGATCTTCTTCTTACATCCTTCTTCTAGTAAATATGATGTGATTGTTATCTTTTGTAAATAATTAATAATGCCAAAATTGTTGAAATTTCGCCTGAATTTGACGTTTTTGATTCTGTAATACCTTGATATGAAATAATATCTCATTTTTATTATTGTTTTATTACTCTATGATAGTATGCCTATACTAGCCCTGATTTGATAAAGGCCACATTAGGCCGAAACACGTGTAATCACTACAAAGGGCAAATGTTATGATCAGTTATCGTATGATTATAATAATCACTACAAAGGGCAAATGTTATGATCAGTTATCGCATGATTATAATACACACAATTATTATCAAAGGCGCACTGTCTTGGATTATTTTGTATGCCTTGGCATACCCTCATTACAAAAAAAATTTTGACAGGTTTTTTTTTTGTGGCTTACCGTCAATCCAGAGACCTGCGACAGGATATTGTATATTGTTGGAACATAAGGGGTTGTACCTGTCCCCAGTTTAATTTAATTTCTGGATGCAATCAACCATACTTTCAGCAATAGTAAAGAGTCGCCAAACTGACCAGCTGTACCTACAAGCCCAGTCCATCTTGTTACATGTTGTTTAAGATAATTCCCAGATATTTAAAGCTTTTCACCTTTTCAAGTTTTTTGCCGTCGATGTTCCTGCTCAGTTGTATTCAGGTTTATTCAGCTAATTTTTTAGAGGTTCTTTCAAATTACATTATTTTTGTTTTCTCTTTGTTCATCTGAAGATGGTTCTCTTTTAGGTAAGCCGACAGATTGTTTAGTTGCCTTTATAAACCAATGGGCGTCTGATCCATCATAATGATGTCCGCGTGCAACAGTCTTGATATTTTAGAGTTTCCAATCACCGGGGGAAAAGATGTTATGTCCAGCTCCGAGTTCATGTAATCCGCTATATATGCATTATATAGGGCTGGGGCCAGTGGGCACCCCTGTTTCACTCCACGCTCTGTGCTGATAGATTTGGATATGCTTCCTGCTCCATTCAGGAGCACAAACATTGAGGTTCCGGAGTAAAGGGCTATTATAGGGCTCAGTATATCATCGGGACAGTTTCTTGTTTCGAGTTTGTTCCAAAGCCTTTCGCGGTGGATCTGGTCGAAGGTTTGGACCAGGTTCACGAACGCCATAAAAAGTCTTGGTCTGCCCTCCATCACCTTTAAGATGTTTAAAATCAGTATGTTCCCTGAGGTACCCAGGTTTTTCACAAAGCCTGCCTGCCAGGGATGGAAGCATGCGGACTGGGTGGTCCAATCTTGTAGCTTGTCCAATATTAAGGAGGCAAATATCTTCCCTATAGTGTCCAGCAGAGCTATCGGACGATAGTGATTTTGGTTTTCTCTGTCTCCTTTTTTTAAAGATTGGGACTACCACCACTTTTTTCCATGAAGGCGGTCTGGAGTTAGTTCGTATACAGTTCTGAAGGACTTCTTTGATGAATTGTGCCCATTGTACTGGATGTTTCTTGACGTCGTCGCTCATGATGCTATCTGGGCCCGGAGCTTGCAAACCGTTCCGTTTTTTTATTTTCGTTAGTAAAGATTCGTTATCATGCGGTAAGGACCAAGGTTTTCTTTTCTTTTTGTTATTACCAAGGCTCTGGATGAATTTTTTCCTTGCGGTTTACTGTATAGCATCGAGAAGCGGTCAACCCATTTCCGTTCAGCCACACTGTTTTGAAGGCAAAGGTTGGGTCCTTTTGTGGTCCCCTTAATTAGTGCCCAGAAAGCTCTTATTTTTTTACCACTAATTGCACGCAACATTGCCTCCAAGTCTTCTTGATACAGACCATGACGATTTTGCTGAAGCCATGTTTTGTAGGCTCTCACTGCCTTCTCTACTTCTCATGTTTTTGGCTGCGAGCTATATTTATGAGCACTTAATTTCAGTTTCCTTATTGCTTTTCTTTTATCCACCAGTTGTTGGTTATATTCGTGGATATGTGTTCTTCCCTGATGGGAAAACTTTGTTTTGATCACGATGGGGCTAAGTGAGGTATCGTATTGAAAAGTCTGCTATGCCAAAATTGGGAATACATGCTCCTAGTTTCGACTCTCAAAAAACAGTCTTCCTCAGGGCCAGAATAAAAGCAGAACCTTCAATTAATGGAGAAAACGTGATTCAACCTTGAACACTAATGTCTGCCGAGTACAAATCACATTCAACGTACAGCGGACCACCCCTTCTTCAGAACGGAGACTCAATCTCCCACAACCCTAGCAAAGCCATGTTAAGGTCTTATATTTCAATTTGAAAACATGCAGCATGCCTATGAATGCATAGAGACACAGTGGGGGTTTTAGAACAGTCTGTGACAACGTAAATCCATCTTAGTAAACATGTTTACATCACTATATTTCCCTTAGCGCTTGAATGAGGTGGGATAATCCTGCAGCAGACAAAATCCACCAGTGCAGCTGCCTTCAGACACCGGCATGTAGGATGTAATCAGAGTGAGAAACCGCGTAACAGCTATTTTACTAATTGCATTAAAAAGCCGTACCTAAATGGGTGACCACAAAGCAGGAAACCAAATGAAAATATTCAACCTTAGTCCCTCCGGGCCAGCTGCTTTCAAATTTTTTAAAAAACCTAATGCACGCAAACATTTCTTCTTCCATAAAAATTAAGCCACTTCTCAGATAATCACTGAGAATATTATATTAGCCAGGGCTAGATCAAAGAACATTTCCTGAAAAAGTGTTATTCAACTGGCCAAAGAGATTAAACTATACACTTCCGGCCCATGATTCTCAAGCCCCTTTGGAAACAATTTCCAGAAGAGTTTACTGACATTCATACACCCAGCCTTCTCCAAAAGATCCCATTGTTTAATCACAAACTCTTCTTATTTCGCTTTTAACAATTTTAAATGCAGATGTTTAAGACAAAAACACTACAATGTGGAGCACACACAACTCCTCACTTGCCTATCCAATTTCCTTTTCAGTATTCTGCTTTCCACATCAAACCAGGGGTGTCATGTGTCTTCCATTTGACTCTCTTGTGGAAGCACCCTTCTTATATAAAAGGATTTCCTTCTAATAGCTCCATCAACTGTTCATAGAGATTGACAAAAATATTTGAATCCACCAACTACTTCACAATAATTAACAATATGTGATTGATTTCTTGAGAATGGATAATTCTTTCAAAAGTATACCTTCCGAGCTTGAGAATAGACTGGGAACAATTCTGAATTGGGAACGTCTAGGATCACTTTGAATGCATTCAGGAATGCATGTATGACTAACAATCTACTGTGCAGTAATCAATCATCGAGATTGATTTCCTGATTGGAAGTGCACCTTGCAGATATATTGACTGAACATCTGCCTAATGCTTTTCCTCTGGTATCATATATCAAATTAAAATTATTCATTTTTGTGATCCAATGATATTCCTCCAAAATGATGCTTTCATTATATTCTAAATGAGGAGGCACTAATTTAGTGGTAAACTCTCCTATAATTAATAATTTCAATATGTAATACATTTGCAATGTCACTTTTCATGTAAGAAATAAGAGGGCGGCTTATTTTTATTGGAGGGTTATAAATGTTAATAATCTTCAATTATTGCATACCATTAGGGATGGACAAAGATAATGTAAACATCTGTTCTGACCAATAAGCATCGTTTCAATCAGGGAAGGAGAAGTTAGAAGTAATAGGATTGCAATGATGCCCTAGTGGCGACCCCTATACATTTTTCCGCCTTCACAGAAAAAATAAAATAATCGTTCAGAGTAAACACACCTAATAAGCACGTGTATTGGAAGCAGATTGCATCAAAATTTCTAATCCAATCTGCATTAAATAGCTTATTCTTTACTCCAGCTATATTCCAAGAAATCAAATCCAAACATCTATTGACAGGGCCATTGTTATCTCGTGATAACAAAATAGTAGCTCTCTAGGTTAGAGATGGGATGGTGGTAAGAGCATCTTACACCCATACAAGTCATCAAAGGCTTGACTCGATATCTCTCTGGGCGATTTGGCACAATGCTGCTGAGTGCCCTCCAGCCCCGACTTTTGAAAAATCATTAAATAACTGCAGAGGAATTACCTGCAGAATTTAAATGCCATTTTTCTACGGCTGAAATAATATCTGCTTTTCTCAAACCCAAACTGGGGTTGATTAGCTCAATTGCGCGTCAGGAAGATCACATTGGGGCTCATACCAAGCATGCCAGTCCGGAAACAACGGTGCCGGTAAGTTTACCAGCACTGTTCTTTCCAGACTGGCATATTACGAGTCTGCCTGATGGAGCCGCTGTGCCCAGCAGGTCAGACCCTGCCGGACACAGCGGCCACGGTAAGCAGACCATCACGGAAGTACTGCAACTGTTATTAATGGTGCCGTGCTTCCGTGTTCCCCATTCCCATCGAGTTCTACGGGAATGGGGAATTACAATTTACTGGCGCCTGACTTTCCGAAACGCTGGGGTTGTAATCCCTCTGTGTTACTGGCAAGTCAGGCATCGGTAAATCATTACAGGTCCAGTGGCAACCTACACGGTACCGGCACGGTTACTGCCGGACTCGTAATGAGCCCAATTGTTTTGATTAAACATCCAGAAATTCCCTTTTTCGTTAGAACATCCCTACACTGTATTAAACAGGTACAAAAATAGGGATCAATGAAACCAAAATGTAAATAGTATCCACAGCAATACATGCAGACATATGAAATGCATATGGAAGTATACATCTTGAAAGAAATATCTGTAAAACCTAGACTCTCATTAATAAATGAGTGTTTATATGGGTTTGCATTTCCATGTGTCCGACCTTAAAAATACATATAAAATCAAGTTTTCTCCACTACTCCAAGGGATCCGTGTCTGATGGAGTCATTGCTGGGCAACCTTCCTGGGCTTTTCCAATCGCAAGCACATGGTCAGGCTCCCTACCCAACATGGCCGTCCCTCCCACCAAGGTGTTAGTCAAAAAGGCTCCATCAGCTCATAAAACCGCTGCAAGGCTTGCACCCCTGGGTGTTTCAGGGAGGACTGCAGCAGACCAGCAACTAGGTAGAGTTGTATTGCTACAGGTACATCCAGAGAGCCCTGCTAGCTTGTTAATATGTTATCCTAAATGAGATACAGGGGACACAGAAGAGAGACCAGGCTGCTCAATTCCTCGACCCGCGGCATTCCCACCCCCAGAAGTGGCGGCCAAATGGGCATGCCTAAGTGTCACAGAAGCACAGATAGCACACTGAGGAGAGCACTTGCTTTGACATCCGTGTGGAGCCTGCTGATACAGGTTCGGATCCGTGAGGGCCAAACTCAACCTTTCATCTTTCTAAGGTCGATAAATGAGCACCACCCACTGTGGGTAATAATAAGCAGTGCTCAGATGCCTGACGGTTCGTAGCGCTATATAAATGTAAATTATTATTATTAAGAAGGTTGTGGCCCTGTCTGCTGCATGGAGCATTCCATTGCACACTGTGGCTCAACAACTGCAAGAGACATCTGAATATTATTATTCTTGGGAGGGTTAGGCCCGTTTTGAAGAAAATGAGCCCCTTTTCTCACATTTAAGAAAATCACCAGTTTATAAATAATCGCCAATCATTTGTCAAAAAAAGCCAGTTCGGCAGATGTCTCTGCTCCTAAATTGAAAGGCTTGTTCTTAATCTCTTCTATGGTTGTAACCAAGTGAATGAATCATGCTAGGAAATGACCGCCCCTAGGAAATTGCTAAAACCTATTACCTGCAGTATGCACCACTTGTGGGTGTTCAGCATTGGGGATGAAGCCATAAATGAAGATCCTAGTTACAGCTCCCATGACTCACAGGGGGGCGGCTGGGGTATCATCCAGTTGTAATATGTGCTGCTTCAGAGACTACCTGGGCATCGCCACCTAGTTGTGCAGTTGTATCCGTAGCACATGTGCTCAAGGGATAACCAGCCTGATCTTCTGAGCATCCCATGGTCGTAAGAATGCCATCTGCCACTCTACCCTATGCCAGCTTTCTCTGCTACTCTCTTGTTCAACTTTAGAGTTAACAAGGACTTTCCCAGCCTCTCCTTTACCAAGAAACCTTCTCGAGTGCCCAAGCACTTCTCTTCATTTAGGCAGTCAACAGAGCGCTCCCGAACCTCTAATAAGGATTTATCTGCAGGTGTTGACCGTCC
Organism: Ambystoma mexicanum; assembly: GCF_040938575.1. Lineage (NCBI taxonomy): Eukaryota > Metazoa > Chordata > Amphibia > Caudata > Ambystomatidae > Ambystoma > Ambystoma mexicanum. Next base: position 589,679,453 of record NC_090924.1, read on the forward strand.
CATCGGACTGCGCTTAAGGGGAGACAATTTTGGCTAATAGCTGTATACCCCATAAACACTGAGAACTCATCGCTTTCAAGGGGCTGAGGCTCTCCACTAAACTGATGGAGACCCCTCAGAGGGTCTCATTTCTCTATTTCGATAGGAGAGACTAACAATATGGATAGTGCAATCCTCATTTTGCTGGCACCATGCTTCTCCTGCCCCTTGTTCATTTCCTGTACTAGCTTTGCCCTACCATGCACAATAGATGTGTTGCACTGGAGAAGGTATGGATACCCCCTAGCATGGGCACCTCTTTCTGTGTGAGTTCACACCTCAATAGAAGCCCCTCCAGTAGCTATCAAAAATGCAGGTAGAACATATCGCTGAGGTTCTTGAAGCATGGAAGGAAGCTGAAAATGTGTAGGCGTGTCTCACAACACCCATCCCCCCAAATGTGGACTGCTGTTGACAATGAATTGGCCAAGTGTTTATAAACTTCAGCCTCCACCCCCAGCTGTGTCTATCGATCCGTGGTTTCTTACAGCCCTGTAAGTTAAGGTCTGATAAAGATTCTCAGTCAGCGGCATTGTTTGAGCAGATTTATAAGAACATGGTCTTTGCAGCACCCTGCTGCCAAGCCAAGTTATGAGACAACCACATGGGAGGTCACTCAGGTAACGCTTGGGTTTCCCTGGCACCTCTGCTAACAGAGAAGGGTGATACTCAAGAATACCCCTATTGCTCATGTAGTGCAGTGCCAAATAGAATGTTAGGTATATCCTCATCATCATCATCAAAATTCTTTATTCGCCATAAAACCATGAAAGTGCGGTTTATAGTGACTATTTTAAATTAAATAATTTCGAATGCCAAAATGTCAAAAAAATGATACCTAAAAAAAATTTAGAAGGTCTTGTTTTTTACATTTTTTGTTTGAAATGGGGGGGTTGCTCACCAATCCCCCTTTTTTGACCCTTTTTTTTCCCTCGCGAAACAAAAAAACATGTAAATGAAGAAAATAAGACAATCGAGAAAAAAAAGTTAGGTATAATTTTTTCGACATTTTTGTCATTCGAAATTATTATTTCGACATTTTAACTGGATACCTGAAAGAGCATCGTATACATGTACATACAATCATACAAATACATTTCCATAAAAATATAGCTAGTGGACACAAAACTCAAAAGGATTGTAGGAAAGTTAATAAAAACAGCGGGTCATAAACTTAAGAGAGAACGATACAAATATACTAAAACCCCAAGCTCAGAACCTATTGTAACATATCTTAAAATCAATTGTGACCCCTTTACTCTCGCACAAAAAATCAATGAGGGGAATTTATATAATTCTGGACATCACAGTGAGAGATATATCACAGTCCTTCACATAATATAAAATATTTCTTTTAGAAGAATCAGATCTTTCATTTACTGAGGTGATGGTATGTAAACTAACATAAAATGTATGTACGTGAGGAGAGATGTTTAGCAGCCCTCTATGTAAATTGGGATCTTATAATTTGGCGGGTAGGGTATACTTTGGGGGGTAGGGATGTGCAAGCCCTACCCTACATAAGTTAATCATTTATAAGGGCTGTTGCAAAAAATAAGAGATTGGGGTTAGAAGCCCTTTGGGTGCTGTAATAGTGCATCACATTTTAGGCCTTTTTTGAACCTGATCACTGTTGCGATGAAGCTGTGATCTTGAACAGATGTCAGGTGGTTCAGTGCATTAGTGATAGTTGTTTCACATGCCTCCCTTAGAATGGGCTTTATGTAGAGGGGCCTCACGCTCCTGAGGCTCATGCAAAAACTGTCATGATGCCTACCCCAGGGAAGCTGGACCAAACCCATCCGTCCCGGAAGCAGGCATTCGGACATTTGTTTAAACCTCAGAAGGCCCGGCTAGGGGCTATCTGGGTTCAGTCCTGGCGCCTTAGGCACCAGGCTCATAGTAGAAATCAGTCCTGGCGCCTAAGGCGCCAGGCTCCTAGTCATCACTTACTTCAGGCAGACCATGCTGCACATGCATCCAGGCCAACGTGAGACCTGGAAGGGACTATTTTTCCACAAAGACTATTTTTCACTTGGGTGTGGTTCTAGAGACTTCTTACCTGGGACTACTTTTTGAAAGCTATTTAAGCCACGCCCGATCTACAACACACGCTTCGCATTATTCTGCATTTAGCAGCGTAACACTCAACGTGTCTGCAAACCTGTATCCAGCCACGCCTGCCTCGAACACTGAGCCCCTAGGAGAGAAAGGAAAATAGGAGAAGAGGTTATATTACAGACTTTAATCTGATTCCTCACCTGATTTCGGATCTTGCATCACTCCGAGCCTGAAGGGACATTCTTCCGGCACGGATCGCATCCCAGCTGCAGCGCTGCTCCATTTTCGCAGCCCACAGCATCTCCGACTCGGCGCTGTCTCCGTCACCTTTTTCAGTGATTTTCAACATCTGGGGGAAAGACAAGAAATAGCAAGGTGAGCCTAAAGAGACTAAAAAGACAATCACTTATATTTCAAGACTTACCTGATTATCACTGGAGGCTTTATCCTTCAACACGCCGCATCTGGGAAAAAAGGAAAAGACAGTGAGCTAATCTCACGCACCTTTACAGGATAGTTTGGGTGATACAGACTCTTACCTGAACGCCACCAGCAACCTCCAAACAGATTTTGCCGCCGCAAACCAACAGGGAAGTGCAAGAGTGAACATTGGACATTTTGAACTCTTTAAACTTGGCAAACTCCGGACTCAATAATCGCCCAGAACTCAAGCACCTAAAACCAGTGAAGTAACTGGTATCTACGCGCCCCTGCATGCCACGCAGGATGGAGAGCTCACCAATCAAAAACATAAGGTGAGGACACTGACTGGGAATATCGGAGGTGGCAAGTGGGGAGAACGGTAGCAGGGAGGGGGTCTGCATTCACACCCACGGGGCTAAATACCTATCTCCATCTACAGGAGAATATTTCTACGAGTCAAGCTCACAAGACTAAGGGGGTCCGTCCAGACGGTCATCTTTGCCCTATGCTTCGTGCTGGTGTAGGCCACAGCTGTCCGGGTTCGATCTACGCCCCTGTGGGAACAAGGTGAGCGTAACAGAAAGCAAAGCCTACCTAAAAAACCCCACCCGGGCGTAATGGAAACCGCTGAAACCGACCAACTAGCCCAATTGTTAGGGGAACTTAGGGCAGAGGTGCACTCTGCACGCCAAGAGACAAATGCCCCCAGGGGAGAACTTATTTTGTCAAAGGAACGCACTGATGATCTTGCTAGACAACTGCTGCAAAGCCAAGCCGGCCAAACACCACTACCTGGACTCGGAGGGAATCCAACTCCTGTCCCTTCGAGCAATCCTGTGCAAGTGGTTCTACCAGGGAGCATTCCTTTTGCTCCCCCCGAATGTTTTGCTGGGGACCCGAAAAGGTTTGCTGTGTTCATGAACCAGTGCCACTTGCACTCTCTATGCAGACCAGGAGCTTTCCCAAACAACCAAGCCAAAGTAGTCTTTGTACTGTCGTACCTTAGTGGCAACGCAGCAGATTGGTCAATCCCGCTGGTCAACCAGGATGACCCTCTTCTTCGGGATTTTGAAGGTTTTCAATTGAGCATGGAAAAACTATTTGCCAGACATTCACAGGGTCAGGCCCTGGATAACAAACTTTTATCCCTATGACAAGGCACTCAGGATCTGCTAACCTATATTGCAACCTTCAACAGGTTAGTGGTGGAAACCGGCTGGCCTGAGGAGAAAAGAATTACTTTATTTCATTGTGGGCTTCGGGGTGAACTCAAAGATGTTTTGGCCCAAGTGGTGAACCCACCCCAGGATTGCACAGAATATATAGTCTTAGTAGTCCAGTTAGACCACCGACTCCAGAATCGAAAGGCTGATCGAGGTAAATTCGAGAATCGAATACTGGTCAAACCACATGCTACCTCCAAAGGAACTGACACATCAGAACCCATGCAGATCGAGGGGGGTCAAGGGACCCTTAATGCAAAAAGAGAGAGAAAGAAGATGACAAATGCAATTGTGCCTTTATTGTGGGGCTTCAGGATATTTTTTGAGGGATTGCCCTATTAAACCGTCCAAGAAAGTAGCCGGAGTAGCTGTTAGAAATCAAACAGAACCTGAATCGGGAAACGACCACGCCCGACAAGCGTAGAGGTCCGCTTGCCGAGCTTGAAGAAGGACACTCAGACCTCGCATTTAATCATACCAATGGTCCTCATAGATCCAAGACTCCCATCACGTATAAACGCAGCAAGGGCATATATCGATAGCGGGGCCGTAGGAAACTATATGGACCATAAATTGGCTTCTAGGATGAATCTATCTCTCTGCAAAAAGACTGCTCTGGATGTCATCACCACAGTCGATGGAACTGAAATTGCCTCAGGGCCTGTAACTCATTCCACTACAGAAATGACATTGCTGGGTCAGGACGGGCATCGAGAGACTATTGTGTTTGACTTAATCAAAGCCCCACAGTTCCAAATAATACTGGGGATACCTTGGTTAGTAACACATAATCCTTGTATTGATTGGCGAGAGAAGAGAATAACCTTCCCGGATTGTGCACACACCTGCAACACCCGGAAAAATCCTTGAACAAAAGCCTGGCCATAGTCACTACTCCAGTCGTGCAGTTACCGCAGGAATACCAAGAATTCCAGGATGTCTTCCAAAAAGAACAGGCAAATACCTTACCGCCACACAGATCATACGATTGTCAAATCAACCTCATCCCCGGTGCACAACCCCCATGCAGCAGAATCTACGCCCTCACTGAACCCGAAAACTTGCACCTACGACAATATCTAGACCAATACCTTGCTAATGGTTTCATTCGTCCATCCAAGTCACCTGTTTCCTCAGCTTTGTTCTTTGTACCGAAAAAGGAAGGTGACCTTAGAACATGTATAGACTACTGCGCATTAAATCAAATAACTGTGAAGAACCGATACCCATTGCCTTTGATTCCCGAGTTACTAGACCAGGTAAAGGATGCTTGCATTTACACTAAATTAGATCTCAGAGGGGCATATCATTTGGTACATGTAAAGAAGGGCGACGAATGGAAGACTGCCTTCCGCACCAAATACGGATTGTTCGAACATCAGGTGATACCCTTCGGGTTGTGCAATGCACCAGCAGCCTTCCAGTATTTTATGAACGATGTCCTTCGTGAACTCATCGACGTTTGTGTTGTCGTTTACATTGACGATATTCTAGCGTACTCTTCCTCAGAATCAGATCATGTTGAGCACGTTCGAGCAGTCCTTTAGAAACTACGTCAGCACAAGTTATTTGCGAAACTGGAAAAATGCGTTTTTCATACCACGGAAGTAGAATTCCTAGGATTTATCTTGACTCCAAAAGGAGTCCGAATAGACTCTCGAAAAGTGGATGCAATCCCCAAATGGCCATCACCCAATTCAATTAAAGGAGTACAAAGCATGCTCGGATTTGCTCATTTCTACCGTAGATTTATTCCAGACTATTCACAGGTCGTACACCCCATCACAGCACTTTTGCGAAAAAAACAAACACTTCTTGTGGACCGAAGAGGCTGAAAGAGCCTTCCAAGAGTTGAAGTCGAAATTCACATCAGCACCTGTCTTGAAGCATCCACGTCCCGAACTTCCATACATAGTCAAAACAGATGCGTCCAGTTTAGCCATGGGGGCTGTCCTGTCCCAGAAGGATACCGAAAACCGGTAAAACTTCATCCTGTAGCCTTTTGGTCCAGAAAGTTTTCGGCCCCCGAATTAAACTATGCGGTTACCAATAAAGAATTGTTAGCCATCAAATCCACCTTCAAAGCTTGGAGACATTACCTTCTCGGTGCTAGGCACACCATCACAGTAATCACTGACCACAGGAACCTGCAGTATTTAAAAACAGCCGAGGCCCAATCATCCCGTCAACTCCGATGGGCGCTATTCTTCGCCGAATTCGATTTCGTGATTACTTATCGACCTGGTTGCAAGAATGGTTAGGCAGATGCCTTATCCCGAATAGGAATGGGAGAAGCATTTTAGAACCCAGAGGCAGTACCCATAATTCCAGGACAAAGAATCCTTGGCATAACTACTTTACAGACCTTGGAAGATATTCATTTAAAGATTCAACAACTTTTCGATTCAACAGCCCTACAGGACTGCGAAAAAAAAAGGCCCAGATTATTCAGTCATTAATGAGTTACCCTACTATCAAGGGCGTCTCTTTTTATCACACAAGGAACTGCAAGAACTGGTAATCTCCAATTACCATGATGCTTTGATGGAAGGACACCCAGGTATTGCCAAGACTGAAGCTAAAATTAAAAGACAATTCTGGTGGCCCACCTGGCGAAAGGACATAAAGTCATTTGTGTTGTCTTGTGGGATCTGCGCCCAAAACAAAAGTCAGAAGAAGAAACCGGCCGGTCTTTTACAGCCTTTGGATATTCCGCCTACACCTTGGCACACTTTGTCCCTAGACTTTATTACAGATCTACCTCCATGTAATGGGTTTAACACCATTCTAGTAGTTGTTGACCTTTTTTCCAAGATGTCTCACTTTATTCCTTTAAAGGGATTACCTTCCGCTTCAATTTTGGCCAAAGAATTCCTTGAAAACATTGTTGGAGTACATGGATTTCCTTCTGTATTGGTGTCAGATCGAGGTAGTCAATTCATTTCATTTCGCAATACTGGAAGAAATGTTGTCAACTAGCGCAAATCGATGTGAGGTTATCTACTAGTCACCATCCCCAGACCGATGGTCAGACGGAAAGGACCAACCAGACTCTGGAACAATACCTACGTTGCATGTTACATCAGACCGAGGGCAATTGGAAGGATATATTATGGATTGCCGAATACGCATACAATAATTCAGTACATTCAGGAACCAGACAAAGCCCCATTTATACCATTTATGGTCATCATCCTCGAACCTCAGAACTTGATTCACCCCAACACTTGGAAATGCCGGCAGTGACCCATCTGCATTCCACTATTACTCAAGCCTTTAAGGAAGCAACTGAACATTTGAAAAAAGCAAAGGAGAAATACAAGAAGAATGCCGATCAGCATAGGAGTGACACTCCCCATTATCAGATTGGAGATCAAGTCTGGCTGGCAACCAGACACATACTTTTAATCCTAGATATTTGGGGCCTTACACCATTAAAAAAAAAATCAACCCGGTAGCAGTTAAATTAGAATTGCCCCCTAGTATGCGGATCCGTCCCGTCTTCCATGTTTCACTTCTAAAACCAGTTCAACCCGGAACAAGATTAGCCAAGCCATCTGACCCCATCCTAATAGATGGAGAACCTGAATTCGAGGTAAAAGATATCCTGGACTCTAAGATGGTTAAATCTAAACTTTTTTATTTAATCGATTGGAAAGGTTACGGACCACAGGAAAGGTCATGGGAACCCAGTGACCACGTCCATGCACCTCGGTTAGTGAAGAAATTCCATCGGAACTTCCCAGACAAACCAGGGCCCAGAGGAAGAACAACCTTAGGGGGGGCCTTGGGGGGGAGTGCTGTTATGATGCCTACCCCAGGGCAGCTGGACCAAGCCCATCCGCCCCAGAAGCAGGCATCCGGACATTTGTTTAAACCTCAGAAGTCCCGGCTAGGGGCTATCTGGGTTCAGTTCTGGCGCCTTAGGCGCCAGGCTCATAGTAGAAATCGGTCCTGGTGCCTAAGGCGCCAGGCTCATAGTCATCACTTACCTCAGGCAGACCATGCTGCACATGCATCCAGGCCAGCGTGAGACCTGGAAGGAACTATTTTTTCACAAAGACTACTTTTCACTCTGGTGTGGTTCTAGGGACTTCTTACCTGGGACTACTTTTTGAATACTATTTAAGCCACGCCCGATCTACAACACACGCTTCGCGTTATTCTGCCTTTAGCAGCATAACGCTCACCGTGTCTGCAAACCTGCTTCCAGCCACGCCCGCCTCGAACACGGAGCCGCTAGGAGAGAAAGGAAAATAGGAGAAGAGGTTAGATTACAGACTTTAATCTGATTCCTCACCTGATTTAGGATCTTGCATCACTCCGAGCCTGAAGGGACATTCTTCCGGCACGGGTCGCATCCCAGCTGCAGCGCTGCTCCATTTTCGCAGCCCACAGCATCTCCGACTCGGCGCTGCCTCCATCACCTTTTTCAGTGATTTTCAGCATCTGGGGGAAAGACAAGAAATAGCAAGGTGAGCCTAAAGAGACTAAAAAGATAATCACTTATATTTCAAGACTTACCTGATTATCACCGGAGGCTTTATCCTTCAAGATGCCGCATCTGGGAAAAAAGGAAAAGACAGTGAGCTAATCTCACGCACCTTTACAGGATAGTTTGGGTGATACAGACTCTTACCTGAACGCTGCCAGCAACCTCCAAACAGATTTTGCTGCCGCAAATCAACAGGGAAGTGCAAGAATGAACATTGGACATTTTGAACTCTTTAAACCTGGCAAACTCCGGACTCAATAATCGTCCAGAACTCCAGCACCTAAAACCAGTGAAGTAACTGGTATCTGTGCGCCCCTGCATGCCACGCAGGATGGAAAGCTCACCAATCAAAAACATAAGGTGAGGACACTGACTGGGAATATCGGAGGTGGCAAGTGGGGAGAACGGTAGCAGGGAGGGGGTCTGCATTCACACCCACAGGGCTAAATACCTATCTCCATCTACAGGAGAATATTTCTATGAGTCAAGCTCACAAGACTAAGGGGGCCCGTCCAGACGGTCATCTTTGCCCTACGCTTCACGCTGGTGGAGGCCGCAGCTGTCCGGGTTTGATATGCGCCCCTGTGGGAACCAGGTGAGCGTAACAAAAACACAAGTAGTGCAGTGGTGGCTGGTGACTTTGAAATGTGGTGGGGCGTATATTTCCAGGTCCGAATTTGGGAGTTAGCCCACAACACATCAATAGAGGTGTGGGGGGGTTCTCCCCCGCAAAAATCTTTGAAAAATGGCTTCCAAAATATGCAATTTACTGTCCAAACCCACAGAAATATGACACAAAACGCATTAGGTTTTACATACTAATGGTGGTACATTATTTGTATGTGTGCAAGTGTGATAGTGTATTTTACAGCAGCTTGTATTGAGAATAGCTACTACTATCGTGTGTGCATACAGAAACTAATTATATAAATAACTACTAATGCTGTAAAAATATCATTTTGTCATGCTGTTACTGGCATTAATGTGTGTTCATCCTCTTACTAAGGTGGTTTTTTAGGCATTTTCTAAAAGAGGAGAAACTAAGCTAAAATATTACTTGTTTACCACTTAATTAAAAAACATTTGTTTTCAGTGTAACTTCTGGGTTCCCTGACTGAAATAGGGAGAAATTGGCATATGATGAGGGACAGAAAGCTTGTAGGTGTTGATTGATTATTTACCCACCCATTGACTGCCCATGGCCAAGCTAATCCCTATGCTCATTCCCACCCACTGCCTGCCCTTCCCCGTGCACAATACATCCTCCTGAGAGCTCTTGGAGCTATCTTCTTCAAGCACTACCATCAAACATTGTGCTTGAAGTGCCTGCCAGTGTTTTTTCAAAGAAGTCTTCTTTGCCTTAATGACGTAATAGGAGCTCTAAAAGCACTATTGGTGTTATAAAAATGTACTCGATTTAGAAGCACTATTTGTCATTCACCTTTTGAAAACAAGCATTGAAAGCCAACAGTTTTGGCTTGTCTAGAAGTATCAGGAATTTGCCTGGCACTGCTATTAGAATCCCATGTACTCGCACCATTTTGCGCCTACTTCCATCAACGGGCAGTTAATGCTACTATGAAAGTGCCTGGCTAGTGTCTTTTCCATGCCTACATAAAAGCCCAAACTTCTTGTTTTTAAAAGAAATGGAGACCACTCATGATAAATTGCTCTCAGGTTACCAGGCTACAAGCAGATGTTGGCACTTGCAGCTTCATGCCTTTGAATTGTGCTCCCCCCCACAGTTTGATGTTCTCTTATGGTGAGAAGTGCCTTACAGCAGTACCCACTAGTTCACATGCTGGCAAGCTTTATAAGAATCAACAAATGAATATGAGCCAGCAGCACACTTAAAGTAAAGCAGCTTCAGGCCCCCGGAAACCAAAATATAAGAAACAATAAATGCACTAGGCTGGTCCACAAAGTGGTGTATTCAGTTTTGCTTGAAGACGTCACGTGAACACGTTTTTTGAGCAAGGACGAAAGTGTCTCCTTCAAGGAAAGCTCAGGTGACACACAGGACCTAGAATGTTGGAATGCACGGATACTGCAAACGATGCTTTGTTCCAGGGGCCTGATGCATTCACTTTGGCATTACTGTGCTGGCTTGTCAGGGCAAATAAAATACGATTGGTCTGAATTTATTTATGGACACGGCACCGGCAGGGAACCCACAGGGAGAGGTGGGAATCGTGGGAAAGAGAAAAAAGAGGGAGGGAAAGAGTGCAATAAGCAAGGAATATAACAGAAGGAGACGGGGTAGACTAATGGATGGACTAGAGAGCAGGGGAAACGTTACTAAAACTTTGTTCCACTACACCTTAATACTTCACTGCTCTTTCACACACACGCACACTGATTGCACAGTTACTCAAGCATGTCCATACCTAGATCACACACAAATGCACACAAATTGCATAACAAAGTGACAAAACAGGGAGCGAGAGTTGCGAGCTAAGGCTGCTTGATGCCGACTATACGGCACGTCCCTCACTGCACGGTTTTCAAAATGCCATCTCATATGGCATTTTGAAAACCGTGCAGTGGAGTCGATGGTGTCGGTGACCTGTGATGAAAAACGAGCCGTAACAGTTGTCGTTCGTCATGGGTCACCGACACCGTCACTCACTCGCTCGCTCCACCAGCGACAGTATTCATATAAATTATATATTCCGGACTAAAGTCTTTATAAAAGAGTTTAGCCCGGAATATAATTTTGTTCAAAGTAATGGGGTACAGTGGCCCCCTTCTGCCCCTGCACCACCTAACCTACTCCAGCCATATCAAGGGACTCGGAGAACCTATGCTGTGTACTGCCACATCAGAGTGATTCGATCATACTCCCATAGCAGGCCAGGCCGGGTAGGCCCTGAATCGATGCAGCCTGTATCGATGCTCCGGCAGGGCTCTCCTCTCTCACCCTGGCCAGGCTATGCAGGGCCTATCTGGCCTGGCCTAGAGATGGTGTAATATTGAGTCCTCATACAACAAAACTAGACCCTGGATTTCACTTCCCAGGGCAGGGTACGAAACGGCCCTGGAGCAGCGTGTCCTGGAGAATGAAGCCAGGCCACGCAGTGCTACCTGCAACAGCAAGTTAAATTTAACATACATTTTTACTTACCAGCGGACAGCAGTGGCGGTCCAGGGAACCCCAAGTTGGCAAATGGCAGGCCTGCTGTTCTCTCGGCAGCTCCAAAACCTCCATCAGCAGTAGAATCGCTCCCAAGACAAAGTGAAGGTGGCAGTGTGGCACGCAAGTGGGCATGCACCATGCGCCCATAATCCCACCCACACTGAAATGTCATTGGCTGGCAAACAGCCAATTGCATTTCTGTTGCTATGTGCCCCTCCTGTAAGCAAATTCAGAAATGACGAGATGAAGATCCATTGCGCTGTTTGCGTACATATTAATGCTGGTGGGGCCACCCCTCTAGCGCCCCGCCAGCCTCCTAGGTTGATGGGGTTAAGTAAAGTGCGTGGAGCTAGGAACTCCACGTACTTTACTGCAGAAAAGATCTGCGTAAAACGGGACGTGCCCCTGTGGCAGCCGCCCATTAGACAAGACGCAGGCAAGGTGAAGGGAACAATATACACAGACAGTCGGAGTTTCGGAGAGTGTGAGTGGAGGCAGATATTTCTTTTTATGAATTGTTGCGCTGCTGCTCACATTCACAATGCAGTAGAAGAGATCAGAACTTATGAATCTGTTCTCTGCTGCACACAGCACAACTTGAAGTTGGGACACTCTTCCCTGGGAGTGTGGGGGTCCTGGATGGGGGGGCGGCGCCCCCCCGCCCTATGAAAGCGGACGCCACTGAAGAAGTGACTGACAGACTCAACCTCCAGGTCACACTAAGGGCATATATCCATTCTATTTGGGCCCCACGATTTATTCTATGAGGCTAGCCACAATGTGCCCAAGCGGATGTCGACATATAAAGCTCTCACGAAAGATGGCTGCATATGATCCAGATATGCCTCAAAGTGGAATTCGATCTTCCTCTCTAGGTATCTGTCTTCCTCTCTAGGTATCTGTCTCTCAGCCTCAATTCATGGCAGTGACGAATCATTGTTTCTCTTCTATGAGAAGCAATAGTTTTCTAGGAGATGGATAATGGCTAATGCGGATATGCAACTGAATGAATATCCAACAAACTCCCTCTGTCTTCTGCTCACTTCACCACTGGCTTCAGTACTAAGTGCTGTCCAGCTCAATCCGCTCCAGGGACCAGAGTCCAAAACAGTATTTACACAGTGTGCGCACAGGATGCAGTCCAGCAAGGCGGCGAGGGAGAGGCTGGCAGACGAACAGTAAAAGGGAAGCAGATAATCAGCAGATAACAGCAAGTGGTGGGACATAGCCAGAGATAGCGGCAGGCGATAGCAACGTCTTAACGACCAGCACCAAAACCAAACACCAAGTCGAAAAGGCAAACACTGTCGCAAACGCCAGTGTGTCCGTGTGCACGTGCGTGTCCCCGGCATTTCTATAGAGCTCAAGCTGCACCCCCTGGCACACTTCTGAGCTTTAGGAAAGAGACGGGCCTGCTCTAATCTGGAGTCTCCCCATGCAAGGACTTCTGTTACCTTGTTTTCACGTCTGTTACCTTGATAGTGTCTTTACAGGGCAAGGGTAATGTCAGGGGTGGACTGGGAACCAAAAGAGGCCCTGGAAGTAATTACTGGGGACCAAAAGAGGCCCTGGAAATAATGTTCAAAGGGGCCTCATATGACACATTTTCAGCAAGCCCAATACTTTTCCTATGAGCACATTTGGAACTACCACACAAAAGAGGCCCAGGGTGCAGAGGCCCACCGAGAAATCTCCATAGTTCCCTATAGGCCAGTCCACCCCTGGGTAATGTGTTTGGAAAGAATGCAGCGAAAATTGTTGAGGCTCACTGTCAGCTCTGCATTACAATGTGTTTTGTATCTTTTTTGTGGAAACATTCGTACTTTTTGTGCAGATGAACACGGGCTGTTATTTGCGTGGGGACGGACGTCATTTAGGGGTCGCCAGAGGTCGCAACTGCGACCTCTGAGCTCTCCCTTGCGACCTCTAAAAAAACAAACCAAAAAAACGATTTTTTTAAAAAAAAATTGTAATGCAAGCCACTTGGCTGTGGCCAGCACCATGAACAGGAGTGCCACAAGTCTAACACTTCCAGCATTGACCCTAAATAAGAAAGAATAGCAACACCAAATAATGTGTCTTTCTGGAATTCTATACAATAATTGCTAGACTCATTAAAGGTTTATTTCAGGCACAATTCAGGGGGTGAGTCACTGATTTAGGCTGTTCTTAAACACCTCAGCTCAGCCTTTCATCCTTCTGAGGTCGATAAATGAGTACCAACTCATGGTTGGGTGATATTGGGTGTATTTTTTTGTATGTAAAGTGCTTAAGCGTAAGTGCTATATAATAACACATTATCATTTGGTCATGGACGTCTGCTTGCATCCACAGTAATTTGGTAATATGGGCCTATACACACTGATCCTAACGATACATATGGCAATCCATTCTTGTATGAAATGTACATCAAATTATAGTGATATCGTAACCATATTTTTCCTAGTGTACAATGCTATGTGATGCCACTTCCTGTTCTGTTAATGGGTGAAAGGTCGTGTTCCATCGCTTCCCGCGATATCACTCGGAGTGGGGTCAAATGACATCACTTCCTGCAATGTCATCAGGGGTGAAGGGTCGCGTGATGTCACTTCCACTACCCCTGGCATTTTGGTGAAATGACGTTTCTGCGGGGGGTGTGAGTTGCCATGAATTGGGAAGGCATGCATATGTGTCGATGTGGCAGAATACTATCATTGGGTTTGCCTTTCCTGTTTGTGGTCATGTGTATAATCACGGAAGTACTAGCATGGTTCGGTCTTACACAAAATTACCATGAGAAAGTAACAGTGCATTTAGACACCGACCCATGCCTTGCCTAAATAAGCATTCCTGCACCCTATCACATTCAATGTAACACCATTGTCTTCACACAAGGACACCACTTGGCATGTAAAAGATTGTGTACACCTGATGGTCAAATACGCCCCCAAACCATATGTGATGGCGTGACACAAACACATCTACACAAACACACACACTGACAGCAGACAAACACAAAGTATGCACACAACCATGCACACACATGAAGATGCACACATACTCAGACACACAAACTCACACCCTAACAAGTGTGTGCATTTATTAGTTCAGGTGGCATTAAGTCATAGCTTTTTCTAATGCCAGTGCTCCTAGCACCCCATTTTCACATTGAACAGAAAGCAAAAAGCAGCTAGGAGGGGGCACTGTTGCACCGCGACCAATATGGCGGCTCTAGTTTAGAGCTCCGGAGCCCTTGGTCGATTGTAACGAAAATTCTCCTGCTTCCTTAATCCTGCAGCAACTTGAAGCACATATTTAGATTCTGACTTGTCCACTGGCACTCCGGTCCATTCCCGTTCTCAATCAGTGATCGTGGTGCGTAGAACAAGGACCTGGCACCCCAACACGAGTGAGGGATGGCACGCACTACGCATCTGCTGTACCTCAGCTGGCTGTGAAGACTGGCCAATACAATCAACATAACCTGCTGAGTCTCTCCTCCCGTCCTGGGGAGCGTTATCTGCTGCATTTTGCCCTGGTGCCTGGAGGGTACGCCAGCGGCTAATACGCAATCTCGCACTGCCCACTGCAGCACCTACTTTGCGCCCGGAGGTGCACCTACATGGATCTACTGTCTGGATCCACTGCGGCTCCCCTGCTGCCACAACTGCAGGCAGGTTGAGGGACCCCAGAGCCCCGCTATGCCAGTGGAGCACTCACTGCCTACTGTCGTTCACCATCTGGACAGGCGAGACCGGTAGGGACGGCTGGTCTCCAGAGGCCAGCAAAGATGGGTGGAGCCTAGCACGAAGCGTGATGTGCTGGGTGCTCGGCCGCCAGGAGCCATTTCTTTAGCAGCCTTCTCAACCTCGTGGCTGCTATCTGGGCTCTACTCATCTCTTGATTTAATCTACATTGTGAATTAAACCCTGGGGTGGCCTCTCCTCCCCAGGCCATTACGTGGAGCACTGGACAGGTTTCTCACAATACCGGTCTGTTTCAAATTGGAAGCGGCGGACCCCTAACCAGATCAATTCTCACCTCAGGAGTACTCCTTGTGCTGTGCCAGCGCACATCTGACTTTTTGGGACCATCATTTCTGATCAGGCGCTGGATATTATGCTAACCACATATTCCTGCCTGTGCCCTGGGGGCAGTCACTGGGTGGTACACTGCTGCACCATTGGAGCACGTGATCAAGGAGCTCCACTCAACTCCAGGCCTGGATTCAACTGTGTTACCCTGTGTTACCCCAAAACCTTGGCCTACTTTACTGTGTACCAGCCCATCTACACGGGTGAGTGGCAAACACAGAACTGCACTGCCTGATGCCCCAGGAGTGCCTTTAGCATGCCCCACGGAATATGTGAGCCCTCTGGATCACTTCTGTTATTCTGCTACAGTACATCACATCAGCCTCATAGTCCAACTTCTGTGCTAAGGCCTCGACGCACATCTCATTGCTGGTGGCACGGCGGCCCATTCCACTGGTGGAGCCTGAGCCATAGATATGGACACACCCAAGATCTTTCCAACCTTGTGTGGACAACCAAACCTTGCCCTGAGCTGCTTCAACTCTCTTACAACACCATTGCAGGGTGGTACAGGACCCCACAAACAGGGCCCACGACATAGGTGAACAACAACCGGCCTGAGATACCTACCACCCGGGGAGCGCTCCCAGCCCAGCGACTGTTGCCCTAAAAGAAATGACAATACGACCAATGGGAGTTGCAAAAATCAACGCTCCATAAATCAATATTCCAAATCCGCCCCCAAGCCATTGATAATTGGTGGATCGTCCACAGACATGGATGTGGCAGCATTCCCAATGGAACCCACCGAAACTCAACGCATGATGAGCTGCATGCAAGAGGGGTATGCCAAGGTGCACAGCAAACTGGACAACATGACTAGCACCATTGATTCTATAAAAAACGCACATTAACAAGACCGACCATCGGCAAGCGGAGGCTGAAACACGCATGGTTACTGTGGAGGACAATGCATCCTCCATGAGAGTGGAGAAGAAGAACAACGACCTAGAGTCACGCTCCCACCGTAATAACATTCGCATCATTGGGGTTCATGAAAGTAACACGGAACCATTACTGGAGCAGTGGATATAGTCTATCCTATTTCCACTCCTGGGGACCCAACATTATCACCACAATTTACAATAGAGCTGGCCCATATATCCCAGACACCTAAGCCCAGACACGGTGTGCCTCCATGACCCATCATTGCCAACATCCTTAATTATCATGACCGCGATGCAGCTCGAGAGCAAGGTGACTTGATGTTGGGCTCAAGCAGAATACCCATCTACGCCAACTTCTTGGTAGCCAGCCAGCAAGAAATCCTTCTTGGCGGTCAAGAAATGACTCCATGATGGCAACTTGAAATATGAAATATGATATGATGATATGATATGATATGGCATTAATAACGAGCCTTTACACAAGTGTTTCAAGGCACGACGAGGCAAGGGAGAGGGACCAGAGGGAAGACAAATGATCCTACTAGGCGAGGTGACATTGAGATGGTGCAAGTGCAGGGGAGGGGGGAAAGGGAAATTGCGGTGGGGAAGGGTAAGG
This sequence comes from Ambystoma mexicanum, assembly GCF_040938575.1. NCBI lineage: Eukaryota > Metazoa > Chordata > Amphibia > Caudata > Ambystomatidae > Ambystoma > Ambystoma mexicanum. The sequence continues at coordinate 589,696,409 of NC_090924.1, forward strand.
CGGCAGTCAATACATAAGATCAACAGTAAAGAATAAATACAATACATAAACAATAGGTAAAAGTGCGGCCAGCTAGCGGAAAGTGCAGGGGTAAGGACAGACATCAAGTGTCAAGAGCTGGGAGACTGTAGGGATACAGAAACAGCCCCAAGTGCAGGGGTTGCACAGGAGGCAGTGCAGGTGTGCAGTTTGCAGGGGTGGGGACCTGGGCCCAAGATCAGAGGATACACAGGTGACCAGTGCAGTTTCAGTCAGGAGTTCAGCAGGGGAGAGGGGGAGAGAAAGCAGAAGCAAAGAAGAAGGTCTTGAGGTGCTTCCGGGAGATGGTTCTACTCAAGTTTCAGGGGGACAGGGAGGCTGTTCCAAAGGGCAGCCCCAGCCAAAGAAAGAGATCTACCACCAACTCATTGCTTGGAGAAACGACTGACCCTGGGGGAGTTGGAGGCGGATGAGCGAAGATATTTAGGAAGAGAGATTTGGAGGCATTGAGGCCCCAAGCCCCAGAAGGCCTTGTGGATAATGCAGAGGGTTTTGAACGTAATGCTCGCAGCCACTGGGAGCCAGTGCAGAGATTTCGGTCCTGGAGAGATACAATCCCTGGGCTTGAGGCCAAGGACACGTCTCGCAGTCCTGTTCTGGATGAGTTGCAGAGGGCAGAGAGTAGATGCAGGCAGATTGAGAAAGAAGCTGTTGCAGTAGTCCAGCCTAGAGAGAACCAGAGCTTTGGAGACTGTGAGCTTCTGGAGGAAGGAGAGGAAAGGAAGAATACCTCTGAGGAGGTGCAGCTGGTAGTGTGACTTCTTAGAGACGTCAGAGATGTGAGGAGAGAAGGAGAGAGTGGAATCGAAGATGACCCTGAGGTTTTTAGCCTCACAGGTGGGAGAAGGAAGAGGGCCAAGAGAGGCCGACCAGAGAGTGACAGGAAAGGAGGGAGCAGGTGTGCCGATGAGAAGAATCTCAGTTTTACTGGTATTTAGGCAGAGATCGTTGGCGGCACACCACTCCTGGATAGCGGACAGATAGTGAGAGATGAGAGTTGGAGAAGAGGTGGCAGAAGGGAGCCTGAAAATAAGCTGAGTGTCGTCTTCATTGCACTGAAAGTTGGGGCAGAGAACGGCAATGCAGTGGGAAAGAAGTGCCAAGTGTTGGTTGAACACACGGGCTCTAGACCCCTGGGGAACACCACAGGTAAAGATAGAGATTGAGGAGAGGAAGGACTCAAGTTGGACCTGGGAGGGTTGATCAGAGAGGAAAGAGGTCAGCCAAGCCAGGGCCTGATTGGTGATACCCAAGGAATCACAGAGACAGTTGAGCAGGATGACATGGTTGACCATGTCAAAGGCAGAAGAGAGAACAAGTAAGATGAGGACACAGGGCGTATTGGAGTCAAGGCTGGAGAACAGGACTTCACGGATGTTCAGGAGAGCAATTTCCATGCTTCTGGCAGCTCTAAAGCCAGACTGATGGTCATGGAGACAACCAACTAATTCAGTGTGAAGATTAAGCTGGGAGATGGCCAGATTTTCAAGGTGTTTGCCCACACAAGGAGTGATGGAGATTGGGCGGTAGTTAGCCGGGCAGGAGAGGTCAGCTGCGGGTTTCCTAAGAAGAGGGTGCAGAAGGGAGTACTTCAGGGGGGAAGGGAAGACTCCAGTTGCGAAGGAGTGGTTGCAGAAGTCAGCCAAAGCAGGAGCCAGGGTGTCAATGTGGTCCTTGATGGTTTTAGAGGAACAGGGGAGAACCTGTTTTGACGAGACTTTCATAGATCAGACTTGTCTAGAAACATTGTCTGGGGAGAACAGGGGAAACAATATTCTTACAAAGGCGTTTACGCACTACACAGTGTGAGCCTTCCTACTAAATGGGAGTAATATCTGTTATCAAACAAAAGAAAGGTCATTACCCCTCAGTACCACACGTATCATCCCATACTCAACACAAAGGATACTGGGTATCTACCTTTTAACAAATACATGGAGATAGCACTAAGATAGACAAAATATATATAGTCCCTTTGGTAAAACATATAACACAATTTATTAAATACATCAAAAGGTAAAAAGAACACCTTAAAACAACATTATATACAAAACATTGTATTTAAATACATCAGCCATCAAACATTAATACAGATCCAATGTACAGGTTGAAAACAATGACCCAACCTAACACAGTGATGGTTATTTTCAGCTGTTTTACACTATGTAAAACATAGCCCGATTTATATAAATTTCTGTCCTGTAATGCTGTTACTAACTGGACATTCCTCAGGGCAGAATATGTATAAAAAGTGTGTTCTTATAGGTGGTATGGGAAAAAACAATTCCCTCTGGTTGCTCCTCGTATAACTCATCAGAGTCCCTGTATAGGTGGGTACACAATTAAAAGCATATATAAATATATGAGCTTCAGTGGTCTATTATTAGACCTAGCTAACATCATTCAAACCACAAGGAATAGACAAGTATACAGTTAATAGTGCACCTGAATATGCCTGCGTTGATAATTCATCAAGCAGACAAACCAACTCCAAACGTTGCATAGAGATGCTCTAACGCTATGCTCACTCCCTCTCCATTCACTAACTGCAAAACTAAATATGTTTTTACTTAATATTGTGGTCTATATCAATTAGCAAGAGTACACACCCTAGAACCTCCCACTGTATCCTTACCTTCCCCATCAGAAAATGGCAGGTAAAGGAGACTTTCAAGGATATCTGTTCCTCTCTTCGCTCCCATCTCTTCACCATCACAAGGGAACTCACGTACTTGCAATAATGGCTGATCACTTAGAATCCACAACTCTTTACAATCAGGGGCGGGAATCACTATTTCTTCCCTCAACACACTAGGGTTGACCTGCACAAATCAAACATAACACAGCATATGGGCGATTCTATAGCCACCCTTGACCATTTACAGACCAGGAACATGTGGCCTTATGCCACCTTCTATTTGTCCCGTCTTACCTTTCAATAAGGCACACTCCTTGCTACCAAGTAAATACATTGCAACCAAAATCTTCACTTAGGAGTAGTTATCATACATCTTAGAACACCCAAATTGTCCTACACCAATCAAAAAATAAAATAAATTAAAGATCAATCATCGTTGAACAGGGGGCCCTCCTATAGGCACTCAAAGCCATGCCCAGTAGGGATAATGTAGCATATTGCCCCCTCTAATAGTTTATACTTACCTAAATACAAGGAGAATTCCTTGCTCACGGCCGTTCAACATACCCCTACCGGCCAAATCCACCATCTTATAAACCGGTCGGTACGTTCCACAGCAGTGACATCATCACATTGCGTGATGATGTCATACGTCATTGGGACGCTCGGAATAACGTACCACACGCCTTCAGGCAAAACAACTCGGGAATGCCCTGCCCCATACATAAGTGAACCAACAAGGTCTGGAAAAAACAGACTCCACATGATGTCAGTTCTAAAGGAGAGAAAGAGTGACTAATCGAAGGTTACTCGAAGTTATCAAATAGTAAATATGTTGATCTGTAAATCTGTCACTTTTGAAAAGGATAGCTCCCTAAATATAAAATTTCATTAAGAACCGGGGTGCCTCCCTAAAATGCATCTAAGGAATGTCCAGTTGGTATACTGCAAAAGGTAGGGGAGTGGGATGAACCCCCTTGCAAATCAATGAAACGTTGGTATAAAGACATCTGTATCCATGTCTCTTCTCTGGCAAGATCCCTTAGGACGAGAGAATATATGCAAAACAGGTGTAGGTTCATGGTGATAGCAAACATGTAAACATGAAAAAACATGAAAAAATAACACACAATTGCACTTGATTGTACAAGATTTTCAAAAATTACATGGCAGTAACGTGATCATGAATGGAGTCGGATGTCCTCCACAATATGCAGGTATGATTTTGTTTGTAAATTTATACAGGTTTCATTAATGAAAAAGACATCAAATTCATGGCTAAAAACCAGGTGCTGTCATTGCACTAGTCATTCAGGATTTTCAAAACATGCCACATTAATTCCGTAATCATGAGTGTAGTAAAACGTCCCCCACAATATGCAGGTATGAAACTGTTTACAGATTGTGAATCTATACACGCTACATAAAAGGAATTAACATGATCTTCATGTTCAAAATACAGGTACTGTCATTCCATTAGTCCCATTGTACGTAGGTGAACATCCTAGATGACATTAGACATTTGCGCCCATGTTCTGCACACACCCAATCTCATGTTGGGCATGTACAATTATGATTGTGTATACAATGTATTCATCCCCAAGAAATGCAGTAGTTAGCATGTTATGCTTTAATCACAGGGAATGTTCCAAACAGGGATGATCGAACACTGTCCTTACTTCACATTCTGCCACTCAATATTTTCATTGAGCCCTACTAAATGGCTCTTAGTGAGAAATATAAGTTTCTGTTCAAAATTAATGAGTTTTTTGTTTATATCCACCTTGGATTTCCCACTTACTTTCTTCAAAATACCCCACTCAAATTCCATGTGAGAGTGCCCAATTCTCCAAAGTGTTTAACTAGGGGTGCTTTTTCAATCTTGTTCTTCAGGCAACTCCTGTGTTCAATCATCCGAGTTTTGCATTTCCTATTGGTCTTCCCAAATTAGATAAGAGGGCAAGGACATTTGATCACGTAAACAACGTTATCTGTATTGCAATCAGTGTGTTCTCTCAAGGTCGATTCTTGACTGGGACCAAATCAATAGATGTCATCTGACTGGTTTGGGAACACATAGTACAGGTCCCACATGGATACCCACCTATACAGGGACTCTGACGAGTTAAACGAGGAGCAAGCCGAGGGAATTGTTTTTTCCCCCACCATCTATAAGAACACATTTTTTATACATCTTCTGCACCTTAGGAATGTCCAGCTAGTAACAGCATTACAGGACAGAAACTTATATAAGTCGGGCTAACGTGTTACATAGTGTAAAATAGGTAAAATAACCATCACTTTGTTAGGTTGAGTCATTGTTACTAACCTGTACATTTAGATTGGGATCTGTATTATTGTTTGATGACTGATGTATTTAAATACAATGGGCCTCATTACGATACTGGCGGTAGCCATACCGGTAAATCAGGTACCGCTGCCGCTGGTATCATTTGTTTTCCGAAGGGGCCGTAATGACCCGGTAATTGGCCATTTGCGGACACTGGAAAAAAATGCTCCCCATTCCCATTTGAGCCCCATAGGTCTCAATGGGAATGGGGAGGTCGGATGCACCAGCACCATTCGTGAATGATGCCGGTGCATCCGACATGCTCTGCTCACGTGTGCCGGTACGCCCGCCAGGTCTGACCTGGCAGGCAGGAAGGCACCCGCGAGTAGAACTCGTAGTTTGCTGGTCCGGTAACAACAGTACCGGCAAGATTACCGGTACTATTGTTACCGGACCAGCAATCCTATAATGAGGCCCAATGTTTTTGTATATAATGTTCTTTTAGGATGTTCTTTTGATATGAGGAAGTCGGTGGTTCTACTTACCTTTTGATGTATTTAATAAATTGTGTTATATGTTTTACCAAAGGTACTATATATGTGTTGTCTATCTTAGTGCTATCTCAATGTATTTGGTAAATGGTAGATAGCCAGTGACCTTAATGTTGAGTAGGGGTTCATACGTGTGGTACTGAGGGGTAATGACCTTTATTTTGATTGATAACAGATATTATTCCCATTTAATAGGAAAGCTCACGCCGTGTAGTGGGTAAACGCCTTTGTAAGCATATTGTTTGTTAGGACGCAATATTTGTCTCAGAGGCTTTTCATTTATTGATGATTGGCTTAATTCTCACTACTATATTGCTACAGTGCAAGAAACCTCTCCTATATAATCTTGCCTTATTCCTCCGCCTGTGCATCGTTGGAAATTGGTTGCCTAGCGGGATTAACGGTGAATGCGCTCACCTATATAAACTAGGTGAGAACATGGCGTCAATATCATAAAAATGCTTAGCATATAATGACGACTGTGCTACAACTGTTGAATTCCGTCCCCGGTCTAGGACTGGATGGAGACCTAGGTGACCTAGCCAAAGATGATCAATGGGATGAACTATCTCAAATACGCAAGAGGCTAGCTCGGTCAAAGTTGCATGCAATCATAGTGCTAGAATACTTAAAAAATCAGGCGTTACCCCAACGACTCATTGTCCACTATGAACCGAGGTTGTTTCTAGATGATGCGGATTTCAAACTAAAATCGAGCTACATGGCCAATAAATGTGGCCGTGACTGGCTAGTTCTAATCATTGAAACAGCCCAAGATACAAGCAAAAATATCATGATCGACTGAATTTGCTAAAAGAGGAAATAAAAAAGAAATTTGATGTTGAAGCTTTCAAAATAAAGTTGGAGGCTCATATGAAAGAGATGCAAGCTTTCAAATTGGATACGATCACAGAGAGGGTCAAAAGGATGAAGAAAGATTTGGTATATTGTACACATGAGAAGGCTTTTGCATATTTTGCGAAGGATTACATATATGGAGCCTCGACAGGAGGACAGAGACCAAACTGTCAGGTGCGATTTAGAAATACCTCGTATAGTTCCAGTGAAGATGGGGGTACGGCAGGAGGGAATGAGGATCCCAATGATCAAGGACAGAGAGGGAGGAATACCAACAATCGCATGCAAAGAGGTAGGAATTCAAGAGGCAATCAGGGATTTCTCAATGGGTCCAGGCGTCCCCATTTTTTAGGCTGAGGGAACAGTCGACAGGAATGGACCGGAGATCGGATCCAAAAACGGAGCTACAGGGTTTGGTAGTGAACTTGTCCAAAAACACTCTCACACCCCTGGAGGAACATAGCTCGAATTAGGGACTGAATTTTGTCATCTCCAAGTATCACAACCCAGAGTTCAATGCCTCTATGCGCAAAGTACCTCTGAAGGAATTTTTCAAAGGTCAGCCATGAGTCAAAAACAAAATTGTAGTGGCTTTAGGAATCCTTCTGATTTTTATCCTCCTTGTCAGTCACATTCTCCTGAATCCTGTGTTTTTTTAAACTAAATCATACAAGAAACCTGAAAAGAAAGGCATTCCTAGGAACTCTAATTTGAGTAAGATGGAGGTAGACCTCCTCCGCAATTTGGGAAAAATGAAAATATTGTCATCAGGCAAGCGACAAAGGGGGTGCCATTGTGATCCTTAACAAACAGGATTACATTGATGATTGTGAAAGATTGTTATATGATGAGGTCAGTTACCGGAAGATACACCAAGACCCCAGTAAAGATTATAAGAGAGAAATTTGAAAAGGCTGTTGACAGACACCTCATCAGCAAACAAGAGGGTAAATACTTGGTGAGAGAGAAGGCTAGAACTCCTGTCTTCTATATACTACCCAAGATCCATAAAAACTCAGAGAAACCCCCGGGTAGACCCATTGTTTCTGGAGTCAATTCCCTCCTGGAGCCACTCTGTCTTGAACATGAAAAGTTATGTACAGGATACCAGAGATGCTATCTTGAAAATTGAATGGATAGATTTCAGTCCTACACAAGACGTGTTAATATGTTTGGATATACAATCTTTGTACATCAATATCCCCCAGCGAGCAACTCTAGTAGTAGTTGAAGAAACCTTGCTAAAAAGGGATGACCAGCATCCAGTGACCAATGCCTTCAAATTATGGTGTGTCAAAATGGCACTTGTTAACTTTTTTTTCAGTTTATAGGACAGTATTATGTACAGGTTGAAGGCACAGCAATGGGAGCAGCCATGGCCCCCAACCTTGCCAATTTGTATGTAGACATGTTTGAACAGACCATGGCGGATGCGGATATCAATCCCTACAAAGAACATTTTTTAAGATGGCTGAGATACATCGATGATGTGCTTGTAGTATGACATGGGACTATTGATGAGGCTAAGAACTTCCTTTTGTGGCTCAATGGGCAGAACACATACTTAAAATGTACTGCCAGTATGAGCACCTCAGGGGTGAATTATCAGTAACTTACTATTTACCACAAAGAAGTCTACCTTTGGGTGAGACCCTATGTAAAAATAACAGACAAAATTGCTTTATTGCACTACAGAAGCCATCATGCTAAATATATTTGTGATAATTTGACTTTTGCCCAGTTTTTGCGTTTAAAGCGCAATAGCAGTGCTAAGCAGGACTATGAGAATGGAGCAAATGTACTTGTGGAAACATTTACTAACAGGGGGTACCCTGTGAAAGGTGTCAGACAGTCTTCCAAGCCGGCTTTTAACAACAGGAAGCCCTGTTTGAGTAAAAGTTGACAAACAGTAATGATAACAATCGTGATACTCCTTTATTGTTTGTGAACACTTTCAGTAACCTATCATATAAGGTCAAAGGCATCATCACTAAGAACTGGAAAAAGGTGATGCTTTCCCCTCCACTTATGGTAGCCTTCAAAAAGAGGACTGATATTCGAAATATTATCATCAAGAATGACATACAAGCCAAGAACAGTCAGCAAGTGCCTGAGAGCACTTTGTGGAGTATGCCTCAAGTGATTGGACACTACCTGTGTGGGACCTGTACTATGTGTTCCTAGACCAGTCAGATGGCATCTATTGATTTGGGTCTCAGTCAAGAATGGAACTTGAGAGAACACACTAATTGCAATACAGATAACGTTGTTTATGTGATCAAATGTCCTTGCCCTCTTATCTAATTTGGGAAGACCAATAGGAAATGTAAAACTCGGATGATTGAACACAGGAGTGGTTTGAAGAAAAAGAATGAAAAAGCACCCTTAGTTAAACACTTTGGAGAATTGGTCCACTCTCACATGGAATTTGAGTGGGGTATTTTGAAGAAAGTAAGTGGGAAAACCCAGGTGGATATAAACAAAAAACTCATTAATTTGGAACAGAAACTTATAATTATCAATAAGAGCAATTTAGTAGGGCTCAATGAAAATATTGAGGGGCAGAATGTGAAGTAAGGCCAGTGTTCAATCATCCCTGTTTGGAACATTCCCTGTGATTAAAACACAACATGCTACTTACCGCATTTCTGGGGGATGAATAAATTGTGTACATAATCAAGGAAAGCACCTGGTTTTTAGACATGGATTTGATGTCTTTTTCATTTATGAAACCTGTATAAATTTGCAGACAGACTCATACCTGCATATTGTGGGGGACATCCAACTCCATTCATGATCACATTACTGCAATGTCCATTTTTGAAAATCTTGTAGAATCAAGTGAAATTTTGGGTTGTTTTTCATACTTTTTCATGTATAAATATTTGCTATCACCATGAAACTACACGTGTTTTGCATATATTCTCAATAAGTCGAATTTAAAAAAGTTGAATACCAAAATATCGAAAACAAAATATTCAAATGTGTTTTTTTTAATTTTCTTTTTTAATGGGGGGGATCCCCCCCAGCCCCCTGTTTATTTTTATTAGCTAAAGCCAAAAAAACATACAAATAACAAAAAACACATTCGGATTTTTTTTTCGACATTTTTTTTTCAACATTTTTGTATTCGACTTTTTTCATTCGACATTATGAATGGCCACTTATATTCTCTGGTCCTAAGGGATCTTGCCAGAGAATGGACATATATACAGATGCCTTTATACCAGCATTTCATTCATTTTCAAGGGGGTTCATCGCACTCCCCTACCTTTTGCAGTAAACCATATGGACAATCCTTAGATGCATTTTAGGGAGACACTCTGGTTCTGAATGCAATTTTATATTTAAGGAGCTATCCTTTTCGAAAGTGAGAGATTTACAGATCAACATATTTACTATTTGGCAACTTCGAGTAACCTTCGATTAGAAACTCTTTCTCTCCTTTAGAACTGATATCATGTGGAGTTTGTTTTTTCAAGACCTTGTTGGTTCACTTATGTATGGGGCAGGGCATTCCCGGGTTGTTTTGCCTGAAGATGTGTTGAGCGTTATTCCGAGTGCTCGCACGACGTAGAACATCATCACGCAACGTGATTATGTCATTGCCGCGAAACATACCGACCGGCTTGTAAGATGACGGATTTGGCTGCTAGGGGTTTGTTGAATGGCTGGAGCAATGAATTCTCCTTGTATTTAGGTAAGTCTAAATTATTAGAGGGGGTGATATGCTACATTATCCCTACTGGCCATGGCTTTGAGTGCCTATAGGAGTGCCTCATGTTTAACGCTGATTGATCTGTAATTTATTTTATTTTTTGATTGGTGTATGAAAATTTGGCTGTTCTAAGAAAAGAATGTATGATAACTACTCCTAATTGAAGATTTTGGCCGCATAGCATTTACTTGTCGGATGTGCCTTATTGAAAGGTAAGACTGGACTAATAGAAGGTGGCATAAACATGTTCCTGCTCTGTACATGGTCTAGGGTGGCTATAGAATCCCCCATTTACTGTGTTATGATTGATTTCTGCAGGTCAACCCTAGTGTCGTGAGGGAAGAAATAGTGATTCCCACCCCTGATTGTAAAGAGTTGTGGATTCTAAATGATCAGCCATTATTGCAAGTAAGTGAGTTCCCTTGTGATGGTGAAGAGATGATTAAGATCTAGAGGAAGCCATTGACTGATGGGTTTCCGCCTTTATTGGTTTTCTCTACTGGCTCATAGGTGCATTAACAATGAGGGATTGAGGAACAGATTTCCCTGCCATTTTCTGATGGGGAGGTTCTAGAGTATGTACCTTAGCTAATTGATATAGACAACAATATTAAGTAAGAAAATATTTTGTTTTGCAGGTAGTGAAGGAGAGGGAGTGAGCTTAGCGTTAGAGCATCTATATACAACATTTGGAGTTGCTTTGTCTGCCTGAAGAATGATCAATGCAGGCATATTCAGGTGCACTATTAACTGTATACTTGTCTATTCCTTGTGGTGTGAAGGATTTTAGCTATGTCTAACAATAGACCACTGAAGCTCATATATTTATATATGCTTTTAATTGTGTACCCACCTATCAGGGACTTTGACCAGTTATATGAGGAGCAACCGGAGGGAATTCTTTTTTTCCCCCCACTACCTATAAAAACACATTTTGTATACCTCTTCTGCTCCTACGGAATGTCCAGCTAGTAACAGCATTACAGGACAGAAACTTATATAAGTCGGGCTAATGTGTTACATAGTGTAAAATAGGTCAACATAACCATCACTGTGTTAGGTTGAGTCAGTGTTACTAACCTGTACATTTAGATTGGGATCAGTATTATTGTTTGATGACTGATGTATTTAAATAGAATGTTTTTGTATATACTGTGGGTTAAAGATGTTCTTTTGATATGAGGAAGTTGGTGGTTCTTCTTACCTTTTGATGTATTTGATACATTGTTTATTTATTTATTTATTTTTAATGTGATATAGTTTTATAAACAAAAACTTTACACATAATTCAACATAATAAACCATTAACACAATTTAAATAAATAACACAATTTAAATAAATAACATTTTTCAGAATCATCATATTCAATTTCAATATTTCAAATTTCATCGACATCAACATCATCTGTACCTCTAAATAATTTCATCTAATAACTAATTTCTTACTATAGCTGGGGAGGTTAACTATTCTTCGAGTTTTTCCTTAACCATATGCCATACTCTATAGAGAGCCAGATGTAAACTTGCATTCAAGGTATTAATACACATATACCAAAAATATTTCGACTTAATGTGGTCTAGATTATGAACATACCTACTATAGTGCTTCATATAAATTAGGCTCAATCTAGGGCATAACATGAGGACATGTCTCGCCGTTTCAGGTGAGGCTTTATTCTTACATATCCTACAGAAGTGCTCTAATTTGGGAATGGCCCGTTCAGGACCTAACACAGTTAGGACTGGAATATGATTGATACGTAGTATAAAACGTCTTAAGTTGTCTGAGGGGCATAGGTTCAAATATCCTTGTGCCCTTCTATAGGTGTAAAGTACATGGGACATAAACCCATAACTGTGTAGGCTTTCAAGATGTTTAAAGTTATTTTGCCAGTCCCAAATTTTTAGTCGCTCCCCCATTTGAAATTTCAAGTGTTCAAAGTTGTCACCCCAATTAGGGGTCCACTCGATCGTCTCAAATAGAGTGGTCATCTCTCTCACAAATTTAATCTGCTTGTTCCCAATTATATCTTCTTTCACCGTCATCAAGAGTGGATTGTTAGGATTCATTTGCATCTTAATGTAGAGTTCACCTCTTTTCTTTAGGACTAGAGCTTTTAGGGAGAGTAGGCCTAATTCTAATCTCAATATCACCATCGGTATTCCCTGTGGCAGGCCCAAAAGCTTACGCCAAAACCTACCCTCCAATACCTGGAGCCAATCAAAGCTAAAATGGACCAAAGCTTCCAGCCCATAAATTACCATTGGCACCAAGCATTGGATGTAAAGTTGGCGGGCCGCCCAAATGGAATATCCACTCTGGATGCGAGAGAACTGGCATATCATAGCGGTTAATTGGGCCGCTTTTATTTTACGAGTTTGCACACATGATTGAAAATTTCCCCTAGAGTCGAATTCCACTCCTAAGTATTTATAGCAGTGTGTATATTGAATTTCCCGACTTCTAAGCATCATTCTAGGGCGGCTCACCTTACCATGACTGTACATCATCAGTTCTGTTTTCGTGTGGTTAATAGTGAGTTCATTCTCTTCCGCATATTCCCAAAGGCGCTCTGCCGAGCGTAGGATACCGCTAAACGTGTGGTCAAAAATAACCACATCATCCGCATACGCCATAACTAAGCAGTGCTGGGTACCTACCTTGGGGGGGCAATTACGCACCTCTCGTATGTATTCAGGAATGTCGGAGACGAATAAATTATACAGTGTGGGTGCAGTTACGCAGTTTGATAAATTGTGTTATATGTTTTACCAAAGGGACTATATATATTTTGTCTATCTTAGTGCTATCTCCATATATTTGTTAAAATGTAGATAGCCAGTGTCCTTCGTGTTGAGTAGGGGTTTCAAACGTGTGGTACTGAGGCGTAATGATCTGTCTTTTGATTGATTATAGAGAACAGGGGAAAGACAGAGAAGGTGGGAGGAGAGGTGGCCACAGAAGGGCCAGAGGAAGAGAGGGGAGTAGAGGGAGGAGGAGGAGTGGAAGAAAGAGAGCACAGGATGTTCTGAGTTTTAGAGATGAAATGAGAAGCCAGAGCCATACAGAGGGCCTGGCAGGGGACAGCAGAGGTAGAGACTGTGGCAGAATTGGCCAGCTCCTTCCAGATTTACTCCTTGCTATACCCGGCAAAACTGTGTGTTGAAAGGAACAGCAACACATTCTTTTTTACACTGCCTGACAAGGCTATATCCTTTATGAGGTCTTTCTGACACCCTGAACACAGAGAACACAACCCAGATTGGGCCTTGTAGGAGTGTCTAGCTCTCTTTCCTGCGTACACACTCTATGGGTTGCCCTAGGTGATAACATGTTACATACCCCTACCTCTCATGTTGGTCTCCCTGGAGATGTTGAATGTGCAAGCTTTTGTACTTGTTTTGACTTCAACTGGTTATATGTTGGTTACCCCGTTTGGGGTCAATTTCATAAGAAGCATGTGAACATTTATCCTTGTATATGTACCTAAATCCTAAATTGACCAGGTGGGTCTGAGTGGCATCTTCCCCCATGCAATGTTGCATTGATAAGTTGAGGTGGTATTTGTGGAAATGCATCTCCCAAATTCCTACTGGGGTCATGGAGGGGGGTGGTGAGGGATTATTGGGGTTATTAAAGTTGGTAAAATTGCACTTGACACACATGTTGCTCAAATACAATGGAAAGATGAGTGAGAGGGGCAGACTGACGGTGAGGGAGGGGATGGATCTGGACTCTACGCGGGTGGGCCATATTGATGTCCTTGCATCCAGATGGGAGATACAACCTGCCTAAGTTGGAATGTCCTGGGCCTGGGTAACCCAATTAAATAACAGAAAATACACCTGTACGCTGATAGACACAAGGTCCAAATCCTCTACTTACAAGAGACACATGCCCTCTCACCAATTTGTGAGGGATTTGCTAGAAACTGGGCGAAGAATCAATTCTATACATCCTACTCCTCACAGTCTAGGGGGGATTATGATATTGATACATTGATCTGTCCCATTTCAATGCAGCCAAACAAGAGCAGACCCACTGGGCAGATATGTTCTGGTATATGGGACTCCTGCAGGCAGGGAGATGCTGTTGATGAAAGTATAAGGTCCCAATGTGGACGACCCGCAATTTTATGTGGATATTTTATAGGAACTTGGTTGGTATCCACTGGTCCCTATTTTGTGGGGGTTGATTTTAACACCATCCTAGAACTGGACTTAGATAGATCCACATGCACTCACAGAGTCCTCACCAGAGCCACCTCCACTATCAGACAAGGCAGGAATTCCCTCAAACTCGTGAATTCTTGGCGAGCACTATATTCTTCGGACTGCGCATACACTTTCTGCTCCTCCGTCCATGACTCCCTCTCCCGCATTGACATGTGAATTATCTCTAACACATTACTTGGTGAGGTCGGAGATGTCAAAGACTTATCTGTTCATATACGTTTGGGGGATCTCACTACGTAGGTACGCTATTCTGACTTGATCTGTGCCTACATGCAGCTTGCTGCTTGGTTCCTATGGATATGTTCTGTATAAATTACTAACCTAACCTAACCTCCATCCTTCCTCCCACCTACTGTGACCACTCTCTGGTTAGTATCTCCCTGACCCATCCTACGCTCTCCAAATCTCGCAGCAACTGGTGCCTTAAATCACTCACCCTGCAGGATGTTTGCATTTACATCCACTATCAAAGACCATGTACACCTGTTTTTTAAAAGAATGTAGGCTCAGTGCCCTTGTCTAGTACACTTTGGGAAGCCTTTAAACTTTACATCTAGGGGATTGCAATGTCGACACAGTTTAGTGTCCTCAAAGCAATTCGATATAGTATAACACTTTTGCAGGGTAATCTGCATGAACTGGAGCAGGAATTGATGGGCGACCATCCTGTAACCACACTTGCACAGATTCATGAGGCTGTGGATACCTTTAGAACCCATGCATAACGCGAAGTAAACATTTTTAATGCTCCCATTGCCTCTAGGAAATACAGAGAGGGGGATAGACCTGGCAGATTACTTGCTCGTATGGCATGACAGGAAGATGTAATGGCTGTACCCCACTTGTGTGGGATACACGGGGGACCTGGTCCACTTGCCTACGGCCATCGATGGGGTTTTTGCAGGGTTCTATCAGGACCTCTACATTAACAAAGACACATGTACACAGGAAGAGATTGCTGGGTTTCTTGACACACTACCACTCAGTCAAATATCACAGGACACCAAGGCCCTTCTGGATCTCCCAATCTCCATAGTTGACATTACTCAGGCAATTGAACACCTCCCAACTAGGAAGGCCCCATGTATGGATGGTCGAACCGCTGAATTCTATAAGCGCTATAATTAAACTCTTACCCCATATCTCCTTCAGGTCTGCCGTGAATGTCTCGAGTTCCAATCACTTCCAGACACCATGCAAGAGGCCGTCTCAAGGTTCTGTTGAAACAGGGTAAACCTGCTCACCAGTGCAGCTCAGACCACCCCCTGTTCTTAAAAATAACAATAATTTGGTATTTATATAGTGCTACCAACCGTCAGGTATCTGAGCGCTGCTTATTATTACCCACGGTGTTTGGTGCTCATTTATCGACCTCGGAAGGATGAAAGGCTGAGTTTGGCCCTGCCGGGATTCGAACCTGCGTTAGCAAGCTGTGCATGGATGTCAAAGCGAGCGCTCTACTCGCCGTGCCACTTGACCGGTAATTAATACTGATGTGAAAATGTTTTCGAAGATATTGGCCACTCGGTTGATTACAGTTATGCCCTATATTGTCTATCCTGATCAATCAGGATTCATCCCTGGCAGATCCACATCACTTAACCTTCGACGCCTCTTTAATATACTGGCTCAGATTGACCCTAAAGCTCATGCGATAGCAGTCACATTAGATATTCAAAAGGCATTTGATTCAGTTTCCTGGCAGTTTATGTGTGCTGTACTGGCAAAGTGTGGGTTCGGTCAGGAGTTCCTCAAGGCCTTAAACATCCTTTATGGTTCTCCAGCGGCCAGGGTTAATACGAATGGGCTGCTCTCTGCACCATTTATAATAGATTGTGGCACTCGCCAAGGCTGCCCCGTGTCGCCCCTAATATTTGCTATTATAATGAAGACATGGCAGACTGTTGGGTATTTTGTGGATATTTGGGGCTTTGCGGTATTTTCTTACCGCCAAAATACCTATCGCAATAATCACTCTCTGTATTCATATTGGATCACACATAACAATAATACATTGCATTATTTCAGAATTCAGACCTATTTAGATAATGTGCGCGATAATTTGCGTGGTTGGTTTATTTGTGGCCCCAATATCCAACATCCCTTGTTTTTTATCTACATGTTCTTGATCACTAGAGAGACCTCAGGCCTACATTTTAGGGATACCCCATTTTCAGTGTTAATGTTTTGTGCCACCATGGGCTATTGTGGTATTTTTGTGGTAATTTCCACTACCTTATATACGGTATGGAACTATGTCCAGAGAGTCTCTCTTCCCGTTGGCTCATGTACCTCCAACAAGCTATGCTACAAACAGTCACTCACAACTGTCCATACTGAATATAATCGTGCACACATCTGTTTTAAAATGACAATTGCACTGTTTAAAAATCTACCCACGTTTAAACCTTTTCCCATGCAAAATGAAAGAGAGAAATAATACACACTAGCTATCTGTTTTCAGATATTTTTGTATTATAGAAATTTCCTTTAAACACAGTTTAACCCTTTTTTACAGAAATAAATGAAATGGTAAACATTATTTGTGATAAAATGAACAGAGAACTGCGAGAATATATTCAATTGGTAACATTAAATATGCTGATAAGGGACTGGGACTCCCTCGAATACACTGACTGAACAGTTTCGCACACTTTCGCACAGCTCCTACACTTCTGTAATTACCTTATCTGTTCAGCATGAGTTTTCTCCGGCTATTCTCTTTCTGAATTTGGCTCCCTTGAAGATTAACCCCAGTGAAAACAAGCGTCTGCCGTTCTCAAACCGGGGTTATTGCCTGGAATTCTCAGCTTTTGCAGCAGGAATGCTTCAGCCAGGAAACAGGTCCTTCTCCCAGCTCTGCAAGATCTCGATTGTTCTCCCCCTCTCCTCAAGCTTCCCCAGCAAAACTCTAATCACAGCCTCTAGCATGATACTTGCTATGACGCTGCTCCAATCAGAATCAATCATGTCATCTCCTCCCTCACTACACAATGGCTCATTTCTACAGTAAAAATTGTAACAAACTGATTTCCTGTTCCTTCGAGCTCTTTGCTTCCTGTAGTTATGTGGACAGGGCAGCAGAGAAAAAAAAATGAATGTTCGTTTAAAAGTTCACTTTCAGAGTAGGCCTAATTCTGCAGTGGAGACACATTTTTATTAGTGGGTTATGTTAAATGAAGTTTTATTAGTCAGGTTAGCTATTAATAAGGTTAGTTATTAATTTTCAAATGTGTCTCTTGCAACATAGGCATTTCAGGTGAAAAATAGTGTGCATTTTTGAATGTGCACATGTGTGCTTTTAACTGTAAAAATAGATTTGCATCTTATATGTAAAAATCGTTTTTGACTGAATAGCCTGTCTTTACTTATATGTCCATGTTACTTTGGCAACACATATAGCAATGCACCACACCCATGTGGTGGTGCTGCATCAAAAAAAAATTGCTACCTGTGCAGTAGTGCTGTACTCTGTGCTGTAACACGCCAAATATCCTTACAAGACGCAATAAGACTCAAACACAGACATTACAACATCCGATATCCTCTCCCCCTTCATATACTGCTAGAGAGACATTCGGTGGGAAGCGGGGACCTGCGGTGATTGGTCTTCCCTGATATATTCGCCAATGATTGCTGCTTCGAACCTGCTAGCGTGAAGGTGCTGGCCTGGTGCAAAATTTGGAAGGTAATTGATGCACATGCTCCATTTCATGAGGATTTTCCTCTATGAAATTGTGGCCCATCCTGGCCCCGTGCCAACCCTGGAGTGTGGACGGAATGGGCACAACAGGGATTTCACACACTGGGGTCATTATACCCAAAGGATAACTTCATTCAAAGCTCTGACATCCCAGGGCTTACAAGTGGCACATCCTATCAATGGTTATAATATGCAGGCCTGTGAAGGGCATGTAAGAAGCTGTGGAGCTGCTTCCCAGCTAAACCCGAGAACAGCACATTGCTGGGGTTTGTAAAGACAGCAGACGACAATCGTAGCCGAGTGTCGCCCCATATCACTTGATTCAAACATGTTTGCGTGCAGTACATCACAAAACACGTACTAAATGGGCTGGGGATCTCCAGTTGGACATAACCAATGATCACCACTTTGACATGTGCGCACAGACAGAAAAAGTATCATTCAATTCCCGCTTTCGACTGATACAGCTTAAGGTGCTGCACCCATACAACTACACACCGAATTGAATACACATGTTCTGAAATGAGGGTTCTGGGGCATGCGCATGTTGCAGTGTAGCTCATGCCGGATACTTCCATATGCTGTCGGACTGTCCGAGGCTTACAACCTTTTGGGAGATGTGTATGCAACACTGTCCAAAATGACAGACACTGATGTCCCCCACCCCGCTTCCTTGCTCTGACTGCTTCACATTCCGAAATTCACCATCTGCCACTGTCAAAAAATGTATACAGCTCTGTCTCCTTCTGGCCAAGCGCTGTATTCTTTTGCGCTGAACAAGTGCTCATGCTCCCAACAGAGACCATTGGATGAAGCATGTAGAATGGGCTAACATATCAAGGAGGAGAAGTGGACTCATATGCAACAGTTTGAATCACGACCAAGAGACATTTGGAACCCCCTTAGACTGTACCTCTCGCTCTCAGCGACAAATGCAGAGAGGACTCTGTGACTGAAATCGACTTGAACTGACCCCTTGGAATTATGCCCCGAATACATACTGAGATATGTAACACTCGATTCTGTACTCTGTTGCCCTCCCATCTTTACTAACTCTGTAAAAGTTACCCTACTGTGTTGTGTTGTGTAACATCAAGTGCTGTAATAAAGAAAGTTTAAAAAATAAAAGCAGCAAGGATATGCATCTCGGTTTATAGTGATTTTTTCAAAAACAAAGTTTCGAATAACAAAACATTTGAAAACAAAGTTTCTTAAAAACAAGCTTTGACAAGCTATATTTAACATGCAAAAATGCATTTCTTTCAGGAACCAATCCATCGACAATAGACATGGACTGGTTTCAAATGAAATGCACTTTCACATGCTAAAAGTAGCATTTCAATGCTTTTTTTGTAACTTAAAAACGTTACATGGAGCTGTCCAGTGCTGAAACTTCAGCACTGGCCAGCCCTTGTAACGTTTCAAAGTTTTGTGTATATTCGGGGGACGAGTTCCCCCCCCAAACCCCCTCAACTCCCACTCCACCCCCATCCCCCAACCCTAACCCAAGCCCCAACCCTAACTCTAATTTAACCGCTAAACTAACCCTAGCCCCAACCCTAACCCCAACCCCAACCCTAACCCTAAACCCTAGCCCCAACCCTAACCCTAATTTAACCCCTAAACTAACCCAAGCCCCAACCCTAGCCCTAATTTAACCCCTAAACTAACCCAAGCCCCAACCCTAACTCTATTTTAACACTTAAACTAACACTAGCCCCAACCCTAACCCCAACCCCAACCCTAACACTAAACCCTAATCCTAGTTCCAACCATAACCCTAACCCTAATTTAACCCCTAAACTAACCCAAGCCCCAACCCTAATCCTATTTTAGATAATTTTTCATTTAGATATATTTCAATATGATAATGGAATATTTTTCAAAAAAATGACTACTCGAATAAATGACTTTTCTACAAAAAGTATTCTCAAGATTTATATTCAAAACTTTGTGTTTCGAAAAAATGACTGGATACCATGCATCTCTCAGTTGGGTCCAAGAGCTCTGCATCACGAGAACCTGGCTGGAAGGGTCAGAACAGGATTTACTGCTGCAGCATTTAAATGCTGAGTCCTGTGTCTGCAGTAGCAGTGAGGTCAGAGCACCCCTCGGGCAGTTTGTGGCTCTCTGCTGTGCAGAGAACTTTGTCTCCTAAATCTGTTACCTATTGCACTTGTACATTGGTGGCTTCGTCAGAGTTCCACAGTTTTACTTACGAGCATGTCCTTTATGGTGATTGTAAAGACTGGAGGGGGGGTGTCTGTACTTCTGCTCTCTATATGGTAGAGGGGAGGCACAGAGGACCCCAGCCAAGATTCTCCATTCAGTAGCCATAGTCGAGCAATCAAGGCCTAGCTTCTCAGGAGGTGATGCAGGCTGGTTCTTAAGGACAGTGTAGTACCAAAGCCCCCACAAAGGAATGGCCACACACTGTATTAGTTAAAACACAGTCTTTATATAATTAATATTCACGGTTATGTACAGTATCACAATAACTCACTTTGTGCTCAGAAAATCAACAATGGTAAATATATACAGTTCTATAGTGGTGCCACAAATATTATCAGATCCCATTAAAGCGCATCAACTATACTGTCAAAATGTCACACAGATCAATAAAGAGGAAACCAGCAGTAGAGAGAGGAAGGAAAGCAAGATGGTTGAACAATTGGCAGAATGCTGGCCCCTACCACCTGGGCACAACTCTGAGTGGAGATCCCCCCACCTGGGCAACCTGTAAAGTAAAGATGTATCAAAACCCCAGTCCATGTATTGTTCTATGCGTCTTATTTCCCTCTACAATAGTTCTACAGCCCCAATGTACCTGGAATTGTAGCATTCGTCGATGGGAAATCGACAGCCCTTCTTGAGTGCCCTCCCTTTAAGACAGGAGTCACGGTTCGTTGAACATCCGACGGAGAACAGGGTGAACTACAGCGGTGAAGTGGCAGCTTCGTTCCTAGCAGTGCTCGTCAACGATGGAGCGTTGGCGTCCTGCAAGGAAGAGGCGTGCGGGGCACCTCGGTGATGGTAGTTCTGGACCGCAAAGAGATGTTGTAGAACTGTGGCCCAGCAAGGGCGTCGAGTCGTCGGCGTCTCTGTGGTCTTTAGGTGGTGGGAAACCCCCCGGCGGATGCTCCTCAGTGCGTCAACGGTCGGGCCTTCTGCAGCGGGATAAAGCGGGCGGCGATGCAGACGAGAGCGTCCTTGGCTCAAATTAAGTTCTTAGGCAAACGGGAGCACAGCGGCTCCAGTCGGCGATGGCGGTCGTCGACAGTGGAAGACAACAGTCCGGGCGCTTCTCTTTGGGATTCCGCGGCAGTCCCCGTTTCCGGTTGGCAGCCTGTCGTAGGTCTGTCTACCAGGGAGCTTTGGCAAAGATCAGCTGGTGCACAATGGTCCCTCGTAGCTTGGGAAGAAGGGGCCTTACCAGGTCCTCTCTGGGTCAGTTCTTGGAGACAGAGCAACTTTCAGATTGTGAAGGAGAGCAACAGCAATTCTTCTCTTCCAGCACGGCTTCAAGATTTAAGCTTCAGTTTCACTCCAGTTACTCTTCAGCTTCTGAACACAAATCCTACCAGTGAGAGGCCCCCAGATATACTAGTTGATCTCCCATTCATTCTGCTGGGTCACACTCAGGCAACCAATCGGTCAGAAGGGCATTCATGCAGGCAGGCATCCAATCAGGTGCTTAGTGTATTCAGGTCATTCACTCCTCTCCAGACACTCACAACAATTTATGTGTATTGGGACAAGTACCCAGCCATTCAACACTCCACACTGCATTCATACCAGTTTCGGCAGGGCTGTCTCAGTCATTGTGTCAAACACCAGATACTAGACACCCACAATACAGAATGCGTATTTGTCACACACTCCATTCACCCAGGTCCCACCCACAGGGTGTACCCACAACATACAGTCACTGGAAAGGCTCCAACCAGTCTGGCCTGGACTTCACAAAAACACCATATATGGAACTTCCACCCAACAGCCGGTCAGGGGGAAGGGACAGAGTCAGGGGTTCCCAGGGCTTTGGGAAAGCAAGGTAATAGACAATAGAAAGCAAGAGGCCACGGGGGCCATCTTGTTTCCTAACAGGAATCAACTGATTCCAATGGAGGATACTCAGGGCACCTGCCAAATTCAGCATGGGGCAGCCGCCAGCCCATACCCTGCTCTGTGGGCCAAAAACAGGTGCCCAAAAACATGCACTAGGGGAACAGGGTTGTACTCCCAACCATGGGTGCCATAAGGGTATCCCATGGGTCTGTGCACCAAACCAAAAGAGAGAGCTGCACCGCCAGGGGTCCCACATGAACTCCTTCGCGGAAAACATGACAGAACACATGACAAAAGGCAGTAAAAGACAAGGATACGGAGGCCCTGTCCCTCCGATGCATTTCCAGCATCACAGTCTCCCCCCCAGACTGAGGTTAGGATGGCTAATCTCTCACAAGATAGACACCCTCATCCAGACGGTCAACATACCTTCTGGAAAGGCCATCTGCATTATCGTGAATCTCTTCCCTGGTCTATGCTCTATGGTGAAGTCTAGCCCTTGCAGGCTAATGGACCACCCAAGCAGTTTTGGGTTCTCACCCTTCATCTGCATAAGCCACTTAAGGGTCTTATGATCTGTTTGGACCTTGAAGGTAGATCCTGTAAGGTAGGGCCTAAAACACCTAAGGCTCCAAACTCTGCTAAAATATTCCTTTTCAACAGTAGCCCACCTACGTTCTCTACCCTTGAGTTGTCTACTGATGAATATGATAGGATATTCTCTTCCTTTGTCATCTAACTGGGACAAGACAGCTCCAATTCCAGTGTCGCAGGCATCCATCTGGAGGATAAAGGGTTGGCTGTAGTCAGGCGCACACAACACAGGTGCCCTACACAGACTTTCTTTGAAGCCATCAAAGGCCCTCTGACAGTCTTCAGTCCAATTAACCTTCCTAGGTTGTTTGGGTGAAGTCAGAGCTGTCATGGGTGCAGCTATGGTTCCATAGTCTGCCATGAAATTGCGATAGCACCCAGTGAGGCCCAAAAAGGCTCACACCAGGGTTTGAGTAGTGGGAGTCTCCCAGTCCTGTACATCCTGTACTTTACTGGGGAGAGGTTGGATTTGACCCCCTCCTACCTCATGACCAAGATATGTGACTTTCTCCTGAGCTTTCTGGCACCTGATGGCCTTGATAGTGAGGTTAGACCTTTTCAAGGCCCGCAACACCTTATCCAGAGTTGTTAAATGCTCTTCCCAGGTGAAACTGTAGATGGCAATGTCATCTAAGTAGGCCACACAAAAGGCCTCCAGCCCACTGAGCGCATGATTGACCAATCTCTGGAAGGTGGCAGGGGCATTCTTCAACCCAAAAGGCATGACCCTAAACTGTTAGAGTCCCTTAGGTGTTGAGAACGCCATCTTTTCCTTGGCATGGTCCGTCAGAGCTATTTGCCAATAGCTTGAGGTCAGGTCAAAGGTGCTTACAAATTTGGCAGCACCTATTGTGTCCACGAGCTCATCAGCCCTGGGCAATGGGTGCGCGTCAGTTTTTGTGACAGCATTGTCTCCTCGGTAGTCCACACAGGACCTCCAATCCTTGGTACCTGCCTGGGAACTTGCCTTGGGGACAAGGACCACTGGACTGGACCAGGGACTGGTTGAGGGTTCAATAACACCCAGATCCAACATCTTGGTGACCTCAGCCTGAATGTGGTTCTTAACTGTATATGACATACGGTAGCACCTGCTTTTGACAGGCACACTGTCACCAGTGTCAATTTCATGCCTACACCACAGTGTAAGGCCTGGTGTCAGGCAAAACAGAGAGGCATACTGCCGGAGCAATGTCCTGCAGGCCTTCTGCTGCTCTGTCATCAGATCAGGAGAGAGATGTACTCCCTCCACTGAGCAATCCTGAGGGTTGCTATGCAGCAAATCAGGAAGGGGCTCAATCTCATCCTCGTCTTGCTCTGAAGCTTGCAAGAGACACGAGACTTCGGCTCGCCTGTGGAAAGGCTTGAGCCTATTAACATTGAATACCTGAGGGGCTACCCCAGAGGCTCCCATGTCAACCAGATAATTGACCTCCCCCATCTTGGAGATTATCCTGAAGGGTCCAGTCCATTCATCTGCCAAAGCCTGAGGCTTGGTAGGCTCCATCACGAGGACCTCCTGTCCCGGAGTCCAATCCACTTCCAATGCTTTAAGGTCATGCCAGTCCTGGCTGGCCTTGAGATTCGCTGTTGCCTGACCCATCATCTGTGTCATCCTCCGTCTGAGGCCTAACACATAGTCCCCCACTTGCTTGGCGGGACCTGGAGGGGTGGCCTCCAAACCTTCTCTGATCAAAGTAAGGGGCCCCCTTACGGGATTTCCAAAGAGTAACTCAAAGGGGCTGAAACCAACACCCTCTTGAGGTACCTCTCTATAAGCAAAGAGCAGGCATGGCAGGAGGAGATGCCATTTCCTCCTTAGGGGCTCTTCCAAAGCACCTGGCATGCCCTTGAGAGTTGTATTAAATCTCTCAACCAGACCTTTGGTCTGGGGATGGTAAGAGGTGGAGAACTTGGAGGTTACCCACACTCTTTCCACATGGTTTTCATGTAACTAGACATGAAGTTGGATCCTCTGTCAGAGACAACGTTCTTAGGGAATCCAACATGGGTGAAAATGCCCAGGAGAGCCCGGGCAACCACCTTGGCAGTAATAGTCCGAAGGGCTATAGCCTCAGGGTACCTGGTGGCATGATCGACCAAGACCAGGATGAACCGATGTCCACCTGATATGGGAGGATCAAGGGGACCGATGATGTCGATGCCCACCCTCTCAAACGGTGTGCCAACCAATGGAAATGGCTGCAGTGGGGCAATGACACTGCCTCCAGTCTTGCCAGACAACTGACAAGTTGGACAGGTCCTGCAGTGGGACTTCACTTCCACTCCCATCCGTGGCCAGTAGAAATAGTCAAAGAGCCTCTGCTTAGTCTTCTTGGTCCCAAGATGACCAGCCAAGGGCACCTCATGCGCCAACTGCAGCAGGAAGGGCCTGTAAACCTGGGGTACCACCAACCTCTTGGAGGCACCAGGTTCAGGCTTCGTGGGCTCACTAACAAGGAGCTCACCCTCCCAATAGATCCAGAATGTCCTCGGCACTTCTCCTTGTGCCTGGGACAGGGCCTGTTCCCTCAGACCCTCGAGAGAGTGGCACTCTCTCTGTCCCTTACAGAAGTCTGCCCGGGAGGGTCCTCCTTCAGCTAACAAGCAGTGAAGGTCGGGATGATCCTTCGGGTTGAGAACCTCTCCCACAGGAGAGTCTTCTGTCTCTTCTCCCTCAGGAGTTGACTTTGGGTTTTCCACTGGACCCAGCCCGTCCGGAGCATGGATCCCAATGGGTGCTGTAGGAACAGAAGGAAGAGAAGGAGCCCCCTGCACAGAGGTGGACTTCTTCTTCTTCCTTCTTCTTGCCTTAGTCCTCGCCTTTGGCTCGGGTACCTGATTCACAGCCAGACCCCTTGTCACCTGTGACCCAGTGCCTGCAACAGCAGTCAGGGGAAGACCATCTGTGATCAACCCCAACTCTACTAGATCATTGCCTTACAGAATGTTAGCAGGGACATTGTCCTGAACCAAGACAGGAAGCTTTGCTGTCTTGTCTCCAATCATGAGTGTGAATAAGGCTACAGGCGATAATTTGGGAGGCCCACCAGCTAACCTGGTGGTTCTCAGAGGAGCACCTACATAGTCCACTGGCTTGAGCAGGGTCCTGTCCACCACTGTCATGTTTGCCCCAGTGTCTCTCAAACTAGTAGAAGGCTGGCCACTCAAGAGGACACTCCTCAAAAACCTATGGGTGTTCTGTGGGATAGTTGCCAGTACGTCTGCATACTGGTCCCAGGCCCCAAGGGACACTAAGTGCCTGACTTGCCCATGCCGGGCGCATCACGGCACGAAATCGAGGCTGAACCTCGATTTCACTAGAAGGAACCGCCGGCAGGCGGATCGCCGGCCAGTCCGAAGGTCATACTAAGGCCTGTTGTGTGTCCCAGGTCCCCCACTCCCAACATCCACCTAGAGGGGTGAGGACAGGAGCCCTCCCAGCCCCCCAGCCCAGCAGAGGATCCAGACGAGGAACGAGGATCCAGGCGCAGAGCGAGCGTGCTATCGGAACAGGTCCTGCCTGACCCTGTCCCCACAAAGTGCCTGACTTGCCCATCCCGGGCGCATCGCGGCACGAAATCGAGGCTGAACCTCGATTTCACTAGAAGGAACCGCCGACGGATCGCTGGCCAGTCCGAAGGCCATACTAAGGCCTGTTGTGTGCCCCAGGTCCCCCACTCCCAACATCCACCTAGAGAGGTGAGGGCAGGAGCCCTCCCAGCCCCCCAGCCCAGCAGAGGATCCAGACGAGGAACGAGGATCCAGGCACGGAGCGAGCGTGCTATCGGAACAGGGCCTGCCTGACCCTGTCCCCACAAAGTGCCTGACTTGCCCATGCCGGGCGCATCGCGGCACGAAATCGAGGCTGAACCTCGATTTCACTAGAAGGAACCGCCGGCAGGCGGATCGCCGCCAGTCCGAAGGCCATACTAAGGCCTGTTGTGTGCCCCAGGTCCCCCACTCCCAACATCCACCTAGAGGGGTGAGGGCAGGAGCCCTCCCAGCCCCCCAGCCCAGCAGAGGATCCAGACGAGGAACGAGGATCCAGGCACGGAGCGAGCGTGCTATCGGAACAGGGCCTGCCTGACCCTGTCCCCACAAAGTGCCTGACTTGCCCATGCCGGGCGCATCGCGGCACGAAATCGAGGCTGAACCTCAATTTCACTAGAAGGAACCACGGGCAGGCGGATCGCCGGCCAGTCCGAAGGCCATACTAAGGCCTGTTGTGTGCGTATTTGGAGCCACAGGAGCCAGGGGCCATAAACTCTGCCCGTGCTGCTCCAGGTAAGCCAGTGCTGCCACATGCATAACACCACCTGCTGTCTAGAAGCGTCTAATTCACAACGCATTACTTACGCTCCTGTCTAACTAATGCTGCCACCCCACACGGCTGCACATGTCTATGCTGTCCTTGCCTATAATGTGCCACTTGGATACGTCGCATTTCATCTCCTGACACAGACTGCAATGCCTGCCCAATTGCCATTTTGTACCTAGAAGACTTTATACTGTGCCTAGTAAATTGTGTTGCACTGCTGTTGGCTGCCTAATTGTGCCATTTCGCATCTAGATGTCCCTGTACTGCACCTATCCTCTTGCTAAATTCGAATCTAGGTACCCATGAACCTATGCATTTAAATTTGCGTCCCATTGCATTGCTAATGTATCGATTCATGTTTGCATGATCTGATCCACACCCGTACCCACAATAACTACCATAGCTGTGTCCACGCACTTAGACCCTAGTTTTCTTGGTGCTACTTATACCCAGGTGTTCATGGTTCATCTCAGTGCGTCGTGCCTTATGGTCGCTAACGGACCACTTTAACTGTGTTGTGCCTTATGGTCGCTAACGGACCACTTTAACTGTGTTGTGCCTTATGGTCGCTAACGGACCACTTTAACTGTGTTGTGCCTTATAGTCGCTAACGGACCACTTTAACTGTACTGTGCCTTATGGTCGCTAACGGACCACTTTAACTGTGTTGTGCCTTATGGTCGCTAACGGACCACTTTAACTGTGCTGTGCCTTATGGTCGCTAACGGACCACCTTGATTGTGTTGTGCCCTATCCTCATTAACAGACCATGCACTCTAGCCCATACTGTGCTTCGTGAATATCATGCCCTTTATCACTAGGCGCAGCCCTAGCTTCAACTAGCCACCTGCACTACACTTTGCGCCACCCTAGCCAGACATCTTAGCCAAACAAGGGAAGTAAATTGCATCAGCGGACCACACCAACTACCATGTGCAGAAACTTGACCTCCCTGACCCTCCTAGCTACAATCATGACCTTTGCTACCCTCAATTCTCGTCCCCCCATTGATAGAAACCTGAGACTTAGGGCAAGGCTACCGTGCATTTACAAACCTAAAAGAAACAGTACTAACAATACTGCTAGATTCCCATCTATACAGACACACATGGATAAGCAAACTCTAGCTACGGCACCTTTAACTCCAACCCCAACTCCTACTCACCTCTGCCAAAAGATACGCCAGAGTCAAAATAAGCATACAAAAAGACTTGCAAGTCATCCTATTCCCAACAACACCCTAACTCTTACTGGATCCCTTATCAATGCCAGATCCATGGTAGCTCATGCAATTGAAATTTCTGACATACTGAACAACAGTAGCATTGACTTCCTTGCCGTAACAGAAACCTGGCTCCATGAGGCAGCAGGACCCTCACTGATGTTAGCCATACCTGACAACTACCAGATCCACAGAGTAGACAGACCCAATGCTAAAGGCGGTGGCCTAGCAATCATCGCGAAAACCACCTTGCCTATCCGACTCACCACCTCACACCCCTGTGCTTCCTGCGAAGTACTCTCAGCAAAAATGCAACTTTCCAATAACCGCACGCTAGCCATTCACCTGATCTACAGGCCCCCAGGTCCCCTGGGAACCTTTGAAGATGACCTTACTACCCTCATAGCGAACAATACCCAAAAACACTCGCAAACGCTGTTGATGGCCGACTTCAACATCGGCTTCAATGAGCCAGGCAATAAAAATGCCCTTTCTATAACAGCTATCCTAAATGACCAAGGCCTTACCCAAAAAATACTCTCCCCCACACATGCTAAAGGCAGAACCCTTGACTGGGTCTCAGAACTCAACTGTAACATAGTCATCACTGCCATCACCCCTCAACTATGGACTGACCACTTTCTAATAAATTTCACTGCCACACTTGATCTCCCCAGCCCCAAAACTATCAAAATGATACCACCACTCCCTACCAGAAGTAAAAAAGATATTACTACAGAAAAACTTATCCCCCTCCTCCTGCCCACTATTAACGGTCTGAAGGACAACACCGACCCAGACACACTAGTAGACACCTTTAACAAAGCTATGTCTCACGCACTAGACACCATTGCACCTGCAAAACTACGCAAAGCTAAGCAAGAAGCCCACCTCAACGCCTGGTTCACCCCCCAGTTTAAGGACCTTAGAAAGCAGAAACGAAAACTCCAAACCATCTGGCGTAATTCGCCCACTAACGACAACAAAGCCAAGCTAACCCAAGCTACAATACATTACAAGTCTGAAATTATCAACACCAAAAAAAACGTATTCAATGACAGAATTACCAATGCAAATCGAATACCAAGGAACTATTTGCCATCCTCCGGGAAATGGAATCCCCTATCCAACCATCTGACACGGTCCCAAAGGACAAGATATGGTGCACTAATATACAGAATGCCCTATCAAACAAAGTCTCCACCCTCCAACTTAAAATAATGAACAAAAAAGACACCCTCTCTCTTACTGATCAACAACTGCCTCCAGTAACTGAACCTACCACTATCCCCCCTTTTAGCTTTAAACCCATCTCCATCATCGACACTGAAAAGGCCATCCTCTCACTGAAGCCCTCTAACTGTAAGGGCGACAGCTGCCCAGCTCAAATAATAAAGGACGCTGCCAGAGACTTAGCCCCTTTCATCTCAAAGCTTATCAACTCATCCTTCAAATCTAACACAGTGCCAGCCAACTTATAAGTATCCTGGGTCCTCCCCCTTCTCAAAAAACAAACCCTCGATCCTTCTATCCCGACTAACTATAGGCCCATTACCACGGTACCCTTCCTACTAAAAATTATCGGCAGAGTAGCCTATCTCCAAATTCAAGAGTACCTAGAAGCTAATCATCTACTAGGCTCGCGCCAGTCTGGCTTCCGCCCTCTCCATGGCACGGAAACTGCCCTGATAGATCTCAAAACCAAAATGGAGGAATTTAAGGATAATGGGAAAACAGCGTTGCTACTCTTACTGGACTTGTCAGCAGCTTTTGATCTGGTGGACCATGCAGTCTTATGCAACCACCTCAAGCTGGCTGCCAACTTCACAGGAGATGCTGTAGCATGGGTCCAATCCTTTCTAGCCAACCGGACTATGAGAGTGTTCTCCTCCACCACCTGTGCTGACCCCATCCAAATCACATGTGGAGTCCCACAGGGCTCCTGTGTCTCACCCACTATGTACAATATCTTCACCAAGCCATTGTTCGACAAGTTGGACAGACTGGGCGTCACCTACACTAATTACGCAGATGACACCCAGATCCTCATACCCCTTTCGGGCAACTATGAAGTGGACTTGGCTCTGGTGAATAAAATTTACATCCTCATTCAAGCATGGATGGCCACACATGGCCTCTGCCTGAACGACGATAAAACTGAAATCCTGCTCCTCGGTTCAGACCACAAACTATCCAAACTCACCCCGGACTACACCTCATTTAACATTGATAAAAATACTATTAAGGTTATGCGCGAGGTCAAAACGCTGGGTTTTTACCTCGACTCAGCCCTCACCCTCAAAAAGCAAGTGAATTCCCTCGCCTCCTCAACCACCTACATGTGTAAACTCATCCGTGCCGCCAGACCCTTCCTGTCCATGCCAGCTGCCTCACCTTGGCCAATGCCCTTGTCATGTCCAGACTCGACTATTGCAACGCCTTATACTCAGGTGCCAACAAGTCGGTCACTGACAAACTCCAGAGATTGCAAAATAACGCTCTTAGAGCAGCTCTGAACATCCCACGCAGAGAACATATCTCCAAACACCGGACAGAAGCCCATTGGCTAAATATAAAGGACAGAATCCTACTTAAAACTATTTCCCTCACTTCTAAATGCCTCAACAATCAAGCACCCCCCACCTAGCGGAAAGAATCAACTGGAGACCCTCTAACCGACTGACGAGATCTGCCAACACCTTCCTACTGGAAGTCCCCAGATTCAAACTTACCACAGCGGGCGGTGCAAGCTTCCCAGTTAGAGCTGCACAATCATGGAACACACTCCCATCCGACCTTAGATGCCCTTTACCCTACACAAGATTCAGATCCTACGCTCTCAAATGGCTGCACAACAACAACATGCAACGACCCTCACCCTAGTGGAAACGTCACAACCTGTTAAAATGTTGCTCTTATGCGCTTAAACTTGATATTTTATATGCATTGTATCACCTACTGTAAGCAACCATTGTTTTTCTGTAATAGCCTGTGTCAGGCATTGTAACTAAGTCTCGAGTCCTCTTGTACTGCTGCGCCCAGATGCCCATGGGCTCGGAGCGCATTACCAAATAAACAAACAAACAAACAAACAAACAAACAAACAAAGGAAATTTCTACAGGTGGACCAAATGTGATTCCTGTAGAGGGGATTGTTAAACGGGATATCATGTTGTGCCTCCTTTATTGTATATATTGGCCTAAACCCAGTTGCTCTGCGAAGAAAACCGCGTTGCAAAGTTCCGATTCTAGATCGAATTCGCCGCCATTTTAGGTCTGTCCGCCATTTTGATTTGTATTCTAAAGTAATTCTGTGTTCTTAAATGGTGGACAGTGTTTTCCACTTGTAACTGAGCCATCCTGAACCCTGTACGCAAGTTAATGTATAAACTGTCCGTTGGCCGAATGTTTGGGTCAAGTAAAGAGACCTTGTCCCACGCCTGACTTGTAGACAGAGGATTGTCTGCACCAACAAGCCCGATCCGAGGACATACATTGACTACAATCTTATACAAATACTGAACGTGGACACTAGCTGAACTGCATTGTATAGGACATGTGTCAAGGCTTATTGTTAAATCCGAGAACACACTGTTGCCATTGTAACTTGTTTATATGTAAACTGAGGATGATCCATGAGCATATTGTCGGACAATCCAGAAGTGAACTCGGCACAAACGCTAGACCATGGATTATTAACCTGTAGAGGGGCTGGACATTATGATTGGAAATGTATAACTGTTTAGACGTCCAGTACCACTCACTTCTCACACCGAAAGGGCTGGCATTCGCTGTGATGTACTAAGGGCCAGATAGCTATCTGATAATTTGTTTTCTTTGTAAACTGTACAGTTTTAGAATAAAGATCTGTGAATCTTTATAAGCCTGTGTTTGGTGCATTTCCTTTTGGCGTACTCAGCCCAAATATTTCCTTTTGCTTTTACAGATGGCGCCCGAATACGGACCTCAAGATTGATGCCATCTCGTTGAAGGTTGACGCGGCTATCGGACCCGGATCGGACGGTGTAAAAGGGGGCCCCTTTCTTGGATGAGACGCGATACGTCAGCAGCGCTGCATGACTCGATCCCTGGATGGTGAGCATGCGGTCCGAGACGCCATCTTGACGAGGGTCCATACACCGAGGCGGGCAGATTTGCCGAAATCACCAACCACGTGGGAGCTTTGATAGTTCTTTGAAATCCGATCGGACCTCAATAGGATTTGATCAGGTGAGTCGTGACCTGATTCTTAAATATCCTGATAATTAGTTTTGGCATATTACACTTGCAAGTGCAATTATTGACCAGGTAACACCAGTATTCTGATATGCCTTGGAAATTGTCTGCCTGCTTCAGGGTGTTATTCCGCAGTGACAGACAATCTTTGGAATTTGGCCCACCGGCGCCAATGGAGAGGTCGCTGGCATGTACTATGTACTGTCAGCACGGCATTGGTAGTATAGTGTTTAATGATATTTGGCACAGACAAACTAGACATGCTTCCGAACTTCAGTGGCCAAGAAAAAGGCCAGAGCTGCAGCATTTGATGCATTACAGAATTGGAAGAAAGAAGCTATGCAGCAACTGAAGAGTAGAGAAAAAGATGTGCGCCGTCATATGACAAACGCCGAAAAAGCGTTGTTATATGACCAAAATAAACAGTTTGAGTCCGTTAGGAATATGGATAGGGCTTTTTTACTTGATATCCAGAAAATGTATCCTTCTAAAGACTTTCATGTATCTGATGAGCTGATTGACAAACTTTTAAATGAACAAAGGCCTGGTGCCACTGCGCCACCTCCATATGTTCCTCTTCCTGCTGTTATTCCTCCTCCCGTAGCTCCTCCTACTCCTCCTATTGCTCTTCTAAATGTTCCTCTTCCTCCAGCTGTTGTTCCTCCTCTTGTCGTTGCTCCTCCACCTGCTCCTCCACCTTTGCCTGCTGTTACGGGTCGGTGGGTTTGCCTGCTGCACCAGAAACAGCACCCTTTTTGCCTAATATACAAGATCTGCCTACTCTCCCTCTTCCAAGTGGTTCCACACCGCTTGTAGTTGATCGGGGAGCGGGATCGAGGGTTGTAACTCGTAATACTGTGTCTAAAGAGAAAAAGCATGAATTGACTGCATGGGCTAGACATTGCATGGAGAGGGGTGAACAAGCTGATGCTTTTGCCACACTCTCTAACTTAGACAATTTTCCTGAGAAAAACGTTTTTATCAAAGGATTGGGAGTTCATTTACGTATAATGTGGAACAGGTTAAATGATATAGATCTCCCACAAGGGTTAAGGGATCTGAATATTTTAGCATTTTCTAGAGATACTGCGGAGAAAGTACATAAGCATGTCAAGAGGGTTTTTGGGTATAGAAGGGAGTTGGAAAGGTTACGAAATGAAGATGTAGATGGTGATAGTTTGGACGCTATGTTAGTACAGAAAAGGTTCTTTCCTTTTCGTAAATCGATAAATGAGGAAACACGAATTTGTACAAAAGATGCAATTAGGTGGATTTCAGACATGTCGATAACTCCCGTTGAAGTATATGACACGTGTAGTCAGTATACACCAGAAATGCAGAGGAAAGTGATACAGGTAATGGTAGAATACCTGCAGGATGAATGTATAAAAAGAAAGATTTGTTGTCCCGCAGAATTATTGAATATTTATAAGAGAGATTTTTCGTTTGACACTTCTTCAGCTGCTTTAGCGCTCGATCTAGCTTTGTTGCTTAGTAAGCGTTCGGAGTTGTCTACTCCTCAGTTGCCTATGAGAGAGGTTCCTCCAACATTTGTCCCAAAAGTTGAGATTCCCGCTAATGTTGCAATGGGTGCAGCTGCTCAAGACATCCCTGCACATTATGTGTCGCAGTTCGTTCACGTCCCGTTCTCGAGACAGGAAGTGAACACCATTAAACAATCTATTCCCGATATTAGGAAGAATCCGACAGGGTTCTACAAAGAGATAGAGTTTGTCTTGCAATCATCAGTATTTACCTTAAGCGATATTGATTTGTTGTTTCCTGTATTCCTGCCTATTGATTTGTGGAAACAGATTAGGACTGTAGACGATGTACCAGGGTTAGGAGATACATGGGATAATATGGTTAGACTCGATAGAGAAAGGCCAGCTGGCGAGAGACCACCACAGGTAATACTGACTTTGCCTGATAAAATAGTTACAAAATTAAAAGCTATAATTCCTGAAAAAGGATTATTTGGGACAAGCTTACTGCCTGTGTCCAAGGAAAGTCTGAGGGTGCTACCGAGTTCTTCAATCGGTTCGAGCAAGTATTCTCAGATTTCGGTGGACAAGATTTGAGCACAGAGTCTGGGAAACGACTATTGGTGGACAAATTTGTGCGTGGATTGCTGCCTGACATCCAGTCACAAATTACGTCTTCAGAGAGCGCTTGGCAAGCAATGTCTCAATCAGAAGTATTGCATATGGCTCAGTACTATGAGAATTGTGTCAATAACGAAAAAGAAAGAGTTGAAAAGGGAAAAGGAGACTTAAAAACAAAAATTCTATTGCAGCAAATTGTTAGAGGCCCTAGAGGGGGTAATTCGCAATTTAGAGGACAGTATGTTCCACAGGGAAATGCGCCATGGGTCCTGTAAACATAAACCAGTGTGCTTATTGCAGACAAGAGGGTCATTGACGTGCACAATACCCGATCCTCCGCAGAGGTCGAATAACGCATTTGGTAATATGGGTAGATGATCCAGAGGCCGTCCTGGGGCAACGGGTGCTGGTAGAAGTCCGTTTTTGCAGGATTCACAGCAACCTTTTTCACAGGCTAATCAGGCACCAAGTGTGGATAATAGAAACATTTTTGATCATCCTTCTGCTGCTTACCTCTCTGAAGAACTTCCTTTCGACGACATTCTCTTTCGCTAGGATTACCCGAAGCAGGGTTTGGAACCAACGCTTATTCCCGTTAATCAGAAAGGTCCCTACATTGAGATGATAGTGGGAAATAGGAAGCATCTATTCTTGATAGATACAGGGGCACAGAAGTGTTCCATTGACCATTCACGGGTTCCAAACATTCCACTGTCAGGGCAAACCAATGTTTCTGTAGGGTTTTCTGGCACACCAGTAGTCTGTCCGGTTTCTTCGCTGGTACCGATTACTTTGGGTCCATTTACGGACCACTGTCCATCCCTTTTGACTACGAATTGCAGAGAGAATTAGTTGGGGTTGAATCTGTTGAAAGAATTAAATGTGGTAATTCATTGTTCTTCTGATGGAGTTCATTTGACGATTTCACCACAGCAACTTTCTGTCACTCCGTTCTTGACCAGACCTTTGCCACCGGAATTTAGTGGTGTTCCGGAGTGTTTGTGGGCAATTGATGATAATTATGTTGGTGTCTTGCAAATTGAGCCCGTTAAGATTATTTTGAAACATGGAGTAAAGTTGCCACGTATTCCCCAGTATAAGATCTCGGTCGATGGTGAGCAAGCTTTGAAATGCATAGTCTCCGATTTTGTGCATCGTGGGGTGATTGAAGAAATTGCAGGTAGTTTGTGCAATAGTCCGATCTTGCCCATGTACAAAAAAGGCGATAATGCAATTCCTTTCTGTTTCATTATTGATTTACATGCCATCAATAAGATTGTTGCTCCACAATTTCCCATTGTGCCTGATGTGACGACAATATTAACTATGATTCCAGCTTCAGCTACTCACTTTAGTGTTGTGGATCTAAAGAACGCCTTCTTTAGTATTCCCATACACAAAGACACTAGATACTTGTTCGCGTTCACCTTAGGGGGACGCTCATTTACCTTTACCCGTGCACCGCAAGGTTACACGGAGAGTCCTAGCATTTACAGTAGGCCTTTGAAAGAGCAGCTCGAGAAACTCGAGTTGCCCACCACTTGTACACTGCATCAATATGTCGATGATCTACTCCTAGCTGCTGACTCAGAGAGCGCCTGTAATGAAGACACTGTGTTGTGGCTTATTCACCTAGCACAACATGGACACAAAGCTTCACTTAAAAAGTTTCAGTATTGTCGACAGGAGGTCGCCTATTTAGGCTATCTCCTGTCAAAGAAGGGAAGAAGGTTGACACCTGAGCAGATAAAAATCATTTCTGGCATGTCTGTCCCAAATACACAGAAGGAAGTCAGAGGCTTGATAGGAATGGCTTCTTACTGTAGGCAGTGGCTCCCAAACCTTTCCTTAGTGATTAAACCAATGTTGGCTTTGATGAAGAAGTGCATTTCTTCGCCATTACCGTGGAACTTGGAACACCAGCAAGCATTTGATCTGCATTGTGCTCGGCACCAGTTTTGGGCACACCAAACTATGAAAAGGCCTTTGTGTTGTATGTGCATCAATGTGATGAATGTGCTTTGGCTGTATTAACGCAGTAACATGGAGGGAAGAATAGGCCGTGCGGCAACTTTTCTTCCGCCCTTGATCCTGTTGCATGCGCTTTGCCAAGATGTTTGAGAGCTGTCGCTGCTGCTGCTGCGCCTCTAAAACAGAGCGAGGGAATGGTCCTAGGCCATGCTTTAACCCTGATGGTACCTCACTTTGTAGATGTTCTATTAAACAGAACACAAACGCAACAACTCACCTCTGCACGATTAACAAGATATGAATTATCTTGTTTGCACTGCATATTCAAATAAAGAGGTGTTGTGTATTGAATCCGGCTGAAATTTTACCTTACCCGCAAGGTACTGCTTGCAGTGACAAAGAGTCACATGACTGCCTTTACACTACAGAGCAGGAGACAAAAGGCAGAATCGATCTAAAAGATACTCCTTTGAATAATCCACAAGGGGAGCTGTTTTGCGATGGCTCCTGTTTCAAACTCCCTGATGGTACATCCACAGCTGCTTATGCAATCACCACATTGAGCATGGTCGTGGAGACCAAAAGAATCACGCATAACTCCGCGCAGGCCGCAGAGATCATAGCATTGACCCGAGCTTGTGAACTTTCTGAAGGGCTTAGCGTAAATATATATACTGACAGTCAGTATTCTTTTGGGGTGTTTCACAACTTCGGCAGACTTTAGGCAGAACGAGGTTTCTTGACCTCACATGGCACTAAAATCCAGTATGGCTCCTTGATAGTACGGTTACTCTCAGTGTTTGCACTCCCTACTCAGCTAGCAATTATGAAATGCGAAGCGCATCAGAAGATCATAGATAATGTAGGAAAAGGGAACGCTTTTGCTGACCAGATAGCCAAACAGACTGCCACTGATCTCTCTTCAGAAATGTACACTTCAAGGGAAGCCACAAATGCCTGTACCTTGAATGAGGGTATTGAATCTGTGAAAAACATTCAAGCTGATGCCACTTTAGAGGAATCTAAGAAATGGGCTGAGGGTTTGGCAAAATTGGATGACGATGGGTGTTGGGTGGACAAAGTAGAAGGGAAATGGTTACTGCATGATGCATACATTACAATGATGGTCGCTATGGCTCATGGTCCCACCCATATTTGTGCACGAAAAGTTACCAAAATGTTGCAAAATGTGTGGGTGAATGATAAAATCTCTAAGGTAGCCGAGCGCTTTGTCCAAGGGTGTATGATTTGTTTGCAGCATAATATGGGAAAGGGCACATCAACTCCTAAGGGTAGTTTTGGTCCACCTTCTGTCCCCTTTGAGGTTATACATTTTGACTTTAATGAAATGGAGCGTTGCAATAACTACAAGTACGTACTAATGGTTATCTGCACCTTTAGTAAATGGGTTGAAGCCTTTCCTGTCAAAGATGCCACAGCTATGACAACGGCGAAGACCATGCTGAAGGAATATTTTCCTAGGTTTGGTTTTCCAAGAGTCATCTGTTCAGACAATGGTCCACAATTTATCGCTGCTGTAATTCTGCAGATATCCGTGGGATTACAGATCGATAAATGGTTCCATTCGGCTAGCCACGCTCCCAATGGGTGCTCATGTCATGAATAGACCCATATTGAAGCAAACTTTCAGTGGTGGTCATGGATACCTTCTTAACTCGGCATGGACAGAGCTGGAGATACTGCCTCAGGGCCCACCTAAAAAAAATACTAAAGAAGGCAGTTCAGTAGTCTAAATGGGTCGTGCTCCCTTCTTTTACACCTCGCAATTCAATTTCCCATTTTTTTTCCAAAATTTTTCATGGGCGTTTTTTTAATAAACATTATGATCATAGGGAAAACAGGTGGTAAAAAGGCGTGGGTACCCTAGCGCTTGCATAAACAATATATATGGTCTCGAGAGGCAGCGGGTGGTTGTAAAGTGTGGGTATTTTGCCCAATACAACACAGAACAATAAAAGCTTATTAACAAGGTACACAACCACACTGTGCCACAATCATCACATTTTTAGAACAAACACATTTTTGTTTGATTGTGTATTTGCAAACATCTTTATTCTTGTGATGAACAGCCTGACACGTGTTTCGAGCTAACAAAGCTCTTTTTCAAAGGCTGTGCGTACAATCCAATCATAGGTGGTCAATAATTCTCCAATTATTTCAAAGTATTAACGCAATTATGCACACAACCGTGGGACCATAAAAAGAGGAAATCGTGTGTATGTATGTACATAAATCAAATCAATGTATGTTAAATGAAAATACATCACCACAAGTTTCAAATAAGAGGCTCCCTGTTGCCTCCCGACATACATTTGTTTTGTTTTTTTTAAATGGCGCCACCCAGGGAAGGGCCTCGGGTGGCTGGAACAGCAGGCAGAGAATGTATTTTCTCGCCTGGTGTTCCAGCCACCTGATTGGCTAATGGCCCTTGCCTGGGTGAGAAGGAGGCTTAAATCCTTGAACTTTGAGACTCCAGGGGCAAGAGCAAGATGCTGAACCCAGTAAAAAGAACTGCAAGGAAAAAAGAAGATGAACGGAGTGAAAGAAAGGGGAGTTAGTGTTAACTGCAGCAAGGTAAAGAAAAGGCTGGTGACACAGAGTAAGAAACAACACACCTAGAGGCGGTATGGACAGATATTATATGGGGTAGAGACGGTCCCTAGTGCATATTACTGTACCACTATTAACACAGATCTGAATTAGGTAAACCCTTTGTGATATAATAGGGCTCTGACCTCACAGAAAGGAGGAAAAGCCCCTCAGCCTGAGAAGATGTCAATGAATCTATTCCAAACAAAGGATATAGTATGTGTCTCGTTTTTAAACTGGTTATATTGTGTATCATCGATCTTCACAACGGCTAATATGCTCACTACTTTCAAAAAGGGCAATAGATTAAACCGAGAGAACCATCACCTAATTTCCTTAATAGACATTTTAGTGAATGTTTATGTGAATGTTTTACTCAAACGTTTAGAAGATTGGGTTGAGGAAAACCACGTTCTCTCATTTGCCTAAGCAAGTTTTAGCAAAAGATGAATATGGATCTGGAGATCGCGTTCTTTTTATTAACTTTGAGATCACAAAGAATTAGCATTGAGAAAAGAGAAGCACTTTATGGATGTTTTACTTATTTTAAAAGGGCTTTTGACAGCATCTGCAGACCAAACGTGGAGACGTTCTGCATGAGGTGGGATGCAGCGGCTGCCCCACTGTTATTAATGATACAGAAACTTTATACTAATAACACAGCTACATCAGGTAGGTGGGGGCATGGAGGTGAATCCTCTGCACTAATACAGATTAAAGAAGGAGTGGGGCACAGATGTGTGCTTATCCCAATCCTATTTTAATTTTTCATAATTGAGTTGGCAAACATAATGTCCAACCATGAGGTAGATGCACCATGGCTAGACAGGAGGAAACTTGGCATAATCTCGAATGCGGATGATGCAGCGATAATCTAAACAAAGCCAATGGGCTAGAGTATTGGAGGATTGGTGGGTGATACGAGGTTTGGTAATTAATACATCTAAAACCGTGGTGATGGCGTGTGACCCTGCAAAAAGAAATGGAACACGTACATGTCAAGCTGAGTAATTTGACCATTTAGACATAACATTTCCTTGCTGGGGTTCCTCGGGAGCACACACGGCCTGTTTTGAGTTTCAATCTAGTACTCCGGGTAGGTGCTATTTTCTCTTTTGCAAAATGTTTTGCTTGGAATGCCACACAGCAAACATTGGAGTTGCATAAAGCTCAAGTGTACTCAGCCATTATTTTTATAGCTGAAATGTGAGACCGCGCTAAACTCAGAAAAGTGGAGTCTTAAGAGAACCTCTTTCTGAAGTACCTTCTCCATTTCGGTCCACTTGGATTTAGAGGTACAATCTGTAAGAGTCAAAGCAGGTCTCTGGAAGATATTTCTGGCTATATGTTCAGAAAGGTACTGATGATTCCACTCAATAGACAGCAGTGCGGGATAACATAAATGGCAGTGGGAATAAGAAGCAGGAATACTTTAGTCGGATTAATCATATACTGGAATTGGCATGCTATCAAACATTGTTTGAGCAAGAATTAGTGGTGAGTGAAGATATTATTGTGGAAGTAAAACTTTTTTTTCTTCAGATACACAAATTGCCTCTGCTTGCTGTGGATCGCCTGCAGATTGAAGGCTACATTTCAGAAGAAGACTATGGGGGTCATTGCAAGTTTTCCGGTCCGGGAACTACGGTACCACTAAGCTTGCTGCTACTGTAGTTCCCGGACCGGCAAACTTCAAGTACTGCTCGCGGGTGTCATTACGACGCCAGGTCTTTCCTGGCGGCCGTACCGGATCCTGCGCGCAGAGCATGTCGGATGAACCGGCACCGTTCTCAATGCTGCTGGTGCATCCGACCTCCCCATTCCCAGGGGAGTAATGCATTCCAGCTCCCGCAAATTGGCAAATACCAGGTCCAGCTGGGCCGTAATGACCCGGTAATTGTCCATTTGCGGGTGGCGGAAAAAATTGCAAGTTTGTCAGCAGCCTGCCATTTTTACCGGCAAAGCTACCGCCAAACTTATAATGAGGCCCTATATTGGTCTATAGAATTATTGTGATCTGATTGAAAACGTCCCACAGAAAGTTGTATGTGTACGTCTTCTTTAAATCTTCTCCTTTTCGTTTACATTCAGATGGAGCAAAGACAACCCAAAGGCTTGCCCACTATGTTGCAGGCCTGTGGAAACTATTTTTTTTTTCTTTTTTAGTTTCTTTGCCCAGTATGGTTATAATTACGGAAATAGTGATTGATACCTTTGTTGTATTCTGCTGGTGTTAGATCTCTTGAATCTTTGCCAGGTGAAATAGAACGACTGTTGTGATGTATGCAGTTTCAAATTGCATTTATAAAGCATAAAATAGTAGAGCAACATATTTTCATTTTGCCTAATAATTTCTTAATTTTTTATGTAAATTTACATGCACATCTTTCACGTTTATATGATTACTAATGCATAGGACACTTTTCCCTAACCGCTGTGTTGGTGTTTCATATTTGATATTTCATTACCTATTTTTACTGGCTGAGGATTCTGGATGTTGTAGAGAAATATATTACTGTATTCATTAAATAGTTTTTGAGTGGCGCAGGTCGTTATTGCTACATAGTATTATTTTAGTGTCTAAATATTTCAATTAGCTGTTTACTGACATTTTTGTTATTGTGTCTGAATTTTGTAAATTATGATTTTTGTATGTAACGTTCAAGGGACTTACTCTTTTTATTGAATTGTAATGTATGTTTGAGGTATTGTATGATTTTCGTTCTATTTAATATTGTGTACTAATACTCATTACTCCCTTAAGAAAATGTATTCGTTCTGAGAACCTTAGCATAAATTTACTTTTGTGCGATCTAATGTAAATGATTTCAAAATTATTTTGATTTGTTTAACTCCATACAGAGAGATAATGTAAAAATCAATTTTCAGTTAATTTCCCTACTCTGACGTTTAGGGTGTACAGTTATAAGCAAAATACATGTAGTGGGCAGTTAATATATACTTACTATTATGCCAAGCTAGCATAACAGTGCTAGATTCCATTATTCCCACTTATCTCAGAAATATCTCCTTTAAGTACTGTATGGCCACATTCTGTTATTCCCAGTTAATAAAACAAGTCCATATTCCTATAAACCCGGTTAGCAGAATAGGACAGATTTTAGGATGACAAGGTCGCACAATAAGGGACAAGCATATTGTATCAATTTACCACCGTAAGGAAGAACCCATGGGCTCACTTAATGTACTTGAGAGTGACATTTGTGCATTACAAACGTTTTTATTTCCTGAAACAACAATCTCATCAACACATCACTCCAGTATGCTGCCCTCCAGTTATTTCTGGCAAACAGCTTATACAGCCACTAGGTGTCTCCCAGCAATTCGCATAGGTCGAAGTGCCTGCACCTGAACTTCCTGTTTACAACACACAGGGGCGCATTGCATTGTTTTCAGGCACATAAGCATTCGGGTGGATCATGGACTTTCCTGTTGATGGAGCAGGGGTTTGATGTTTTGCCTAGAAACCAGTAGGTCTGACTTTGATTCCTGCACTAATGTTTTTCCCCAGTGGGGACACTGCAGAACATTTTTTAGCCCTGTTGTTTTTTGGTGGGGACAATTCGCCAGTTAAGCAGTATTGCTCCATGATCAGTTGAGTTTTGTTTTTGTTCTTTCACACCGACCAATTTTGTGATGCACTCAACCCAAAAATAAGTAAAATATAAAGAGGTGTTTCATTTCAGTGACATACCAGAGCTAAACCTGACCTGCTGACTCGGGCGACGCATCAGTACTAAAGGGAATCTGTGTAGCCTGATGTCTGTGCATTTAGACA
Source organism: Ambystoma mexicanum (assembly GCF_040938575.1). Taxonomy (NCBI): domain Eukaryota; kingdom Metazoa; phylum Chordata; class Amphibia; order Caudata; family Ambystomatidae; genus Ambystoma; species Ambystoma mexicanum. Next base: position 589,739,365 of record NC_090924.1, read on the forward strand.
CAACGTAGTTTGATCCATCGTAGGTAGCCAGTGCTTCTTTGAAATATCCGAGGTCTGATAAACTAATCTGTCGAGTTATCAAATGGTATTCCGCTAGGTGACCAATGGCATTTTCTTTAACATTTGCTCTTGTGAAGCTTTGCCGCTCAGCTCATAACAATATATATATATATATATATATATATATATATATATATATATATATATATATATATATATATATATATAACTCTTTGTGTATGAGCTGTGTTGTTTTAGCTGGCTCCTGTATAGGAATGTCTTCCCTGGGAGGTTGCGTTTCTCTCTGAAGTCCCCACTACAACAGCTGTCACAATACGAGTGACAGCTGGAGCTTACATAAAATATCATATCTTTTTTACCTACATTCTTACACCACAGGTCATGCCTAGGGCAACAATATTTGGGTGCTCAAAGGTAATTTGAGCTGAGTCGCATCCTACGTACAGAGTGATACCTTCCCTGCAGAATGTGAATCCAGGGCCTCAGAGTGACCTCTCCCACAGCATGGTAGCACTTTAAACAAAAGAAATGAGTGACGTATATGATAGTTCTGGACAATTGCCCTTGTAGCACCAGCATTACTGCAAGTTCAGTCCTGAACATAGTATTTGCAAAAGCCCAATGTGGCAACAGGCCCGATCTCTGAATGGAGACCAAATGGTTCTACACTACGAGCTCATGCCACGAAAACAGCTCAATTTCAGAAACAGACTAGTGTTTGCATGTGAGGTGTCTGCCATGAAAAAGAAAATACATCAATTGATGAAGGAGAACCCCTGCTCCAAAGGCCAAGACAAATCCAATACCTCAAAGTTTGTTGCTAAGACTAATTAGCTGAACTGTACAGCTTATCTATTTTCTGTCTCCTCTCTTGTTGCAGATTTAAACCTTTTTCTTTGTACTGTGAATAGTTTGATATGGCCGTACAATATTGTGTGTTAAGTATTTGAGTGTGTTGAGTGGCTGCACTGGACAAGTGGCAAATAAAGACAACAGGGCAAATGTTCAAAGAATAGAAAGAGGATTAAGAATGCATATCTCCTACCCCATCCTTTCATGTCTTCTGTGGTTTGCACCACAGCACTCTCAAATATACATACCAGTGCTTCTGGCACTGTCTTTATCACGTCACCTTCAGTCACCATCCTGTGCCCTATCCTCCTCTAAACACCCTGCAAACCCGGAACTGAAAGTTGAACCCCCGTAACACACCCTTTCTTGGCATCATCCCCGATATCCTTACTCATCCTCATGCTCAATTATTCTCTTCTATGGGTGCACTTCCCCCAAGTGCCGTAGTAGATTGCAGACCATGAGAGGGAAAATGTGAGAGTTGTGTTAAGGATTTAAATCAGACGACACACACCTTGGTCTCGGCTTAGTATGCAGCGCACAACGGATGCTTATCTTTTTATATTGATTCAATATTGAGATGGTACACCACTCATATCACACCCCCTATTCACATACCCCGGGTCACAATGGACCATGAACCAGGCTGGTTGGTAAAATACAATATTTTTTTATTTATTTTAAAATTCAAAAGAAATCATACATTTTTTATATGGGGCAGCTATCACCAATGGGGTGATAATTACAATGAGATGGTTGAGCAATGCACAGGGTTTAACCTGCTAGTGAAACATATACACAGCACAGAAGAATGTGAGCACTTTTGGACTTAGGAAAGATAGCACTCAAGTTAGAATTTCCCCCTCCAATGTTCCCTCAACCCACAAATAATCAATTCTGAATGGATAAACAGAAGCAGCAGGTAATGTTATGTTATGTTATGTTATGTTATTTTGCATTTATGTAGTACCTTATGTACCATTGGTATGATCTCAAGGCGCTGGTAGGTTGAACACTCTCGGGAACCGAAGTTCAAGTCAGTAGAGAGAGAGAGAGTCAATAAGGTGCATGTGAGCACCGGATATGTGTGCAGCCGAGGTTGCATTCCTGTGATAGCTGCTTCTTAGCAGTAGGTGTGGTGGTTGGGATATCCAGAGTATTTGTTCGTTCTGGCAGGTTGTTAGCCAGACTGATTCTGGCTGCATTAGGCCTGAGGAGAATGCCTAGCCTGGAGGGTGTGCAACCAGCTTTGTTTAATTAGGATGATGGGGAGTATGAGGCAAGTGATGGTATGAGAACAGCTATAACGAATGGTGTCATAGTATTGCTGTGTTCTAGTTGAGTGGTGGTGTGAAAAAGAGAGTAAGCGTGGAGATGTGATATGGTGGTTTACCTTAGGTGCTTGAGAGCGAGCACACTCCAACCGTTCTATGTGCTCCGACGGTTCCATGCACTCCTAACCGTTTCATGCACTCCAAACCGTGTCATACACTCCGTTTTGTGCACTCTACCCATTCTATGCGCTCCAACCATTCTATGCGCTCCAACCATTCCATGCGCTCCAACCATTCCATGCGCTCCAACCGTTCCATGCACCCCAACCGTTCCATTCACTCCACCGTTCTATGCACTCCAACTGTTTTATGCACTCCAACCGTTCCATCCACATACTTGACCCGTTCCATCTATCTACTTCATCCGTTACATCCACATACTTGACCTGTTCCATCCACATACTTGACCAGTTCCATCCACAAACTTGACCCGTTCCATCCACATACTTGACCCGTTCCATCCACATACTTGACCCAATCCATCATTCCATTTATTTCGTTCTTTCCACATGTTTCACCCGTTCCTTCCACATACTTCATCCGTTCCATCCATCTGCATACTTCACCAGTTCCATCCACATACTTCACCTGTTCCATCCATATACTTCATCCGTTCCATACACCCACTTTCTACGTTCCATCTACCTACTTCGCCCGTTCCTTCCACATACTTCACCTGTTCCATTCACCCATTTGCTCCATTCCTTCCACATATTTCACCCGTTCCTTTCACATACTTCACCCGTAATCAGGAATGAGAAATAGGAAACAGAATCTAAACCTGACCTTCCCTCCCCAAATAAGAGAGAAAAACGGATTTTAAACCCCTTGCAAAGTTATGAAATGACACTCGGAAATGGACAAATAAATAATTAATGTGGGTTAAAAACCTTGAAGCAAAGACAGTAATAATCACAAAGAATGGTTTACCAAAATCTATAGTTCTAAAATGAATGGCAAGTTTAAAACAGATTACAGCAAAATGACATGTGTCAAAGTTGCATTTTTTCCATTCCCGCCTAAAATTAACCAAACATTTTTAATAAAAAACTGGTGCTGTTTTTTGATTGGGGGGTAGAGGTATATCTCAGGTGCACTATGGAGGTGAAAGTAAGTCTCTAGCTGGTGAATTGAGAGAGATATGAAAGGTAGAGTGAGGTTCGTTTTTTAAGAAAATAGATGAGTGAAAAGAGGAATCAGCTTTAAAATTGAAAGGCAAATCTCACTTAAACTAGATTTAATGGCTAAGAAAAGAGGAACGCCACCCATGAATATCAAAAGTTACGCTGCAGTTGTAACCCTTAACGCAGTGTACCCCTTTTCTTCAAGGAAAATTAATTTATTTAAACACAATATCACTAATGACTTAGGATCTATGCAAGAAGGAAATTAAGAGAAATGTGGCGCTAACAGTAGAAATCAAGGGCAAGGTTGCACGGATAATTCTGACAGTTTTACAAGTTAGCCGGGCAAGGATGGGATGACTTAGAGAGTGGGATAAAGACTAAGGCAAGACAAGATATACTATGGGATCAGTTGGGGTAGGGATGATACTTTCAGTCCACTTTTAGATTGGGATTTTGGACCGTCAAGGGTTCTGGTCACTACACGGCAGGGCGCCTGGCAAACAGCTGGGCAGTTCTGGTCACTGGATGGCACTTCTGGACTGGCAATTCTGGTCACTGGATTCTAAAGATCAGCTGGATGACAGGTTTGCAGGATGCATGCAGTTAGTGGTATCAAAATGCTTCCCAAAAACACAACAGCTTTCCCCTTTGGTTATTTGGGAATTTTAGGGGGATTTCAGAATTGAGGGCTTGCTGGAGCAGGATCAGCAATGCCTGGGGTTTGCAGTGAGCCCTGGAGTAGGGTCAGCAATGTTTTGGCCTTGTAGTTGGGATCTGGAATCTGAATGGATGGAGCAGGAACAGGACGGCAGGGCAGGAAAATCAGGAAGAGTGTGTCTAGAGTCTTGTCAGGGACTCTTATCCTAGTGACATCATAAAAGTATATGCCTGGGGCAGGCTTAAATAAACATGCCTCTAACAACGGAATTGGACAAGGGTGATAGTCTCCGCCTCGCTCTCAGCTGGTTGGATTTCAAGAAAATTATGTCAGATTTATGGTGTGAGTTTTATAATGTCCAAAAACCTCCCATATTTACTTTAACTAAAATCCGGTTTTGCCACAAACATGCATTTATACAATTACAATCCCTTAGCAAATTATATACACAGGTTACATATTTTGTGCAGCACATTGCAGTCCAATCCTCCAGTCTGTGAGACCTTGTTTTGCCCTTCTACCAGTTTTTCCCGCTTTTCAATGAGATTTATATTACTCGAAATCCTAGAACTTTCTACATGGATGTGGATTATCTTAAGGGATGTATGTACAAAAATGTGCATTTGCAATATGGATGCTTTTCTGGTAATCTGCCATAGTTTTCCATTTCTGTCCCCAAGGTGTCAGTGAATTCTACCAAGTCTTAAAAGAAAGACTATAAAATTATATTTAAAACTGCAAACATTTTACATTTTTACTAATTCTTGCTGCAGAGATAAAAGTCTTTATAATGTATTTATAAAATAGTCTTTGGAAGCAAATGGCAGTCCATGTCACTGGTTCATTTTTTTTTCTTCCTTGAACTTTTACCAACTGTCATTTCCTTCAAAGCAAGGTGGGGGGTTTTCAGCTTAATTGACGGTTTTATTGCCCCTTAACACTTCACAGGTTAGTGTCCCAGGAATTCTATTGTCCCAGCCTGGAGCACAGACGAATGTCTAACGAGCATGTGAACTTTCTTTGTCCTGGGGTGAACTTTCTTTGTCCTGGTCCATTCAAAGTTTTTCAAGCTGGCAATTATGGAAGTTTATGGTGTGTCTCCCTTCCTAGGGGGAAGTTTCAGGGCTGGCAACTGGAATAACTGTTTTTTTTGAGAGCTTGACAATTCAACCCATGTGTTTTAAAATAATATTTTCTTATTTTGGGTCCGGAATTAAAACAGACCTGTGGAATAAAAATATTCCCTGTATGTATTTTCACCAGCCACAAACCACTTCACATTGCTAGGTAATGGCAGGCTTTCCTTCTACAGTTTACTTTTTAAATGGGCATTTTTCTCCTTTAGTTTTGCAAAAGCCAATTTTTACACACTTGTTGAAAACTGCTAGCATTACCTTTCAATTTCGATTTTGCCTGTACAAGGGAAAGGTCTCCTGGAATGGACAGGTGCACAGAGCTATGATTTCTTTTGCAGGGTTCATTCCTTTGACACTGTATAGCACAAAATAAAGCATTTCCCATGCACAGCAGAAAGTGATGTTTCTTGTTGATTTCTCTCAGAGTTGGTTTGACAGGGCCTGTTATTCAGGGATTATGCCTGGTTTTTGTGAGGCACAATGAAATATCCTGGGCATGGAAGGGCCTTTTTAATTACAGTAGTTTTTAAAACAGAACATATGGAATTAGCGTCAAAGCAGCATTTTTAAAGGGTGAAAACGTTTCATTTTGAAGGGGAATTTTGGGTTTTCAGCAAAGCAGTGCTGCCTTTTCACTTTATTCCCTTTATATGTTTCAGAACACTCTGGCACACTCCTTCAGTGTGTCCCCTGGTTCCATCCTGCCTTAAGGGTGCTTGTCAGGACGGTGCAGCCATCTTTGTGTTGCTGCAAAAGCACAGGTTTGAGGTCCTGGTGCGCACAGGAGCCAGTCAGCCATATAACTGTTTCTTGCAGACAGGCTGCTGGTGATGTGGTGAAATACTGTTGAGTGGGTCAATATATCCCACAGTTGCAAGCCAATACTGGATTTCCTACTTTGAATCTTAATAGATAGTAATCACCCATCTGAAAAGGTGTGGATCAATATCAAGCAAGATGCCAGAATCAGTGGTGGGTGCTTTAGATGAGGTTAACATTAATCTATATCAGCAAGGCTCCACTGATGAGTTATATGCACTCCCTATCTCGGCTATATGGGAGCCAACCCACATGGGACTGGGAAGGTCTGACCACTAACCAATGTGTCTCCCAGATGGTGGGTGAAGAGGGATTGTATGGACGTGTCACCCCCTCTAAGACAAAACATTATACATTCCCCTTAGAGAATTTCAGAACCTAACACATCAAAAAGGGTTTGCAAGTTCTAGCAGCTCTGTCCTGATTGGAACAGATCATGGATCAAAGTTAATCCCCAGCCATGGGTGTTCAGCCGAAACCAATGTACCTGCATATCAGAGGAGAAGATGGATTCCTGAATGCTTTTACCCCAATATGCATCATCTATGACATCATCTGATGTGACAAACCATAAAACCTAGTAGTGGGAGGGATTGGATTAGGGGAACATATCTACTTATAAAAGATATACGGGTGCGTATTTCATTGGCTGTCTCTTTTCTGTAAGACAACCCTTCAACTACCACTACATACATATAATACTGATAATAGCAAACAAAATGGCAGCTGATTGGTCTATGCAACATTGTATAGCAGGTTGCCCCACGGACCCACTGATTGATTGGCATTCTCACCCAACCTTGGACTTTCGACTCGTCTTGCAGCACGTAAGGAAACCGAAAACCAGGTGCTTGGATCAGGTCAGATTACTCCATACTGTCCCAATTAGTCCTTCATCTCTCATTAGTATTTGTATGAGCAAAAGTTTCCTGTCTGTAGTTGACCTTGTAGCATTTTCACTGTTCTAGGACAATCAAAGAAGTGAAATCACATCACTATCTTCATTTGAAGCTTAATGAATAGCCTTTGTTTTTGACTTCTGGTTCATGTGCTAAGAGACCACGTCAATATCTGTCTTTTATTTACTGCTATTTGATTTAATTATACTGGGTGCCATTGCTCCTCTTGGCTAATAGAGATTTGCTAAATCTAACTTACTTAGACTTTATACACTTTTAATTGTCCAATCCTCGGCTCTTGCAGAGGTTTTCTTCTTCCTGCTTACAGCTATTCCTTAAAAATAGATATCCTTGCTCCCAAGCCAACATCAACTCTGCTTTGTTGTACTCACAAACTGTCATCCATTTTCCAAGAATGGCTGGCCTTGCCACGTTATATATTCCTCTATAGCAAGCTTCTATGCATCTTTTCTAGCTCGCGTTACCGCATATTTACACTTATTGGTCAGCAAATTACTTTATCTTCTTTTATATTCATGATTACTTTATCGTTTCATACATGTTTATTTTATTGCTTCAGTTACATCATCACTCTTCAGTATTTCCATATTGTTTCTCGATTGCTTCGTATATCTTTTTTATGACATCACTCTTTCTAATTCAGATTTCACTCAGCGCTCCATGATGTCCAATGGTGCTGACATCCTTCCATACAGCATCCTTCCATACTTTCAGTTTGAGGGTATATTCAATATGGTTGTCTGACTGCATATTGTCTCTCTTTCACTCAATGAGGTATGGGCATAACAGATGCAGTCCCACATATAGCCCTTCTCCTTCTGTTCCAGTATGACAGCATGAGGGGTCGGGAGCTAGTAGAAATGCATCCACCTGCTCTTCTACATTACCCCGTCTGGTCGAGTTCTTGACCACATTCCTCTCTTCATTCTCTTTTTCATTCTCCTTTATCATCTCTTCATACGATTGTTTCTTTTGAATCCATATTTTCGTCACCCCCCCTCGGGTGACCTGCATTCTTTATATGTTTATCCATACTCCAAGTCATGTGGCAGCACTCTCCTGATAGTGGACAGAATATCCACTGTCCCAAATATTTCTTATGCTCCTTGGGATAGTAGAACTTGGTTCCAGGTGGTGCAAGTGTACTTTTCTTTATATTCTCAAGTGTACTTGCTTCATTTTTCTATCTTCTCACCCATTCCAGCATCTATATCAATCATGATCTTTATCCCAATAGCTTTCTTGGTTGTCTTCTGGCATTGTCCCAAGATGATCCTTATGAGACAAAATCCCAGCAATACCAATACTAGTACTGCTCCAAGTAATTTGAAGGCGCTTGACAACTAAGTTGCAATCCACGAAAACAGAAACTAAAAGCAGCTGTCGTCCTTAATCTTGTCTACTTGTCTACTTCATCCTCCATTTTCATATTCACGGTTGATAACATTGCCTCCTTTCATTGCTGTAATTAAGTACAAGACATACCAGTTCTAGAGGGAAATGAGCCTGATTGCCTTCAACTCTTCTTTGATCGCAGTAAGTACTTTTATCGTCATGTTGATCATTTGCAGCCTTTCCCATCTGGTAATTTGCAGCCACTTGGCATTCACTGCAGTCTGAATTTCTGGCAGGGATATAGCTGTGAATACCACTGCTGTTCTGCTGAACAACGTATGCTCATCTGGAATGTCATAATAGGCATCTATTGATTTTGCTGAGAAGTAATTGCTTCTCCTTTGTATGCTTCGGTAAAACAATCTTTGCTTCCTCAGGTCTGTGTCCATCTTTGGGAAGTCTGTAATCTGCAGGTCACTTTGTGGTACCACTAAGGCTGGTATGCTTATCAGCACCAATGAAGAAACACCTCCCCATTGTGTTGGCAACTTTATATATGCTCTTGATCCACTGGCCCAATAATGGTCCTTGAAGACTGTTGTTCCTTCCTTCATGCCTGGTACATCAGAAACGTGGCCACGCTGGTGGTTCTCTCTAACTTTCACAATACCATTATTTCTGAAGCATAAAGACGCATTCTTCAGGGGTAGTATCTTCAATGGTCATCCCTCATCGTCGACCCATGTCAACAATCTTTCAATTGTAGGCCATTGGGTTTTGATCTTAGGCCATTGGGTTTTGCATTCCTTTTCTGCATTTGCCACAACTACTTCCCATTGTCCAGTCAATGCTGTTGCTCTTCACACAATCAATCCTTCAGCCCATCCTTAAGGATTAAGCACTGTTCCATAAATGTTTTGTTGACCTATTTTCCAGCATTCTTGTATCGACTTCCCTTTCTTATCCTTGCATTGTAGCATATTTTTTTCTTCAATCTTGATTCCTGCTCCATCTATTTCAGGCTGTTCATATTTTATTTTGTGATGCCTTGTTTCTGGCTTCTCTCTCTCAAGACTTTATTTCTGTACATAATTGTCTTCCTTCTGAGATGTCACTTTATTCACCCACACCATGGATGCTGTTCTGCCTTTCAACTGGCCTCTGGTTAGGCAAAGTGCAAGATGTGTCAGGCAGTGTGCCTTTTTCAATGATACTTCTGTTACTATGAATATTTTAGAGGTTCCCAAAGCATAAGGTATAAGGGAACAGACATATCAACTTTCATCTGACGTTCTCCTTGCCAACTTTTTCATGTGCTGATACCAGAGGTTATTCTTTAAATGAGCTGAATTGTCAAGACACGTTTGTATACCTTCATGATTTTCCCCAACATTCCTTTTAAATCTAACTAAATGCCCAGTAAGATTACAAAAAATGCTTTTCATGATTTCATCAGGGGAAACAGTAAATGTTTTGTTGTCATCCACCATTCATGTATTATTTCTTATAACTTGTCTAAATGTCATGATAATCAGGAAGAAAACATAAATCACAATGCAAATGACATCACAATTATTATTCCATGGAAACCCATTGATTTTCTTGATGGCAATGAGTCTCTTATATCGTGAAACCTCATTTTTGCTCAAACCTTTAATATGTAACTCTGTAAGTCTCTATGAATCACACCTTTATATCAAGAACTGCAAGACGACTGCAACAATTATCCTAAAAATAATATAGTTATTCTTAGAATGTCCCACAAATGTTATGACATTACAGTATCTTCTTATTAAAGCTGGATAAGACTGTAATATGTAGGAAAAAACAGAATACAGAAATGTGTGTAATATTATTGGCCTAGGTAACATAAAGATGCAGTTTGCTTTTCTTCTTCAGCTCCGGTATTTTAATGCATAGTTCCTTCACCTTGTCTGAACAAAGTTCCAGGATAATGGCAAGTCTGATTATTCCTTATCAAATGTTAAAAGATGTCAGACTTTAATCCACTGTGCTGCTGTGTTATTCACTTCCCTTGTCTTTACTCTTGGCCATACAAGTCTGCATATGCAGATCTTCTTTTGTTTCACTGTGGGTAGTTGCAGGAGGATTTGAGGTTTATCCTTTATATGGCTTGATGTCATGCAAACGTGGCTGCTGTGGGTGTAACTTCTTCCACCTCGTACGGAACTTCAAAGCTTGGAGTACTCCAAGTTTGTACGAACATTCACACCAGCACCTAGACTCCTGGGTATAAGCTAGGCTGTTTTAACAAATCCTCTGCTTCAATGGGTTGATCATCTTCGTCACTTCTCTTTGACCCCTCCCTTCGATTCTTGACCTGTTGAAACATGAACGAAACACTTACAGTCATTGATGTTAGGTAATCATGCATCTCATCACCTAAGGTCTTCACTACACTATGAGCATCAGTTTTTAACCTAGTTGGAGGAACAAGGGGCATTCTCATGCGGCGTCCAGTCACCAAATCATGAGGAGTTTGATGGTGATCTGAGCCAGGCTGATTCCTTAGAGCATATAAGGCTAGGGCTAGGCAATGTAGCCATCCTATCTTGAAAGTTATCTTTATCTTTGGTATTCTTTCCTTCAATAATCCATTTAATTGCTCACAAGTTCCATTTGCCAGTGGGTGATAAGTGGAAGAAAACTTAAGCTTAATGCCTAATAGAAGAATTATTTGTTCAAACAGCTCATTCACATAATGCAGTCCACTGTCAGACCGCAAAACCTCACACACACACTCTTGGGAACACTTCATGCACAAGGAAATCAGTAGCACACGTGGTATCAGGCTGTGTGCACGGACCTGCCTAGATCATCTCGAAAAAGACATACCACAACCAGTACATATGTGTAACCATTGCATGTCTGTAGCATGTCTACATAACCTATATGTAGATGCTGAAATTGGTCATTGGGTCTAGGAATTGCTCCTCTTACTGTTTGCAAAGTTTGACCTGCAGTAAATTTCTGGCACACGATGCAATTTACAACAAATTGTGCCATATATTCTAACAGATTCGGCGAGAACCACTCTTCTGCAATTGTTGCAGCTAGACACTCTTGAGTCACATGCACAGGGTAGTGGAGTTGCTCCAATGCTACCCTCAATAATGCTAGAGGCATAACTGGCTTTCCAGTGCTATCCTGTCTCCAAATTGCCTCAGTGGGGGATAAAGAACATCCCTGCTTGGTTCGTAGATCCTTCTCTTCTTGCGGTGCTTGCCCTTGTATCTCAATTAACTGGACAATAGTCAGCATGTTAAAGCCCTCCTTTGTCAAGTGAAATGACAGATTATTGCAATGATATGATATATTTTATTTATATCACGCTCGTACACAGGTGTTTCAGAGCACGACCAGGCGAAGGGGGGGAGAAAGGGGAGAAACAAAAACAACAAACTCACTAAGCACAGTGACATTGAGAACGTGCAAGTGCATGGGGCTCCACTCTTATTCCAATCACAGTACAGTACACGCGGTAGAAATGTAATCAAACAGCAGTTCTGTCTCTCGTTACTGTGTGTGTTTTACCTCTTTTGGATAACAATTGATGATTTTCAGTTTCTAGACACTTTTCTTGTCATTGCCTACTCAATGTGCCCACCAGGCTTTGCATACACATTCCTTGTCCTCGGGCGTTTCCTTTTTCCCGGGAGACAGACATGCCCACCATTTGATCATTATGCACTGCGTCAGCTGTTCCCGAGCAATGACGTCGCCAAGTGGAATGACAGTTTTGGGCTCCGTGTCCAGCCCAATCACAGTAAAATGTACATGGTATCCATGGCAACTGCACAAATATTTACATTACGATCGGTCGCATTTCTACAGATCTGATGCTGATTTACACGCAGCAGGCCGCTTCACTGCACCGCTGCATTCCCAGACTTCACCACTTGCCGGTACACCTCTTGACCATGTTTACCTCTCTCACAGGCCACCTCTGGTAGCCTTTTCATAACCAGGATCTATTGCCACTAACCAGTGCCCCCACATTTTTTTGCCTTTTACATTTATAGATGCAGCAGAACGGGAGTCTGCGCACAGCGATGCCTGCTTGGATGACCATCGAAATAACAATCCGCCCCACAGACTGGCTTACACATCATGTTGGCCAGACAATGGTAAAGTCCTGCTTACCGACTTGTGGAAGAATATTCGTGCCTTGATTTGCTTTACAGTCCTACATCCGACAGATCTTTTACTTATGTTCAATGCAGCTTGACATTGACAGAGTAATGTCTTTGCCTTCCATTTCAGAGTTTTGCTAATCCGGCTTCCCACATTTGAACAAAGGGGACAATTTTGCTGATCCCCCCACTAACCCCTTCCTCCAATGTACACTTGACGCTAGCCACAGCTCAGCTCTGGATGTCCCCACTATGAGCCGCCAGCAATGCGCTCACCCACCAACCCCCGTATTAGGAGAATTGGAGTTCAGTTATCCCGGGTAACTTAATCCCTTGGTGACCCATTTTAAGCTAAAATCTATCCCTTTTTATGATTTATTTTCAGCGATATACCAACCTGTGCCAAGCCCTAATACACCTATACATGTATTTGCAGGGCCCTACAAGCTACACCCTGAAGAAGGCAGTCATGCCCACAACATCCTTATCGCAGCTCCAATTGGTTTCACATTATTTGATGTCACGTAGACAGACGCAATGATTCTCCATCTTCAAAACTCCTTTCAAAACCAGAAGGGTCAGTTTGACTGAATCCTTAAAGACATATGAGTTATGAGTGATTACGTCCTACCATTTAAATTAATGATGAACTACATATGATTTTTCCCTGTATGGTCTCCACTTGAAAAAATAATTTTGTTCCACAAAGTGTAATGTTCGTAAATGTTTAGAAACTTACATAACCCATCCACAGCTCTTGGAGACCTTTAAAATGAGAACAAAAGACTGCTTAATTTTATTTTTTTACATTTAGAACATATGTACTTCATTTACTTATATCTTATATAAAAATTGCTAATCCAATTCAAAGAAGCACTAATGAAGTGCCTTTAAATATTTGATGATTAATGTATGTATTAATTAGACGTTTAGGAGCTGTTTGTTGTCAACAGCATCCACTCTGTCTCTTGGCTTTCTATTTTAATTTCTTTTCCAGAAAAACATTTTTCTCACTGAGTACTTTCTTTCCTTTTCACTGCTTTTCGCCATTCCTTTCGTCCATTGCCAGTTTTCGTATTTTTTGTATGAAAAGTATTTGTGAATGTATCAAACATTGTGCTTTCTTCTATAACCACAATAAAATATCTTGGTATTCTTTACATATTGTATCAGATGTTTCTATGACACAGAGTTGGCCTAAATGTTTGGAAACTAAAATGTCCTAATACTTTGACACATCAAGGTCAAATCAATGACCGATTAAGTGCCAGTGCCTTTTTTGTTGTTTCATGCATTGTCCTGTCATTTGTTTGACACTTTCAATTACAAAATTAGAAATGGCTGGAAAATAGACTGCCTTTTTGGCTTCTAAATCTGTGGCTTAGATTCTGCAAGAAATTAAATCTGTCCCTTTAGAATGTGCTGCACATTTTATGACTGTCAGTGTCAATGGGAGTGCTGGTACTTCAATACACTCATCCAATAGGGCTGCATGTTGCACTGGAGTGCCGTCTGCACAGAGGAAGCCCCTCCTTTTCCAGCATGACAAACCTCTGTGTACCGTTGGAATCACATAGGGGAAGTCAGAGTACACTGTTACTTCCTCATCTTCAAATATCTGAAGCACGGTGATAAGCGAACACTAATTCTGCAGCCTGTGCTGAGCAATGCAAATGCAATCTTGCACTCGTCAATACCTCAAATTCACCCTCTCTATTCAGCTTTACTACTGCTGATCCAGTATGCCTTTCGCCAGTCGTTTGATCAATTTCTGAAGAACCAGCAATAAAAACAACTTCCCCTCTCCCAAGTGAATTGGCTTGGGGAATTTCATTAAAATTCTCCCTCCCCTGCTGGTTCAGCTACGAATGTTGCTGGGTTCACTGTCTAACAATTTTAATCGCAGTAATCAATATTATTACCTCGTATTCTGATGCTCTCTGCATGGTCAATGTTCTCTTAGGTTTCTCTGAAATCACAAATAATACATGCTCAACAAATAATGCTACTGAACACCCCATTGTTATATTTGAAGATTTTTCAAATGTGAATTCAGCAGCAGCTAAGGACTGCTCACAAGGATAATGACCTTTCATAACTGGATCTAAAATCCCACTATAATAGGCTAATGGTTTGTGCCAATGTCCTAATGTGTTTTTTTGTGTAAGGACTGCTGTCATGACTTCTCCATTTGAATGGGAAAATAAATTAAATTCTTCATGAACATTTTGAATTCCCAACACTGGGGCTGTACTGATCACCTTTTTTAATTCTTCAAATCCTTCAGTCATTTCATCGGTCCATATTATTTTGCTCTTGCCCACCTTTGCTTCTTTATTCCCTTTTAAAAGTGGTTGAACATAAGTACTGTAAACCAAAACCCAGGCCCTGCAATAGTTGCATAGGCCTATACATTGTTGCATTTCCCTCACTGTTTTTTTAGGATCTGAAGTCTTCATAATTACTTCTGCTCTCTCAGGTGTCACTTTCCTCCCTTCATGAGAAATCAACTGTCTTATATATAAGACCTTTTCCTGACAGTATTATAACTTCTCTTGGTCCATTTATATCCTTTCTCCGAGAGAATAGTCATTAGTTTAATCTTCTCTACATCTTTCTTCTGTCTCACTGCACACCAACATGTCATGCATATATTGGACGATTGCACTTTTGAACTGAACATTAACTAAGTCCATCTGGAGGACTCTATTAAAGATTGAAGGGGACTCACAGTACCCCTGGGGTAATCGAGTATGTTTCAGGTGGATCGTTCTATAACAAAATGAAGTTGAATCCTGTAAGTCTTCATAAACGGGAATTGAAAAGAACGCATTTTTTAAATCTACGACTATAAAATATTTGGCCTTAGATGGTATGTTGCACAATATTGTCGCAGAATTTGGAAATTAAGGTATCTCAGCTTCATTTATATTGTTTAGAGGGTGAAGTTCCTTAATAAATGTCCATGATCTCCCGTCAATTTTCTCATTGGGTACACAGCCGTGTTACATGGAGAATCAGATGGCACTGATATTCCTTGCTTCATCAAAGCAGAAATGGTCTCAAATATACCTTTATCCGCCTCTCTAGACATAGAGTATTGCTTTGCATCTGTCAAAAGTGCTCCTAGTTTAAGCTAGATTTTAACATTTTATGCCACTGTTCACGCGTCTCTAGGTGCTATCTGTCTTTAATATCTTGAATATAAGCAACAGGGCCTTCATCCTCCCCCATTTTCCTAGTCATAATCACACCCATATCTCATGTATCAGGGTATTGTACTCTGAGCACCCGCCATACGTCTGCTCTGTAATTATTAAATGACGCTTCATTGTGTGTCATGTTTTGTGCAGTAACACCTGCGTATCCAGCTCGTTTACAAAATACGTCAGCTCGCTCTCCTATAACCGCTCTCCTATAATCAAGTCATTTATATCACCGATTGCCAACATCATTCCTGATGTCATCCTCTCTAATTCATAAATCCATTTTCCTGCACCAGAAGTTAAACTCAGTAATTTACATCTTAAATTATCTTTATCCATTTATGGCCACAGTATATATTGTGGTTGTCCACCCCCTTTCTCTAATAATGGGAATTGTGAAAACCCTGGTCCATAATCATAGCTGCCTATACTTCTTGTCTTCCATGCAGGGCTGGTCCCACCGGCTTGTATTTGTCCTGGTAGTGCCCTTAATCTGCTTACCTAAGGCAGGGATACATCCCCTGCACTGTGCGATCATGCTTGTGGTCACTCAGCATATGGTGTTAACTCTGGTGTCCTTTCTTTGGTATCCTCTAAATTTGACCATTTTACCCCTTTCTCTGCACTCAATTATTTTGAAAATGTGCATGCACCCTCATCTCACGATCTTTCATTTTCTTCCAGTTCTTCAACTGACATTATTATGACCCAGCTTATATGATTGTTATCTTTATCCACGTCATCAAGATCAAGTCTATTTAAAGACAGCGTTCTATGTGTGTCTATTATGACATCATCTGAACATCGCCAATTTACCAGAGATCTCTTAGGTTCCATTCCCTTCTTTATCCCTCATTTGCCTATATAATTCCACAAGTCGGTACTCTACGCCTTCTGTACCTCGCACATCAGCCAATTATAGTATTCTTGATACCCCTTGAAGCTCCCTATGGAACTTTTGTGACCCTCTCTCTTCCTCAAGCCATTCTTGTGCTTCAATCGGCACTATACTTCTATGACATAGATATTCTATCTTGTCATCTTTTAGTACCCTACCTCTGTTAATTTCTTCTTCCCTTTTCCTCATCTTCCTTAATTCAACTTCCTCCTGCCTTCTTTGCAACCTACTATCTTGCATTCTTTGCACTTCTACCTCTTCTCTTCTAATCCATCCTTTTCTTTCCTTGCCTCATGCCTTCTTCATTCTCCCCTTTGCTTGCATTCTCTTTCTTTCTCTTCTTTATATACTCTCTCTTCTTCCTTTTCTTTATTTTCCCTTTCTTTTCTTTCTCGAACCCCATCAATGTTCTTACCATGCCTAAATTCAAATGAGCCAAAGCAGGTGGCCGTAGCTTCCCAGTAGTGGCAACTTAACTTTGGAATTCCCTACCTCTCTCACTCAGATAGGGCCGTCACTATACTCCTTCTGCAAAAATTGAAATCTTGGCTCTTCAACAAGACCCCTAGTTTCACTCTACCTTGCGGCGCCACCTGTATCATTGATATATGTAATTAGGTGATTATGTCTATTCATCTATACCTTGCAATGCATTGTGACTTATTCATCTATGTACTGTTACTAGCACCCAGATACCCCCGGGTTCGGCGCACTCTACAAATGGAAATAAATAAATGAATCCAGCTTCAGTAATATCTGTCCTCCCATCCATTCATTCTGTACTATTGTTATTCACTTAGCTTTGGCCTTTATTTCTTTGTGCTTCTTTGCTTCCTCCTCTATCTCCATCTGTTTATCTTGTCTATCCTTCCTCTCATCATGCTGTTTACTTTCATTGCGTGGTCTGCTTTTGCTCTTTTCCATATTGTCCTCACTGTTATAAGCAGGGGGTTCATATGTCGGATTAACGTACCCCGCTGCTTCTTTCAATTCCTTTAAATGATAAAATTCCTTCTCCTCTGTGTCTGCACTCTTGTTTTCAGGAGGGAAAAGGGGAGCCTTTATGCTGATTAGACATCCACTCTGCTGGATCTTCTTTCTCACTCTGGTACATCTTCGGTAGCTCTATAAAAAGCTAACCTTTTCTGTAACTTCTTTCCCTTATATGTAGCAAGCAAATATGTTTTCATATTTCACAATACTTTTTTTTGACAACTAACCCTAAGTTCACCCTTTTTTTTTTACAACTAGCCATAAGTGTCTTATTAGTTGTACCTCGGGCCCATTCCAAATGATATTTCCTTATCTTCGGTATGTATCTTGGTAATGTCCTGCATAAGTGTAGAAGAGGAGTGTCTTCCTTGATGTCCATCTCGACTGTTCATACTTGCCTGATTTTTTATTCTTCTCTTTATATTATCAAATATACCATAATGATCAATTTGAGAAGGCACCATCAATTGGCGTTTACTTTGTCAGAATATCTAAAAATGTTAGCTGCTTTTTAAAAATTCTGCACAACAAAGTTCTTTTTGTTCCTTCTCTCACACAAGGGAACCGTTCTCTATTATTTCTAGGTTTTGCAATCCAAACTGCAAAAATGCAGTGCCTGACATCTTTGTGGCACGAGCAAATCTTTTCAATTCTTTTTTATAGAGAAGATTGAGCAGATAAGGGCAGATATTGAGCAGGCTGCTCTCACAAATCCATCTTTATATGTGAGTAATCAACCAGCAACTGGGCTAGGTGATTTACAAAATCAGATGTCACCATCTATTTTTGACTTCCATTCAGTTACTGATGAAGACATCGTTCAACTTATTAGGACCCTTAAACATACGAATGACTCTCTCTCACCCTTTCCAGCTTATGCAGCGGAGAAACTGGCACAGGAACTTACCCCATGTATCACCACATTTTTTAATAAATCATTATCAAGAGAGAGTGTTCCAGAAAGTTTAAAGCTCTCTATTGTATCACCTTTACTGAAAAAACAAATCAATGGATGTGGACATTCTACAAAATTATCGTCCCATTTCACTACCATGGCCAGTCAAAAATTCTCGAAAATGTTGTTACTAATCAGCTCCAGGATTTTGTTGAACGAGAATTACTATTGGACAAGTTCAAATCTGGATTCCGACCAAAATATGAAACCGAGACTGCCCTCCTGGTAGTACAGGATGAACTGTTAAAGGCTGCAGGCCGAGGGGAACTTACACTTTTGGTAATGTTGGACTTGTCTGCAGCCTTTGATACAGTAAATCATGATATTCTACTAGAACGACTACAGGAGGTAGGAAGAGTCTCTGATTCAGCACTAAAACAGTTTAGGTCTTCTTTAACCAACCGTCAACAGCGTGTGAGACTGGGGGATTTCCTTTCGAACCTCATTAAAATGAACTGTGGGGTCCCAGAGGGATCCTCTCTTTCTCCACTCTTGTTTATTTTATACATTCACCCTCTTCTGGAAATATTGCAACGCTATGGGTTGGTTTTCCACTCATATGCGAACGACACTGAGATTTTGGTACAAATTATTAACTTCGACAAAGCCCTTAGTAGATTAGGACACTGTTTGGAGGAAGTAAGTGGTTGGATGTCAAAGAATTATCGGCAGCTTACTGCTGCCAAAACCAAACTCATATTGTTTGGACCCAATCACTTGCTGAATGCAGCCAATAAACGGCCCACTCTGACACTTTTGGGCAAAAGTCTAAAATGTTATCCAAAATCCAAAATCTGGGCTGCATATGGCAAGAAGATCTTGGTAGTGAAGCCCAGGTGGGAGCTAAAATCAAAGCAGTACACTTTGTCCTGAGATTGCTGCATCAAGTGCTCCCCTACATATCCAAAGAGGATCATGCATCCGTGGTGGGGCACTAACCAGTGCCCACTTAGACTAATGTAATAGTCAGCTGTCAGGTGTTCCTTTAAAACAGCTTCAGCGGCTTCAGAAAGCAGAACATGCAGCTGTTAGATTAATATTCAAGTTAAGAAAAACTGCTCATGTGTCCTGATTTTGCCATGAATTACACTGGCTTTCAATTGAGGGCCGTGTTAAGTGCAAGATAGCCTATATAGTTTTCAAATGTGTAGATAGCATTGCCCCTTTGTACTTGAGAGAGCTAATTCAGTCATATCATCCAGGGAGACATCTACACTCCAGCGACACCCACTTTCTGGTGGTCATTCCTCACTCAGTCTGCAAGTCTCGAGTTGACAGAAGATTTTCTGTCTTTGGTCCCAGACTGTGGAACTCTCTGCCACTGGAGCTAAGGACAATGAGCTCACTTCTTCAATTTTGCCGACCACTGAAGACTTTCTTATTTAGGTAGATGACTCTTGGTATTCTGGGGGCCCGGTTTGGATCCATCTTTAACTTCTACCACTTCCGATTTCATCTGCGCCGTTACATGGTTAATTTTGTTTGGTGCGCATTACAAATACTCAAATACAAATACTTTCTATCAATTTTTAATATTCATTGTTTTATCATTGATATCTTAAGAATCTCGTCTTTGTATTTATTAGTTTTATATATATCAGTTTGATTGTTGTCAATCTCTTGATCAAAAATCTAACAAATCACTTTAATTTTATATTATCGTTTTATATCTACTAGTTTAAACCCACCAAAAGCTTTACACTGACATATTTATAACCCCACACATGTGCACTTCAATAAATGTTCCCCTACGTATGCCTTCCTTAACTATCTTTAGTAAATGTATCTCATCTCATTTTTGCCCCATACTGGAGCTTGATACACACTCTTCTTGTTGGCTGGGCGTTAGGCATCCTTAACAACCCTACTTGGAGTCTTGTTAGTGTATACACTTCCGTACACTTGGAACCAGCAATCAATGTATCTACTTCTCTTCTTTATAATCCCCAGAAATCCTGTTAACTTTATACACACACACATATATATATATATATATGTATATGTCCCTTGGAATCCACTCTTGTCTTGTGTGGTGATTCGCTGGAGACAGCAACATAGCACATATACACTGCATGTTGTTGGATGGTGTTACGGTGGGTGAGGTCCGGTGATGAGTTGTGCACGTGTTGTGGGATGTGGGGTGGTTCACTGTTAGTCATTTTGTGATAGGTGCCGACCTTACTTCATTCCTATGGGATTTGGGTGTCATGTTCTGTTTGGGATGCTTTGGGGCACAGTGTTTAGCGATGTGCAAATCTTGCTGTCGCATAAACATTGACACCATGGTGGTGTGTGCATCTCTCCCCCCATTTTACTGTAATGTGCCTATCATGCAACTTACCAAGCAGCCAGGCACGTCGTACAGCATGTCGCTCAGAAAAGCGCGGTAGCGTGGAGTTCCGCAGGACCATTGAGTCATGAGTTGATCAGGGATATCGGGCACAACAGTGTGATGATCTTGCTGCCATCGCATACCATCTGCACTTTGATGGAGTAGTATTGCTTGAGGTTGCGGTTGCGGTACACCATCTCCATGGCATGCAGGACCACCAACTCCACATGGGTGCAGTCGAGGGCACCTATACAATTTGGCATGCCTGCCAGTGAATGGAAGCCAACTTGTGTTTCAAAATTCTCCTGGGGAGTCCGTGGTAGGGATATGTAGTCCCTTGTGTGCTTCAGGAGGGCATCCAGCACTTGCTTCAGAATGCGATAAAATAAGGTTTGTGATATGCCATGCATGTGCCCCACTGTGTGCTGGTAGGTGCCTGTGGAAAGGTAGTGGAGCACAGACACTACCTTCAGTAGAGGGGGGATGGCGGTACGTATTTCAATGAGGCTGACAATGTTGTTGTGTATCATGTCCACGATGGTGGTGATGGTGTCCCGGTCCAGAAGGTACAGGGTGTGGTTCTGCTCTGGGGTTGGGTTGAAAGGACTGGCTCTGATGTGATGGATTGGGGGCTGCCTGCATGGTTACACTGGCTGCACTGGTGGGGCATGCTGGGCCTGTCTCACCCTCCTTCTACTGCTGCGTCTCCTCTGTGGTGCCTGCTGTTGCTGGTGTTGCAATGCAAGCATGTCCTCCAGCTCAAGTATTGATACTACTATTAGAATTATCTTGGTGTGGGAAGGTGTGTGGTGTGTGGGTGTGCTCCTTTTAGACAGGCCCAGACTCCATTGCCTCCACCTGTGCTGATAGTGTGCACCTGTGGCAGTTGGGAACACTGCACATAGCATTTTACGGTTGGCTCTCGATGCCGGTATTTACGGCATGCCGGTATTCACTATTTGCGCCTTCATGATGCTGGTATTTGCTTGTCCGCCTGACTTGTGATTTACTCCCTTTAACAGCTTACCCCTATTGCCAGTATGATTGGCTGCGTGCCCGCGCCCATGCCGCTATTAGAGGCACCGTTATTTACGGTGTCGCTAATAGCGGGTTGGCAGGTCGGAATAGTCCGGAGCGGTAAGCGATGCAGGTAATCCTTCACCGGCATCATTTTTCCCTTACCTCCAACTTCGGAATGACCCCCTATATCTTCACTTTAACCTTACTACTCCCAGAGGTGGAATCCTTGCAAATCGCAAATACAAGGAAAAGTGATTATAGAAGTCTATCACTCTCCTGGAAAACCAACTTGAAACTAAGACCGTGCTTAGATTTACCACCATTAGAAATCAATAATGCACAGTCGAGACTACGTATTAACAGACAGGAAGCACAAAAAATCTCGACAGGATTTCTAAATTCTATAGACTCTGGAGCTAGGCAACTTGATTATCAATGGATACTAGACTCTTTCAAGCAAAGGCCCAAAAATGCACAGATGATGAATCTCAGCTACAATCATGCATATCATCGCAAACTGGTACTAAAGAGAAAATTGAAGCGCAAAGAAATTAAGTAATCACTTCTTCTACCATTAGACCAACGATATATTGTGAAGCAAAATATCAACCAAAGATAAAAAAAATGAGTTAATAGCATCTAAAGCTTCATGCTATCAGTGTGACGCAGAACAAATGCTTCAAGCCTTAAGGAATCAATCATCTGCAACATTATGGTCCCTTCTCAATGGGAAAGCAAATCAATCATCGGCTTTCATCTCAGAAGTAACCAAAGCACCCTGGGCTTCACATTTTACTGCTCTGTTTGCAAAACCAAGTAATGCTACAAAATCTAGGCAAACGACCAGATAAGACCTTATTCCAACTGCCTCTATAGAGACGGCACCTAAACTGCAGACATGGAACCTAACATGGGATAGAGATCTAATTATTGATCAGATCAAATACCTTAACAGCTCTCGCGCACCAGGACCAGATGGTCTATCCAACTGCCATCTTAAAATAAATCTTGAAGCCTAGGCCGAATACTGTTTTACCACTTTCCAGATAATCTGTGAACTAAACCAAGTACCAGAAACATGGAAATCAGCCATTGTAATTCCTATTTACAAACAAGGGCTAAGATCTTTACCAGCAAATTTCAGACCTATTGCCCTATTAGATCTAGCTGCAATGCTACTTAAAACCTTAACCGCCTGAATGAGAAAGACACAGAGAGGAGACCCCAGATAAACTGGGTTTGCCAAGGGGGTTGGTACAAACCTTAATTTGTTGATTCTCAATTGTCTGAAGATGGACGTCTTTATCACAAAGACCAATCTGCATGCAATATTTTTAGATCTAAAACAAGTGTTTGACTCGGTCGTTTGCAAGTTATTATGGAACAAATTGGAGAGATGGCAGTGCCCAGCAGATACACTAGCTGCAATAAAAACATTATACTCAGCAACATCTGTTAAAGTCTGGCTATCAGAAAATGGCGTAACAACAGGAAGCATTAAAACAGAGAGAGGATTGAAACAAGGCTGTCTGCTCGGTGCTACACTTTTTACTCTATACATCTCAGACATTGCTGAATCACAAAAAGGATGTCCATGCATTTCTGCCTCTCTTAAATGGCACCGCAGTACCGTGGTTCATTTATGCAGATGACCTTGTGACACTGGACAAAACACAAATAGGTCTGCAAAAATGTTTAGACAGCTTTGATCTGTATATTCAAACCAACAACATGAAGATCAATATTGAAAAATCACAGGTCATGTCATTTTTAGGAACTCGAAAACACAAAACAGAAATCTCTTGCACAATTCTTACATGCTGCATGACTCACTGAAGTGAAGTCTTATACACATCTGGGAATTCGCTTGAACTGTGCCATTGGAGAACAAGAATGGTCTAACATCTTCTGAGATGAAACATCATTAGCCAGACAAGCTCTCATACTAAACAAAAATATTGGAAAATGTTCTCTGTGCCCATTACAAGCTTTCTACCAGCAGAAGGTAATCCCAATTATGAGCTATGTAGCTGAAACCAGGTTGAACCGACCTCATGAAATTTGGGAAAAGCGTGAAGGCCTGTTTTGGCACAAAAAGGTCTGGCATTGCCAAAATCATTTCCGATAGTGAGAATACGCTTTGAAATTGGCCTGCAATCAATCCATTCTCTAATTCTATGGAAGTCCATAGAAATGTACCGGAAAACCATTACGGACGATGATATTCCTGGAATGGAAATATTAAAAACTAGGCCAAACATTGTGACTAAATCAATTCTAAACAAATGGAAACTTTCCTCTGAACACTGGATTGATGCATTGGGAAGCTCAGTAGATACCTTAAAACAAAATCCAGTGGCCATTAAAAAGAAAGTCCAAGATAACGATTG
Organism: Ambystoma mexicanum; assembly: GCF_040938575.1. Lineage (NCBI taxonomy): Eukaryota > Metazoa > Chordata > Amphibia > Caudata > Ambystomatidae > Ambystoma > Ambystoma mexicanum. The sequence continues at coordinate 589,763,515 of NC_090924.1, forward strand.
GATACAGACACAGATTCAGAAGGCAAAATACAGAATGTCCATTAACTGTACTATAGAAGCGCAAAAACCTAATCAACTGCCTGCATATTTGCAACATTTTCCTGCACCAAAATTCTGCGATCATTTTCTTTGCGTTAGACTAAATTTGCTACCCACACGAGAACTGCGTGGTCAAATGAAACAACCAGTCGAATTACCAAACACCTGTCGATTTTGCCTTGACGTGGAAATAGTTGAATCCTTACACCATTTACTTATGGGATGGAAAGCCTTAACTCCAGTAAGGTCGAAATATACACACAAATATTCACAAACTGTAGCTATGCATACATCAGAAGATCGTTGGAACTCTATGCTTATAGGCAAAAAAAGACAGTTATATTTGAAGCACTCCAATTCTGGATTGAACTATGGACTCTCATACCAGAGTAACTGTAAAGATCAGCAAATATCCTATGTAATGAAATGGAAAATTGATAGAGACAATCATTTTTATTTTCATGTTGAGCGATCCTGTTTTATTTCCATTTTATTTTCCTTTTACTAGCTAAGATGGTAACAATGAAAAACGCTTGCAAATAAACTAATTTCTAAATCAAAAAATTAAAATAAAGGCCAGGGTTTGCAGCCTCCTCTCCAAACACTGGTGGAAGTCATCGGCCACAGGAGGCAGCACCATGGACCCCCTTGTTTTAGCCCCATGGGAGGAGAAGGCCTGCTCTATCCTCCCATGGGGAGGGACCTGTGAGTGCTGAGGTCAGAGTCAGCAGCCATGGAGAATCTGGTGAGTCTGAATGTCCCACCTTCCCTTGACAATGCACAGGCTAAATGACCATCCCAAGCATGTCTCCCTTTGCACAGATGGGCCCAATGGACAGAGGGAGGTGCCACCACATGGCAATGCACCCAAAGGCAATGCCACCCAATGCGTATTCATGCAAAGCAGGGTTTAAGCATGGGTGATCCGGGCGGTCGCCTGGGGGTACTACATCAGCCCTCATGACATGCCAGCTCGTGTTTTACAAGGACTATCCCGACCTGGCGTGTTGAAGGCACCATTTTGAATTGGAAAGCGGCTTGCTCACATGCTGGAATGGGGAGTTCATAATTTCAAAAGAGCACCACTGCCATACCAGCATGAGGCAGCCTATGCAGGGCTACTCCATGCAAAATGTTGGCCCTGTCTACCCTTGACGGAAGGGAGGAGGTGGGGTGGCAGAAAACTATTTTTTCTCCAGGCATTACCAGGGCTAATGCTGGCCCTGAATTCAAGGGTAGGTGGGCAATGTGGACATACCCATGGACAGCAATATGAAGGTGCAAGTGAGCACATGCACCTGTGTGCAGCCTCCATGTCTGCTGAGAAAGGCCAAGTGCCAAAGTGTACCCTCAGCACAACCGCATGTACAGGCCACATTGGCAACAGGCACATGCCAATGTGATGCACAGCCTCAGCAGAAACTACCCCACATTGCACTGGACATATGCATTGGCCTACAATTGACCATACCGATCAGACCACATGTGTATGATATCCCACCTTCATGTAGCATGTGTGACTAGCAAGCCCACATACAAGTATGCATGTTGAGTAATTGCATGTCATTGCCCACCTAACTGGTTCACAGGCGTCTCTGGAGAAGGAGGATACAGGCCCCGTACATCCCATGAACGTGCCTCCAGAGCAATGCCAACAACCACCACCCCTACACTGCCCAGCAATGGGGAGGGCAGAAGTGGGATGCCAGGGTCCATAGCGCAACACATACAAGAGCCAGCACGGCAACTTGATGGCATTCAATGCCTACACAGCTGCAGGTACTACACCCCTGGCACATGCAACCGCCACCCAGCAGTGAGCCACTGTGGTCATGATAGCGGAGTCAGATGCTGGCAGGCACACACAAGGGGATGTGACGGCACCCACCCCCATCACCTGAGTGGGACGACCAGCCACATGGTCAGTGTGGCTTGGAGTCAGAGCATGACATAGATGGTAGTGTGGATGGCAGATCTTACAGCTCACCCTGCTTCAGCACCAGTCCTCCCTATAGTCCATGACCCATGGTGCAAGTGTCACAGAATGCCACATGGAGGAGGCTCGACACCATTGAACAGCGACAAGTGTGCTTAGAAACCCTGGTGGACACCCAAGTCCAACACCTGTGGGGCATCCAAGACTGTGTCCAGGGCGCCTCTCGGAGGATAGGAAGGGCCACGGACCAGGACTGATGACAGTCGGTTGTCACATCTGCCACCCTGACATTTGTGGGACAGAGGGTGAGGGAGATGACTATGAGCATCTTAGCTTTTGTTGAGGCAATGCAGGCCAACAAGCCTGACACTACAACGCATCCAGGGGCCTGCATCGGACCAGTCCATCTCTGTCACCCCCACAGAAGGGTCCTTGGCCAGCGCCCCCAGCTGCCACTCTGCACGCCATCTGGCTCCAAAGGTTCTAGAGGAACCTTCTGTAAGGCCACAAGGCCACGCAAGTGACTGTACATAGCACACTGTATATAGGCACATGGGAGGTGGGTGGGGAGAGTGTTGGGGATGGCGTTTTCGGGAGGGTGTGTTGGGGTGGCATTGTCCAGAGGGGGAGGTGGGTGGGGAGGGTGTGTTGAGGATGGCGTTTTGGGTAGGGGGAGGTGGTCGCTGAGGGTGTATTCACATTTCAAAATTAAATAATAGTCCACTTGAAGCAATGCTAGGACAATCCTCATTGTGTACATTTGTGTAATTAATAATGTGACTTTATTCGCAGAGTTGTATAGCATGTGGATATCAATGTGCTAAAAGGTATGTCCCTCAGTTCTTGCTGGACAAGACACCCATCGCTACTCTCTTCATGCTCAATGCATGGCAGCGCAACACCCGCAGGCAGTGAGTCCTCCTCTTCTGGGGGTGGGATGGCCACATCAGGGGGCAGGGGGATATTCCACCTGGGGCACATTTTGTGCAGCATGGCACATGCAAGAACTATTGGTCTGACCTTCTCTGTCCTGTACATTAAGGCCCCTAAAATCTGGTGTAGGCACTGGACACAAGCCTTAAATAGGACAAAGGGCTGCTCGATAAGGAGCCTGGTCCAGCCGTGTGACTTGTTGTAGGCCAACTCCAGTGGAATCTGTGGATTATGCACGGGTGTCATCAGCCATGGTAGCTGGGCATGTCCAGAGTCACCAGCAAGAGCAAAGGTCATAGGTGTCAGTCACAGAGTATTGTCGCAAAACATGATTTACCATCACAGAACTTACATTTACTATGGGGGTACATTTACATTGCATGTAACGCCTTGGGCCCCTTCCGATCACCCTTGTGTGAGGCTACAAAACTGGGTTTCATCTTCGACTCCTCTCTCTCCTTCTCGACACTTCTTTCTCTTTCTCTCCTCATATCTCTGACCTTGCCAAGAAGGCTCACTTTCAACTTCTCCTCAGAGGCATTCTCCCTTTCCTCACGTTTCCCCAGAAGCTCAATGTCTGCAGAGCTCTTGTTCTCTCCAGGTTAGACTATTGTAACAGCCTCTTCCTCAAACTGCCTCTTTCCTCTCTAAGCCCTTTCCAACGAATCCAGAATAGGACTGTGAGACTATCTTTGGCCTCAAGCACAGGAACTGCATCTCTCCAGCCCTAAAATCTTACCATTAGCTGCAAAGATCAAATTCAAGACCCTTTTCATCATCCACAAGGCTTTCTAGGACCTGGGATTGCACTGAATTCAACTTTCTCTCCCTAAATACCTCCCTTCTAGAGCCCCTTGGTTCTCTAGCATTAACCCTCTGCAGGTCAGATGTTTCACTAAGCAGAGTGGGGGATAGATCTCTCTCCTCAGCAAGAGCCTCCCTCAGGAATGGCCTCTCAGCCCCTCTCAGACTTGAGCTCAGACTTGAGCTCCAGAAGCTTCTCAAGACCTTCCTTTTCTCCTCTTCTTTCCCTCTCCCCTTTCCTTGCTAATATCCCTTTGCTGCTGTGACTGGCTTTCTGGTCCCTTCTGAGTCATAATGGGCCCGGCCCTTTCACGACTAGTCTACCTCAGCACCCTCTCACTAGGACTTGCCTTCGGGTACCCTTCCCTGACTAGACTACTGAGTCCGGTCAACCCCTACCCCTTTTCGCACTGGTGACCCCCACCCCATTCCGCGTCTGCACTTGCTGGGCTACTGAGTCTTGTCCATCCCCCTCCTTCCACTCACCCATATCCCGTTCACCAGTGCACTTGCCCTCCTGGCTCCCCTTAGCACTTGCCCTTCCCCTAGGGCTCTCACTCCTCCCCCACTCTCCCGCTCCCCTTACTCACCCTTTCACCCCAACCTTCACCTTCCCTCTTGCTTTTCCTTGCGGCACTTGTACAATCTGAATGTCACAAGACCTAGTACGATCGTTTATTGTTGTTATCATCCTCTGTCCCTGCCTCCCACCTTTCTTGTGGTTCCTGGTTACACTTTCTACTGTGTAGGCACCATACGAATTTCCAATAAATAAATAAAACATAAATAAACACCATGCACACAACTCACAGCCAGCACTTATTGCTTTCAGAGTGGTCTGTGATTGTCATGGCATGATGTCATAGTGCTTGTGTTGGGCCTGTATATTGCTCTCATGCATGTGCCCTGATGGGTGGTTAGTTGTACGTCTGCAGGTTTGTGTTGCCTGCTTCTATTCCATTATGGCTTCATATAAATGGTAACCTGAGTACATGCAATTACATCTGCCAGTATTGCATTCCATTGGTGCAGTGTTGAACTTTGTTGTTCCATGTACAGGTATGTATAATGTTGCTTAATGGTTCCTGTAGTCCTGTGTGTGTGTGTGTTGGTAGCCTGTCAGGGCAATACGCATTGGTGTCATTCGTGTCCGAATCCAGAGGGTTGTCCCTCCCTCGCTTCACATGGCATTTCAATAGTGTTGCGAGATTAGTTTGTGTGATGGCACTTGTACTCCCCAACATCCATGTCCATTGTCCTGTATGCCTCTCCATGTATCCATGTTGTGTGCTGTTCCATAGGACCATGGCATTGTGGGTGGAACCAGGGATGCGAGCAGTGTGTGATCACAGGGTCAGCGTTATAGGTGACCTAGACATTCATGGCGTGATACTGTTTCCTGTTGCGGTATACCTCTTCAAATGGCTGGGGGGCCATGAACTACACATGTGGGCAGTCCAGAGCATCAATTACGTTGGGCAAGCGGGCTGCTGCGTATAAACATCCCTTTGTGGCATTGATCTGTGCTGGGGTGGTGGACACGGAGATGTACCAGGAGACATGGAGCACGAGTGAAAATGTGGCCTAGGAAATGCCATGCATCATGCCCACAGTGTGATGGAAGGTGCCAGTGGTCGAAGTGGGTGGGAGCGGTTGGGAGCAGTGCTCCTCTACTTTTTTAATTAAGTTTTACTGTTCCTATACTTTCATTTTTAAATAGAAACCTTTCAGGAATGGTCTCATTTTAAAATAAAAGTGTAGGAAGAAGTTGAAACTTGCAATTCGGTGCACTGCACTGAACGTTCCCTTAAACAACAGGCACATTTCTTTAGGGGTTTGTATGGCACATGGGGGGCATGGTGATGGGGTTTGTGCGGTGTGGGGGGACATGCCAGCAGGAACATAGTTCTGATAGTTCTTTTTGTACACTTCGACCACTGGGTGCCAGTGTTAGGGAAGTGTAGGACCGACACATACTTCAGCAGCAGAGGTAATGCAGTTCTGATATTGATCCTGCTCTGTATGTCGTCATGGATCAGGGTGACTAGCTCAACAATGGTCTCCCAGTTCAGCCGTTACAGAGCTATCAGCTGGGTGACCGTTGATGTCATGGGTGAGAGCCTGTTCCAGGGAATGTGCCCTCACCATGCAAGGTGTCTCCTCCTACTCCTCCTTCTCCTCCTCTTACTCCTCCCCCTTCTCGTCTCTGTACCCTGTGCTGCTGTTCCTGCCTCTGCAGCCCACTGTGGAGCAGGAGCAGCTGCATGTCACAGTTCGCAACAGCTAGTGACAGCATGGTGTTCATAAGTGTGTTAGGGTCAGGTGTGGACCTTATGTACGGTAAGACAGCTCAGCGGGTTTAGCACTTGCTGCTGTGATCTGCCTGTGATCTGCAGGTTGCGCGTTTGGATCCCGGAAGGGAACCTCATCCTTTCATCGTTCCAAGTTCAATAAATGAGTATCAACTTCAGTTGGGTGATATTGTATTTAAATATGTTCTATGTAAAGATATTTGGCGAAAGCACTATATAAATGACACATCGTTATCAACAAGTTTAATTATTTCTTATGTACATTGGGTGGCAGAATGATTTGAGCACAGCTCACATGGTTAATTGTCAGACATTTTATAGGTGGCCCCTGTTGCTTCTGTTTTACATCATCAAAAGGTAATCGTTCCTCAGTTTATATCTTTGTTTTATTGTTTTATTCAGACAAACTGTTTACGATACACAGCAAACTTTTAAATCAATCAGTCAGTATCTTGGCCAGTTTTGTTGCACCGGGCTGCCGCTTACCCTTAATAATCTAACCACACAAGCACTACCGCAGATTGGGTAACATTTCTTTGCCAAATGCAATATGGCATCTGTAGTCCTAAATAAACTAAATCATTACATTTTTATAAAGAAATGGTATGGTTGTCTCTGGATTTTAACCCTTTCATGCCTTGATGGACTGTGTACAACTGTCCCACATACAGGCGGTATCAGATCTCATCAGACAGCAAACCCACGAGGCTGATTGCTTCATCAAAACAAAAAAATAAATATTGCTGACTCTCTATTTCCCACTGCCAACATTTTTCAAATACTGTTTTCCAGGGACATACTTTTCTGTGCTTCAAGCATTTAGTCAAGTGTCGCTTGTTTTATGGCGGGCAATAATCCATTTTACAACTGAACAGATTATTAGAATTTTGCTTTCACTGCGGCGCATTAAAAGCCGTTTCAGACCATAATAGTTTACCTAAAAAATCCATAGAACGAACGGTTCAAACTCAGCACCCAGGCTGCTCCGATTTCGAAGTTGAGTGTTCAAACCTCGACACCAACATTGCTGTGCTCATGAAGCATGCACAAGGGCACATGAGCTTAAATGCAGAGAATAAGTTAACCAGGCCAACACCTTATGCTTGTGCAGTGCAGTTTGTGTCTAACGCCCCACCAAGGTGAGAGTGAAAAGCTCCAGTTAATTTTAAGTTAGCAGAGTAACAGCAGATTCTAGTATACTCATTTTGCTCAGTAAGGGTGGATTTTGGTTGCCCAGTTAGTGCAGTAAATGCAGATTACACTATTCCCAATTACCACTGCAGGGCAAGATTTAATTAATGCCAGTTTCAAGAGTAAGGCTCGACTCCATAATGCTCTGTCATCACAGTAACTGCAGATTCCAGTTTTCCCCTTTAGCACAACAAGGCCTGATTCGAGTAGGAACAGTCAAAACAGGATGACAAGGTTCAGACGGACCCATTAAGCGTTATAAAGCCAGATTACTGTATGAACAGTTAGTACAGTTAGGCCAAATTCCAGTAGGCCCATTCAGCGCAACAAGGGAAGATTCCAGGATGCCCATTTAGCACTGTAGGAGAAGCTTAAATTATACGCAGTTAGCACAGTAAGTCAGTGTTGCTGTTTTCCATTCCTCATTTTAAGGTCAGATTCCAATATTCCTACTTAAAACACTGACAACCTATTCTTGTGTTGTGCTTTAGCACACTTGGGGCAGGTTCCATTATGCCCAGTGGGGACAGTGACTGTAGATTCCATGATGGCCAGTCTGCACAGCAAAGAAAGAATCTAAAATGTCCAGTCAGCACAGTAACTGGAGACCCTCAGATGCTCGTTTAGCAGAGTCGAGTAGATTCCATATAGTAAGTCAGCTCAGTGAGGCCAACTGCCATTAGCTATAACCAATACTGCAATTTCAGAAGTGCCTTTGTGAAAAGTGCATCCCTACTCATGACAGAAAGGCCGGGTGGTGGTTGGGATCTCCTTCACAAGAGGGATGGGAGAACCTGGGACCTCATTGCCCTACTTTGCCCTTTTGTCAAACCAAGCCTGTCCTTCTGTTAAATTTGGATTGCATTTGATACAGGTGTTAGGGCCAGGGCTCTCTTAGACCGGTGCATTGGGCAGGACAACTTGCCCCCCATGTGAAACAGAGCCATGTAGCCAGACTCCTTTTGTCAAACCTGCACTGGATGTGACAGAATGGTCGTGTCCATTTTAAAGGTAGAAGGAGGAGTTAAATCTAGGCTGGCTTACTTTTATATGGAGGGGGGTCAGGATGCAAGCAAGGATCCAGGTATAGCAGCCCAACGTCCTTAATTCATTTGAAAAGTGATTCGGTTGGAGGGAAAGGTGTTGCATTTCCAGGTCTTTGCATAATAGTGTGCAAGGAGATGGGGGAGAAACGTGCTTCCATCCTCATGTGCCCAGGAGTGCAGCAGCTAGGGAGCGAGCTGTGCCCCTCCCCTAGAACCTTCAACAGGAGCTGAGCCTAGCATGCCTTCACTCCCTCTGCCTGCATGTGTGTGCTGATTCATCCAATCACAAGTGGATGCTACAGACGTCTTCAAGGAAGCGATAAGGTCAAGGCTACACAATGTAATACATAATGAAAGAAATCACAACAAAAAGAAAACACCAAGGCAAAATGATTTACAAAGTGTTTTTCAATGGGATTACACCATTGTAAAAGGCCTTTGTAAATCAGGCCCTGTATGTTTACTGAAATGCATAGGGCCTTACTTATACTTACCACATTATTTTGCCCATCAAGGTGGTCTAGGGAAGACCTTCTGCCTAAATGGAAGCCATGTGGAAGTCCCACGAAGGATCCGAAAGCACTCAGATTATATCACTTTGAACAGGGGAGGATTGGGAAACAAAAGAGGCCCTGGAAATAATTGTCAAAGTTCCAGGGCACAGAGGCCCACTGGGAAATCTCCAGAGTTGCCTATAGGACAGACCACCCCTGACTTTGAGGCAGACAGAGCCGCAGTGGTCTGGAAGACTTGCCACTCCCACTGAAAGCTGTCTGAAATGCACGAGCAATCATACATTCAGTGTCACTTGCAGTTTCCTGCTTGGACCCGGTGACTGTTTAGGTGGGTTTCTGACCGACTACACAATCATTCCGGCTTCCTTCAGCCTTGTGCATTTCATACACAGAACGGCTCTGGCTGCATTTACAAAACATCTGTATCTCTTTTGGTGTAGCCATGTATGTTTAGATTTTATTTTCATATTTCTATCTTATCAAAATACAGTCATAGTCCTTTGGACAAACATCCCTTCTAAAAAATGTACCGTCGAAATCCTTAAACCGCCAGTGTCATTGTAAGCGTATTTTGTGATCAGTCCTTGTCAGCTTACTCCGCGCGCACCCGAGTCTAATTTCCATATCTTCTTTGAAGTAATTTCCTATCTCATCATTGGTTGCCAGACCATCCGTGCCTTTTGCGTTATCACTGATTCATATCTGGATTTGATGGATTTTTCTTTAGTCCAATAAAGTACAGCATCACCTCCACAGAATCTATTTCCTCAAGCATCACCTGGTTGTTGAAGCATTTCGCTAATGTACGCGAAGAAAGACAAAATGGAAGTCTGACAGAGGTATGAGAACAGGACGCTGTTTTAAATGCAGCGGAAGAGGCAGCAGACGTCAACCGATGTACGGTTCTACAACAAGAAAAAACTTGGAGCATACTTTCCGTCAGTGTGTTCATTTCAGAATAATCCTAGACAAACAATATTACAAATGTGTATACATGCATTAACAAAAACATTAAATTTGATTATAGTGTAAAAGTTGTAACTATGCGAACTATGCATTCTGTATCTAAATTACGGTGAAGTAGTTGCTAGAGTCATGTTGCGTGGTTAAACACATTAAAGAAAGATATCTTAAATAAAACAGTGTATTGTGTATGAAAGTAGATAAGAGGGAATGAAAGTAGGTTGACTCAAACATTCGCGTACTCAATCATTGTTCAGTAATATATATATGGGAAAAAGTACCACCTACTGTATAAGGATAGTGCAAGCCAATGAGGAGTTTTGTGACCAAATAGAGGAACGAGGCCGAAGACTGAGTTCATTTATAAGGTAATGAAACTTCAAGGTGACTTGGAATATTCTTTTTATGCATGGTAGTGGGTATTTCATTCCTTATAATACATGGCCACACACTGTCATTCCATTTAATACTTCAGCTCTTGCTTAATATAATTATGTATTGTACTGTATTGTAGTCTGTTATTTATATGGTGTTCTTTCCCCATTTGTATGGCCCCAATGCGCTTTGTGGTTGGAATGCCCTCGGTGACCACAGTCAATGTGGTGGAGGTTCTAAGAGTTTTAAATAAAGAGAAGCTTGTGTGCATTTTTGTCAGCTTAGGACTTAGGTGGCTGGCTAGGCTCCACTAAGCAACCCAAAATCAAGCACGTGGCTGGGTGCTGTTGGTGGTATGCTATATACTGCTATTGTTGAGGATTCGATGTGTGGCCAGCTATACCAAATTTCCTTTTCGTTGGTAGTGTGCTAGTGGCAGAGGTGTTGAGGTACATCAGGTGTTTCAGTGTGGACGTCTATGTGCTCTGCTAGACCAGATGGGCATAGCCACAGCTGCATTCTATGGGGCATGGATGTTTGACTGTGCCTGCGGCCTGTGTCCACAATTAGGCTTAAAAGGTATATGTACTGTATGCTTTGATGTAGTTCATCTGCAGCGTCCTTTGTCCAGTGTGGACAGCATGGTCTCATTATTCGTGGTCTCTCTGGTGCGAATGTCTGGACGGCAAGGGTGTATGAGGTTTATTGCAGTGTGCCACAGCGAATGCTGCTGTCTTCCCTCAAGTATTTGACCGGTAGGGGTGTTGTTGCGCTTGGGGCAATAGTTTGTCAGCTGAGTCGATGATAATGCTGTTGGTGTCAGTGTTGTGGTTAGAGGAGGTGTAAGGTTAATTGTGGAGTGTCTCAGCGAGTGCTGCCGGCTTTCATGCAGTATTTATCGGGTGGGAGTGATGTTGTTCACGGGGTGACAGTTTGTCTAGGTGAGCCACTGCGAATGCTGCTGGCATCACTTCTGTGATTGGTGTATAGGGATGTTGGGTTCAGCAGTGTAGCTTAGAGAGTGGGAGGAGTTCAGGGGGGAGTTGGGAAAAGCCAGGTTTTTAGGGCCTTTCTGTATTTCAGGTGATTTTCATGTTGCAAATGTAGGGGTAGGGAGTTCCAGATAATTGGCGCTTGGGCGGAGAACGAGGACCCGCCCAGCCTGGAGGAGTTGTGGGGTGGGACCACTAGGAGATATGCTGTGTGAGATCTGAGGCGTCTACAGGGCTGGTATGGGAGGATTTTTTCTCGAAGGAATTCCTTGCCAGTGTTGTGGATGGCGCGGGGTGGGTGATGAACATGGCCTTAAAGGTAGTGCGCCGACAAATCGGGAGTCAATGGAGGACTTTTCGTCTGTAGCGGCTGTGTTCTCTGGGGGGTAGGTTAATGAGCAGGCGTACTGCCGCGTTTTGGATCCTTTGGAGTTTCCTTAGTTGAAATGCTGGAGCACCTAGGTAGAGGTAATTTGCATAGTCTAGGCGGGACAGGATAATGGAGTTGATGGCGGAAAATCAGTGGGAATAGGTAGTTAAGGGAAAATAAGCCTGATAATCCATAGATGGTAGAAGCAGGTTTTGGATGTGGAGGTGGTGTGTTGGGTGGGGATTAGGTCTGTGTCCAATGTGCATCCAAGATTTTTTACCACTTTCGAAGTTCCTGGTGCTTGTCCTAGGGATTGAGGCCACGGAATCAGTTGGGAAAGGAAGGCTGTTTTCCCGCAAACTGGGATTTCAGTTTTCCCAGGGTTGAGGATGAGGTGGTTGGTCATCATCAGTGGTCAATATCCGAGAGGCATGATGACAGGTGCGGACTACCAGAACCTTGAGATTTTGTGAGTTTAAGGATGATATGATCTGGGTGTCGTCTGTTCAGTTGTAGCAGGTAAGATTGTATGAGTGGATGATTGCGTGCAGGGGTTTTAGCTGGAACTTGAAGATTAGGGGAGATAGGGATGCTCCTTCTGGCACACCTTTCCTTACTGGTCATGAGGTGGATGTGAACTGGTGGGGGTGCATGATTTGTGAGCGATTTGAGATGAAAGAGGGGATCCAAGAGTGGGCTGTGTGTCTGATTCCTAGTGTTTGTAGCCTGTCTAGTAGGATAGTGTGATCAATGATATCGAAGGCTGCAGAGAGGTCCAGTATGATGAGTACAGCGCAGCCTTCTGCATCGGCGGTTCTTTTTAGGTCATCACAGATGGATACTAGGGAGGATTATTTTCCTCTGAGTGGCCTGAACCCTGATTGTGCAGGGTCTAGGAGGTTGTTGGCTTGAGTGAAGAGGCTAAGCTGCTTTTAAGGTGCGTGGTCTATGAGTCTGGCGCTGAATCGTGTGTTGGAGACTGGCCGGTATCCTGGGGGAGGAGTGGGTCGAGTGTCAGCTTTTTGAGGATAGGTTTGATGTAGGAGGGATTTAGGGCTTCCAGGAAGGATCCTGACGTGAGTGAGTGGTTAAGGATTGAGCATGCGATACTACCAGCACACATAGAGGAAAGTATGTTTTTGAGGAGTGTGGGTGGGCAGGCGTCCTCATGGGAGCCGGAAAAGTGGCTATCTGCTATGAGTGGAACTCCTGGGGTGAGATGGGAGAGAAAGAGTCAAAGATTTGTATCGAGTTGGGGTTTTGAAGAAGGACGGTCTGTGGCCAGGTGTGTGGTGGGGGCATGTTTTCCAATTTAGAGATGATGGCGGAGTGTCTGTCAATAGCAACATTGTGGAAGTGCAGTGACAGCGTGCCACATAGGGCTTGGAAAACTGGAGAGAGGTGGCTCATGCATGCCGGGGATTTGAATTCTGCTAAGATTCTATGTAGTTCTTTGCTCGGGCTTTGTGTATTAATGATTCTGTTCCCATAGAATGTTTTCTTGGTTTTTCTAATTTCCAGTCTGTAAGCTCTGTTTGTTCTTTCTCAGACAATTTTTTTCTGTGAAGTGGGGTCCATTCTCCAGGTCCGTTCCAGATGGTGCTTGAGGGTTTTTAGTGATTTGAGTTTGTCAGTAAATCACCTGGGTGTTGGTCCTGATCTCTGAGTGGTATGTTTTATTGGGGTGAGGGTTATGAGGGTGTTTGTAAGCCAGAGGTTGAAGGTTTTGATTGCTGGAGGTCGTCCCTGGAGGGAGAGTGTGCGGAGAGAGTCAAGGAATGAGTGTGCTAGATCTGGGTTGATTACGACTTTATTCCATAGTGAGATGAAAGGGGAGGTGGTTGGTGGTGGTCGTGTGTGGCCTTGACCACCAGCCGTTATGCTCAGTGGTATGAAGAAGTAAATTGCTAAGTGATCAGTCCATGATAGGGGGTGGAGGAGCTGGGGGGGGGGGAGCTGGGAAGATGTGTGTGTAGTGCTGAAGATAGGCATCGAGGGTGTGACCTCCCGTGTGGGTCGGTGTGGAGATGTATTGTGTTGGGTTGAGTGATTCTACAATGTCTGTGAGTGATTGGGTCATAGGAGTCGAACCATATGTTGAAATCCCCTAAGATTTAATTCTGTAATTTGCTTCTAACGTTATATTGTAATGTTATGTTTTTTGTATCAAGTTGTTCAATTCTGCAGTGCTTTGGCATAAAGCACTATATAAACTAATAAATACAAATACAAATACAAGATGCTAAGTGTTGGATGTAGGATGAGGTTGGTGGCTAGTGCTTCACCAAGTGTGTCTGCAAAGTTTTTGTTGTGGCCGCGGGGTCTATAGATGAGTAGGAAGCTGTGGGAGGTGGAGGGAGAGAGTTGCAGTTTTACCAATAGAGATGTGTAGTCTGTGGTGTTGGTTGAGGTGTCCTTAATTATTAATGTAAATTGGTGTTTGTGAAGTATCGCTAGCCCACCCCCCTTTCGGGATGTATTCCGACAGTAATGCCTTGTGTGCAATGGGCTCATAATCGTCAGCAAACCATGTTTCAGTAAAGAAAAGGATGTCTGGGTTTTCTTCTGTGACTAGGTCAAAGATGTGGAATTTATTTTTGGATACTGACCTGGCGTTGATGAGTACACAGGATGGTTGGTTAGATGTCCTTGTGGGTGCTGGGTGGGTAGGGTTCTGATGGGCATGGGGGGATGGAGTGAGGGGCGCAATGCGGCAGGTGGAGCAGGTTGTGAGGGGAGTGGAGTTTGGAGAAAGTGGAATGGCGGGAATGGGAGATGAGGGGAATAGGGCTAGGACCGGATTGGGTGTGGGTGGGGAGGTTTTGGTCCTATAGTTTGCTAGCAGTGTTTGCGATCTAGGCTGGAGGATGGGTGATGCTAGGTGGGGCGTAAGATGCCTGTGGTCTGGGCCTTTCTTTGACTTTTGGGCAGTCCAAGGGGTGTGGGTGGGAGTTAGGGGAAGGGAGGCTGTGGAGCTTGGGGTTTTGGCCAGAGCTGCTCTTGCTGCGCTAAGGGTGGGGAAGCGTGGGTTGGAGTTGCTATGTTGTTCGGTGTGGGTGTGACCAGGTGGTTCGGTTGGGCAGTTGGTGGCATGGGTGAAGTTTGATGGGTGTTTTATATGGCTCGTTGTGTGGTCTGGTATGTTCCGGGGGACAATGTTCTCTGCTCCCTCTCTCCATCTTGTCATTCTTAGTTGAGTGGAGTGGGATCTACGCAGGGATAGTGGGTCAGGGTGAGTGGGGTTGGTCTGGCAAGGAGGAGGACTAGGTGAGGGCTTGGGGTTGCAGGTTGATGAGGTGCAGGGGTGGGGTGATGGGCTGTGTGAGGGTGGTGGTTGAGTTCTGCTGTGATTGGTCTCATCAGGCCTACTGGTGTGCCAGAATGCTGCCCTGCATTGACCTATGCGTTGCATGGTGTCTCTCTAGTGGGGAGGAATACGTCAGAGATATGTCTGAGCATAGGTGCGCCTCCACTGGAGTACAGCACAAGGTTGAGTGCTTGCCCGGGCTATTACGCTTGGTCAGGGTGGTCGGGGGGGGGGGGTTGACAGGAAAGCCTGGGATTCACAGAGTGGTTTATAGAGGGTAATGCCTTTGGAGTTATGGGGTCCCAGATAGTGTATCTAGAGTGCTAAGCCCCACAGGATGGTAGGCAGTAATCAGACTGTGCCTGGATTTGAGATTTCTAGAGAGTTGGGGAAGGCATAGGCTTCACAGCGTGGCAGACGTGAGAGCTACGCAGTTTGTCTGGAGATTCCTGGAAAGCGGGTGGGTCCTATGTTTCTCAGAATGGCAAATCTAAACACCTGGATTTGAGACTCCTAGATAGTTGGGGAGATGCCTATGTTTCACAGAATGGCAGATCTATCTAAAACACATTTGTAATTAGGATTCCTAGATAGTGGGAAGAGGCCTATATTTCATAGAATGGCAGTTCTAGGACGAATTTGCATTTGAGACTCCTAGATAGTGGGGGAGAGGCCTATGTTTCACAGAATGGCAGATCTAAAACACAATTGTATTTGACACTCCTAGATTGTGGGAGAGGGGCCTTTGTTTCACAAAACGGCAGATCTACACAAATTTGCGTTTGAGACTCCTAGATAGTGGGAGCGAGGCCTATGTTTCACAAAACAGCAGATCTAAACAGGTTTGCATTTAACACTCCTAGACAGTGGGAACACACCTAAATCTGAACACACCTAAATTTGACACTCCTAGACAGTGGGAGAGGGGGCCTATTTTTCACATATTTCAGATCTAAACACACCTACATTTGAGACTCCTAGATAGTGGGAAAGAACCCTATGTTTTACAAAACGGCAGATCTAAACAGATTTGCATTTGGAACTCCTAGATAGTGGGAGCTATTCCATTTGCTGATCCCTATAATCAATATAGAATCTATTTGGATTTTAAAAAGCTGCAGAAAAATTGTTCAATATATATTGAAAAATATTTTAATTTTGTGGTTTAAAATAAGTACTAACGTGCAGATTTGTGCAGCACAGAAATGAATCATTCTACCATAACCAGTTCCTTGTCAATTAATGGCTGTAAAATGATACAGAAAACTATTCTACAAGCAAAGAATTGGAAAATCTTTTCACAGCTTTAATTAAGTGCTGCAGTGACTTCTGGAATTCCCCCCGGATGGCTCAAGCAGCAGGAATTGTGACATCACAACTGAAGCATACTAAGCATACTAAGCCATGGTGTAATTTTCTTGCTACGGGTCAGTTGTGATATCACAGTCTGCCTGTAAAAAGAACATTATTGCCCGGCTTTTATACAGATATTGCAGGCTGTCATGTATTATATATGATATATGATATGATATGGCATTTATAACGTGCCTATACACAAGTGTTTCAAGGCGCGAAGAGGCAAGGGAGGGGGAACAAAGGGAGGACAGACAGCGATCCTACTAGGCCAGGTGTCATTCAGATCGCGCGCGTGCACGGGAAGTGGTAAGTGCAGTACATG
The DNA here is from genome assembly GCF_040938575.1 of Ambystoma mexicanum. NCBI lineage: Eukaryota > Metazoa > Chordata > Amphibia > Caudata > Ambystomatidae > Ambystoma > Ambystoma mexicanum. The sequence continues at coordinate 589,779,976 of NC_090924.1, forward strand.
GGAATAGAATAATAACAATAAGTAAAAGTAATGGCCAGCATGTGGCAAGTGCAAAGGTAAGTGCAAACATCAGGTGTCGAGTGCAGGTGGTGGGACTGTAGGGACACAGAAACAATCCCCCGGTGCAAGTGGTTGCCAGGCAGGCAGTGCAGACGTGTGAGTTTGGCGGGGGAGGGACCTGGGCCCGAGATCAGAGGGTGTCCAGGTAACCAGTGCACTTCCGTTTGCAGCCAGGAGGTCAGCAGGGGAGAGGAGGGGAAAAATCAGAAACAAAGAGGAAAGTTTTGAGGTGCTTCCGGAACCGGAGATGGTTCTCCTCAAGTTTAAGGGAGGCAGGGAGGCTGTTTCAGAGGGAGACCCAGCTGAAGAAAGAGATCTCCCACCAACTTGTTGCATGGAGAAGCGACTGACCCGGAGGGAGTTGGATGTGGATGAGCGAAGAACTCAATAATGAAGATATTTAGGAAGAAAGAGTTGAAGGTATTGAGGCCCCATGCCCCAGAAGACCTTGTGGACAATGCATAGGGTTTTGAACTTAATCCTCGCCGCCACTAGGAGCCAGAGCAGAGATTTCAGTCCTGGAGAGATACGATCCCTTGGCTTGAGGCCACGGACAAGTGTTGCAGTCCTGTTCTGGATGAGTTGCAGAGGATGGAGAGTAGCGACATGCAGATTTAGAAAGAGGCTGTTGCAGTAGTCCAGCCTAGAGAGAACCAGAGCTCTGGCGACAGTGAGCTTCTGGGGGAAGATGAGGAAAGGAAGAATACCTGTGAGGAGGTGCAGCTGATAATGTGACTTCTTAGAGACATCAGAGATGTGAAGAGAGAAGGAGAGTGTGGAGTCGAAGATGACCCCACGGTTTTTAGCCTTGCAGGTGGCAGCAGGAAGAGGGCCAAGAGAGGCCGGCTAGAGAGCTACAGGAAAGGAGGGAGCGGGGGTGCCAATGAGGAGAATCTCAGTTTTACTGGCATTAAGGCAGAGGTCATTGACGGCACACCACCCCTGGATAGCAGACAGACAGTCAGAGATGAGGGACGGAGAGGAGGTAGCTGAAGGTAGCCTGAAAATGAGCTAAGTGTCATCCGCATAACACTGAAAGTTGGGGAAGAGAGCGGCAATGCGGTAGGCAAGGAGTATTGGTTTAACAGCCAGGGAGAGAGGTTAGACCCTTGGGGGACACCACAGGTAGAGAAAAAGATAGCGGAGAGGAAGGACCCAAGTTGGACCTGGGAGGGTCTGTCAGAGAGGAAAGAAGTCAACCACACCAGGGCATGGCCAGTGATACCCAGGTTATCATGGTTATCATGGAGACAATTGAGCAGGATGGCATGGTTGACGGCGTCAAAAGCAGAAGAGATACAGGATATGAGATATGGGATAATGTATCTCCTACAGTACATCAGAAGTATATTGCATGTCACCGAGGAATGTCGTGACCAAATAGAGAAACACAGCCAAAGACTTTATAGGATCACGGAACTCCAAGGTGAATTTCAATATATTTTTATGAATGGTAGGAGGTATTTTATTTCTTATAGTACATGGCCACATACTGTTATTCCCTTTAATATCTCATCTCTTGCTTAATTTAATGTATGACAGCTTCCATTTCTGATCCATACAATCAATATAGAATCTGTTTTCAGGTAAAAAAGCAAAAATGAAACTCCTAATGTGTTTCAGAAAAATAGTTCAAGCAGTTTAATTAAGAGATTAAAAAAACATTAATGTTGTGCTTTAAAATAAGTAATCAGGTGAAGATATTCCTCACATGTGTTGAACTCCAGCAATGCACACATTTAACAGTATGACATAAACAGTTCCTTGTCAACTACTGGCTGCAAAGTGTCACAGAGAACAAGTCTGGAAGCAAGGGATTTAAAAAGCTTTTCACAGTTTTATGTAAGTGATGACATCTGAAATTCTCTCTGCTGGCTAAAGCAGAAGGCATTGTGACATAGCAACCAAAGTGTAATAACTGATTACAGAGTGCTTGCAATGTCATTTTCTCAATACACGCCACTTGTGATGTCACAACCAGACTGTAGTAAGAACATTATTTCCAGCCTTTTGTACAAATATTGCAGAGTGCCATCTATCATACCTTCCCTTTCCCTTCATCCACAGGCATGGCATCAACGGAGCGTCAACCACAAAATGATAGCCATTTCTTTAACAATTAGAAATGCTTTCAAACATTAAAACGTGGAGAAAACAGCATCCATTATCACGTTCTAAATTTTGGCGCATCTGCAGTTTAATCAAGGGAATAAACGCATGATTGGTAAGCCTCCTTTTTAAGATGTTGCTTATTTATTAAGATGTTACTTATTTATTTATTGCTTATTTATTAAGATGTTACTTATTTATTTATTACATTCATATATATACACTCTGAATAAGTTTGTACACATGTTTTATACATTGGGTGTTTCACTCACTTGTCCTGATAATCTACTTGAACAGTGATGTAATGTTATTCTATCTGGGAGTGTTTTTCTTTATGTAGGATTCCACGTTGTCAGTTGAGCTCTGCCTTGAAAGGCTGTGCCTGCTGTCGCGTAGCTCTGTACTTTAAATAAATCCTAAACCATATCTCCAGTGTCTGGGCTTCCTCCCCTTAACATTGGCAACAAGGTTAATCACGGACCCTGGGCACACATCGTGACCTCCTGTGCCTCATTCTGCTCTCCGTGCCGTGTCGGTGGTGGTGCTTGGCCCTTCCTGCGTGTGCGACAGCAGGCAGACTGGCGGAAGGTGGCGAGGAGCACCTGCGGAGGAGGCAGACATCCAGGCAAGTTGGCGTCTGATTGGGGAGGATGGAGAACCAGCCGTGGGGTGCCGCGGGAGCACTGCAGTGAGAGCGCAGACCTCTACACTGACCTGCGCGTGCGCGCGCTATTGCACGTGACTCCCAGCAGCTCCGGCCGCGTGCAGGGATACGCGCTGAAGCACACGCTGTGGGGGCGTGTCGGCTCTGTTCCTACGAGCCCCGGTCTCCATTGTGACGTCGGTTGCCTGGCAACCATTCTCCCAAGCCTAAAGGAGATAAAGGGACGCTCAGACACAGCAGCCAAGAGAGATACTTTGTTCGTGGAAGGCACACGAAACAGGATTCTATTTGCTGTTGTGAAGATTGTGCAGGAGTCCGTTCATTAACTCTTGTTATCTCAATTGACATTGCTGGCCCTGCCCCACAGTGCAGCCACACTGTCATTGACTTTCATTGTCTGTGTTTTCCTTCTGTCTACCATGGCTACCTCAATTCCACCACCCCAATCCTTCCTGAATGAACCTGGATGTCCCCCACTCAGGTTGGATAGGTGGAAGGACACGTTTGAAAATTACCTGGTAGCAATGGGGGGAGACAGATTTTCCTCTGCTCGCAAAAAGGCCCTCTTGCTCCACAATCTGGGAGTGGAGGGGCGCAGAATCTTTGATGGCTTGACTGGGAACCAAGTACCAGAGGCTGGTGATGTGGATGAGTATGCCTTAACTCTTAAGAAATTGCAGGATCACTTTGAACCACGGAAGAACATTAGTTTCGAGAGGCACAAATTCTTTCAGCGAGTGCAAGAGCAGTCAGAGTCTGTTGAATCAAACATTGCCTGTTTGAGATCCCTGAGTTATACCTGTGAGTTTGAATATCTAGCTGACTCGCTGATCAGGGATCAGTTGCTTAGGTGCACCAACAACCCCAGAATACAGGAGAAGCTTCTCGTGAAGGACGTGAAATTGGATGAGGCAGTCGAACTGGCCAGGAGCATTGAACAAACGTCCCGATATGTCAAGGAGCTCAGAGTGGACAAACAAATTTCTCCAGCCATGTCGGTATGTGCCATTGATCAGAAGAAGAGGACAAATGCCCCATTAGGGAGAAAAGGAAATTGGAATGTGAGGAACTCGTGTTCTCGATGTAGGAGTTCCAGACATAGTGCCAATTTTCCGTCCTGTCCTGCCAGATTCGCTGAATGCTTCAAATGCAAAGGCAGAGGACATTTTGCTAACGTTTGTAAAGCCGCTTCTTTAAGCCTTGTGGAGTCCAGGACGGAGGGGAGGTCCAACCACGAAGAAGAGGTTAGGAGAAATTATAATATCCAGGAAGTGTTGAGCGCTCATGAACCAAGTCCTAAATTTGTGTTTGAAATCTCAGCCATTTCTGGTGATGTGAAGGGACCGGCGGATACCTTTTTGGTGGATGGATGCAGTCTGGTGATGAAAGTTGACACCTGTTCCCCCTGCACCATAATATTACGCAATACTTTGGTGAACGTCCTGAAGAAGAGTGAAGCCATAATTAAGCCCACTGATATTGTGGGTATGGAGAGTCTGCAATAGATATCATGGAAGAATTTCCTGCAAGAGTGCTTTACAAAGGAAGAGAGTGCCAAGCTAATATTCTAGTAGCCAAGAAAGGAGCTTCCCTGTTGAGCAAAAGGTGTTGGGTGTGAGAGTACAGGCGAGTGCGCCGAATCCTGTAACAATTGCAGAGGTGGAAGATGTTTGGACAAAGAATTTCCCTGAGGTGCTCTCTGAAAGATTAGGGAAGCTGAGAAATTTTGAACATCACAGAAAGCTCAAACAGGGTGCACAACCGGTAGTGCACAAAGTGAGGCAAGTGCCACTAAACATGAGAAGCCAGCTCCATGATGAATTGGATGACTTAGTAAGGGGGTGATTGAACCAGTGGCAGCCATGGAATGGCTTTCGCCAATTGTACTGGTGCCCAAAGCCAGTGGGAAGTTAAGATTATGCGTTGATTTGCGCAGTTTAAATCAGAACATTTTTGTTGAGAGACATCCTCTTTCTAACATTTCGGAGACTCTGTCCATGCTGGGCGAGCCAAAGTTGTTTTCCATCATTGACTTATCAGCGGCATATCATCAGGTTCCGTTGTCCAAAGAATCTCAGCATCTCAGTGCATTCATCACCCCTGAAGGTGTTTTCAAATACAAGCGAATGCCATTTGGACTAGCTTCGGCTGCGTCTGTTTTTCAAAGAGTAATGGAGGAGGTGCTTAGATGTGTAAAAAAAGTCACGGTATTTCAGGACGACATACTGGTGTTTGCTGACAATGAATTGGAGCATAATGAAAGTCGGAAGAGTGTTCTGACCAGACTCAAAGAAGCTGGTTTGACTGTGCAGAGGAACAAATGTAAAATTGCTGTGGGGGAAGTAGATTATCTAGGCCACAAGATTTCTGGTGATGGTATTGCTCCTAAGAGATCTCTTGTAGATAGCATCAGCAGTGCTCCCCAGCCACAGGACAAGGATCAGTTACGCTCATTTATGGGGCTGGCGGAGTACTATCACAAATTTGTCAGTGGATTTGCCACCATTTCCACTCCACTTAGGGATTTGTTAAAGAAAAAAAATGCAAAGTTTATGTGGTCGAATGAGTGTCAAGAAGCATTTGGAAGGATCAAAGAATGCATTGTGCAAGCGCCCTCCTTGGGGGGGTTTGTAGCAGGGAGAAAAACAATTTTGGCTGTTAAGGGTAGGCAGCCGGGTACTAAGCTCTGCCCAGGTTGGTTGAATTTGGACAGGAGTGTGAATGTGGATAGGAATAAGATTGTAACACTCATCAGAGAGGCCCAATTTGAATACAGGGTCAGGTTTGACATGGAACAAAAGTGTAAGAGTGTGGATTGGAAGGAAGGTGATATGGTGTATGTAAGAAATCCCAGGTTGTCATCCAAATGCATTGAAAGCAAGTTCATTGGGCCAAAGAGAATTGCCGCAGTAAGAGGCAATATAGTGATTTTGGAAGGAGGAGAATGCTGGTCTATGTCCAGATTGGTAAAATGCAACAACAATGGTGAAGCAGAAGACTGTGAGGATAATGTAAATGACAGTGACAGTGAGATGTTGCATGATTCAGGAAATAGCAAAAGTGAACAAAGGGACAAGGACATGGACAATAATAATGCAGAGAGGATAAGAAGCAAGCCTCTTTGGTTGAGAAATTATTATCTTGAGTAGTTCTGCAATATTGCAAGGGAGGAGATGTATTAAGATGTTGCTTATTTATTAAGATGTTATTTATTTATTGCTTATTTATTAAGATGTTATTTATTTATTACATTCATATATATATACACTCTGAATAGGTTTGTACACATGTTATACATTGGGTGTTTCACTCACTTGTCCTGATGTTCTACTTGAACTGTGTTGTCATGTTATTCTATCTTGGAGTGTTTTTCTTTATGTAAGATTCCAACGGTGTCAGTTGAGCTCTGCCTTGAAAGGCAGTGCCTGCTGTCGCGTAGCTCTGTACTTTAAATAAATCCTAAACCATATCTCCAGTGTCTGGGTTTCCTCCCCTTAACACTCCTTTCTATTGTGCAATCTAGTCATTTCATCCTGTAAAAGAATTACCATTCCCAGAGGTAGATATTCATTCAGGCATCCTATTGAAATGCCATTCTAAGTAGAATGAAAACACATATTTAGTCACAATTCTGAATTTATAGATATATGATTTTAATTTAAAGGAAGAAAAGATATGATTGATGTTTGGAGATGGGACTGTGAGCACTCATATAGTGCTGCGCTTACTTCAAGAGAGAGGTAGCTCATTTGAAGACAATTATGCTGCATTTACTGCTGTAAAACTGGAGGAACAGGTTGGCTGATGAGTGCAGTACACACAGTAAATTTTAGCCCCTAACAAGGTTGGGGCTAGACAGGTGGTTGGTCCATTCAGAGAGGTTTTGACTCCTTTCTGCTGCCATGCATTACGTTTGTCTGCCACTGCTACTATGTGTGCTCTCTACTCTGTGTCAGGATAGATTTCAGTATATGGGCCAGCATTTTCTGCATTAATCTCAAGCTTGACCATGACCTGAGGGCATTAGTAAGACTTTGGCTGATGTGCATGAGGGGACCTGGCTATGATTAGGTCATGCTTTCCCTGTCCTCATAATTTTATGTTCATTACACCCCCTCAAAAAATGCTGACTTTCTGTGATGTGGTATTGCTGCTCTGGAACAGCTACAATGGGAATCACTGTCCATGTGAAGATTATAAACAAAGTAATATTTTCTGGACTGTTGAATACCATAGAAACAATCAGTGCTAATTTTTCTTGTGGAGCTAAAAGAGTGTGGTCTGTAACTGATTGGCTCCTACATCTTCAATTTATCACACTTATCTGGTGGGGTATATTTCCCTGAAATCCAGGTTTGTGACCTAAAGGTGAGATCCTGATTGAATTGCTAGGCATTGCCTAGTCAAATGCAGGAGGTTCGCTTATCTGCCCCTCTGCCCCCATCCATCATCTTCTGGGCATATATGTGCTTGTAGTCTTAGGCATCGGTGTGAGCTTAAGTGGATCAGACAGATGCTGGAAGTGTAACCAATCAGTAGGCACTCTGAGTCACTTACTACGGTTCCAGGTTCAATTTGTTTTGGTTGTATTGTTTCTGTATAGATATGTACTATCTTTGATAATGTTAAAATAAAAACATTTAACTTAAGTGGATCAGTATCAAACTGGACACTCAACTGCCACATGAAAAGAGTTCTATCTGGCCTAATGAAGACCCAACAGTTTTGCATGCTCAAGTGGAGACCCAGAAGCCTCCTAAACTACAGCAAAAAGAGATTTAGCTCATGCCATGGGGTGGTTTTCCTTAAACGAGTGAAAAATGACAGCGCTTCACCAACTAAGTCCCTATCCAACTCACTGCTGGAGAGGGTTCTTGAGAGAGCTGAAGGTGGTGCATGAAAGAGAAGTGAGATGACACATTCAGGAATTTGGATGCAGTTGTGCACTGCCTCAGTAATATTCAAGACATCACCATGGAGCATTATGAAGAGTTTAAAAGCTGATAAATAACCTTTGCCTGTTGACTTCCCAAAGAACATAGGCAGCAATATTCCCCGACATGTCTGTCTTCCTTTATTTCCAGGCTGCTAAACAGTAAACAATGGCCAAACCTTTTGGCAAATATAGCATAATACGCCACAAAAATCCAATCAGCAACAAACTCACAAAAAGAGCTCTTTAAAATAAAAAAACCCTACTTCCTAGAACAAAAGTGAAATACCATCACAATCACTATGTGACAACATTACCAACTACCTAAGAACAAAAATAGAAACAGTCTAGCAGACCATTGAAGCAAGCCACGCAACAATAAGCACAAGCACAATTACAGAACTACAAACTGGCAGGCCACCAACCGGAGCAACACTCAAGCAATTTGAACATATAGATGAAGACGTTTTCTCCACACTAATAAATGACATCAACCTCACCAGATCCCCCACCAATCCATGCCCCCAAGGCATCTAAAAAGAAATCCTCAAACACAGCACCCCAGCATCCTACTTCCGGCTACTGATGAACCTATTCCTAAACACAAGAATAGTAAAAAATCTTTCAAATCAACTTACATCAAGCCACTCCTAAAAAAATCAAACAACAAGCGCAGAGAACCCTACCAACTACAGACCTATATCTAATCTACCCTACCTGGAGAAGACACTGGAGAACCACATATACAAAATCCTACTCACCCACATAGAAACTAAGAGAAGCCAGCATCGGCTGTGGGATATATTGACCCACTCAACGCATTGCCCCACATCACTGAGCTGCATTTGCGCAAGAAACAGCAACCTGGCTGCTCTGGCTCCTGTGTGCACCAGGACCTCAAAACTGCATTTTGGCAGCAACAGAAAAATGGCTGCACCATCTTGCCTCACACACTTCAGGCAAAACGGAACAAGGGGACACACTGAAAAAGTATGCCAGTATGTTCTGAGACATATATATGGAATCAAGGGAACCGGCAGCACTGCATTGCTGCAAAAGCCAAAAATTTCCCTACAGAACGAAACATTTTCACCCTTTCAAATTGCTGTTTTGGTGCCAATTCCACCTGTCATTTTGAAACCACTGTGAGTAAAAAGGCCCAGTTAAACCAACTCTAAGAGAAATCAAAAGCAACTTCTTTTTTCACTTGCACAGGAAACACGCATTTATTTCTTGACAAAATGTATCCAGGCGCAGCAGTTCAAAGAGACTTTTTACTCTCTAAGCCAGGTCAAGATAAATGTATCTATACTTTAGAAAAGAGTCCTGCTGCAAGGAAAATGACTACAGCTGCAAAGACATTGGCAATCTGAGAAGCTGCAAACCGAATTAAGGAAAGAAATGATAGCAGTTTTTAACACATGTGGACAAATGGTCTGTGCTGACTGAAGAGAAAAAAATGACCTTTTTAAAATTCAATTGTTAATGAAAGCCTGCTTACTTAGCCATGTAAAGGAGTTATGTTATTGGTGATAATACACACATAGGATATCTTCTGTCATAGGTTTGTTTAATTTAAGACCCAGAGTAAGAAATTAAACAGTTTAAAACATATAGGCTGGAGTTGCAAACTCTCAGGAAAACCTGTTATTCCAGTTGCTGGCCCTGAAACTCCTCCAAGGAAGGGAGATACTCCCTAAATCCAGGACACGTGGGTGCAAAGTGCCAGCTTGAAAAACTTTGAATGGGATAGGACAATGAAAGTTCACATGCTCATCAGACATTCGTCTGAGCTCCAGGCTGGAACAATAGCAGTCTTGTGACACTCACCTGTCAATTGTGAAGGGACCATAAAACCTTCAATTAAGACTTGAAACCCCCTTTCCTGGAAGGAATTGACAGCTGCTTGCAGTTGAAGTAAGAAAAAAAACAGGATCAAGTAACAAAGTGACTGCCTTTTGGTTACAGAGACTATGTTACAAAGAAATCTTAAAGACTCTTATTTCTGTAGCAAGAATTAGCAGAAATGTAAAGTTTTGCAGTGTTAAATCTAATTCTGCGGGCCATCTTTTAAAACTTGGTAGAACTCATTGCCACATAGGGAACAGAAGTTACGAAATATGACAGATTCCCAGGAAAGTATTATTGTGGCAAACATAAGATTTTATACATACATCCCTGGGGACAATTCGCATTTGTGACTAAAATTGGGGAATTTTAGGCCAAATCTTTAATGTGTAAAATTACCAAAATGTGTCAGAAAGGCGAAACAAGATCGCACAGACTGGAGGTTTGGACTAATCTGTGCTGCACATCATATGTAACCTGTGCGTATAATTTGCCAAGCTATAGCAAGTCTATAAATGTATGTTTTTGGCAAAATCATATTTTCAGTTAAGTAAATGTGAGAGTTTCTGGACATTGTAAACCTCACCTCATAAACCTGACATCATTCCCTTAGAAATCCAACCAGCAGAGAGCAAAGCGGAGATTACTACACTTGCCCAATCCTATTGTTAGGGGCGTGTGTAATAACGCTTGCCCCTGTCATATACTGTGATAATGTCACCTGGTATTATAAATAAGAGCCCCCGACAACACACAAACACAATGATTCCTGACCGATTCCTGATTTCCTGCCCAGCGTCCTCTCCTGTTCCTGTTTTCATCTTACATTTATTAATCTAGACTCCAGATCCCAACCACAAGGCCAAACCTTGCTGATCTTGCTTCAGCTAGGCCTCAATTCTAAAATAATCCCCATAACCAAGGGAAATGCTGTGGTGTTTTGGGAAGCATCCTGAACTAACCTGGCTTACCACTCAATGCATGCTGCTGCCATTCTGCTCTCCTGATGCCCTATCTTATCCAGTAACCAGAATTTCCAGTCCCGAAGAACTATTCTTTGGTATCCAGTCCCTGCCCAGCTGACACTGTCCCGCTGATTTTGTCCGGCTGTCCTGTGCTAGACCAGATCCGTGTGGTGATCCAGAGCACTGACTGTCCAAAATCCAAACTAAAAGTGACCTATGAGTATCAATAGGAACCATGAAACCATAGTAAACCTTGCCTTGCTTTGTTCCATCCCAATCTCTAAATCCTTCAATCCTTATCCTGATGATTTATAATATTTTCCAAAATCATTCTTGAAAACCTGCTTTGATTCCTTGTGCTAATGCCAACATTTTTAATAATTTTGTCTTGTAAAACCCTGAGCTATTAATCCTGTTTGGAGTGATTGGACTGGGTCTGCCAGGGTGGGCGCAGAGGTGCTAGGGTTGAACTCACGAGTCAACCCGGGGCTTACTGTGTCTCAATCTGGTAGCCTAGCCTGAATACCCTAGTGTAGAGTCAAACTGTCCTTGCCCAAATTGATTTCTTTTCCTTTTTTGCACCTTCATTTTCTCAAAAATGCACCTCACTAGATCTTGCAAAACTCACTAAATTTAAAAGCTAGAGACATCATTTCACTTTCATATTGTACCTAGGATCCACAGCTACACCCCAACACTAGACCAAGATTTACAAAAATTCACCCATTTTAATTAAAAACGTTTTGGTAAATTCAGGCAGGATTTGCAAAAATGTGTTAATTTTACAACGTGTCGTTTTGATTATAAACTGTTTTCAATCTTCCATTCAATTTCGAATTGTATGCTTTTGCTCAATCCACTGCTTGTGTTTGCTAGTATCTTTCCAGTGTTGCTCCAATAAAGAATTGTTTTTGTTTCAAGAGTTACACACATTCATTCATTTATTCATCCATTTCTGAGTGTCATTTTTGCATTGCCATAGTTTAAAATCCGTTTTTCTCTCTTGTCTGGGGTGGGAAGGTCGGATTTAAATTCTGTATCTTGTGTGTCATTCCTGATTCCTGCTGATTCTGTTTATCCACTTAAAATTGATTATTTGTGGGTTGAGGGAACCTTGCAGGGGGAAATTCTAACACCAGTGCCATCTTACCTAAAATCAAAAAGTGCTTCTATTCCCTGGTGTTTTGTAGATGTGTCAATAGAATGTTAAACTAAGTGCATTGCTTACATTCCTATTGTTCTTATCACCCCATTGGTGATTGCTGCCCCATATTAAAATTGTAGGATTTCTTTTGAATTTTAAAATAAATAAATAAATATTAAATTTTATCAACCAGCCTGGTTCATGGTCCATTGTGACCAGGGGTATTTGAAAAGGTGAAGTGATATGCGTATTGTATCATCTCAATATTGAATCTAATCTAACATAAGCATTTCAATTTTGGGGGCTCGAGTCCGGGGATTGATTTGGTTACCACCCGTGACTGTCTAACACAGCAGACTAATCTGCAGAGTAGTAATACTTTGTGTGGTGTGCATACTGTGTTTCACTGTACAAGCACCCCCCAAAACAAATACTCTAAGCACCAGGCCAGTCTATAAAAGTAAAATTAAATCAACCCCAAAATATTTAATAAAGAAAGAACATTGTCAAGATGGCTGTTCCAGTAGAAATCAGTATGGCTAGGGAACACCCCCTATACAAGCTTTTTGTCAGGGTTGAATGGCCAGAACAGGATGAAAATGTCTGGCTGCAGGATATCACACAACAGGTCACCGCCATGAACCTGGATACATGGCAGGACATTGGCCTATTACACCAAGTTCTGGGTGAATTATACCTGGCCCCAAAAATTAAAGAGGAGCAAATCAAAATTGCCATAATTGCGGCCTACCTATATCTCCACGTGGGAGTGATACAGGAAAAGCATGTTGAAAGCACAGTTCTGGCACAGAATCAAAGTGAATTATTAGAGAAAATCCAGACTGATCGAGATTCAGCAGAACAAATTTTATGGAAGAGCCAAGAATTGGAGGTAGAATCTAGAAATTACATCATAAAATTAAAAGAGGAGTTGGCTCACCAAGGGCAAAATAATGCAGACCAAGAGGCCCAACTAGAAGCAGCAAAAATGAGTGCCAGGAGAAGGTTGACTCTCTATAAGAGAGTCAACAGAAGCTGACTCAACAATTAATATATAACAGGGTCTGCTCGGGACAAATAACCATGTTGCAAAATCAGATAGATGAATTGAGAGAGGAAAATCATAAGTTAATATTGAGAGACCCCACTCTCAAACAGAATTTGATGAAGAGCGCCAGAAATCCAATGCCATCAACAAACAAAGGGATGACCTGGCTGAACAGAGGGGCACCCTAAATCAAGAGAAAGATGCTCTAAGCCAGGAAATAAGCAAGCTAAAAACTGAGTTAGAGGTAAGAGAGTTAGCCCTCCAGGAGCTCAATGAATTAAAGAAATTGATGGACGGGCGTCCCTGCTCAGATACCCAAATGTTAGTGATGATATCTCTACTTTTTTAGGAAGAGGAGGCCAGGGAGGAGGATGGGGTCCACCAATGTACCCTGGACCATGGAACATGCCATATCAGAGCCAACGCAGACGTTTGAGACAAGGTAGACGCCAACGTTAACGTCACAGCATGTCACATTACCCATTTTTAATTTGGCGGCTACGAATCTTACTTCTGGACAAATTTCTGTCCTTACTAAGGGTCTGTCTTTTGTCCCTACGACCAATACAGATTGGTACAAAACAGAAGTTGAAATGAGAAGGTTCTTCCGGACGCTAAGACTCCGTGTTTTCTTTAATGAACACGAGAATATGGAAGACAGCAACGACACCGGGCTTCGACCGCCCTCTACCTTTATGCCCACTGAAGGACAGATACCACAGGATCTCATTACTTTTGAAAGATGCGTACTAAGGGACATCAAGAAACTGAGCAAGAAGAATATTTCTACACGCCAGAACCTCACCAAGAAAGAGAGAACAGCTCTTAAACAACTGGCCGAGAACACTAACATAGTAATAAAACCGGCTGACAAGGGGGGTGGTATCGTAATCATGACTAATGAACAATACTGTCACATGATTATGGATCTACTCGAAGACAAGACCAGCTACCGTCCACTTAAATTAGATCCCACTCGTGAAATCACAACAGAGATTGCAGAGATGGTAGCCTATGCGAGTGATCGCGGGTGGATCACACCCAAAGAAGCATCCTTTCTGACCTCCTCCCAGGAATGTACTCCATGTTTGTACGCCCTTCCTAAAATACACAAAGATACCCGGAACCCACCAGGGCGCCCTATTGTGTCGGGATGTGGCTCGATATTGGAACCCATTGGTAGATTTATTGATTATTTTTTAAACCCATCAGCATAGGTACTAGATCATACCTTCGCGACACAACCCATACCATCCAAGTATTTGAAGGCCTTCGATTTGATCCGACCACTCAATATCTAGTCACCCTCGATATCAAATCTCTTTATACGTCCATACCTCAAGAGGCTGCCATTGATTGTATTTATGAACACCTGATACACAGGGGCACGCAATCTAGGGTCCCAGCTGAATTCATCATTGAACTTCTGACATTAGCCTTGAGTAAAAATTTCTTCATGTTTAACAAGCAATTTTTCCTACAAATTAAGGGCACGGCCATGGGGGCAACATTTGCCCCTAGTTTGGCCATCCTATTTATGGCATCCTTCGAAGAGAAATATGTGTACAACCAAATTAATCCATGGTTGGTACACATACACAACTGGCAGAGATATATTGATGACATCATTTTTCTGTGGTCAGGGGATGAATCTTCCCTAGGGGATTTCTTGTTATGGCTTAACGCCTGCGACAACAATATCCAGTTTACAATGGATTCTGATCGTCAGACTATCCATTTTCTGGATTTAGAAATATTCAATACCACCAATAAACTTGCATGTAACCTCTATAGGAAACCAACAGATCAAAATACTCTGCTCCACTTCAGAAGTGACCACCCTCATCATGTTCAACAGAATTTACCATACGGACAGTTCCTTCGTATTAGAAGGAACTGTACTTCATTACCAGATTATTACATACACTCGGATCAACTGACGGAAAGACTTCATCAGAGAGGGTATCCTAAAAAACTGGTATCTAATGCCCAGAAAAGAGCCAGGTTCACCAATCGAGATAGTCTCATGACACCTGAGCCATTACGAGTACAAACAACCGAAGACAGGATCACATGTGTCACCACACATGGACCTAATTCATTTCAAATTAAAAGGTCCATTCAAAAATTCTGGCCCATAGTGAGGCTACTGTTACCAGAGGAACCACTTCCCAGATTTGCCTCTAAGAGAGGGAGGAATATCAAAGAACATTTAGTGCACTCCTTGCACACACGGGACGTTCTTACCACTGGACCATGGAATTTACGTAAGATTACTGGGCATTTCCCGTGTGGATCATGCTCAGTTTGCAAATTTACCGTGAAGACCAAGTTCTTCCTGATTAATGGGAGACCATGGACTTTGAAACACCACACGAATTGTAAGAGCAACCAGGTAGTCTACTGTGTTCAATGCCCATGTGGTCACAGGTATGTAGGTCAGACCACACGTAAAGTGGGGACCCGCATATCTGAACATCGATCTAGGATTCGCTGCAAGTTCACTACATCACCGATGGTGACACATTATCTTGAGCATCGACATACACCAGATGACCTCCTGTGGTGGGTATTAAAAAAGGTCGAATCAGGTCCCAACGTACAAACCAGACTGCTCGCACTAGAAGCCAGATGGATCCATCGTCTGGACACTTACGAACATGGTTTAAATGAACTTAATACTCCCCAATTCTAAAACAGATACACTGTGGATTCAGGTCTATCGTTCCATGCCCATTGCCCTCCATGTACTGTTCCCCTGACCCATATGTACATTACATATAGTTCCTTCCTTGTGGGATAATAATCTAATAATAGATTATTTTATGACCATTTGATATCCACGTGTGGGGTTCTAATCAGTCCTCCTTCCTTTTTTCCCCCTCCCCCCTCTATCTCTTTCCATTTTCGCCCCCCCCCCAGCCCACCTCCCCATTTCTTCTCCGTTCTATTTTCGGCACACTCGTACAGTTTCTGCTGACCCTGCATTTATCTCCCCTTGCGGGACTGCAGGTAGACACCCTGCGTTTGCTGCACGCCTGGGGTCATGACGCCATTCCGCCCACGGACACACTTTATTAGTGTCCTTGGCAACCAAGCAATACTACGGCTTCGCTTGGTGCAGCATTGCGCCGACTCATTGCTTGAGTCATGCCGAGCTGTGGGGGCTCGGCACCAACTACCAATCGTGCTTTGACACGTCATCCCCCACTATGGGCCCGCCCATCTTGAGCGCTCATATTTCAGGTCTACGACTTCTGGCAAAGACAGGCCTCGCCCTGCGTCTTTCGGAGTAAGCTTTTCACCTCCGACGCGTTTTTCGATATACCCAACTCACAGGTGAGACGCTGTCCACCCAGGCGCATATATCTCTCCTTGTGGCCACGCTTCACTCACTCACTCCCCCTTCCTTCTTTTTTCTCTGCCCCCCCTCCCTTTCTCCCCCCCACCCCTCCACCCCTTCTTACCTTTCGTTTCTTTTCTCTTGCTTTTTCCCAGCTGACGGCTGCCCCGCCCGCGGCTGACTGAGACTTACTGGAACAGACCCGCCTGGAACCGGACAACGCAGCTGTCTGTGCTTCCTTTCGGAAGCTCCACGGCTCCGCCGTTTACACTGGATGTGTCTTTTCCTTTCAACCCTCCAGGTATTCATCTGATTTTATTACATGCTTGGTACCAGCAAGGAATTTCTGGTTTTTGGGGCACCAATATTTGGGAGTATGCTGGATTAGAATTATATTACTTCTTTTCCACCACTTCCCTTTCTTAGGCAGACATAGGTGTAAGTGTTTGGTGACTTTCTAATAGTTGTATTATTAATTTTCTTTGACTGTGGAGATCTTATGCCAAGTGCAACTTTCACGACCGCACTTTAAATATTTTACAAAAACATTATTAAACAATCTCTATACTTAGTTATTAGGATACTCACGATAGGGAACTTTTACCTTACCTGTCTATAGTCTGTCCTCTTTTTAGCTTTAAACTCAAATTCTTCCTTTTCTTTTCATTCTCCCTACAGAATTCATCAGCCCTGAAGAAGGCGGAACATTTAAACTGATCCTTTATTTTCTTGGGACCAGCCTCCGCCGAAACGCTAGAACGTGAGGGGAGTGTTGGGACTTTTTTCTTTTCTACCAACACATCCTTTCGCCTCCATTGGAACAGTTTCCCCCACTGCGTTGGCAAAATCTGGAAAATAGATTACATATCTGAACAATAACCCCAGGTCGTTTCTGTCTAGATCTCATTTTTTGAGATTCACACACTGGGAATATTAAGGATATACTCCTTGATTAGAGCAGCACAACAAAAGGGTGCTTGTCTCAGATCGAATTCTCCCCGAGACCCTGGTAGGACAGATAGACATATCCAGGCCCTACCATTTTGCTGCCAAACTCAACCGGATTCCCGGTCATATCTTTTCAGCCTTTTAAATCCTAATTGGTTTACATAACTGTTGCTTTTTTGACACCACCGGTTTTGACTCTAGTACATTTCTTTCTGTGATTAGACAACAGATTGAATTTCGGTGTGTGCCAATCTGCACAAATTTGTTTTTTATGTTTAAAGAATCACGGAAAAAAAGAGAAAAATGATTGTATATTGTTGCTTTTTTGTCAGTTTTTTGTTGTTTGTTCACTTGTCTAAATGCTTGATACACATTATATTATACTATATATATTTTTAAAAATGTTTGTTATGTGAAAAATGTCTCATGATTGTACATTGCATTAAAAGTACTTATATATAAAAAACTTTTTCTTTCAAATAATTGAACCCAGCATTTATTGCTTGTATATAGAGCTACTCAGGGGAGGTCCAGGAATTAAATGACCCCCACCTTAGCTCTCTATCTTTGGCATAGCGACACTCCCTTCCCCTTTTTATGCTTTATAGTGATGATATCTCTGACAAGGAAGGCTCCTATGAGGGGAGGGTCAGGGAATCAGATCCACTGAAATACCGCCTTCCAAGGGACCAGTTGGTTAAATTTGATGGGTAACTAAAGGTAATAAGGCCCAAAAAGAGCAGCCTGAAGACCTCTAACCAGTTAGGGCAGTGGGGGGGATACTCCACCAACCCTGGGAGCAGAGAAGAGTCAGAACACTCTTCTGAGCACCACAGCAGTAGAGAAACTAGGGCCAAACATTCTGCGAGCCCTTCTAAAGTTCGCAGAATCCGGGAGTGCCTAGAGGGTCAAGAATGGAACTTCAGTAACAGCGCCTCTGAGCCTGAGGGCGAGTGGACTCGGGTGATTAAAATTAAGAAGGCAAACAAACTTAAGAGAGCTATGAACAAAGATCCCATTAGGCAGATTAAGGCCATTAGGAGTGTCATAACTCCATATCATAAAAATGCAAAGTATTCTGTTTGGGACCACTTACAACTATATGAGCAAATGATGAATACTTTTCATATGAAGGACAGCCAGAATTGCATAGATTATGTAAAATGGACCTTCTCCCCTGAATACTCCAGTTTCTTTGTGGGGCTGGAGGACCAGAACCACTCCAGATGGTCCACCTACGGGGTGGCCATCTTGAAACATTTTTCTGCTCACAGAAACCACCAAGAGGCCCACAAGGCGGCCTACAATCTGCAGTGTGGGGAAGATCAGGCCCCCCAAGAATTTGTGCAGGAGCTCAAACGCACCTTTGCGCAGACCACCAGGAAGGTGCGCAAAGATAGTCGGGAGTTCATCACTGCCTTCTTTCATGCCCTCCCAAAATATATAATGACCTAGCTGGTGAGGGACTTTCATGAGAAAAGATCGCTGGACTGGGTCATAGAACAGGCGACCCGAATGTATGAGGTCCAAAAACCTGCAGATATCAAAAATAAAAATAAAAAACCCAAACCAGCCAACACCCCTGCTGCTGCTAAGGTGGCGGAGGTGAAGGTTGCCCCCATTTTAGATGTGGAGATGGGGGCCCTAAAAATATACCTGTACCAGAACGGGTGTCACAACTGGAACGGCAGGTCCAGAACCTACCCCAGGATCTGGGTCGCATGCTGAGGGCTCAACAGAACCCTCAGATGAACATGTCGGCTCAGAACCCCCCAACCAAGGGTCTGGTACTCCAGAACAATAACGGGGAAAACACCCCGACAACTCACCGGTTCCAGTGGAGGAGGCACGGGGAGAAGTGAGGTGTAAAGCCCTAGCGGAAGCTTCCTTCCTCACCCGTGAAAAGCCACAGGACACCCAGTAACTGAAACCAAAATCTCCTGCCCCCAAAAACCGGGTAGGAGAAATAAAGAACCCAAAAAGACCCATTTTATGGAGGTGGTTAGTGTCCTCCAATTTGAAGTAGAGGAAGCCTCAGAGGAGTCTGGGAAAAAATATCATCTCCTTCAGGGATGGGGGAACACCCCCCAAAGAAAAATGGGTCCCAAAAGATCCAAATGAAGACTGGGTGAAAGTGGGCGCTGAGTCAGAATTGCCCATCATTGAAACCCAGAATGAGCGTCAAGGAAACCACACTGTTCAATCCAAGTCTGGGGACTTCCTCCAAAACGGGGGTGGGAGGGCAGCCCAGAATCAGAAAAAGGGGAGCCAAAAACTCCCCACATATCTCAATGTCAAATTCTTCTTTCAGATCCCCAAACTCCAACCCAGACCACCAAACTTTGCCCATTGGAGGAGAAGGAGGGTACATTTTATGCCCCGGCCAAGTGCAAGGGCAATGTACATTTTCGGCACTGGTGGACACTGGATCCCAAGCCACTCTTCTGTCAAAGAGAGCCTTTGATGAGCTAAATTCAGGAAGGGGGGAGAGATACCTGATCCCTCTCACCCCTCTTCCTGGACAACTTCAGAACTTTGATGGGAATGAAATTCCTGTTGAGGGGACTGCGGATTTTGAAATAAAAATTGGGTGACACAAGGTGAAACACCCGGTCATAGTAGTGAATCCAGAGGGCACACCCTGTCTACTGAGGAATGACATCCTGCATAGGTTGTCCCCCCTAATAGACTGTGTGAACAAGGTCCTCTGGACCCAGACTAACAGGCCGATAAAATTAAAACATATAGTGTCAACCATGTTAGTTTAAATGGCACATGCCACATGATTGAACAAAAACCTGATCATATTGAGGTCCATTTTCAGAACAACCAAATACCTAACGTGACAGTAATTGCTGTAGGACAACAAACTGGTGATAGGTACTCCTCTCCATTTCTGGCAATCAACCTTCCTTCCAGTTCCAAGTGGCATTCCACACTGGAAGGAAATTCTATACCAATTCACAATCTGAAAATTCCAATTCCATAGTCAAGAGTGATGAGAAACCAGCTGAAAGTTTAGCTGACATTCAGAAAATTTGAGAACAGTTATTCATCCCTATTCAGTTAAATGAGGGGAAGAATCTGTTCTCGCCCCAGTGTGTGTGAACAACGGTAATAGCTTCATCAGCAAAGCCATGTTCCGATTGCTCCCAAAAGATCCAGCCATTCCCACATTTAAATTGATCAGTAAGTGGAAAATGGGCCTGGAAACTCCCAATTCCAAACATCTCCTGCCTAGCAGGTGTATGCTCAAAATCTCTATCGGAAACAAAAGCATAGTGCATAATTGTTGGGTCGTGCGAGATATCCCTGGTGCATTCTATTTAGGCGGTGACATTCTCAATCGTTTTGCCATTAATTTGGTCCTGATCAATTACAAAGCCTGGTCCCGACTAGGGGGTAATCCCATTGACTTTGATCATTCAGAAAAATCATTTCGGTCAGCCCAATTTCTGCTGTATGCAGTTGAAGTTCAAATCGGAGAGGAGGTCACCATCCCAGGACGGAGACGACTATTCCCACTTGAGTTAAAAATTAAAAGTGGACAGAAACTGCTAAAGCCTGAGGCCTATGTTCAACTCAATGCCCACCTTCAGTAGCAAGGGTTGAGGTTGAACCCAACACCATTAGTCAATGTAGAACCGAACACCATTCCAATAGTGATGGATAACAGCGACCTTAGGAGTATCACTCTGGGAGCAGTTACCATTATTGGAATGGCAGTTGATGACTGACATTTTTCCATTGATCTAGGTAATGAACTAATAGGACCAATCCATAATGACTGTTTTGACTGTGATAGTGACAATGACATACCACCAGACAGGATCTTCACCCGGCATGTGGGAATTTTCTGGTCTCTCTTCCTGCCCTTACGGGGAGGGTGAGGTGACTTGTGACATCAGGCAGGAAGAGGTGATCTTCCAGGTCTCCCATGACAGCCTAACCTACCTGAAACCCTCTGTCCAGGTCAATACTCTCACCAAGGAGCTCTCCACCTAGCTGGAGGAGGCCGCTGAGATAGCAAAACCGGAAGTCTTTCCAGGCTTCAGGCAAATGGTTGAAGAGCGAGTCAACCTAGCTGATGCCTGTGAGACTCTGGAGCAAAAGCAAAAGTTCAAACAAGTGTTCTTAGATTTTCAAGATCTCTTTACGGTGGACTCATATGACTGAGGTTGCACCGAAATCCATACAACAACGATTCCCACAGACCCTGACTCCAGTGTCAATGAAGCAATACCACTTGCCTCTCGCAACCATGAAGTCACTCGCAGAAATAATTAAAAACCTTGAGTCCCGTGAGATAATTTGTACAGTCCACACCACCTTTAATAATCCGGTGCTGGGGATTTTAAAACCCAACGGCCAGTAGAGACTATGTGCTGACCTGAGGGAGCTGAACAAATGGGTCCATATGTCCCGATCGCCTCTCCCCTACATTGACCAGGGGCTGGCCCAGATCCAGGGGTCAAAGGTATACACTGCCATTGACCTGACCAATGGGTACTGGACCGTGCCTGTCAATAGGGAGGACCAATACAAGCTGGCCTTTACCTTTGGGGGGCAACAGTACACATGGACCCAGACTCCCTTCGGACTCTAACAATTCATTTAATATCATTTTACACAAGGCCTTGTCCGACTTGGGTGAAAGGGGTAACCTGGCCTATGTAGAAGATGTCCTGATCAAAAGCTCAACTGTGGAGGAACACATAGTGGAAATCCATTATGTCCTCACACAGTTGAGGGTTGCCAGAGCAAAACTCTCCTTTCAAAAGGCACAGTGGTGCACGACCCTCTCAATTTATTGGGGCATGAGATAACTCCTGAGGGCCTCTGTCCCCAGGAGAAGAAAGTGGAAGCACTCCTAAAACTTAAAGACCCCACAACTCTGTGTGAGCTAAGAAGCCTCCTTGGACTGACTAATTGCAGTAGGAAGTTCATTGAGGACTACGCAGAGATCACAAGACCCCTGATCCATCTGTTGAAGGGGGGGTCAAGTTGGAGTGGGGTCCAGAACAAGCAGAGGCAGTAAAGCAACTCAAAAGAAGCCTCTCACAAGCACCTTGTCTAGCTTACCCTGTAAAAAAATGAGTTCTTCTTGGAGACAGGGTTCTCGAATACATGCTTGACAGCAGTATTATGTCAAAAGCATGACAAGGTCCATAAAGGCATCTCCTATGCAAGCAAGACTTTATCCACTTTGGAGGAAAAATTCAACAATTGTGAGAAGGCAATCCTGGCAACGGTGTGGGCATTGAAAAATGACTGCCCGTACATCCAGAGGGAACACATCATAGTGGAGACTCCCCATAAGCCTTTGCAATATCTTCAACGTGACAGAATCTGGGCCAGAAATGTGAGTAATTCCAGAATTACTTCCTGGATGCTGTCCATGCAAGGCTTTCCTGTGGAGGTCAGATATGGCAAAAACAAGAAGAGTCCCCTCGCCCAAGGTCTGGCTGACTTGCACAATTGTGCCATAGAAAACTGTCTCAAGGACGAAAGTCTTAAAACCCAGGACAACATGGAGGTGTACCAGAACTCCCTGCACAAAGTCTATGAAAAATACAAGTGCGAGGGAATGCCGACAGTCTATGTGGACAGGTGCTCCTACCATGTTGACAACAAAGGGGAAAAGGAACTGGTGGCCGGCATTGGGAATGCTTGGGTGAATGATGCCCTGCAACCCTCTGCTGGGTACAAAATCGGTCCCCGTAGTAGTCAGGTGGCAGAGTTGACGGCAGTTCATCAAGCCATCCTCACTGCTGTCCAACACCAACTCCACAAACTGGTCATAATCACTGATTCAGATTATGTCCGGAACAGGTTTGTGGAGCACCTGGTAAATTGGAAAACCAGAGGCATGCTATGTGCTAACAACAAACCGCTCAAACATGGCAAACTCATCCAAAATATTGATGATCTGGTCCTCTCTAGTGGGTTGACCATCTATTGGAAGAAGATCAAGGGTCATTCCAGAATAGAGGGGACAGATAAAACTGGGAACGACCTAGCTGATCAGCTGGCCAAAACCGGAGCCATCCAGGGGGAGCTCCTTGAGAGCGTGTCCCTGTTGGGGGAAATCCAGGTCACTGCTATCACTAGCTCCCAGACAAATGCTCACAATGAACTCTCAACTGCCCAATGGAGTAAGGAGACCCCAGATGCTGATTTAATCATGGCACAAAAAGGGGATCCAATTATTGGTAAGTTTTATCAACAGATTGAGGACCCTGAGAACGTTCCCCTGACGGATACACATTAAATTCGGAAAGAGGACCTCAGGGTGTTGATGAAATGTCCAAAAATGTTCAGAATCCAAGATGGTTTGTTGCTAAGGAGATCCATATCTGTCTGTGACCAGTGGGTGGTCCCTACCACATTCGGAAGCCTGATGCTAAGGCATGGCCATGATGCAGCCACTGCCAGTCAATGGGGGTTTCACACTACTTTAGAAATCTTGCGAGAGGTTGCATATTGGCCACACATGGGGCAGGACCACGACCAATACTTGAAGGGGTGTCTTTCATGTGCACAATTTCAGCCAACTTCACTCACATCCTGAGCTCCCCTCTAGAAGAGGGGGATGACACTGCCTTGGTCAAATTTACAAGTAGATTTCATTGGGCCTGTGATTCGCTCCTCCAGGGGGAACAAGTACATGTTAACTGTAACATGCTTGTTTACCAAATGGGTGGAATGTCTCCCGGCTCCAAATTGCAAGGCAGAAACAGCAGCTGCCCTGATGATCCATCACATCGTCGCACGTTTTCGACTACCCCAAAGGATTGAGTCAGACCGAGGTAGTCACTTCACGAGCGAAGTGATGACAAAGATGTGGGAGATACTGGGGGTAAAAAGGAAACTTCACATTGCATACCACTGGTCCTCTACTGGTGGAGTTCAGAGGTAGAATAAAACGATTGTGAGCATTTTAAAAAAGTTTGTGGCAAATTCTGGGCCAAGTTGGGACATCCGATTACCGCTTGTCCTGATAGCCTGATATCAGATTTACACCTTTTTCTGCAACTAAGATGGTGCTACCCTAGCATCTGCTCTATAGAACACAGGAGAAGACACTGATTAACGCCTCCACAACTCATTAGTATGTTGAGAACCTAAGAAAACACCTTCAACATGCTTTTGCAAATGCTCAATCTAGGAAGATCTGCAGAGGGCATGAAGACTCAGTATGATCTAAAAACAACCAAAAAGGAATGCCAAGTATGAGACAAGGTCTACTTGTACAATTTTCAAAGGAACCAGACCAACAAGTGCATATTTTTGCCTAGCTGGTGGGGACCTTTTGAAATTCTAGACAAAATCTCACCTGTCACCTACAGAATCTGCATCACCAAAGGCAAATTGACAGAAGAGAAATGGGTCCATATAAATCAACTAAAGAGCTGCCACCATAGGCACACTTTGCAACAAATTGAAGAGCCCAGACAGAATCAAACAGAGGAGACATCAGAAACATGAGAATCAGGAAAAGAAGAACCAGAAAGGAAGCAGATAGGATTTATAGATCTGATTATGTAACAGGGAGTATTTTCTCCATTATCAATTGTTATTATTAAATGCCCGTGTAGCCCAATGCTGTCAACCCAATTGGTGGGCAGTTACTGGGAAATTGTGTGACCAGTAAGTGTTCTCTGTCATAGATTCATACTGGTTGCACCTATCTAACAACCAAGGAGGACCGCCCCGGCAGCCTGCAAGGGAGAAACCAAAGGAGACCCGGGAGTGTCGCTCCACATCACGAAAGGAAGATCCCAGGGAAAGCAGGGAGTGTCGTTCCACGTTCCAACCAGAGACAACAAGAGGAGAAGGACGCACCGTTCCCTGATGGAAGAGGGACTCATACCTGCCAGACCCTGTAGTGACCCATGGAGAAATCCCACTTGCCATACTCCCCTTTGACTTGGAAAGCCCAGGAGAAGTTGGGGGGGATGTGTAGGATATATTGACCCACTCAACACCCACTCAACACATTGCCCCACATCACTGAACTGCATTTGAGCAAGAAACAGCAACCTGGTTGCGCTGGCTCCTGTGCGCACCTAGACCTCAAAACTACATTTTGGCAGCAACAGAAAAATGGCTGCACCAACTTGCCTCACACACTTCAGGCAAAATGGAACAAGGGGACACACTGAAAAAGTATGCCATTGTGTTCTGAGATATATATATGGAATCAAGGGAACCGGCAGCAGTGCATTGCTGCAAAAGCCAAAAATTCCCCTACAGAATGAAACATTTTCACACTTTCAAAATGCTGCTTTGGTGCCAATTCCACCTGTCATTCTAAAACCACTGTAAGTAAAAAGGCCCATTTAAACCAACTCTCAGAGAAATCAAAAGCAAAATGCATCTACTTCCACCATAAGCGCAAAAAAAAAACCCCAATACTCGGTAAACCACCACTGGTTGTAATTGCGTATCCGGGATAGAGCCTGTGTTGTTACACCTGATGTACGATTTGGTGGTTTTTCGCCGCTGTTGTGGCGGTGTCGGGACGTGATTTGGATGTCTTTTTGATCCATTAGTTGAATTTGGGCACCTTGTAATCCCTAATAAAAACATCTGGATTTCGACTTTGTTGAAGTGTTCTTTACCGAGTATTGGGGCAACTTTTTGCACCTATGGTGGAAGTAGATGTATCTGCTAAGTGATGCATGCGGTGTAGCAATAACTAATAGCACACCGTTGAAGAGATTTTACAGTGAAGGTACATCCATTTATCTGATATGAGAAATGACCCCTTGTACACAGTGTTGAAGCAGTCTACAACAATTTTTACAGAAGTTTCACCTGAAGAATGTTCACCTTTTTGAGGCTTTGGAAGAACAGAAACATGTCGGGAATCATTTTTACAACCCATGTAGAATGTCTATTGTTTTAGATGAGTGTCATTTGTGTTTGTTAAATCATGTTAGGAGTTCTTAGACGAAATGTTTAGGTATTAGTTTATTGGTTCCACTGTGTTCTATGTTTTTGGGTCTATTTATGTTTTTACTTGAATCCATTTTGTTCTGAATAAATGTATATTATATATATTTTTTTGACATATTGAAGCATACAGTCTATTCTTTACGGACTTAGTGTGCCGGGTAATTAGGGACTTGTGGTTGTGTTGTCAAGACAATTGGTATGTAGTTCAGATCTGTCTCTTTATAGAAACATAACATCTTTCCTCACCAACAAAACGGAAAGAACCTACCTACCGCCATTTACCTCTAACACCAGAAACCTCTCCTGAGGCGTATCACAAGGCTCATCCTCTCCCCACTCCTCTTCAACATCTACATGTACCCGTTAATGAAAATCATTTGAAATCATGGACTGACCGCCTACAACTACGCAGATGATACAAAATCATTGACAGGATAGCCACAACCCAAGACCCAAACAACGCCCTCAACAATTGCCTCACCGACACATACAGTATACAGTTAGATGACAACCAACAACCTCAAGCTTTACTCAACCAAAACAGAAATAATGATCTCACCCCCAGAGGATAACGCAACAGACACACAACTGAATTGGCCATCTGCCATGGGAACCCAACAGGAAGCATCCGCCATGATAAAAAATCTGGGAATATTCATGAAGAACTGACACTCATTGGTACCACAAGTCAATGCTATAGCAAGGAAATGTTTCTACCTCCTGCGACGACTTAGATGGATCCTCCCATAACTCTGCTTCCCACACAGAACCCTCACAATAATCTCCATGGTATTATCAAGAAACAGCCTTTACCTTGGAATGCCAGAACGGCTCACAAAAAAACTCCAACCCATACAAAACACTGTAGCAAGGATACTCCTGAGACTAAACAGAAGAGACCGCATCAGACTGAGAAGTCTACGCTGGTTCCCAGTTAAAAACGCATTCACTTAAAAGCATTCTGCTTAGTCCGCAAATCACTACTCAGACAAGGAGCCAAATTCCTACAAGCCAAGATCAACCGCTACCAACCAGGAAGAGACCTAAGATGGAATGGAATGGAATGGACTTTGTAAAGCGCAACATTCATCCAAGTGCATCTTGGCGCTCCCTACAGAGCAGTGAAGAAATAGCCTAGAAAAGAAACTTTTTCAGAGCTTTACGAAAAGCCAGATGAATAGGGGTAGCTCTGAGAGACAGAGGTAAAGAATTCCAGAGAACTGCTGCAGCCACTGAGAAAGAGCTTCCACCAAATCGGCTGTACCTGACCGATGGAACAGACAGCAAACAAGCGTTAGCTGACCGCAAAGCTCGGCTCGGGATGTAGAGTGAGAATTTCACCATGAGATATTCCACCCCCTGGCAATATAAAGCTTGATGGAACAGGCAAAGGGCCTTGCATTGAATACGTTTGGCCACCGGCAGCCAATGAAAATTGCAGAGAACAGGGAAATGTGACAGCTACAAAGAGTAGAAGTCGCCAGCCGCGCAGCAGCATTCTGGAGGACTTGCAGGTGATGAAGTATAAATGCAGTTTGACCTAGATACAGAAAGTTGCAATAGTCCAATGAGGACGTAACCAGAGCAGGAATGACAAAGACACAGAGATGCTCTGGGATATAGGGGATGACCCAATACAAAAGCCTCTGCTGAAAGTGGCCCCACTGGCACACAGAGCGGACTTGTGCCTCCATGGACAAGGATGCTGTGAGTTTAACCTCAAGGTCCTTGTCTGTTGAGACTGGCTGAGGAAAGGGGCCCATAGAGGTAGGCCAGAAAGCCGGTGTCCAAAGAGGAGAGCAAGGGGGGATCACCACCAAAACCTCAGTTTTATCACTGTTCAGCTTAAGCCAGTTGGAATTCATCCATTCTGCCATGGTCTCCAGACAGGCACAGAATCTGGCAGCTGACTCAGAGCTGGAGAGATCCAGACAAACCAGGATCTGCGTGTCTTCAGCATAGGAATAACAGAGGAAGCTGTGAGAGAATATCAGTTTGGTCAGAGGCTGAATGTAGATTTTAAATATGACCAGGGAGACGGCGGACCCTTGAGGAACCCCACAGCATATAACCATAGCCGTGGAGTAAAAAAGGAGGGAGTGATAGAATTTGGCAACGGTCGGAGAGAAAGGAAGAGAACCAATCAAGGATGATGCCCCGCGAGGCCTAGCAGGACTCCATGATCGATGGTTTCAAAGGAGGCTGACAGGACCAATAAGATCGAGCACCGACACTACCTCCATCATGAATCAGTGCCAGGTCTTCCATGACAGAGACCAGGACACTCTCTGTCCAATGCCCTGGGCGGAAACCCGACTGTGAGGGGTGTAAAGAAAGAGGATTCCTCAATAAAAGTGGAGAGTAGAGGACAGACCAGAGATTCAAGAAGTTTAATAGGGAAAGGTAAGAGAGCGATAAGACAGAAATTAGAAGGGATCAGTGGATCCAACGAGGGTGTCTTTAACAGTGGCATCACAGTGGCCAGTTTAAGGGAGGCCAGGATCACTCCAGCAGAGAGAGATGTGTTAACTGCTTCCGTCAACAAATGAGCAACGTGGGGAACAATATTCTTAAAGAGATGAAGAGGAATAATATCAAGAGGGGATGATGATCTAAGCTTAATAACAGCAGTGGTCACCTCCAGAACAGACAAAATGGGAAACAAAGACCAAGAAGCTGCTGGCGGAGGCTCAGATGAACCAATATCATCCTCAGAAGGAAGGTGGGTAACAGCAATATTCGATCGAATATATGTGATTTTATCCATAAAGAATTTGGACAGGGAATTACAGAGGGCCTGGAATGAAGGAACAGGAACTAGGAAAGTAGTAGAGATCAAGTGATGACCTCCAAATTGAAACAAAGCAATATGAAAAAAGGACTAATGGCCAATTTATGGAACTCAGTCCCGAAGGAGATAATAATACCAGATGACCATCCCACTATCAGAAAACGACTGAAAACATGGCTATTCAACTCACAACGATTAGCATAAAACAGGTTCTGCCTGCAATACCCGAGATAATCCAATGACTTTATGGATTCTGGAACCAACAATCAAACAAACACACCGTACCAACCACTAACCTTCCCTGCTTCTCGCTCCTCTCTAGCATACCCCACACATCCATAAAAACAAGCTGCTGCAAATAAACTTGCTAGTCACTGGACTTTGACCTTCTGGACGCAATAACTCCAGTGGGCACAATCCAAACACACCTAGAAAGCTGAATCACACAGACGCTGGTTTCTCCTGGTTCTACAAGCACCAACCTAAAAGCACAACCTCTACCCTACTCCCTCTTCCCTCACTAACCTACCCAACATACCTTCTTACAGAACCATGTGAGCACCTGGAGACCATACTAATGGTAACGCTGCACAGTAGAAGTCAATTTAACATAAAAAACATAACAAATCATGCACAATTAGAAAACCATGGCATAAGGTGATCTATCTTTACATAAAGCAGGGTTTATGCTCTTGTTGGACCTGTAACACCCAACTATGAGATTATCTCAACGCAGCTGAAGAAATACATTATGTAGTATGGAATAAGCTGTTCTTCTTGCACGACTGTGGTTTGGATGCTGAAAAAACCTTCTTAGTTCTGTGACCTGTTCTGAAACAACATAGCGTAAAGTATGGTTTGTTTTACCCATACCACTTTAATGTTACAGTGAATAATTGAACCAGCACATGTGTGGGTTCAGAGAAACGTAAAGCTTTCATTATCCTTATTTAATGGAATGTAAAGTGGTCATGTAAAGAGCACTTCTGCCATTTAGGCGACTTTGCTAAATGCAGCAATGCAAGAACAGTGGGAGATGAGGTTGTTAATGGGATAGAGGGAGAGGCAGATGCGCATTCCGTGGTTTTGATGCACGCAGGACGAAGGCCCAAGTGTTTGTGTGATTCCAGATGAGCAGTGCGAGAAACCAAAGTTGATTAGAAGCAATCATCATGGCAATGAGCTTGTTAGTCACTGGCATAGGTTTTGGATGATAGTGCTAGAGAAGTGAGCAGTGGTGTTTGCAAGTAACTGTGGCATGTTTGAAGGAAGTTGCTGCCATGTGAAAGGTTGATTTTGTTAATAGTATAAAATGGGGAGAGATGAATATGAGAGTCTGTTAGATGAGAAGGGGAAATGGTAAAGCAACATGGAACCTTTTGATTCACTGTTGGTCTGGCATTGTTAAAATGTTTGGTTCTTGTCTCTGTTCTTGTGGTTTCCATTTGGTTTAAAGGGCAGGTAAAGATTAACACGATTCAGTCCAATGTCCTGTACATTTTGGCTAGTCCATTGTGTATTGGTCCATTGCTTGATTGCTAGAATGTCAATCCAATTCTCTTAAGCAGTTGTGGGGAGTCCAAAATGACAGTCAGATCACCATAGTCCTTGGCTGATGGGCTGCGTGCAGATACATGCCATCTTCAAGTAATTTTAGGCAGAGGACGTTCCATTTAATCAAAGGTACCTGGAGTGGGTAAATCTTGATTGAGGATTTTGTGCTGTTCTTGTGCTGCTCTCATTTGAATATCCATGTATTCATGACAGGAGCTCCTCCATGTCCTTCCTTCCAGACAGAGTTTGACTGGGCAGAAGGATAAGGAAGATCCTTCTTATCATTTCCTATTGAAGCTTGCCTCCATCGCTAGTGCTGAATTGCTGGATCTAAGTGTTTTCTATGAATGTACAGATTAATGTCCTGTGTTGGATTCTGGGCCCCAGTCATTCAAGGAATGATTGGAAATGCATAACATTTTGAAGTTAATGTTTGGAGGGCTTGGGTGATGATGTGTTTGGATATTTGAAGACTCAGGAGTCCATTTGCCACATTCTGTACAGGATGATATGGATATTGGCAACCTGCTAGAGGTTGAGAGACCTCTTTTAACTAACAAAGGATACCTCTGTTGTCGTGGTCAGGAAGGTCCCGATTTGAAAGAGGGGTTCATGCTGCGTGCTCCATATCGACTGGGGAGCGGCCACGTTGGTGCAATGTTTCATTTTTATATATATCTAGCGTAGTTAATGAGAATGAGATATGTGTTACTTTAGTGTTACTTTATATTTAGTTGATATATTTAGA
The DNA here is from genome assembly GCF_040938575.1 of Ambystoma mexicanum. Classification (NCBI taxonomy): domain Eukaryota; kingdom Metazoa; phylum Chordata; class Amphibia; order Caudata; family Ambystomatidae; genus Ambystoma; species Ambystoma mexicanum. Next base: position 589,811,092 of record NC_090924.1, read on the forward strand.
TGTGTACGCGCATAGCAAGATAAATGTCAAAACCGGCGATGAAACATAAACAAATATAGGTATGGTGTGCCACGTAAGCACCTAAAAACTGGGCAATGAGGTGCTTCACAATGCGCATGCGAGAAAGGAGATTTGTCATGAAGAAACCACTGTTAAGAGGACACAGTAGTGTTAAACATGCAGGCACTGATATGCATGCAGGGGGGATTTAAAAATCTATAAACAGTGTGCTCTTTCATAAATTCGTTAAACTCTGCAGTCAGGGTTTGCAAGGTGAATTCTGAGTGAATAAAAAACTGGTTGGGAAAGGATTGAAGGCCCGAAGAAGGGCAGCTGCAACAATAATCAGAATGTCACACACAGGCAAGCCCAGGGTTATTATGGCTTTGCAGTATCGCAGAAAGGAGATGCAATCTTTTAAGTGTATTGAAGCTTGTTATGTATTGTTCAGGGTAATCTGGCCATTTGCTTTTGACCAGCAATAAACATGGGGTGGAAGGACGCTTGAGGCCATAGCTGACCGATACATTTGGGTTTCTATTATTTCCTCAGATTGTGTCCGGAGGTCATGCGTGTTGAATTGGTAGTCATTTAGATGAGAGTGTTCCAGGGATGCCAGCAAGTCTGGGTGGGTGATATAGTTGTTATATTATGTTATGTTATGTTTTCAGCATTTATACAGCGCACATTCACCCCAAGGGGCATCTTGGTGCTAGGACTCAGATAGTATAACCCCACCGTTGTGGCCTAGAATAAAAGTGTTTTTAAAGATCAACAGAACAGAAGATAATTCTCAATGTTCCTTAGAGCAACAGGAAGGTTGTTCCACAGTTTACCGGCTGCCACTGAAAAGGTGCAGCCGCCCACCCAAACAAAGAAAAATTTGGGAACAACCACTAAACAGGCATTCATAGAATGAAGACACCGTTTCGGGAGATAGGACACAAACTTATCACAAAGAAAGTCTGCCCCTTGATTGTAATAAGCATGATGGACTAAACAGAGGGATTTAAACTGAATCACTGGGAGCCAGTCGAGAGAGCGCAGCACAGGACTAATGTGAGTGCCATACGGGAAGAAGTAGCTACTCGTGCTGCAAGATTCTGTTAAAGCTGTAGCTGATGTATCGACCCCACAGGCTGGGCAAGATAAAGCACATTGCAATAATCAATCTGACTGGTAACTAATGCAGCCACTACCAAAGGTCACAGTGAACTGGCAGAAATAGCAGAATCCTGCAAAGCACCCTTAATAAAAAATGACCCATTTTACAAACTGCACCAACCTGGGGAGCCATTGAAAGTGAAGAAGAAAGATAGACACCCAGTTTTTTACCAAAGTTACCGGGATAGGAAAGTCACCCAGAGAAGATGGCCAAGAAGAGAAGATTGAAGATGCAGAGTCAAGAGCAAAACCAGTCCAAATGATACTTATTTTCTCTCTCCCTACGCATATTGTTTGACGTGTCCTTGCAAACCATGTGCAGTCACGTCTGAGGTGAGAAGGTCCCAGAAAGCTGGAACCTGCAACAAATTATGTTTATGTTTAAATGTGAAACTATGTGATGATATGACAACCTACCACGGACAAATCCTAAACGGGGCTGTGCTGTACACATGAGCTAAAGATGGTAGTTAAATAAGTGTGACCAATGAAGACAGGGAATCAGAGAAGATTGGATTTCTTTTGTTTAGGTTTTGACCAATCATGTGTGGGGGGTGGTTTGTAAGTAAAGATATGGGAGTGTTTTAACAGTTGCAAACATGTATATAATGTGTCAACTTGTGTGGTTCAGGGAGACTTGGGTTATTTTGACTCTATAGAATCATCTAGCCCCTCCGAGCCGATTGTAGAATAAACTTGCTTTATGTACAAACGTGCACTAGCTTCTTAAGTGGTGGGCCTGCTTTGGGTTAAGGTGATCAGAGACCCATCTGCACATTTGGTGAGCCAGTCAGGAGCCTAGGGTGTTCCGAGACGTTGGGGGGTTTCCTGTCTGCACAATTTTGCTGCAGCACTACTGTGTGACAACCAGTATTTCATGCACGATAAAGGGTGAGGTCCACAGGTGCCATATTGGTTTAGAGGCCTGTCTGTTCCCTGGAGGCATGGAACCGTGGTGCCGCTGTGCAGGGTGAATTGTGGAAGCACCACTATGAAGCGCTTCAGTTTCACCTGAGTGCACTTTTGGTGGGTAATAAAAGAAGAAATAGGGAAAAAAGAGGGTTGTTTCTTTGATTTAAAGGGTTTGATAAGGTAGACTCGGAGTGTGTGTTTGGAGTTAGATGAGGTCAGGGGAATTTAATGGAACTTTGAAGGAGTGCGTAAGCTGTTTTATGTCATAAGCCCTTTGTGTATATTTTTAACTAGTTTGTTTGTTAGAGGTCAGAGGTGGTATCCCAACCAGCATGTCCATTGTGAAGTGTGTCCTAATACCCTTCAGATTGCTTGTCTGGTTGGCTGGAGCCCTCACCTATGGGTGAGGTGGCATCTTATGGCAAGTCCACCCGTAGATACCTTACTGAAGTATATCCTTGGCACCATTCATTTTGTATTCACTGTGCGGGCGGAGCCCTTGCCTCACTTTTTTTGGTTAGCCAAAGTAGTGAAGGGAATCTTCCTGTAGTCAGGAAAAGACGGTGTTGTAGTAGAAAATACTGTACTAGTAATGAAGGGAGTGAGAGCAGCAGTGTTGTAGTGGAAAATATTGCGCTCCTTCTATGCTCGAGTGAAGAAGATATCACTGGGATATGGGCCGGCATTTGTATTTTAGATAAATATGTAGTTTTTTGTGTAAGAGTGAGGAGTGTAACTAAAATGAAATGCTAAGCGAGGTGATTGCAGTGAAAGCAGGCAAGGTAAGTGAGTGTGTGGGAAGACTAGGAAGCTGGGAAGGGGAAAAAAGGGGTTCTTTGGGTTGAAATGTTGTGCCGCGTGTTCGGCATCAGTGTTTTAAGTCATTTATTCTGAAGTAATATTGTTAAAGGTTGGACTAGTTTTAGAGTATGGAGATACCATTGAATCATTTGTGTCAGGTACTTTCTGGCTATAAGGTAAAGATGTTAAAGTACCATTGGAAGGGCTGCGAGAAAGTAAGGGTAAAATGCTCAATTCTTGGCCTGCTGCGGGGACCTATGATAAGGGGATATTGGAAAACCTGCATACTTTTTTAGTTGTAAGGCACAAGGGTTTGAAGTTAGAGAAGCAGTTCAACATCTTAGAGCTTTGGAGAGTGTATAAGAAAGGCAGGAAGGCCTATAATTTTAAAGTCTCAGGGGAAGGGCTGGAAAAGGAGGGTGCGCAAATTCCTTCTGCCAAGCCCCCATATGGGTGCTATCCTTTATCACTTGCAGACGCGTATACAGACCCTGAGTTTGACCATCCAATTTCTCCAGTGGCCACTCCAGTAATTGCGAGACGTTCATAGGTTACACCTCCAACAGCTGCGATTCCTAGAAATTGGGATATTAAGGAAAATGGATGGATAACTCTGACAATGGTTAGGGCTGTAGAAAGGTTGAGAATGGAGAGCAGAAAAGGAATAACACGCCTGGCGCTAGGTTAGAAGAGAAATTAAGGGTGGAGGAACGAGAGAGAGTGAGGCTGTCAGCCAGAAGAGTAGATGATGGGTTAAGAATGAGTGAGAAAGGGGAGATTATGCCTTTTACCGCTAGGGTAGAGGATAGACTGTGAATGGCAGAAGAGACAAAGGAGCGGGAAAAGGGTAGTACTGTTACGACAGCAGAGAAGTGAAGAGCGGGAAGAAGAGCATAGATAGGCAAAGGATGTAGAGGAACGAAGGTGAAGGAATGGACAAGCTCCTGCTAGGTTGGATAAATCAGTTATCAAAGAGGTCATTGTGGACCTGGAGGATGGAAGTATTGCTATGGGTACAGGATTTTAGCAGGGAGAACAGGAACCGGCACTCTATGGTAGTCCTGAATATGCTTTGGTGCCTGTTGAAGTATCAGGAGAGGTGATAACAGGAGTAGTAGATGAATGTGAATGGGAGTCGAATGTTGAGGAGGGAGATCAGGGAGTAGCAGCTCCACCTCCAGCACCAGCAGCAGTGGCAGAGAGTACACCATGGATTCTTAGGATGTGCCATGGTACTAGCATGGCCATAGTAAGTAGTAGGAGAGAGATGGGAGGCCCCAGTAAAAGTGGGTGTAACTCAATTTCCGTTGCTCCATAAGATTCAGGCAAGGGCATATTGTGTCCCATGGTCACACATGAACCACAATAATTTGATGAAGATGCTTTCTTCGCTCACTGCACGGGTGGGGACGTAGGTATATGCATTAGAAGAACATACTGTCGGTGACATGTTGGCCATATGGTACATTAAAAGCTTATTCATGGCCCTAATGGGAGAATGGTCAGACAAGCTTTGGAGGCGAGCAGAGTTACGTTAGATGCAAATACACACAATGGAGCAGCATTCAATAAGTACCTGCTGGAATCAGGTAAAATGCGCTTCAGGCGATGGTATCGCTAGAATCAGGCAAGATGCGGTTCGGGCGATTGTATCGCTGGAATCAGGTAAAATGCACTTCAGGCGATGGTTTTGCTGGAATCAGGTAAAATGCGTGCTGGAGATTATGTTCCTGGTGTCATGTAAGCTGTGCTTTAAGCAATGGTATTGCTGATATCAGGTAAGAGCACTTCACGCGGCGGTGAGCGTTACGCTGCTATAAGCAGACTAATGTGAAGCGCTTGCATGTGGGCGGGGCAGACTTAAATAGCCTGGTCCCAACCATGCCCCCTTGGCTCCGCCTTGTGGCCCCACCTTGCCGCACCCAGAGGATGCAGCACGTGCTGCCCAATGTTTTCCTATGGCCATGCCCGACCTGGATGCACGTGGGGACCCTGCAGGGGCGGAAAGATAATGTGCACCAGAAATAAAGTGTGCCCTGATCCTGGTGCCAAAGGCACCAGGACTGGGTCCACCTGGACCCTTTATATGATGGAACTAGTGGTCCTTGCCCAGTGGCCATGACATCTAGTCAATTCTGCAACATTTAAAGCTGAACCAGGGGAACCATATGACATTGTCCATGATTATGCAACATATGATAGAGAATATGAAGAGAGGATGGGTTTTAAGGAGGATTCTTTGAATGGACGTAAGGCACTTTTCATTGATGGGTCCTCGACAATCAATTAGGACACTGGTGAGAGGCATACAGGTGCATCTGTTGTGGGCCTTGTGCATGGGGAATACTAGGTCAGACTAAAGAAATGGTTGCCTTTGCATTACTACGCACAGGCGGTGGAACCAGTGGTACTTATAGAGGTGCTAGAAATGAGCAAGGGTAAGGTGGCCACTGTTTATTCTAACTCTGTGCATGTAACCTCTAATGTGCAATCAGGCTTCTCAAGGTTCTCAAGAGGGTTTAGGTGATCTGATGGGACACCTGCTGTGCTGCCATCCAGATGAATCAAAGTGCAAACCCGGTCCACAGAGGTAGGGATTGTTAAGTGTGCTGCGCATTCTGTTATGTTATGTTATGTTACTTTGCATTTATATAGCACCTTATGTACCATTGGTATGGTCTCAAGGCGCTGGTGGGTTGAACGCCCTCGAGAACCGAGGTTCAAGTCAGTAGAGAGAGTAGAGAGAGTCAAAAGGTGCGTGTGATCACCGGATATGTGTGCAGCTGGTGTGGCATTCGTGTGATAGCTGCTTCTTAGCGGTAGGTGTGGTGGTTGAGAAATCAAGAGTATGTGTTCGCTCTGACAGGTTTTTATCCAGACCGATTCTGGCTGCGTTAAGCCTGAGGAGAACGCCTAGGCTGGAGGGTGGGTAACCAGCAGTGTTTAGTTAGAGTGATGGGGAGTATGAGGCAGATGATGGTATGAGAACAGCTATACCGAATGGTGTCATAGTATCGCTGTGTTCTAGTTGAGCGGTAGTGTAAAGAAGAGAGTAAGCGTGAAGATGTCATATGGTGGTTTACCTTAGGTGTTTGACCCTATTCCAACTACATTTTCGTTTCATCGATCCACTTCACCCGTTCTATCCACATACTTCAATCGTTCTATTCAATATATTTGGCCCATTTTGTCGACACTTCACCCGTTCCTTCCTCATACTTTATCCGTCTCATCTATATACGTCACCCGTTCTTCCAAATCCATTCTCCATTCCTGCCAACCACTACACCTGTTTCTTCTCTTTACTACATCTGTTACTTCCAACCACTTCACCCGTTCATCCGTATACATTACCCGTTTGCTCTACGATCGACACCCGCTCTGCACTCTACACCTGCTCCGTGCTCTACACCCGCTCCGCGCTCAACACTCAACACCCACTCCTCACTCCGCAGTCTATACTCGCTCCTCACTCCACACCCGCTCCGCACTCTACATGTGCTCCGTACCCACACCATACTCTACATCCGCTCAACACCCTACATTGGCTGAACACCATCGCACACTACATCCACTCAATACCCTACGTCTGTTCAAGACCATCACACCCTACATCCTCTCAACACCCTGAATCTGTTTGACACCGTACATCCGCTCTGCTCTATTAACCACTCGCACCACCTACATTCGTACCACAACCTACATCTGCACCATGCTCTTATCTGTTCCACGCTCACATCCACTCCAAGCCATCAATCATTATGCACTCTCATCCGCTCTACGCACTCATCCGTGGAATGTAAGGCAGAGTGCGACACCCTACATCCGCTCCGCTCTAATAACCACTCACACCACCTACATTCGCACCACAACCTACATCTGCACCACGCTCTTATCTGTTCCACGCTCTCATCCACTCCAAGCCCTCATTCATTATGTGCACTTGTCCGCTCTACGCACTCGTCCCCTCAACACACTCGTCCGCTTCATGCACTCGTCCCTTCTACGCACACGACCCTTCTACGCACTCGTCCCTTCTACGCACTCGTCCCTTCTATGTACTCATCCGTTCTACGTACTCATCTGCTCCACACACTCATCCGCTCCAGGCACTCATCCGCTCCATGCATTCATCAGCTCCACGCATTCATCGGCTCCATGTTCTCATCCGCTCCATGCACTCATCCGCTCTACGCACTCATTCGGTCTACGCACTTGTGTGCTCTACGCACTCGCCTGCTCTACATACTCATCTGCTCTACGCACTCCTCAGCTTACACTCATCTCCTCTGCGCACAGATCCGCTCTGCGCACTCATCCTCTCTGCGCACTCATCCGCTCTATGCACTCATCTGCTTTACGCACTCATTTGCTCTACGCACTCCTCCGCTCTACGCAGTCATCTGCTCTACGTACTCATCGGCTCTACGCACTCATCCGCTCTATGCACTCATCCGCTCTACGCACTCATCCGCTCTGCGCACTTATCCGCTCTACGTACTCATCCGCTCTACGCACTCATCCGCTCTATGCACTCATCCGCTCTGTGCACCCATCCGCTCTGTGCACCCATCCGCTCTGCGCCCCCATCCGCTCTATGCACTCATCCACTCTACGCACTCATCCACTGTATACACTCATCTGTTCTATACACTGATCCGCTCTACACACTCATCCACTCTACACACTCATCCACTCTACGCGCTTCATCCACTCTACCGACTTCATCCGCTCCACTCACTTCATTCATTCATCCTGCATTATTGGATCAGCCCATGTCACTAGTCATACACACTCGATCCATCCCATGCTCTCCATCTGTCCCGTGCACTACACCCGCCTCATGTGCTTGAATCGCCTATTCTGTACTTTAATTTTATGCCATGCACTCATACATTCCATTCCTTCAGTCTGTGAACTCATCAGTCTCTTGTAAACATCTTTCCATCCTCTTCTCTTTATTCATTGTGTCCATTTTATTCCTTTCGTTCATTGCAATCATTACATCCATTTCATTAATTTCAGACGCATTAAAGATTTTGTACAATTTATTCTTTTTATCCACTTCACTGCTTTGATCTACTTTACACATTCTATTCTGTTTCTCCTTTTAGTTACATTAACGGTTATTAGTTGTCGATTTCTTGCTTGGATCTTGATGTTGTATTGTTATTTGTCTTATTGTTCTTTAAGATCTAGTAGTTTAGGTTAGTTGAATTGTTGTTATCCGCTTTATTCCTTACGTCCAACATTGATCCTCTTGTCCATTGCATTTATTTTGTCTATTTCGTTAATTTCAGCCACTTTACTGCTCTCATACAACATATTCTTTTTATCTACTTCGCAGATTTGATCCTTTTTACTCATTCTATTTTGTTTGTCCTTGTTAGCTAACCAATAGATGTTAATTAGTTTTTGATTTGTCGCTTGGATCAGGATGCTGCATTGCTATTTATGAACTAGTATTTGGTAAAGTCATTGAGATGCTGTTATTCAGTTTGAGTTAATTTGAGTACCGGGTTGGTTTTAGGGGAAGAGCCAAGTTTTCAGCAATTTGCCGAAAGACATGAGGTCTTCAGTGAGGCGGATGTGGGGTAGGAGAGCATTCCACAGCGTGGGGGCCAAGGCTGAGAATGATGATCCGCCTAACCTGATTGAGTTTGTTTTAGGTATGAATTGGAGGCCGGTTGAGCTTGATCTTAGAGTATGTGGAGGATGATAGGGTTTTAGTTTGTCTTGAAGATATTGAGGTTCGGTTTTATGCAGTGCTCGGTGAGAAATGCATAAGGTTTTGAATGTCACCCTTCGGGCAACCGGAAGCCAGTGCAGAGTTTTGAGGGCTGGAGAGATGTGATCTCTCGGGCCGAGTGCTAGTAGCAGTTTGGCTGCAGCGTTTTGTGCTCTTTGTAGTTTGTTCAGTTGGTATGCGGGGGTTAGAGTACTCCAGTCTTGATATAACAATTGATTGGACTGCAGAGAGTCTGTTGGGAAAGGAGAGGTATGGAAAGATGCACCTAAGAGTTTTAAGGTGGTAGTGGCAGGACTTTGAGATGTTGTTGAATTGGCGCGAGAGTGTTAGGTCAGAGTCTAGGGTGCATCCAAGGTTTTTTACTGAATTAGATGGAGTTGGTGAGTTGCCCATGGCAGGTGGCCAGGGTAGTCGGTGTGGAAGAAATTTGGAGTTGCCACATACCTTTATTTCGGTTTTGGAGTGGTTTAGCAAGAGGTGGTTTGTGGTCATCCGGAGCTCTATGTCGAGGAGGCAGGAAGCGAGGTCAGGTCGGCAGTTGGGTTTTGAGTTCAGGAGTTTTAGAATTAGTTGAGTGTCATTAGAGTAGTTGTAACATAGAATGTTATGTGAACAAATTATTCGTGGGAGGGTGGCCATGTAGAGATTGAACAGGAGGGTTGATAGGCATGCTCCTTGTGGAACTCCTGTGTCGACTGGTCAGGCTTGGGAGGAATAGGTGGAGAGTTACGTTATTTGATACCTATCTTTGAGGAACAAAGCTATTAATTTGAGAGCGGTTCCACAAATTCCTAGGGAGTGGAGGCGGTCAAGGAGGATTGAGTGATTGATTGTGTCGAAGGCGGAGGATAGGTCAAGAAGGATTAACGCGGCGCATCCCGCGTACTCTGCCGTGTTTTTAAGGTCATCCCAGATTGAGGTTAGGGTGGTTTCAGTTCCATGTCGGGCTCTGAAACCTGAGTGTGCGGGGTCTAGTAGATTTTTGGCTTCGACAAAGGCATTTAGTTGGGAGTAGGCGGTTCGGTCGATGAGTTTGGCAAGGAACCTGGTGTTTGAGATGGGGTGGTAGTTTTTGGGCTCCAGAGGGTCGAGGGAAGGTTTTTTTTTATTAGAGGTTTGACATGAACCGTTTTGAATGCGTCTGGAAAAATTCCTGAGGAAAGGGAGTCATTTATAATGGATCTTGCATGTTCTCCTGCGCAGGTAGAAGTGAAGATTTCTTTGAGGGTTGTGGCCGGACAAGGATCTAACGGAGACCCGGATGGTTTGCAGGCGGAGAGAAGTTTGAGAAATTGGTCGGGTGATATTGGACTAAAGGAGTCGAACGTTGTTGGGTAGTGGTCGCAGGCAGTGGGTCGGCCGGTATGGGTGGTGGATTGCCTGGTGGGCGTAAGAGAGCTAGTTTGTTGGTTAGATTGTTTGTTCTTTCGAGAGCTGTGGCGTAAAAGTGGAGTGAGAGTGAGTCACACAGCGATTGTGAGGGGGTCGGGATGGTGGTAGTGCATGATGGTTTGGTGAATTCGGTGATGATTTTGTGAAGTTCTTTGCTGGGGTTTTTACAGTTTAGGATTCGGGAGTTGTAATGGGCTTTTTTTGCTTTCAGGATTTCGGCCTTGTACTGATGAAGGTGCTGGGCCAAGGTGGATCTGCTCAGGGGGGTTTTGTCTTTCCGCCATTTGCGTTCTAGGTATTTATATAGTTGTTTAGTGGTCTTCAATTCCGGTGTGAACCATCTAGGGAAAAGGCCACGGCAGGCTGATGGTTTACAAGAGGGTGTGAGCCGCATTAGTGAGGTGTTGAGCCATGAGTCAAAGACGTCGGGGGTTAGTTGATTGAGTTGGGAGGTAGGTGGAGGAGACTGGAGGAGTGCGTTGGCTAGGTCAGGAAGGATTATTAGTTTTTTCCAGCATTTGCGTAGACTCGGGGGTTCATGTTCGGGTACGTGAAGCGGGTCGGGTGAATGAATGGCAAAGGAAACAATGAAGTGATCGGACCAGATGATAGCGGTGGGGGGGTTTAGATGTATCAGGTTGTGGGAGCTGAAGATGGGATCAATAGAGTGTGTCCTTTGCAGTGAGTTGGGCCGTTTATGTGGGGTTGGAGGTTGATCGTGTCTAGGCCGAGAGTGTGTCATCGGGTTGGTGGGGATGTCGAGCCATATGTTGAAATCTCCTAGAAGGGTGAGGTTGGGATGGTTTAGTTGAAGGGTGACAATAGAGTTGCAGAGGTTGTTTTAGAATTGCCTATCGTAGCCAGGGGGTCTGTAGATTATTAGGAAGCTGTGCAAGAACGAAGGCGATAGGGATAGTTTGACAAGGAGTGATTCGCAGGAAGGAATGGAAGGTTGGTTGTCGATGATTGAGGCGTGGAAGTGAGACTTGAAGACGAATGCTATTCCTCCACCTCTAGAGGGGCGGTTCAGTGGGATGAGGGAGTAGTCAGGGGGTAAGGCTTCATTGGCGATAGGGGTGAAGTCGTCAGAGAACCAGGTTTCAGTGATGAAGACCAGGTCCGGTTTGTCAGAGACGAGGAGGTCAAAGATGCTGTGTCTGTTTTTTGCTACAGATCGGGCATTAAATAGGATGCAATTCATTTCGGTAGGTGAGGTTGGTGTCGGAGCAGCAGCAATGGGGGTGGGGGGAGAGGGTGGAAACTGGAGAGCGAGAGGGGTTTGGGTGGTTGATGATCGATGGGAAGAGTGGGCGGGCAGAAAAGTTGGTGGGTTTTGGGTGGGAGTGGATGGACGCGTGTGTTAGGATGATTGGGTTTGGCAGGGGGGATTTGAAGGTGTGGTGTGAGGGGTTAGGAGTTTCAGTTGTGTCGGTGAGAAATCGAGGGAGAGGGGTTTCAGGCAGGGTGAGGTGTGGGGGGAGGGTGGAGATTGGGGGGATGAGGTGGTGGGTCGAGACAGGGGAGGCGATGAGTGCTGAAAGATTGAGGGGGACCAGGTACGTTTCCTCTATTGTGTCTTTGTTGCGATTGGTGTGTGCAAAAGGGTAGGGGGATCAGAGGGGGAGAGGGATGTGCTTCTGTTCTTGCCAGGGCTAGGCGTGCAGTTCTTAGGGAGGGGAAGGGGTGTGGTCGGGGGGATGATGGTGGGGGTTCATGGGAAAAGCGGGGGGTGCATGGTTGCTGGGCATGGTGTGCCCGGTATGCTAGTGAGGGGTGCAGGTATGATCAAAGTAGGTCGTAGGGTGGCTGGCTCACCATCATGCCCCTCTGGCTTGGTGTTTGGAAAGGGGATGTGTAGGGGATGTGGTGGAGGGTCAGATGATTTGGGGAGGGGGACAGGAGGCAGGGCTGGCAGGAGGGCAGAGTTGGTGCACAGGAGTCATTTCCGGCAGACAATGGTGGATTGGGTGCACTCATGGTTAGTAACTGTGATATAGGTAGGTTGGAAGATATTGTTCACACCATCCCACTTTAGCTATAGCACTGGATGTTAATTGTTGACTCTTTCTGTGATTAACAGTACCACAGCAGTACCTGGTATTAGGTACAGTTTCAGATGCACGTTACACTTTATATTTGGATTTTATAAGTTCAGCTATATCACTGGGTGAGATTATCCGTGGTTTCTGGGTTCAACTAAGCAGGGTGACATTATTCACTTGTTCTAAGTTTTAATGTACTAATTGTAGACTAGGCTGCAGATATGCCTTTAGGCGGTTTTGAAGTGTCGGTAGACCATAGGATATGCTGTTAGGCGGCCTATCTAGTTGCAACTACAGCACAGTTACGCTGTTGGGTAGGCTTTCTTCTAGCAAGCTGGAATACAGGTATGCTATTAGGGAGGAATTTGAGTGTAACAACGTCACAGATATGCTTTTAGGTGGACTTTTAAGAGCAGTTTAGGAGGACTTTCTAATTGCATTTATGATACAGATACGCTATAGGGTAAACTTTCTAGATGTAACTTTCAAATGCAATTATGACACAGGTATGCTATAGGACGGAGTTTCTGATTGAAATGATGACATAGATAAGCTATAGGGCAGATTTTGTAAGTACAATTGTGCCACAGATATGCTATAGGGCAGACTTTCTAGACTTTGGCACAGTGATGTTATTAGGGACAGTGGGCCTCATTACGACCCAGGCGCTGATGGGTTAACAGCGCCGTAAAAGGCTTTGGCGCCGTTAACCTATTAGCGCCTAATTACGAGGTCCCTTTGCGGGACCCGACCTTAACGGCTGGTTTTACCAGCCGTTAAAGTAGGGACCCACAAAGGGACCTTGGTGCTAAGTACGGTGCCGCAATTTGCAGCACCGTACTTAGTGCCTTCCCCATTCCCATTGAACCCTATGGGTCAAAAATGGGAATGGGGAAGGGCCATGGCGGCATGGGGAATTACCGCCCTGCCAACCTCAGAATGGGGTGGTAATTCCCCATTCCGCCATGGCGGACACCGGCATGGACCATGGTGCTAATAGCACCATGGTCCTCCGCCTGGGTCGTAATGAGGCCCATTGTCTAAATTCCGCTATGCCAAAGTGATGTTGTTACGAACATTTCTAAATTCAACTTTTGTGCAGAGAGGATATTAGGCACACTTCTTAATGCAACTTTACACAGAGAGTCCACTTCTAAATTCAACCAGGGCGCCCTATTAGGCACACTTTAAAATTCTATTTTGCTTAGAGAGGATATTAGGGACGCTTCTAAATTTAAGCAAGGTGCCCTATTATGCACACTTCTAAAAGCAAGCAAGGCACGCTATTGGGCACACTTCTAAATGCAAGCACAGCACGCTATTGGGCACACTTCTAAATTCAACTTTGCACAGAGAGGATATTAGGCACACTTCTAAATTCAACTTTGCACAGAGACAATATTAGGCGCACTTCTAAATTCAACCAGGGCACGCCATTAGGCACTCTTCAAAATTCAATTTTGCTTAGAGAGGTTATTAGGCACACTTCTAAATGCAAGCAAGGCACGCTATTGGGCACACTTCTAAATTCAACCAGGGCACGCTATTAGGCACACTTCTACATCCAACCAGGGCACGCTTTAAGGCACACTTCAAAACTCAATTTTGCTTAGAGAGGATATTAGGGACGGTTCAAAATTCAATTTTGCTTAGAGAGGATATTAGGGACACTTCTAAATTCAAGCAATGTATGCTATTGGGCACACTTCTAAATGCAAGCCAGACACGCTATTGGGCACACTTCTAAATTCAACTTTGCACAGAGAGGATATTACGGCCACTTCTAAATTCAACTTTGCATATAGAGGATATTAGGCGCACTTCTAAATTCAACCAGGGTACGCTATTGGGCACACTTCTAAATTCAACTTTGTACAGAGAGGATATTTAGGCAACCAACTACAATTTTGCACAGAGAGGATTTTAGGCACACTTTTAAATTCAAGCAAGGAGCGCTATTAGCACACTTCTAAATGCAAGCAAGGCACACTATTGGGCACGATTCCAAATTCAACTTTGCACATAGATGATATTAGGCACACTTCTAGATGCAACTTTACACAGAGAGCCCACTTCTAAATTCAACAAGGGCGCGCTATTAGGCACACTTCAAAATTCAATTTTGCTTAGAGAGGATATTAGGGACGCTTCTAAATTCAAGCAAGGTGCCCTATTAGGCACACTTCTAAATGCAAGCAAGGCACGCTATTGGGCACACTTCTAAACACAAGCAAGGCACACTATTGGGCACACTTCTAAATTCAACTTTGCACAGAGAGGATATTGGGCACACTTCTAAATGCAAGCAAGGCACGCTATTGGGCACACTTCAAAATTCAATTTTGCTTAGAGAGGTTATTAGGCACACTTCTAAATGCAAGAAAGGCACGTTATTGGGCACACTTCAACCAGGGCACGCTATTAGGCACACTTCAAAACTCAATTTTGCTTAGAGAGGATATCAGGGACGCTTTAAAGTTCAATTTGGCTTAGAGAGGATATTAGAGATGCTTCTAAATTCAAGCAAGGCACTCAAATGGGCACACTTCTAAATGTAAACAAGGCACGCTATTGGGCACACTTCTAAATTCAACTTTGCACAGAGAGGATATTTAGGTAACCAAATACAATTTTGCACATAGGGGATTTTAGGCACACTTTTAAATTCAGGCAGGGGACGCTATTAGGCACACTTCTAAATGCAAGCAAGGCACACTATTGGGCACACTTCCAAATTCAACTTTGCACAGAGATGATATTAGGCACACTTCTAATGCAGAGTCCACTTCTAAATTCAACCAGGGCGTGCTATTAGGCACACTTCAAAATTAATTTGCTTAGAGAGGATATTAGGGACGCTTCTAAATTCAAGCAAGGCAGCCTATTAGGCACACTTCTAAATGCAAGCAAGGCACGCTACTGGGCACACTTCGAAATGCAAGCACGGCACGCTATTGGGCACACTTCTAAATTCAACTTTGCACAGAGAGGATATTAGGCACACTTCTAAATTCAACTTTGCACAGAGAGGATATTAGGCGCACTTCTAAATTCAACCAGTGCACGCCATTAGGCACACTTCAAAATTCAATTTTGCTTAGAGAGGTTATTAGGCACACTTCTAAATGCAAGCGAGGCACGCTATTGGGCACACTTCTAAATTCAACCAGGGCACGCTATTAGGCACACTTCTACATGCAACCAGGGCACGCTTTTAGGCACACTTCAAAACTCAATTTTGCTTAGAGAGGATATTAGGGTTGGTTCAAAATTCAATTTTGCTTAGAGAGGATATTAGGGACGCTTCTAAATTCAAGCAAGGTATGCTATTGGGGACACTTCTAAATGCAAGCCAGGCACGCTATTGGGCACACATCTAAATTCAACTTTGCACAGAGAGGATATTACGGCCACTTCTAAATTCAACTTTGCACATAGAGGATATTAGACACACTTGTAAATTCAACCAGGGCACGCTATTGGGCACACTTCTAAATTCAACTTTGCACAGATAGGATATTTAGGCAACCAACTACAATTTTGCACAGAGAGGATTTTAGGCACACTTTTAAATTCAAGCTGGGGGCGCTATTAGAAAACTTCTAAATGCAAGCAAGGCACACTATTGGACACACTTCCAAATTCAACTTTGCACAGAGATGATATTAGGCACACTTCTAAATGCAACCAGGGTGCGCTATTAGGCACACTTCAAAATTCAATTTTGCTTAGAGAGGATATTAGGGACGCTTCTAAATTTAAGCAAGGTGCCCTATTAGGTACACTTCTAAATGCAAGCAAGGCATGCTATTGGGCACACTTCTAAACACAAGCAAGGCACGCTATTGGGCACACTTCTAAATTCAACTTTGCACAGAGAGGATATTGGGCACACTTCTAAATGCAAGCAAGGCACGCTATTGGGCACACTTCAAAATTCAATTTTGCTTAGAGAGGTTATTAGGCACACTTCTAAATGCAAGCAAGGCACGCTATTGGGCACACTTCTAAATTCAACCAGGGCACGCTATTAGGCACACTTCAAAACTCAATTTTGCTTAGAGAGGATATCAGGGACGCTTCAAAGTTCAATTTGGCTTAGAGAGGATATTAGGGATGCTTCTAAATTCAAGCAAGGCACTCAAATGGGCACACTTCTAAATGCAAACAAGGCACGCTATGGGGCACACTTCTAAATTCAACTTTGCACAGAGAGGATATTTAGGTAACCAATACAATTTTGCACAGAGGGGATTTTAGGCACACTTTTAAATTCAGGCAGGGGACGCTATTAGGCACACTTCTAAATGCAAGCAAGGCATGCTATTGGGCACACTTCCAAATTCAACTTTGCACAGAGACGATATTAGGCACACTTCTAATGCAACTTTACACAGAGAGTCCACTTCTAAATTCAACCAGGGCGCGCTTTTAGGCACACTTCAAAATTAATTTGCTTAGAGAGGATATTAGGGACGCTTCTAAATTCAAGCAAGGCGGCCTATTAGGCACACTTCTAAATGCAAGCAAGGCACGCAATTGGGCACACTTCTAAATGCAAGCCAGGCACGCTATTGGGCAAACTTCTAAATGCAAGCAAGGCACGCTATTGGGCGCACTTCTAAATTCAACCAGGACACGCTATTAGGCACACTTCAAAACTCAATTTTGCTTAGAGAGGATATCAGGGAGGCTTCAAAGTTCAACTTTGCACAGAGAGGATAATTAGGCAAACTTCTAAAATCAACTTTGCACAGAGAGGTTATTAGGCACACTTCTAAATTCAACTTTGCACAGAGAGGATATTAGGCACACTTATAAATTCAACTGTGCACAGAGAGGATATTAGGCACACTTCTAAATTCAATTCAGCTTGGAGAGGTTATTAGGCACACTTGTAAGTTCAAGCACGTATGCTATTGGGTACACTTCTAAATTCAACTTTGCACAGACAGGATATTAGGGATGCTTCTAAATGCAAGCAAGGCACGCTATTGGGCAAACTTCTGAATTCCACAGTGAATTTCCCCTTTCTATGTGCAACTATAACACAAACACGCTATCCGGCACACTCTCCCAAAGCAACAATATCACAGCACTGCTGCTAGGCGGGTTTTCTAAATGCAATGCCACCACAGTATGAAGATTATTACAGTAGTTTAGCTTCTAGGTTTGAGTGGTAGGGTAGTAAGTCGTGAAGTAATTGCTTCTGTCCCTGCCCTTGCCACACTTACTTGTTGTGGGTTTCTTGCTTCTCCTGCTGATACCTGTGGAAACAACCTGGAGCCGTCACTGCAGGAGCCGTCCTTTACCTTGGGTCCTTAGCGATGGGCTGCCGGGCAGAGGGCTGCCCTGGGAGGACTGGCAATGAATGGGAGTCCTCTTGTCAGGACCAATCAGAGCGGGGGTGGGTGGGTCGTGAGGCAGGAGGGAGGGGAACCAGGAAGAGGGCGCGGGGAAGGAGCAGGGATGCTGAACAGGCCACCAAGGGACTTGGGACTCAGGGGATCACTACACTAGGCCTGGATGGCCGACAGGGGCAGCAAAATGACCTACACTCGCAGAGTCTCCTAGATCAAAAGTTGTGCTCGGTGCAACTGCGGGGCTGTAAGGCGTCCAAACACAGTCCTAAGGACCAATCGGTGCGGGGGTGGGCGGGTCAGGAGGCGGGACGGAGGGGAACCAGGAAGAGGGTGCGGGGAGGGAGCAGGGATGTTGAACAGGCCACCAAGGGGCTTAGGCCTCAGGGGATCACTACACTAGGCCTGGATGGCCTACAGGGGCAGCGAAATTACCTGCACTCGCCGAGTCTCCTAGAGCAAAAGTAGAGCTCGGTGCAGCTGCGGGTAGTATTCATACTAACTCAGTAGCACTAGGAAATGATGCTGCAGACAGGGCGATGAAAGAAGCAACACATTTGCCATTCCCAGATCACCAGAAAATGGAAATTGTGTCCCAGTACATTTGCCAGCTGCATACACTGCAGTCCCTTTGCTTCAGATTATAGAAATGCAGGGGAAACACCTATGGAGGAACAGGAGCTTTGGGCAAAGACAGGATGTGCCCTCTCACCCATGGATTTGTTGTGTAGACAGGAGATTACATGGAATGTAGTCATTCCTATAGATCTTGTGGCTCTAGAGCAACTACATTACCCGCCACACACTTATCAGCAATACATTGCAGCAGAGCTCCAGGAGGAATGGTTCATAGTTTAGTCTAGTTTATTATTTATATGGCGCGCCATACCCTGGGGCATCAGGGCGCAAACAGACAAGGATATTGATACCCAATCTCCAGAAACAGTTAAGTAGATTTGTAGGAAACTGCATAGTTTGTAGAGAATTCAATCCTGGAAACACATGAGGTCAGTAAGGGGAGTTTTGCTGAGACCCTTTGGGCCATTTCAGGAACTTCATATTGATTTTGTAGATATGATTGTAAGATGAAATAATGATTGTTACCTTAAAGTTGTTGTTTGCCCATTTTCCTGATGGCTTGATGTTGGTCCCTACGTACACCCTGATGCTTAGTCTGCAGCAACATTTTTGGTTAGGGAGGTATTTCCACGGTGGGTAATTTGTGAGATCCTGAGGTCCGACAATGGAACCCCTTTTTTTAATACCCTATTCACAGATTTCTTAATTCTTGTGGATTAAGCACAAGTTGTGTTCAGTGTACCACCCTCTTGCCAACGGCATAGTAGAAAGGATACATGGTGTTCTCAAGTCTATATAGTCAAAACTACGTAGTGATTTGTATAAAGTGTGCACCATTGCTGACCAATTGTTTTGATTTATTTGCGGAGTCAGCTGGGAAAGATCACTACCTTAGCCCTCATGAGACTGTGAGGGGGCATAGGTTACACACACCACTATCACTTGCATGCACAGCATCAGAAGAACATAAATAAGCAGAGGACCTTGGTGAGGAGTTTCGGCAGTACCTTAGGGCCTTAGTCAAAAGTGTCAGAATTATATCTTCAAAGGTTGTGTCTTCTCACCAACAGTCTATATGAGAAAGTGGCAAAGAATCTGACAATCTGCCCCAGCAACAATGACTCCCTGGGGACCAAGTCTTTATCTGCTCCTTTGTGCAACACTGGAATGAGCAGTGTGTCCATGGGCCACACTGTGTGCTTTTCACAACTCTGACTGCTCTGAGGGTGGCGGGCAGCAAGACCTGGGTCCACATCAGTGACATACAAAGAGATACCGACGCCCCTCCAAAGGCAGAGGAGCAGGCTCAAAGTTAAGTATGCCATAAGGATTTGCAGTTCATTCCAGTGGAAAAAAGGGGGATAGAGTGAATTTTAGCAATTGTTATTTTTCAAGAATAAGAATAAACTTTTCATTTACAATGTATATTAAATTATTGTTTATATGTCTTTTTCGTTTCTCTTGTCATCTTGTTCAAAGATGGCAGTCATCTTGTTCAAAGATGGCAAACAGTATTGATCTAAACAGTTTAAACTCATCTAATATCGTACGATTTGATCGAATATTATTGAGGTCACTAAGAAGTTGTGATTCTGACTTTATAGATAATGATAATGTAAATTTGGACCAGATAATTATTCTTTGTTTGTTTGTTTTGGTTTATATAAACTTTTACAAAATATATGAAAAGAGACATTGATTTACAAAATGTACACCATTTACAAATTTACAAATCTTAATTTCAATTTTCAAAACTTTAAAACACAAACCTTTAAGGATCAAAATACAGAAACATTAAAAGAAGAAAAATGTGTGTCCAAATAAGATACATAATACTTAATAAGCACCATTCAAATATAAAATCATACAAAAGGAATTATGTAAAAACAAATGAGGCATCATAAGAATCCCCCTGAGTTCAGATCTTAAGCTATTCAAGTGCACAAACAACTTTTAAAAATGTGAGAGTTCTAATTTTTAGTGACATCAATTTTCCATGTAGCATTTCACACCATAACAAGTCCTGATTTCCACAAGAAGTATCATTCACAAATTGCTTGAAATACTCTACTCTTCTTGACAAAAGCTTTGGGCATGTCAATATCACATGGTATAAATGTTCTCTTTCCTCGTCAACAAGACAATGCCTACAAAATGTGTGTTCCCCCAAGTCAGGATAGCAAATGTTTCTAATTTCTTGGGTATTCATCACATTGGCTCTAGGTTGCATAATGCCATTCCGAATCATACGATCAGGATATTTAAGAGTGTATGATTCGGGTTCTGGTAACCATTTACAGAATGACACAACTTGGGCATATAAGTGTGAGTTTAAAAGTGTTGCATTGTTACCCACCCAATCAAAAGCTTTTATCAAGGAGTTCACTTTTGTAGGATTGTCAATGAAAATTTGTATTGATAGGCCCAAGTTCAATAACGTTCGCTCAACACCTTTTGTCAGCTCACGCAAAAAGTGACCATCTTTGTCTAGTACTATACAGCCATACAATTGATTACTTCTACAGGTCAAACATTTTCTTAATAAGGCAGCTTCTTTCCACATCATTCAACTTTCCAAAGACGACAGGCCAAGCTTGTATCATACAATTTCAAATGGAATGCTTTTTGGCATAAAAAACAATACATTTCACCATATTGTACCTTCAATTACCTTTAGGTATTGTGTTAAGGATTCAGGTATACATTCAAATCCATAGCTTAGCTTTGGAATTATTTTTTGGTGTAAAACTTAATACAGGCATACAATGAAAATTTACCATATTTCCTTTCTATAATTTTTAATTGCTTGGAAGCCACAATAGCTTTCTGTTTCAAGCAATTCTTAATAAAGCTGTTAGATGGCGTTCTTTTAAATGTGAACCCAGAAATGTCAGTGTTTTTGTTGTTTGAGTCTAAAGCCGTCACAATTCCATGTAAAGCCTGCAGTTTTCTTATTACTTTTGCCCAAATTTATTATCACTGATTTTGCCACATTTATTTTTAGCTTTAGTTCCTTTGTGAATAAGATGAATGCATTAATCAATCTCTGTAACCCATTTTTTGTTGTATCAAGCAAAACAAAATCATCTGCATATGCACACCATTGTACTTTCAATTTATTCAATTTCGGAGAGACAAGACCCTTCCCGTCCAAGTATTGTCCAGGCACGGAGACATAAAGGTTAAATAATATGGTGGCAAGGGCACAGCCCTGCTTTAGACCATTGGGCACCCCAATAGCATTTGACATAAGACCTTCACTGTTTAACCTTATGCTTATCGCAGTGTTAGAATGCAGGTTAACCAGTATAGCAAGTAAATCACTGTCTATACCCAGCTTCAACAGTCTTCGCCCTAAAGATGGTCTATCGACCATATCGAAAGCTGCCGATAGGTCCATTGATGCAACATAGAGAGCACCTTGTCCATTAGAATGTACGTCTCCTTGTAACTGGGTCAGGAGCAGTCCTCCTGCAGCGGTACCAATACCCTTTCGAAACCCAATTTGCCTTATATCTAATATATCATTATCGTCTATCCAAGTGAGCAGCCTTTCAAGCACAATAGATGAAAACATCTTAGCGTCAGCATTCATTAATGAAATTGGACGATAGTTGGACCAGATAATAGATGTACAAGGTTTTGCAGCAGATAATTTGTGGTATAGTCATATGAGGAGAGTGGGGAGAGAAAGATCTGTAGATTTTGCTGAATCTGCTCCCTCATCCCTCATGCTTCTGGTGTTTATCCCGGATGAAAAAGAGTAAACAGAGGCACTGTGTCTAGTGTACCCAACATTGTGCAGAGTTTGAGGGCAGTTTCAAGGGCAGTGTCAAGAGCAATCAGTCACAGCATCTATTTTACCTGCAGATTGAGAAGAGCAAAAAAATGTTAAGTGTACGTAAAGAGTCCACTTGAGTTTAAAAGGGGCCGTTATCATGATTTGATTTTTGATTTGATTTTGATATTTCTAATGTGCATGTCCTCGAAGGGAGCCAAGCAGAGGTATGCATCTGTGCTCAGATTGAATTCAGTTTGATTAAGATAGTTAGACTGCTTTAAAGTAGCCACAGAGTTTATTTAACAAATAGGTTTTCAGCTGCTTCCAAAAACTTGACAGGGTATTAGTTAGCGCAAATATTGCGTAAGAGAATTCCAGGCCTCAGGGCCGACATAGGAAAAACATTTGTCTCTCCAAGTAGTTGTTCTCGAAGGTGGGGTCACCAATAGACCTTGTCCCTTAGATCGCAATGTGTGACTTAAGGCAAGGCGGTACAATCTTATAGGTCAGATAGGTTGGGGCAAGTCCATGGATGCATAAAAAAAAGGCATAGAATCTTAAACTCTATCCACTGTTGTACTGGTAGCCAATGAAGACCTCTCTGAAACTCCGAAATAAGTGTTTTCCGGGGCAATGAAAAAAACATGCATACTGCTGCATTCTGGGCCATCTGGAGGCGCTGAATTTGATATTTTGGTATTCCCACAAGGAGGGCATTGTAGTAGTCCAGTTTAGAGTTAGTACGAGTACCTACCACTGTTGGGCCAAGCGGAGGTCGGCATCTGTGCACAGATTGAATTCAGTTTGATTAGGATAGTTAGCCTGCTTTAAAGTAGTCACAGAGTTCATTAAACGAAAAGGTTTTCAGCTGCTTCCAAAAACTTGACAGGGTATTAGTTAGCCGCAAATATTTCGTAGGAGAATTCCAAGCCCGAGGGCTGACATAGAAAAAACATCTGTCTCTCCAAGTAGTTGTTCTCGAAGGTGGGATCACCAATAGACCTTGTCCCTTAGATTGCAATGTGTGACTTAAGGCAATGCGGTACAATCTTATATGTCAGATAGGTTGGGGCAAGTCCATGGATGCATTAAAAAAAGGCATAGAATCTTAAACTCTATCCACTGGTGTACTGGTAGCAAATGAAGACCTCTCCGAAACTCTGAAATAGGTGTTTTCTAGGGCAATGAAAAAAACATGCATACTGCTGCATTCTGTGCCACCTGGAGGCGCTGAATTTGATATTTTGATATTCCCGCAAGGAGAACATTGCAGTAGTCCAGTTTAGAGTTTGTACGAGTACCTACCACTGTGGGGCCAAGCAGAGGTCTGCATCTGTGGACAGATTGAATTCAGTTTGATTAAGATAGTTAGACTGCTTTAAAGTAGCCACAGAGTTTACTTAACAAATAGGTTTTCAGCTGCTTCCAAAAACTTGACAGGGTATCAGTTAGCTGCAAATATTGTGTAAGAGAATTCCAGGCCCATGGGCCGACATAGGAAAAACATCTGTCTCTCCAAGTAGCTGTTCTCGAAGGTGGGATCACCAATAGACCTTGGCCCTCATTACGACCCTGGCGGAAAGGTGTTTACGCTAGCGTAAACCATGGCGCACCTTTCCGCCTGACTACGAGTTCCTGTAGCGCCATGGTGATTTTTACGCCTGCTTTTTGCAGGCGGAAAAATCCATGGCGCTACGGGACTTGTTGTTAATTACGCCACCGTAATGTACGGTGGCGTAATTAACGCCTTCCCCACTCCCATTATACCCTATGGGGCAAAAATGGGAATGGGGAAGGGTAAATGGGGATTGGGGACTTACCGCCCCGCCAAGGTCGGAATGGGGCGGTAAGTCCGCCAACCCCCATGGCGGAGTTGGCAGCTTAGCGCCATGGACCATGGTGCAGATTGCACCATGGTCCTCTGCCAGGGTCGTAATGAGGGCCCTTGTCTCTTAGATCACAACGTGTGACTTAAGGCAATGCGGTACAATCTTATAGGTCAGAAAGGTTGGGGCAAGTCCATTGATGCATTAAAAACAAGGCATAGAATGTTAAACTCTATCCACTATTGTACTTCTAGCCAATGAAGGCCTCTCAGAAACTTTGAAATAGGTTTTCCCGGGGCATTGAAAAAACCATGCATACTGCTGCATTCTGGGCCATCTGGATGGGCTGAATTTGATATTTTGGTATTCCTGCAAGGAGTTCATTGCAGTAGTCCAGTTTAGAGTTCATAAGAGTACCTACCACTGAGGGGCAATCATTCTCAGACATAAGTGGGAGTTGAAAATAGAAGGCTTTAATGTTTTGATTGACTTTTAGGTTACAAATTAGATTGGGCTTCCAGATGCAGCCCAGATCTTTTACAGACAGAAAGTATTTAGTTGCATTTCTGAACAAAGCAGGACAAGGAACCCAAGATGTCATACTGGCCAATTTCTTTTTAGGGCCAAACACAATAATTTGCAGTCTTTGACAGATTTAATTGAAATGTATTTTTCAACATCCACAGTTGGATCTTTTCAGCACGCTCCACTGCCTCCAAAAGTTGCCTCAGACGAATGTATATCTGCGTATCATCTGCATACGAATGGTACTGTAGATCAAATTGGGCAAAAATACTAAGCAGTGGGCGGATGTAAATATTGAATAATTGGGGCAATGAAGATGACCCCTGTTGCACTCTGCAAGTGACTCATAATGCGTCAGTGAGATAAAGGCCACTTTGAACTTGTTGGAATTGGTCAGCTAAGAATAAATCAAACCAAAGATGTCAATCTGCATTTGAGTGTTCCAAAGTTGACTGTGTCGAAGGCTGCCTACAAGTCAACCATGACAAGCATGCTAATGTCACCCTTGTCGGCAGCTTCGAGAATGTCATCCCAGATGGCCAATAAGGCCCTCTCGGTCCTATGGCCAGACCTAAATCCTGATTGATAACCACCTAAAATGGTGTGTTGTTCCAGAAAACCCTGCAGCTGTGTTGTCACAATTGTTTCCAGGATTTTAGCTGGCCAGAGGAGGCCCGCAACGGGGTGATAATTTGATCGAATTTTGTAATCCAGTGTGAATTTAATTAACAGTGGGATAAGATATGATTTTTTAAATTCCACCAGTACACTTCCCTGGGTTAGTGACACATTAACCAATGTCTGTATAGGCCTGCTGAGAGCTTGCACATGTTGTTTGGCCAAATAAGCTCGAATAGAATCGTAACTGTAAGTGGTTGTTTTGAGGTTGGCAATAAGTTTCTCTATGCTCTTTTCTGTTACCAACAATTCAGGTACAGAAACTCAATTATCTACTGAGTGAGTGGTAATAACCTTGATGTATGGAGTCACTGTATGAGAAAATCGATGTTAGATCTAATCTGATCGATCTTTTCTTGGAAAAAGGCATTGAATTCATTTGCCATATTTTGTTTATTCACTAAGTTAACATTTTTGCAAGTAGGATTTGAAAGGTGTCTAATTGCTGAGAACAAAGCTTTTGGTCTATTATCAGTGATATTTATCTGTTTCTGAAGGCAAAAAATGTTTGCCAGTATAATCCCATTCATAAAGATCTTCAATGCAAGACTAACTTTAGCATGGTCAGTATCTCCTCTAGTCCTGAGCCGTTTTTCTTAGTTCTCCGATATAGGCCCTTGAGGGTTTTTCGTTTTTCAGTGTACCAGTGATTATTTCTTTTTTGCACAGATTTACCCTTTTTTTAAAGGAGCCAAGGTGTCACAGTTGACTTGCAGCTGCTGCATCTGTATTAGATAAAACTCTGCACAAGTAGAGTCCTTTAGAGCTACTGGTACATTGTACAAAAGCTTTGTATCTGAAATACAGTCAAGACCTTTTTTCCAGCTGAGTAATTCTATGATTATATATGGCTTCTTTTTGCCTAGAGTATGGTAGGTAGTCATAGTAAATCTTACCATAAAGTGATCTGACCAACTAACTATAGAATCATCAACAGCCAATGGGAGCAAGGGTTGAAGAGTTGCAGAGCTGGAGGGATGGGGGGATTCTCAAAAGATGGGATGGCACGCGTAAACCAAGAATATGGAAATGTGTGGCAAAAGTATTTAAATATCTGACATGGCTCAGAGAGCCCACACAACCTGTTCAGATACTGACACTTCCAGCTTTTTCTCTGTGTTTTAAGGGCGATGGCACAGTGCCATTCAGCACAAATTGGAACTGCAGCCTCATGCTTCGTATCACTGATCTGGCTGGAGGTACAGCTGCGATTCTCAATGTATTTTGGACCTGTGGACAGCTTGTAGACAATTGCCTCCAGCCTGATGAGGTGTGTGCTGTTTCAGCACAGTACATGTGCCTGTCCTTGTAATTCCTGAGAAGCACTTGATGATTGGCCGCCCAATGTTCAAAAGACACATCTGTACCCCTTTTGTCCACTGTGCCACACGTGTCAACTGTATTACCGCAGATGAACAACTCAATGCTTTGCCTGATCATGGAGAAGAGGAACTATTGCAATGCATCAAGCGGTCCAACTACATCTCAATGACATCTTCAAAAGCGTTAATGGACATTCCCAAGCAATTTTGGTTGTTTAGTGGGACAAGACTTTTTGCTCTTCCTTCTTGGCACCTGGTGTCCAAGCTGCTGCGAACGCAGAGTAGCTCTAGGTGACCAGGTACAAATTCCGGTTATTTGTGGATTCCTCTGAATCAGCTTTCAGTGCCAGATAGGAAAAACTACGGGCCCTGAGGTTCATTGCCTTGCAGAATACATATATTTCTGACCTCCTAACAGCTATGGAGGGAGGGGTCTTCCAGAAGATAGGGAGCACCTGCTAGCCATTTGGGCGTCTTAATGATTTGGAGAATGAGACTCTGACTCAGACTATTTGTGCTTTTCACAAGCCTAGGTTGGTCATGGAGAACAAGGCAGGATCACAAATTACTCTTACTTGGACTCTTTTCTTGGGTGCCATCTTGGATGAGCCTAGCCAGCAAAATGTCCATGCCCATTTTTGTCTTTTTCCTTGTTATCTTTTGCTCTTGCAAAATGTTCTTATGATGCTGTTCTACCCGGTACCAAAAGCAGCTGCCATGATGACTGTGATCCTGTCCAAGACTAGAACCACTACCATTTCATATCACATAGATAATCAGAATGACACTGTCATGTGTCCTCCACCAAATTGGGATGATTGTGTGGAGCAGTGGGTAGATTGCAGAAATGGTGGGAGGGGGTGAGTTGGGTTTGTTCAGCTGAGGAGTATGCCCATATTGGGACCAATGTGAGAGAAGATTGTAGGGTTGTTCCCAGAGAAAAGGTTTTAAGGAACAAGAACTTGAATTATTAGTGAAATTATTAACTAAAGGTGGGAATGTTAGGGTGGTCAGGAAAGGGCGCAATGAGAAATGAGAAAGATGGGTTCACATATCAGTGAAAGAGAATATCAGAGAAAGAGGGGTGCAAGCCATATCAGTGAGTGGGGGAGGGGTTAAGTTGGTGCGATGTGGCAATTTTAAATGTATCCATTGTAGTTAAGCAGAATGGCATATGTGTTACTTTAGTGTTACTTTGAGTTTAAGTTGAGGCATTTAGATTTGCACATGCGCAGAAAGATAAATGTCAAAACCCGCAAATTAAATATAAACAAAATATAGGTATGGTGTGCCACGTAAGCACCTAGAAACTGGGCGATGAGGAGTTTCACAATGCGCATGCGAGAAATGAGATTTGTCATGAAGAAACCACTGTAAAGAGGATACAGTAGTTTTAAACATGCATGCTCTATATATATATATATATGGGGAATGTACAAAACTGTATGCAGTGTGCTCTGCATAGATTGGTTAAACTCTGCAGTCAGGGTTTGTGAGGTGAATTCTGACTGACCGAAAAAACTGGCTTGGCAAGGACTGAAGGACTGAGGAAGGGCACCTGCAACAATAATCAGAAGGTCACACACAGGCAGGCCTGGGGTTTGTATGGTTTTGCTGTATCGCAGAAATGAGATGCTGTCTTTTAAGGACATGGGAGCTTGTTATTTATTGTTCAGGGGAATTCGGCCATTTGCTTTTGACCAGCAATAAAACTGGGGTCCAGGGACGCCTGGGGCCAGAGTTGACCGATACAAATGGGTTTCAATTATTTTCTCAGATTCTGTCCTGAGGTCATGTGTGTTGAATTGGTAGTCATTTAGATTAGCGTGTCCCAAGGTGGGTGAGATAGTTATCACCAGTTCAAAGGAAACATAGTTACTCTCTCCCTCCCCATTTTGTTTGAAGTGTCCTTGCAAACCATGTGCAGTCACGCCTGGGGTGAGAAGGTCCCAGATAGCTGGAACCTGTAATAAATTATGTTTATGTTTAAATGAGTAACTATGTGATGATGTCACGGACAAATCCTAAAAGGGGGTGTGCTGTACACATGAGATGAAGATGACACTTAAGATAATTGTGACCAATGAGAACGGGGGAATTGGAGTAGATTGGATTTCTTTTCTATAGGTTTTGACCAATCACGTGTGTGGGGTGGTTGTAATAAAACATATAGGAGTGCTTGAACTGTCGCAAACATGTATATATCGTGTCAACTTGTGTAGTTCAGGGAGACTTTGGTTAGTTTGACTCTAAAGAATCATCTAGCCCCACCCAGCCGATTATACAATAAAATTGCATTACGTACAAACGTGCACTCGCTTCTTAAGTGGTGGGGCTGCTTTGGGTTAAGTTGATCAGAAGCCCATCCGCACACCTCCAGGGATGCTTTACCTCACTCATACCCTGAAATCTCTACCTTTTAGTCTCACTTTAAAAAAGGCTGCTGTGTTTTCTATATTGGACTATGTATTTTTTTGGCTGTTTCATTTTGTATATATCGAAAGTTTTGACCATCTTTCTGCACATAAAATTATAACAGATATTAGATTTTTTAGCAGGCTTCAAAATACGCACCCACCACTAGCCATGGGTGAGTAGTAGTTGATTCTTGCGAGTAAGAAATCGTGTGCTGTTTGCATTTAGATCATTGAGGGGTTAAGTGACATATTATGCCTAGCTAGTAGTTGAAAACATTACATTTTTACCCCTGTTTGGAAATGACACCTATTTGCACACACGAATTCTACATGTAAACAATTCATATTTTTCATGTAAAGTTATAGGTGTTGTGTGTTCAACAAAGAGACATCAAGAATGCTATGGGCCTCATTACGAGTTTGGCAGGAATGGGAAAAAGAGTCAGTAACATAATTACGGCCACTTTTACCACTATGCCCAAATAGAATCAAAACAAAGTGGTGCTTATTCTGACAGAGAAAATACAGATGGAGAAACTACTGCCAACTAAATAGCACAACTTCTTTTGGATGTATTACCAATGGAGGACCAAGCACATGGTACTTCCAGTGAATTACAATTACGAATACTACCAACATTCAGCAAATACTGGCACTAATTCAACCAAAGATAGAGCTGGAGGTAAAAGCCTGAAGGTGATGAGAATGGAAGGCCAGGTGGATTGAACTGCTAACAAAAGGGGATGTAAGTGCCACTCCTTCCCCAAACACACTTCCCACCAACAAGTACCCCTAGTAGTTGCCATTTCCAACACACAGAGGCTGCTGTCACAGAATAGATGAACATTAAATCCACATCGGCAAATTTGGTGTAGATGTGAGGTGATTCAGACCTGCTCCCTTAGCACTGACATATGGGCAGCAACCGGCAAAGCATCACATACACTGGAAGACCATCACAGACCGCCCAACAATGATCCTGCCAGATATCCTGAATGGAATAAATATCAGAAGAAAACAATTCCACAGTTACTCTAGATGTTACTTGTCATGCACTGTAAGCCACAGCGACCTTTCAACACAATATGGACATACTACGCAGCATCTCTCAACCAACATACTCAAAAGTGATAGTGAACGTGCTTGTTGCACTCCTGAAGCACACACGTCTCCCTGCCCAAACACTCCAGAAGAAGTGCACAACACAAAGCACAGTTCTATGCCATTGCCTACTTCCAAAAAGTACTTTCAGCATTATCATGTACTCATGTGACATTAGTAGCACCCCAGACATGGGAGCAGGTGTACAGCAACAGGAATTATTACCAGGCCACGTGTGGGCAACTGCTTTGCTCACTTACTAGGGTCAGCACATGATGTCATTTTGCTACGAAATAGCATGCTGCCCGATACATTGACCCCGACAGAGGTCAGCATAGCTGGCTATTGGGTAGATCGGGGAAGTCTCAATGAATTGTTAATTACAAGTACACAAAGGTAAGGGAACGTGTGGGTATCTCTACATCCTATCTCTCATGCATGCATACACAACATCTACAATCTAAAAACATCTCAAATCTAAAATCACAAGATACCACTTCCAAAAATGTCACATAATTCATTTACACCATATTGCAATTTAACAATCTAAGAACAATCCAAAAACATGTAACCACACACGATAAATTGCAAAGTGCAATGTAGGGAGACTCGAATTCAAGCAGCAGGCCCAGAAATCTACACGCTTGATTTTATCATAATGCTGAGCAAATGGACCCAATAGTGTACATGTTGGGTTTAATCAATGCTGTGTGCCCACAACTATCCTAGTCAATGATAGGTCCCTCTAATAGTGCGCTGGTAGTTATAGTGTGTGTATATGGGATATGAAGCCAGGAGTGCCAAAACACACAGCGATCACTTTCTTGCCTAAAGGCCCGTGTTATCCTTCAAATATCATTCAAGGTCCTTTATGTAATCTCCATAGCCCACTAGACCTCTCTTAATATTTGATCTGAGTGTAGGAGCACTCTACATGGCACATGCACTCTGATGCCTCTGAGACATCACTGTTGATCATCAATTGCTGCACTTTGCATGCCTTTGCTAACTGCAGTGTTATATTAATGGCATAACAACATATTTTACAATATATATGATGTATGCTAGTTGCCCCTTTTTGTTAATCATTGTTTATGCTGCCTTTTGTCTTGGAGCAACCCATCAAGAGGCATAGAATTCTTTCCCGCCTTCAAGAAGGTAAGCCTCAATTCCATGTATCCGGCTGATGCTTCTTAGCGCAGACTCATCTGATTAACTCAGAAGGCAGAGGGTGGGCAAGGTCACATATTCTCCTGTAAAGACTAAAGAAGGAGATGTGTGTGCTAAACAGCAGTACTATTGTGCAAGGTCTCTTTTTCTTTGCCCTACTGGCAGGGTTCAATCATAGGTTCCACTGTTGTTAATTTGGGATATAGAATGTTGTGAGGGTCTCCTTAGAATATGAGCCCCTGGAACTCCTTGGCTGGAAAATGACCATGGACGCTGGGGAAGGCATGGGAGGAAGAGTGCTCTTTATCTTATTGTAACTCCCCAAAAACTCTACGGTTTCCGCATGAACAATGTTAAAGATGAAAAGGAATGGCAACCCACCACTCCAGGTGTTCTCAAGTGACGGTAGGCACTCTCTGCCCTGCCTCTCATCCCTCCCCAATGCACAGTTGTGCATCTACAGTGCCTGAGGGCAGTGAACACTTAAATGTAAGGGCACATCAGGAGCAAGTACACAAAATAATCCTCGAGAGTGTGCTACAACAGCCTCTTCTCTATGTACCAGCTGTGTGGCTTTGATGGACAGGCCAGACTTGGTAATTAAATGTGCGGATTTCTTACTGACAGTTTGTCATCCGTGCTTAACAGGGTGCATCTCAGTCCGACGCCAGTTCACAACTGGTTGAATCTCACCTCTTTGACAGGCACCAAGCCACCCAGATTGGCAACTTCAGGTCAAATACCACCCAGTGACCTGCGGAGTCCCACATGACTCCATATTCTCTCTGGTGATGTGTAATCTAAACAAGAGATCCTGGGACCCATTTATACCTAAACGTCAATGTTTCCTAGAATTGCCTCACCACCACCCTAGCCTGGATGACAAAGTCATGCCCAAAGATCAATCACGCAAGCAAAGCTGGAATGCATCACAGATCTAAGCGGAATACCAGTCAAGTGTGAATTAATGAAATGCATTTTTATGACTTCACACCTCACCTGGTGATCTGAGAGCCAAATCACTCCAGTTTCCTCCGGTTCACTATAGACAACACTATGTGCGTACAACAACATACCCACAAAATGCCCAAACCACCTGATATCAGCTAACCAACCACCGGAAGGTAAAACCCTTCCTTCCACCAACGGACTTCAGAACACAGTGCAGGATTTGGTAATCTCCCACATTGATGGGGGAAATGTCTTACTCAAAAGTGTTACTGTGACAATCGTAGCTCCTCTTACTGCTGTCCAACACACTGCAGCATGACTGATAAAGGGAAACAGGAAATTTAACCACATTTCAGCTATCCTAACAGAGTGTTACTCGCTTCCCAGCTAGATTGCCTGTAGGAAACTACTGCTCACATTCATGCCTACATAGTGGCAAAAAACTGCAGCTAAGTTGGCATCCTCTGATCCACGGGCCAGGCTATCGCTCATTACTCAAGGAAAAAACACAGGAAAGGGCAAATTCCCTGCCTGGTGGAGCACTGTCCGGTGGCAACATGAAGCACGCCAATGCTCTTGCAGTTCAGTAAGGAACTCAACGGCCTTACTCTTAATTCAATACCTATGTGCCAGCCAAGCTCTTTGCATCCTCGCATCACATACCGTCCACATGGCTTGAACATCCCATGCTATATATTGTAATACCATTTCTGCTTACCGCATATCCTAGCTCGGTGGGCAGTATATACAACCCCTAATACAAACTATACACCAAGTGGGATTCAATGTGACGTTCTGAATGATAGGGAGCCATTGAATAGGTGGAGAATTAACCCAAACATCTTAAAAGATTAATAATGTGTTAAATCACTCTCACAGTTTGCAAGCAACTGCTTTCTCAATAATGCCTACTTGTTTACATAACAAGTGGGACACAGGATGCATGTACGGCCGTCCTAACGTACCGGGTCATGCACTTGTTTGTAGGAAAATAAAGGATAGCTTGGATCATGAGAGATTTGCTAATATCTAGGAAAAGTATACTTAGGAGCGAATAGGCCGAATTAGTATCAAGCCTCGCAAGACCAGTCTTAAATTCGATAAAATCTAATTCATTGCTGCCTCCCACATATCCTCTTAGTCAGGTCTCAGTATTACTGCGAGGAAAATAAAGCAGCAAGAGCACTTGCATCTCTTCTGTATAATAATGAGGGAAGAACAAAATGGATTCTTTTAAATATGTACCTATGACCTATCCGTAGTAAATTCGCTGCAGTGAGAGGTAATGCTCCGATGGAGTTATTGATGTCTCTGAAGCTTAGATATAATGATCATGAGTTGATATCAGCGGGAGACTTCACTGGCTGCTTTCAGCTGATTAGGTAGGACCGCACCAGAGCTTGTAGAACACCATAACAAATATGTTAGAAATGTATTTATTGTGCATTTGTTAGGCGCTTATACAACAAGTAAATTGTGTTACAAAGAAATATTGCTTCTTGCTGGCCAGTGACAGCAGAAACGGAGGGGCTGTTGTTTTGTTTACAGGTAGCAGCACCCAGCCTCCTTAAGAGGCAATCTGATCATATGGGATGGACCGGGAACAAAAAGAGCAGAGGTCTACCGGGAAATCCCAGATTTCCCTACAGGCCAGTCCTCCCCTGCTGATCATCCCTAAAGTAGCCTTTTGTTTTGCAGAAGAGATTCTCACATGAAAAGGACGCCTGCATCTTAGATTAAGAGTAGGGGCCTGCAGCTGCTGGCCCTACTGATGCTTTGGAGTACATCTCCCCATCAGCTCTAGGTCCATTAGTCATTGGTGAGGGGTCATGGGAGTTGTAGTCCAACACATCTGGAGCGCTGGGGGTTGCAGACCCCTGATTTAGAGGAAAGTAATCATGACCACTGAGCTTCTTCATCCGGGTGAGTTAGAACTGGGAAACAGATATGAGAAGTGTGATGACTGAAGGTTCTCCAGAAATATGTTTTAGGTTACTGTGGTCAGGAAGGAGGTGAAGCAGCTCCTTTAAAATGTTAGGAGAGATGCATCCTAGAGGCATCACTAAAAAGAGGTGGGATTCAATTGTGTAGATCTTTTTGATGAGCTCACTTAAGGCATCACTGCTCAAGTATCTCGCTCACTTTTCCTTTTACTTTATCACAAAAACCCAGGCTATCCTGCCCATCCTCTCCTCCCCTGCCCCTTCTCTCCCCTCTCCGTCTGTGCTTGCTGACCCTCATTCGGCCACCCCCCCACCCTCCTTCTCGTCCTTTCCTCTTTCCTCCCCTGATGAGGTCACTAGACAAGTCCGATCTATGAAAGCCGCATCAAAACCGGTTCATCCCTGTTCCTCTAAAACCATCAAGGACCACATTGTCACCCTTGCTCTCGACCATTGCTGATTTTTGCAACCGCTCCCTTGCCTCAGGATCCTTCCTCTCCCATCTGAAGCACTCCCTTGTGCATCCTCTTCTCAAGAAACCCACAGCTGATCCTTCTTGTCCGGCTAACTATTGCCCAATTTCCATTTCTCCCTTTCCAGGCAAACTCCTGGAAAAGTTGGCCATCTCTCAGCTTAACCTTCATTCCGATTTTGTTGGCTGTCTCCATGACCACCAATATGGCTTCCGAGCACAGAAACTGCTCTCGTGAACATCCATGAAGATCTGCTCTCCAACCTTGACTCTAACATTCCCTCTATCCTCTTCCTACTCGATCTCTCTTCTGCCTTCGACACAGTCAACCATACCATACTGCTCAACCGTCTCCGTGATCACCTGGGTATCACTGAACAGGCTCTGGCTTGGCTGACCTCTTGATTGACCCTCCCAGGTCCAACTTGGGTCCTTCCTATCATCTATATCCTCTCTACCTGTGGTGTTCCCCAGTGGGTCTAACCTCTCGCCCTGGCTTTTCAACCAATACATGGCAACTCTCGCCCACTGCATTGCCATTTTCTGCTTAAATTTTAGTGCTACGCTAATGACACTCAACACATTTTCTGGCTCCCCTCGACCACCTCCTCTCCTTCTCTCATCTCTGATTGTCTAACTGCCATTCAAGATTGGTGCGCCGCCAATGATCTTTTTCTGAATGCCAGCAAGACAGAGATCCTGACACACCTTTCCCATCCTTTCCCCTCACTCTCTGGCCAGACTCCCTTGGCTCTCTTCCTACCCCCACCTGCGAGGCTAAGAACCTCAGGGTCATCTTTGAATCCGCACTTTCCTTCTCCGCCCACATCTCTGATGTCCCTAAAAAGTAAAACCTCCTATTGCACCTCCTCAGAGGT
Source organism: Ambystoma mexicanum (assembly GCF_040938575.1). Lineage (NCBI taxonomy): Eukaryota > Metazoa > Chordata > Amphibia > Caudata > Ambystomatidae > Ambystoma > Ambystoma mexicanum. The sequence continues at coordinate 589,846,155 of NC_090924.1, forward strand.
ACTCTGCCTTTCCTCTCCTTCCCCCAGAATCTCACTGTCTCCCAAGCTCTGGTTCTCTTTAGGTTGGACTATTGTAACAGCCTATTTATAATTCTACCTGCCTCTACTCCCCGCCCTCTGCAACTAATCCAGAACAGGACTGCGAGACTTGTCTTTGCCTCAAGCCCTGGGATCATATCTCTCCAGCTCTGAAATCTTTCCATTGGCTCCCAGAGGATTCAAGGATTAAATTCAAAACCCTCTGTATTGTCTGCAAGCCTTTCTGGGGCCTGGGTCCAAATTATCTTCAGCTATCCCTCCACAAATACCCCCCCTCTTGAGCTCTTTGCTCCTCTACCTCTAACTCCCTCAGGGTCAGTCGTTTTTCAAAGAAACAAGCTGGGGGTAGATCTCTGTCTTTGGCTGGCGCCTCCCCCTGGAACAGCCTCCCTGTCACTCTAACACTTGAGGAGAACCATCTCCGGTTCCAGAAGCACCTCAAGACCTTCCTCTTTGCTTCTGCCTTCAACCCCCCTCTCCCCTGCTGATATGTTCTCTCTTGGCACTGTGCACCTGACCACCCTCTGTCCTCCCGGCCCAGGTACCTGCTCACCCTGCCACCCTCCCGTACTGCCGCCAGGCCACCCCTTGCACTGGGGTTGGTATCTATACCCATACAGTCCCCCCGCCCCTTTTTCTTCCTGCACTTATTAAGACCTACCCTGTTTGCTGCCTTAAACCCAGCATTTGCCACCTGCTGGCTGCACAACCACTGTTTGTTGCCTTTATTATTTATTTATTAATATTTATCTGTTTCTCCTTTGCTCCGCACTTTCCACTTCTCCCCCCTCCCATGCACTTTTGCCCTCCCCCTCTCCCATGCACTTGCACGTTCTCAATCTCAATGGGCCAAGTAAGATCACTGTTTTGTTCTCCCCTGTTCCCCTCCCTTCCCTTGTCGCACGCTGAAAGACTTGTGTATGAGCACGATAGAAATACAATATCAATTCAATTCAATTCAAAAGTAAAGGAGGTAGAGGGTAAGAGGTAAACCACAGAACCACAAATACACAACTATTGTGCACCCCATGGTTTAATCATAGGTTTAAGCTTGTGAAGCACACTTATAGAGCAGAGGTGCTGAGGCAGATAGTTTTTTAAAGAGCTTATGGGACAGGGTCTTTCCCCAAGAAAGGCTGATAAGAGGTAATAAGAAAGTGATCTACAATTAAAAGAGAATATATCAAGATGGGACGTGCAACAGAAAGTACTCAGACATTGGAAAGAATGGGATTAAGGCCTACAGGGAATGGCCAAATAAACTCTGGGCACGGCAGGAAAATCAGGACATACTATAGTCTGAAATCAAAGAGGACTAGGAAAAACACATGGCAATGGTTTACTCAAAAATGTAGGACCAGATTTGCACCAGTGGCACCCTACTTGGGAGCAGGATCAGATATGAAGAATCACATTGCCTTAGAATTATTGGAAGGTTGCAACCCTGGATTGAATTGCAAGCTTCCTTCTAAAGGTAAGCTCTTGTTGGAGGGCAGATGCTGTGCTCCCTATGTTCCGAGAAGCGCGAGCAAAAAGAATGGCCCCAGTTCTGGGTTGGATATTTTGTGGCTCCAATGTACATCTTTTGACATGAACACGGGTGAGGTGCGTGCTGAATGGGTTCTGTTAAACATGTGAAATGGATGTAGGTTGCAGAAAAGTTACCTGCTTTCAAGAAGTGTTGAATTTCTTGAATGATTTGCTGCACTCCCTCTTTTTTTAGTTGCCCTATAATAGCTTTTTGAAGATCATCATTATATTATTAACACCAGATATATTGCAAACTAAATCGCTATGATCAATCTAGAAAGGTGTTGAACATGTTAGAATAGCGTTATGAAGAAGGGCGGATCCGTCAAGAAGTTTCACACTTCCTTAATTCAAGTCGTGAATGTATGATCAAACTGCAAACAAAAGTTTGCCATCGCTTACTCATCATGGTGCACTCCTTAAAGGGGACTTCAATGGTATTTCCCACATGTAAAATATAGAGAAATCCTTAGAACAAAGAAAATTATTTTCCCTCTAAAAATGGTTCATCGAGGTCAACAATTGATTATCAGTCTATAAATCCTCACGTACATCTTTTTACATGGTTTTGAAGGAACATGAATCATACATAAAGCCAACGTTAAAGAGGAAGGCATTTGATGAGTAACCAATACTATGCAATTGCTACTGTAAATGAGAGGGCAAAAAAATATGCAAGGATCTGGAACGGTACTTAAGAGTTGTCCAAAGTTGGAAACAAAAATATCATCATAGCATTGGGGGTCACGAGTGAGATGAAGAATTGGACTCTGAAGGGTAATATGAATAAATGGAGGAATCCGTAAACAATCTACACTAAAGATTAGGGGTGGCAGGCTGCTAGTGATGGGGTTGGTCCAGCCGCTACCTGATGTGCTGCCACAAGGGTGGTCAAGGCAGGATACGGGAGGCCCATTGCTCCCCATGAGACGTGATTGGTCCTCCTCAGAGGTTGTGTGGAGAGTTGCAACTTCAAAAACTACATGTCACAACATTCCCTAATACAGTAGCGACCAAGGAGCCAAACAATCTGTTTGCGTCATTTAAAAATTGCAATTCACAGGAACCTGCAACAATTGTGGGGTTCAGAGAAACTGCCTGCAAGCCTTACCTAGAAGGAAACAGAGAGAAAGAGACATGTACACAACATGCTCAACTGGTCCCAAAGTCAGGATTGGTGCACCTCCAACCTCCATGCCAGTAAGACAGAGATCCTTCTCATTGGGACCCCTTCTCTCGTTTTCCCTGTCTCTATGTAATTCTTGGGCCCTCTTCCATCACCTTCGTGTGAGGCAAAAAACATT